>NC_138977.1:217491626-218204126 GCF_964341445.2 Mesoplodon mirus
CCCCAGGCCTGGGATTCACTCACTCACTCACCATCCCCCCACACACCAAATAAAAAAGATCTCTGTTCTGATCACCAATGTAATATAAACTTATCATAAAGAATCAGACAATACATAGAAAAAAAAAAAAACCAAGGAAGAAAGTAAAAATTACCTACAAGCCACTCCCGAGAGATAACCCCTACTATCAGATTGGAGTATGTTCTTCCAGACTTTCCTTAGTGTATGTAAACACATATACACATTTAAAAATAGATGTCATCATCATCTCCACAGCACTTTGTAAGATGCTTTTGTCAACTAACATCACACCGTGACAGGTTTCCACGTCAATAAATACAGTTCTGAGTCATGTCATTGTTTTTAGAGCTCCTTTAAGTTTTATTCATTACATGGCTTTACCATACAGTCTCTCATGATGGGACATGTAGGTTGTTTCCAATCCCTTTGCTACTGGAAACAACACTTGCTTTGGACACAAACTTGTACCCAAAAATCTGGGTGGAGAATGATATTTTGTGTCCTATGAAAGGCTTGACAATACAGCTGTTTATTTCCCCACTAAATCGACTAATTAGTGTGGTGACAGCCTTAGAGTGAGAAAGAGCGTTTTCCTCTTCTGCCCAGATAAATAGCCAATATCATCAGAAGGAAGACGAAGCCTTTTGCAGGGAGGCTGGGTGTTTTTTCAAGTTGGTGAGGGAAATACCCGCAGCCCTCTCTAGCCCAGCGATTTCAGGGAGAACAGTTTTCCCTCCGGCCGTCTTAGGGTCTGAAACCTTCCCTCTACCAGTACACAGATGCGTGTTTTACTCTCTGGCATGACAACCTACTAGGGAAATACAGACAGAAAGCCCCAGAGAGCTCAATAAGATGACATAAACATGCTTATGTCTAGAAGGTGAGAATTAAGATCAAGACCCGAAATCTTCTATCAACTTCCTCCCTTTTCATGAAAAAGAGTTTTCTTCCAACAGCCTGGAATCAAATGTGTAAACGTGCACCAGGATACAAAGGCACTTACATTTGTGAGCTCCAAGAAAAATCCTGGTGATGTAACTTGTGTTGACAAATTAGCCTAATGAGAATAGTTTCCCACTATGAATTCATTAAGCAAAAATGTGCAAAGTAGGTATTTGCAGCCTATTAACCCTTAATTGGCTCAACACTGAAAACACTTAATTGTGACGTGTGTCACCAAAATCCCTAATGTAGTTTATCACTGGTAGACTTACAAAATTATACATTTTAAGTGGTGATCTTTAATTAAAAATTATTTGGGATTATCTTTAGCCCCTGGTTTAAAATGAGCAGCTTGGGTCCACTTGAGAAAATGGTGGCAAAGACAGTAGTTTCGGGAGGGTTGCTGTCGGCTTGTAATAAGAATTCTGCATATGGGGAATATGGAGATAAGATACAGGCAGTTTTCAAATAAGCTTCAAATGTTTCAAAGTCGTATGGTGGAAAGTGCTGGACCAAAAGAGAGGAGAGGCCTTGCTCCTGCATGGCTGTGTGACCTTGGATACATCACTTCTCTGCTTGGGACTCAGGGTCCTGATCAGTAAAATGTGGGGACTGGATTGGTCTGGTGCACACAGGAGAGAGATGAAAATAAGTATTTTAATGTATCCATTGGCTCAAACAAAAGTCAAGACACAACGGATAAGCTTCTCACTCAATGGATCAATGAGCAAACGTGCTATAGACTCTAAAATGTGCCATGGAAACTTAAAAAATGGAAACAACAAAAAGTGGGGCTCGATTCAGTTTTCTTTCTGGCTTCTGACCTCAGAACACTCACTGACACAAATATCTAACTGCCTTTCTCCTTCCTTGGTGGTCCCAGTAGGTGGGGAGGAAACTTTCATCCTAACCAACAAGCCCCAGATTGCAGAGAAAATACTTTTCCTAAGTTGGAAAAAAAAAAGAAATTTTGGAGTTGCACTCATCTTTACACCTTCTATATCCTGCACACCCCATTTCAGTGTCAAATACAAACTATAGTAGCATCTTTTGGGTCCCTGGTGACCCTTCATCAAGTACACAATTTTAATGATCTACATTCTAAGGTGGTTGAACAGTAGTCTCCCCCAAGAGACTTGGAAGTCTCTGAGGTGTCTGTTCAAAAAACACAGCTGGTGGCAGGCCTGGAAACCTCAGTGGGGTTGAACATGGAGCAGGTGGGGGAAGGGAGGAGGCTGACACGAGGACCATGTCCGTACAGACTGTTGCTGTCACTTCAGCAACATGGCAGCCTCTGGCCTGACCCACAGTGAAAGGAGGGGTGCTGGGAAGAGGGTGAGTATGGACTGGAGTGGGGCTGAAATGTCAGAAATATCAATCAAAGGGAAGTTGGGTACTCTTTTGTCATTGTGACTGTAGACCAGGAGCAAAGAAAGCCAGGTTCTCTGGGTGAGGCTCACCTTAGCTCTAGTGTGGCCTCATGGTAGGTCCACTGAACTTCACCCATCAGTTATTCAATGTCAGTTGTGTACAAGGCTCCAAGCTGGGGGGCAATGGAGCCTCCATCCATTTCCTCTCCTCCACCTTCCACCCTTCTCTCCCAGCCAAGCGGCTCGACATAAACAGACCATAGCCGCTCACTGATCAGCTCTGGAGTTTTGCTGGCCTGATCTCACCAGGTCTCTAGGCTCATAAACCTCTATTGTTTGGGTTTGGCTGTTCCCTGAATTGTCCTCCTTGTCAATGGCGTGGACTCCATGACCCTTGGGCTCATGATGCTCTGACTGGGCTGTTTTTCTGGACCTCCTCCTGGCCAGGGCAAGCACTATGGCTGTGGGTGAGAGGCACCCACCTCTACCACTATGGGGTTTCCCTGAGGCGGTCCCTCTCCCTTCTCAGTGAGGGGTGAGATGGGACACCATGAAGCATCACTAGTGGGATGTGGGGCAAGGTGCCTGATGTCATGGGCTTCAGGCCGGTGGGGGAGGGCTCATGACATCCAGGAACCAGTGTGGCATGGGCCCTGGGAGGAGCCATGTGGAGAAAAGCCAGAAGGAAGTCTTTCACAAAAATCAGTGTAACCTTTACCTTCCCTGCTACCAAAGGAAACTATATAATCAAGTAAAACCAATAAAGGCAGAGCTTCCCTCATTGAAGTGAGGAATGGGAGTCTCCAGAGAACACTTAAAAAGTTATAGTCACTCAGTGAATTCATGCTCCTTTAAAAAAAAAATAGAACATTAAACAATTACACTAAAATCTACTGACACCCCAGGACCAGGCCCACTTCCCTCCCCAGAGGAAACCACGTTACAAGTTGGTGGGTATTCTTTTCGACCCGTATGTACGCATCTCTGTCTCCATAGCATTGACTTGAGTGCGTTTTTTTTTTTTTTTTTTTTTTAAGAAGATGCTGGGGGTAGGAGTTTATTAATTAATTAATTTATTTTTGCTGTGTTGGGTCTTCGTTTCTGTGCGAGGGCTTTCTCTAGTTGTGGCAAGCGGGGGCCACTCTTCATCGTGGTGCGCAGGCCTCTCACTATCGCAGCCTCTCCTATTGCGGAGCACAGGCTCCAGACGCGCAGGCTCAGTAGTTGTGGCTCACGGGCCTAGTCGCTCTGCGGCATGTGGGATCCTCCCAGAGCAGGGCTCGAACCTGTGTCCCCTGCATTAGCAGGCAGACTCCCAACCACTGCGCCACCAGGGAAGCCCTTGAGTGCGTTTTATATCATTGTTATTCTACTGTTGACCTGTACACACCTGGTTCATTCCTTTTAACTGCTATATAGTATTCCATTGTATGTATACTCCCCATTTTATACAGCAGCCCCCTATTGATGAGCGTTTAAGTTATTTCTATTTTTCCTGGTCACAAACAAAGCTTGTGCATGTATTTTTAGGCATAGGTAAGAGAGTTTCTCTACTGAGGAGAATTTTTCTGAGAGCTTGGAAATCACTATGCTGGGGACTTGGGTGTGGGTGTGGTGGGAACGGCAGAGGGGAGGATGGATGCAAAGGCTTCACAGAGGAGCTGGGCTTGCACCAGGCTATGAAAGGTGAACCTGGGCTTCACATAGATGGAGAAAAGGAAAAGGGGGTCTGGAGTTGGGAGAGGCAGGTGATGTGGTCAAGGTGCTGACCCAGAGGAAACAGGAGGTTGGTGACTGGTGCCGGGGGAGGGGGGGTTAGGTTGGCACGGAAGGGCATGCTTTCTGGGGGTTTGGCGTGGGACAAGAACAGCTCACAAAGGTGTTTGTAGGTGATGTTGGACCCAAGGCGGGCTCTTTATTAGGCACCAAGGTTTACCTCTGCCTTCAAATCCTCAGGGAGGCTGTGATCTTGTGCCAGCGCGTGTCCTCTTCCCCCGGCCCAGTGACCCAGGCCTCTCCTTTCTCTTGCCATCATGCTGTCACTCAGCTCTCACCCCTGCACAGCAGAAGGGAAGAGCCGGCAGTCAGGGTCACCGGCCTCCCCAGGGGTTGAAGGTCAGTGGGCAAGGCCCATCCAGGTGCTCGCAGAACCCTTGGGAGGCTTGGAGGAGGACGGTGCAGGCGAGCCCCCTCTGGGTGATCCAGGGAGGGTCCATCTCTTGGGCCCTGGGTGGAGCCTCATTGCTTCACGATGATGGAAATCATGGCCATTGTCTGTTCACACGTTTGTGGTGTGCCTGGCAGGGAGCCACGGTCCCTAAAACTACTGTGGGGATGTGGAGGGGTGCCCTTCCAGATTGGTCCTGGGAGTAGTCACAGAAGCAGGATTCTGGGAGGGACATGGAAGCCTGAGGAGGGGGCTGCAGTGAACGTCCCTTGTCCTGGGTGGGGACATCACTCCTAAAGCTCACTTTTGCTCGAGTACAGTCATATCAGGAGAAATCTTCTGACTGTGCCTGTTTCCCCATGTGCCTTCGGACTGGCTCTCCCACCTCTTGACATGTCCCACAGCGGGCTTACGAGTGTTTTGTCTTGCTTCTGGGGTAGGAGGTTCTGAAGACCACGGGGGAGTGGAGACAAGGGGTGACAGCTTGTGGGAGGTCTCAACTGTCCTTGCAGCTTCTGTCAGTGTCCCCGCCCACGGCCTCTCTCTCCAGCCCCCTCTGAGGTCAGCACATGTTCAGGCAAGAGGTCTGACACCCCGTGGGCTTCCAGGAGAGGGAGAGGTCTGAGCAGCGGAACTAAGGCTGGAGGGTGGAGGGCAGCGGGGTCGCCAAGGAAGCTGGGGCTGCCTCGTGCAGGTCCTGAATGCCAGGCTAAGGGGTTGAAACCATCTCCTTTGGGCAATAGGGAGCCACTGAAGGTTTCTGAGTAAAAGCAGCAAAATGATCTGCTAAGGAAATGCAAGATGGATTGGCGGGGGTGTGGGGAGTCCAGCTGGGAGAGACCGAAGAACAAAGAGCTGGTCTATGGGATAGCAGAGCAGGAGGCAGAGAAGGAAAAGCTACAGAAGCAAATCTGGAAAACTCAGTAACTGCACTGGAAAGCAGAGAGGCGATACACACACAGCCCAGCCCCTAGTGGCCGGCTGCATTTTCTTTGGGAAAGCCTTCCTAATGAAGGTGACTTTTGTCAGGTGGATGAGTAATTAAAAGAGCAGAACTTCTAAACTTTGAGGCCCTTAGCAGTCCCGGGTCAAAAATAATGATCGGGTCCTTGGAGACAACGAATGCCAAGGTAACAGAAAGAGCCCTGCTTCACTGGAGGAATGCGTGGCCACAGCCTCCAGCAGTTACACCCACCTCTGCCCCCAGCTAGCGAGGATGAAACCTCTCTGACTTTTGTTTTCTTATCTGGAAGATGGGCACAGTGCTATCCCCAGTCTTTATGTTGTGGAGCCATTAACTGGGCTGCTGAGCGCAGTGGGTGTTGACCGCAGAGCCTGGCACAGAGGGACCACTTCGTAAATGGCAGTTGTCATTCATAACAGCCCGGCTGAAGCTTTTCTCAAAGCTTCTTCCTTCTCTCAGTGCTTCTCATGAGTCCCGTCTGATTTCAGATGAGTCTCTGCTCTCAGGATACCCCACGTGTCACTTTGCCCTGTCCCATCAGCCAGTCCTGAATTCCCGTGAGGATCCCACAAGGGCCATTTGAACTGAGGCACTCACAGTTCCACGGGACTCTCCCCGGTGCCCTTTCTGAGGTCACCGCTCCCACAAAGGCCTTTGGATTCACAGCTTTGCCTACCTGTGAATTTCTCTCCCCTTTCTCCTGGCCGGTGATAGTGAAGGTGGGTATTTCTCTTGAAACTGGTTTGAGGGAGTTGTGTACTTTTGTCTGTAATAAAACCCAGCAATTTTGTTGGTCCAACACAGCCAAGTTTTTTTTTTTTTTTTTTTTTCCAGTACGCGGGCCTCTCACTGTTGTGGTCTCTCCCGTTGTGGAGCACAGGCTCCGGACACAGGCTCAGCGGCCATGGCTCACGGGCCCAGCCGCTCTACGGCATGTGGGATCCTCCTGGACCGGGGCACGAACCCGTGTCCCCTGCATCGGCAGGCGGACTCTCAACCACTGCGCCACCAGGGAAGCCCCAGCCAAGTTTTTAAGACGATGGCTTTGCCAAAAGCCATGATATAAAAGGGACTTATTAACACTCCCTCCAGTTAGCAGACAGCTCTGAATGCAGTGCCCTAAAGTGTCCTACGTGCTCTTCTTATCACATTGGCTAATTCTTCCCGGCATTAACAAGGTGATGCCAATGTTTAGCTGAGAACGGAGGGGTCTAACCTTGGGAGCCTCTGGGATGGAGGGAGCCCCAAATGAGGAGAGGTTTGGGGGCATCTGGGGTCCAACGAGGCCAAGTGAATACACTGAAGAAAAGTGCCTCCATGGAAGTGGACCACGGCCCAGGTCTGAGACCTGCAAGTTCTTGGAATGTGCCTGATGGAGAAAGTGAGGATGGGTGGGTATTAGGCTTTCTTCTTTTTGCCAAGAATGGAAATGAAGCAGAGTCCACTCAAAGCCTGGTGGCAAATCCCTGGCAGAGAACTGAGCCATCCCCGTGACTTCAGAAGTCCAGGGGACTTCGCTGTGGGGGAGAAGTCTGCCACCTCAGCATATGCATTAGGATTTGCACGTGTTCCTGGAGTTATGGAATGTGGATGAAGACAGGTGCACCATTTGCGGCCTCGTTGTTTGCCTGTGCATCAATGGCCGGAGGACTCTGTCTTAGGAATGCAGAAAGGGTTAGGGAGCATGATGACACATGGGGGAGGCAAAAAGCCTGGCCAAGCAAGTCACAGAATTTATGGTGGGAGGTGACTCTAGAGGATGCTTTCTTCTGTTTTTATCAGCTCAGCATTCATTTCAACCTTCACTGGGAAACGCAACTTATTTTTTTCCCCCTGGGAGAAAATTGTCTCTTTCTATTCTTAAACCATTAGGTTTGAGTCAGTTCATATTACTCCCTGATCCAGGGGAAGCACGTGAGTCAGACCTGGCCAATCAGAGCATCCCACGCCCCCTTGGCCATGGTGAATGATTCAGGGATAGGGCAGATGACCCAAGCCCATCTAATGATGCTGAATTCAGAGATGTTTCTTGATACTATTGTGAATGAGGAACTTTTTTTTCTACTAACACTTAAGTCTGGAATTATTAGCAATCAGCTCTCTTTCAGAAGCACGAGTTCATGTACGATTCTTCTGGAAGAAATTTGTAAGTCTGCCAGCTCGTGACTGTCCCTTTTTGTTAATTCTTTCTGCCACCCTCAAACTTGATTGCCGTTCAAAATGCTCTGACCAGTACCCGGGGTTGCTGGATGTGTGAAATTGGTAAGCAGGCCATCTTGGAAAGGCAGGCAGCTGTAGGGGACTCAACATCCAATCCCCAAACCGGAGCCGTGAGCGCACGACCAACTAAGTCAGGTGCACGAAGCTCTGGCACCATCTCATTAGCTGCCTATTAGTTTTGCCATCTTGTTTTCTTGTCCAACAACGAATTGATTTTCCTAAGATAGGATGTGGTTGCATCCTGCCTACCTTTTTCTTGCCTACTCATTGATATTTTGCATGTGAAGACCCAGGCTCTGGGAGTGCCTGAGAGGTACTGTTAGGGCAGTTGGTGGGGTCCTTGCAAAGGGTCTGCAGGGAGCTCTCTGAGCTCTTCCCTACAAAGGACCAATTTGTGAAAAGAGCTTAAAGAATGCAAGGATGCAGATGCATCCACAGAGCAGGGCATGATGGATAGAGCAGCCCCATCAGTTCCAGTCCCTACTGGCTTCAACGCAGGCATACTAAGGGAACGCCAGTTACGTGATTCTGCAACGAAGACCATGGCATTCATTGACTTCCACTGCATAACAGAACGGGAAAGTTTGTGGGGTAGACCTGGCTTCCTCCATGACTTAAACGTCTGTCTTTCTCTCCCTTGTCTCTGCTCTGCTTTTCCCAGTGTTGTCTTCATCCTCAACGTAAGCCCCACATTCACATCTTTCTTGTGGCCAGCAGTCCCAGGCCGAGTTATTGCCCTCTTTCACCCTCATTTGGCTTAGTCTCTGAAACAAATTCTGATTGCCAACTTGGGTCACAGGCCCTCCCCAATCAGGCCCTAGGGATTGAGCATGGAGTATTCTGACTGTCCAGACACCCTGGAGGAAGTAGGTGTGGTCCCTTGATTGACAGCCCTATCAAAATCAGGTGGAGTCAGTGCTGTTAATTTACAAAAGGAAGGGAAGTAAGGCATACCCCGAAGTAATTGAGATCTTCCATATTCATAGTATAAATTTCTTTTCACATGACAACTCCATCAGGTTGATGTTAGCTGCCCATAGTTAGTGGATTAGAAGGCTACCGTTGATTAGCAGGGTCTGCCATGGGTGTAGGATATGGATGCTGTGGACACATGCTCTGTTTTTTGCTGCATCTGAACTTCTAGGGCATGAGAGGCTGGAAAGCTCACATTGATTTACTTTGGAGGGAAGTTCCTAATCACACATCAGAGTTGCTGATGCAGAAATCCCAGGCACATCATTAACTTGCTCCCAGCCTCTCTCCCCTATCCCATTTCCCTGCTTCACGGGAGCGTTTCCTCCCTGTTAAGGGCCTCTGCTTGGGCTGGGGGAGGAAGCCGGATACCCTAGCTGAGGACCCTCCTCTTCCCCTAGTGCCAAAAAGAGGTCCTCAAATATTCCCATTCTTGGGAGGAGGGGCTGTCCTGGGGCCAGGCTTTTCCATCCTGGATGGAGAGGAAAAAAACAGGAGAAGAGAAGAGATGAAAGAGAAGAGATGAAAGAGAAGAGAATAGAGTTCTGTAGCAATCTGGCTGCTTTACTCTGAGCTGATTCTTCTCTCCCAGTCAACAGCATCCTGGCTGGTGAAGGGAAAAGGGCAGTGGCCAGGACGCCTGGGGTTGAAAGCCATCCCTGACTCAATGAGTGGAGGCCCTCGGCACCTCCTCTGGGCTCAGTGTCCCCATTCCTGAAACAAGGGGTCAGTACTTTACAGCCTTCTCTAGCCCAGACTTTCTGGAGTTTGATGACAATAGTAGCTCTTTTTTCCTTCTCATAATGGTTTCTCACACAGGGCCAGGGAAGTGGTTCCTTCTAGTCACAGACACAGATGCAATCCCATATAGATTTTTTAAAGTTTGTTTATTATTATTCAAAAAAAATTTTTTTAATATTTTGGCTGCACCACTCGGCTTGCAGGATCTCCGTTCGCTGACCAGGATCGGACCCTGACCATAGCAGTGATAATGCCAAATCCTAACCACTAGACCACCAGGGAACTCCCCAGATTTTTTTTTTTTTCAATAACAAAGAGAACTTGGACCCACGTGGTCCTGACATATTTGACCTCCATTTGCTTCACTCGCATAGGGCGATGGTTTAACTGATCCCCAGTCCATTTCCAGTGATCATGAAACATGAGTTCAAATGCCAACTGTGCCTTATTATATTACTTCTTTTCTCTTTTGCTGGTGACCTTGGGCAAATCACTTTGCTTCTCTGAACATGATATCCTTCCTCCGTAAAGTGGGGATGTCCACTTATTGGGCTGGTGAGATATTCAAATATTTAATAAGCGTTTTGAAAATCATAAAGAATCGTACAGGAGACAGGGATGAGCTGTTATTAAACTCTCACTCAAAACTGGCCTAAGAATGGGCCAGAAATTCCTTCAGGCCTGTTTGTACTGTGCCTTGCACGTAGCAGACACGTGGCAAATATTTGTTGAATGATTGGAATCCCAGGGGCTGTTTGAGTTGTGGTGGATCTCCACATAGCACTCGGGCTGTGCTACTTTACGTCCCAACTGCGGATCTCTGATAGGACAGCTGGGAGGGTGGGTTGTGGGCCTGGAGCAGGGCTGTCTGGTACCTGCTTGGTGCCAAGTCCACTTACTCGCCTGAGATGGGGCATCTGTCAGCCAAGGTAGGAAGATAGATTTCTAACAGCCGGTGGTGGGGGTGGGGTGGGAGGGGGCTTGTGTTTTTCTGATCGTGTTGTAGCTGTTTTGGGAATAAATTACTGTGGCTTTATAGCCCTTACAGGAGTTTCTGGAAAATCTAATTGGATGAATCCCAAAAACTGAATTCTTTTTCGAGTTTCCAACTCCCTCAGATCCTCATTTGGAAGGAAAAGGGGTCAGCCTCTTTGCCTTTGACAGACACCCAATCACCCTCCCAACGGGGTCACCTCTCCTTGATCTTGGAAGTCTCTTTTTTCCCAAAGGACTCCAAGAACATGGCTGAGCCACTCAGACACACAGCCACTCCCCGAGGGTAAAGAGGCAGCTTTGTCACCTCCTTGGCCAAGCGATCAAGCCAATCAGGACAGAGCTGGGGGGTGGGGCGGGGCGCGGGAGAAGCCGACTTCCCGCCCAGGCTCCTTGCCCTGTCCTCTGTTCCCCTCTCCTAAGAAATGGGCATTGACACCCAGAGAATACGCTTTTACACCGATGTAGGTGCACACGGCTTAACAAGCACCGGCGATGCTCTATTGTCAATTAAATTAAACACCCAGCCCCCCGCCCCAGCCCCCATCTTAGAAAAATGCTCTGTGTAGCCAAACATCTGTAGCCCAGGATATGTGATCTCCCTCTGTTTTGTTTTGCTCCAGACAAAATGGTGGAAAAGCTGAAATTTATGCCTTTGGAATCTGAGGCATTAACCGTTGTAAATCAACATTTGGTGCCCAAAGGTAGCAATTACTGCTCTCATTAATAGATTTCCCCAGCCTCCATCATAAAACAACTCTGGAAATGTCTCCAGGGACAGGGTGGGGGAAGCGTGCCTGGGGATCATTAACAGTCAAGCACCCTGGGCGTAGAGGGAGGCCGCATTCCTCTCCCCAGGGCCAGCCCAGGGGACGTGAGGGAAAGTGCACACACACAGGGTCCCCCAGACAGGGCCGGGGGGCTGCTGACATGAGGTGCAGGTCGAGCAGAAGCCCCACATCTGTGCAAGGCCTCCCAGGCAGGGGATCAGAAACACTGGGTCTTGAAGAGGAAAGGACTGAGGAGGGAGAACAGGCGGCTGAGGGAGGGAGGGACACGTGCTAGTCGGAGGGCAGGGGGAAGGAAGGCTCGCATCTCTAAGACTACAGGTGACTTTCTTCTTTTGGGAACACCAGGGCTGGAGGGCATCTTGCCTTCAGTAACAACCTGGGCACAACGCAGGCCCCGGGGCTTGCCCAGGGTCACCTGGCAAGTCAGTGTCTAACTCAGCCATGACCATGAAGCAAAATGTAGAGGCCTGCCCAGAGTGTTGACCGTGGACCCTTTCTGTCTCTCTTTGGTTGGAACATAAACTGGATTTGTACCCAGGAAATAATTTCTTCTGTTCTGTAGATGGAAGCAGGGTGACAATGCTGAGGCCACACACGTGGCCCCTGGAAATGGTAGATGAAGAGGCCTCGCTGGGCTGGAGGGACGGGCCGATCCCCCTCCGGGCATCCCTTTATACCTGGGGATGGGTGTGAACGCGGGGCAAAAGGAACAGAGAATTCTCTCTGCTACTCGCTGATCCCCGCCTTAGCTCTGTGTTATTTTTCTTTTCCGGTGGGATTCTGACATCTCTTTTTCTGGGATATTCGCTTGTAGAAAGAATCCATATAGGATTTGGATGCGACGGGGCCTGTATAAGAATCCTATAACTGCAGCCTTAGCCGATGAACAAGCTGTGAGGCCTCGTGAAAGACAGTCTCAGAACCTCTTCCCTCCTTGTCTGCAATGGGCACCATGGTTCCTCCATGAGACGGTGCTGTGAGGGTGGGTGCCCAGCTGTGTGCGCAGAGTGTGTGCCAGGCTAAGCAGCTGGCACGGGGTAGGTGTTCACAAACTACTTCTGAGTGAATGGAAAAGAAAAGGTATCTATTAGTGTAGAACAAGAGTGGGGTATCCTACCCTTCTGGGTCAGTTTAATTCTCCCCCTTGCAATTTACTCAGATGCAAGAAACCAAAGGCTTCCTGGTCCTCGGGCAAAGCTTGGCTCAGAGAAGCTGCCATGTTGCTCGGGGCACACAGTGGAGCACCCAGCAGGCGGTCGGCTTCCCATGCTCCATGCCTCCCGGCCCGGAACCTCGTTTCCAGTTCCTGGCTTCCAGCTCATAGCAAATCCACCAGGCTGATTGACAGAGAGCATTGCCCCTTGTTTGTTCATTTTTGTTGTGGTAAAATATACATAATATAAAATTTACCACTTTCTCCATTTTTAGGTGGGCAGTTCAGTGAGATTAAGTACCTTCACATTGTTGTACAATCACCACCACTGTTCATCTCCACATCTTTTGCATCATTCCTGTCCTCGTGAACTAATAACTCCCCCTCTCCTTTCACCCAGCCTTGGTAACCTCTAATATTTCCTGTTTCTATGAATTTGACTGTTCTAGGTAAACTCATGTATGTGGAATCATACAATACTTGTCCTTTTGTGTTTGGCTTATTTCACTTAGGATATTGTCTTCAGGGTTCATCCGTGCTGTGGCATGTGTCAGAATTTCTTTTTTTTTCTTTTTTTTTTTTTTTTTTTTTTTGCGGTACACGGGCCTCTCACTGTTGTGGCCTCTCCTGTTGCGGAGCACAGACTCCGGACACACAGGCTCAGCGGCCATGGCTCATGGGCCCAGCCGCTCCGCGGCATGTGGGATCTTCCCGGACCGGGGCACGAACCCACGTCCTCTGCGTCGGCAGGTGGACTCTCAACCACTGCGCCACCAGGGAAGCCCTCATTTGTTTTTAAGGCTAAATAATATTCCATTGTTTGTATGTACCACATTCTGCTTATCCATTTGTCCATCAATGATCATTTGCGTTGTTTCCACATTTTGGCTGTTGTGAATAATACCGCCATGAACGTGGGTGTGCCATATCTGTTTGAGTTCCTGCTTTCAATTTTTTGGATATATACCTAGAATTGGAATTACTGGATTTATGGTAATTCTACATTTACTTTTTTGAGGGACCACCATACTAACCCTTTTTAAAACTTTCCCAGTGGAAGGTCAGTGCTGCAGGGGTGGTGTCTGATGAGAATAGACGCTCTGGGCCTTTCCAAAGTTAGGGCTGGGGGCTGGGGGTGGACAGGGAGGACCCTGGAGCTGGCACAGGTCACCCCTTGGCAGTTCAGCACTGCCCTCCACCAACTGGGACCCATTTTACACTAAGCCCTGGGAGAAAGGAAGCACTAGTTCTGTTCACCATGGATGGACAGAGATTGTTTTGCTTCTTATGATTAAACACCAACTAAATCCCCCACCCCGTGTATACACACACCAACTCCAGATTTGGTTCAGAAAGGTGACTTAAGAAGTTTTAAGACATTGTGATTAAATACATGGGCTTTGGTGCCAGTTCAAATTCTGGTTTACAACAAGGACCTACTATATAGCAGAGGGAACTATATTCAGTATCTTCTAATAACCTATAATGGAAAAGAATCTGAAAAAGAAAATATGTATATCATTATTATATATATAATATATGTATTATATTATATATATTATATATATATTATATTATATATATTATATATATTATATATTATATAATATATATATAACTGAACCTCTTTGCTATATACCTGAAACAAACACAACATTGTAAATCAACTATACTTCAATTAAAAAAAATAACAGGGCTTCCCTGGTGGTGCAGTGGTTGAGAGTCCGCCTGCCGATGCAGGGGACATGGGTTCGTGCCCTGGTCCAGGAAGATCCCACATGCCGCGGAGCGGCTGGGCCCGTGAGCCATGGCCGCTGAGCCTGCACGTCCGGAGCCTGTGCTCCGCAACGGGAGAGGCCACAACGGTGAGAGTCCCGTGTACCGCAAAAAAAAAAAAAAAAAAAAAAAAAAAAAAAACCCAATTCTGGTTTAGTCACTTACTAGTTAGGGATCTTGGACAAATCATTGAACCTGAGAGCGTCAGTGTTCACATATAAAATTGGGGTCACAGGTCGTTGTGGCCTTAGAGGGACATTGGATGTGAAAAGCTGTGCACGGTCTTGGGCCAGAGGGAGCTCTGTCCAAGGACTGGACTTTTGCTCTCAGAGGCTGCTGACCACGCCACGACTGGCGCGGTTAGAAGGTGTCCCCGACTGGCCGCTTGGCTCTGCATCACCTGCCTGCTCTGGAGGGGGAGGGTGCTTGAGCCCCGGGTGTTCCACGTTCACTGCTGGGCCCCCCAGGTCCCGAGGCTGGCGCTGCCTGTGGGGAACGGCCCACAGTGGGGGGATTTATTATCTCTGGTCTCCGGTGCTTCACGGGTCATGTGACACGGCTAATCCTTAATTACACCTAATGTTAAAGGTTAGTCCACCTCTGGGATGTTTCCCAGCTTGAAGGTGCCTATGGAAAATTAGTTCATTCATAAAACACAGTGTCAGGTTACAGACCCAAATGGCTTCCCCCAGCCTCTGGTGGAGATGGGGTTGGTGGAGGCTGCTGAGAAACATCCCCAAGCTTGCCTCCTGACTCATCCGTTACCTCTAACAGGGTGTCAAGTGAATGATTCCCTTCCAGAAAGATAGCAATCGTGCCCAGAGGAAGGGTGAGTTCAAAGGGCTTCAGAAGCATCGAATAATCACTCAGATGGACAGAGGTCAGCATGGGGAAAGATGAGGCCCAGGAAATTTCATGGTGGTTGTTCAGCTTCCCTGTTCCTCAGCAACTGTCCCCCCACCCCCATGGGTGCTATACTTTGTATGGTCAACGGAGACATTGGCAAGCTGCTGAGAAGTGCTGGGGCCCCGACTCCACCCTGGGCAGTGCCCCAGTGGGCCCAGAAATCATCACAAGTGCCTGCCCTCCAGGGCAGCTTTGCTGGGTCCAAGTTCTGCTTGCTCTAAAGATGACTTCCCATCAGTCCAAAATTTATTAAGTCATCCAGCAAATGTTCATTGGACACTCACTGTGCCAGGTACTATTCTAGAACCTGGGAATGGATTGCAGTGACCAAACAGACAAAACAAGAATGACTACCCTCCCAGAGTGTCCATTCTAGTGGTGGGGGGAAAGACAGACAATGAACGAAATGTAGTAGTAAAATGATAGCATTATCTGATGGTGATAAGTGCTATGGAGAGAAAGAAAGCAGAGGAGGGAGAGAAGAAATACTAGCCTGGGTATGTGCTGCAAGTTTTGATAGGGTAGTCAGAGAAGGCCTTACTGTAAGTTGAGAGTGGAGCAAAAAAAGGAAGGAGGTGAGGCAGTCAGCCATGAAGAGATCTGAAAGGACAGTTGCTCCAGGCAGGGTGAACAGCAAGCACAAAGGCCCTGAAGCAGTAGGATGCAGGTATGTTTGAAGAGTAGCAAGGAGGCTGTGCAGCTGGAGCAGAGAGAGTCAGGGGAAGAGTAACAGAAGATGAGGCCAGGGAAAACAAAGACCACGCCTCGGTTTCTGTGCCTCTAGCCCTGTGCTCAGCGTTTCCTGGCCTTGACCACGGATGTAATATGTCGACTGTAATGCTTTAGAGTAGGGATCAGCAAACTACAACCCTTTGGCCAAATCCATCCAGCTGTTTTTGTAGATCAAGTTTGATTGGAACAAAGCTGTACCCATTCATTCACATATTGTCTATAGCTGCGTTCAAGCTAGCAGGTCAGAACTGAGTCACTGTGACAGTGACTGGATGAACTGAAAGCCTAAGATATTTACTACCTGGTCCATGTTTTAGGGCACGGGCTTTGGAGTTAGACCACATTGGTTCAAATCTCTGCTCATTTATCATCCAAGCGGCCCTGGGCAAGTTACTTAACTTCTCGGAGCTTTATCCTCCCATCTGTAAAATGCTGATAATATCTATCTTACAGAGTTTTCTGAGATTAGATAAAACAACTAATATGGAATGCATGCACCTGATAAATCCAAATACTTTTTAAGGAGTCAGCAGTGGGTGCACAGTCCTGGACTTACAGGGACAATATCTTAGCAAAAGTTTTCATTGGTCTCAGTTTTCATTAGTCTCAGTTTCTCTGTCTGTTAAGTGGGGATAATTATTTGTGAAACTAAAATGAGATAAAGTGTATGGTTTGTAGCAAGCACATATTAAATGGAAGTTGCTGCTTTTATTTTCATCAGCTTTACCCTCCATCGTCTCCTGTGTGGGGGGCCATCTGCAAATTCTCCAGGATCTGGGAGAAAAATCCAACATCTGTCTGTATATCCATGTACTGCTGCCCTGCTACCGGCTCCTGGTACACACCTCAGCAGAAGGGAGTGAGTATTAAAAGGCCTCCCTTTCCCACATCTTGACATCCGGCCTAAACCCACTGCTACCTGAAAGAGCGCCAACCTGTTCAGCATGTTTGAATTTGCAGATAACCTCTTATTTATTCTCAGAGTATCCACAAAGCTGAAGCTTGTCATGGGTTTTTATCATGTGGCAATAAGTACTGTTGGGGAAGGTCTATCTTCGCAAAGCCCAATTAGCGTATTTATTTATTAGGCTCTTCTTTCATCAGGTAAGAGTAATCGGAGGGTCATCGTAGGATTCTGCCCGCTGAAGCCGGTTTGAGCATTTGCCGATTGGCGGGGGTGGATGGCAAATGGTAAGAATTTGGGATGGGATGGCGGTCTGGGCTTGGGAAATGTTGATTTTGTTGGAGGACTTTGTCACGCCGCCTGGCTGTGATGACAATCCACTTGAGTTACATTGCATTAAAAAAAAAAAGTGGCGAGAGTCCAGTGGTTGAAATGCAGACGCCCACATGTATTTATATTTGCAGTGCCTGGGCCATGTGTGCAGTGATACAGCGAACAAGAAAGTTGTGGAACTGAAAATAACATATGTCTGTCTCAAGTGCCAGAGGAAACTGTAGCACTGGCGAGAAGGGGAAGGGTCCAGATTTAGAGACGGGGAAAGAAATATGCTCCTTGTTCAACTGTGGTGTTTATACACAAGCCCTCATTTCTCCTCACACATAATGAACAGCCACAAAACTGACAGGAAAACAAATGCAAAACGGGGCAAGTTGACTGCTTCTTTGAGAGCTGGTTGGCGTAACGGAGTCCTGGATTGGCGTAACGGAGTCCTGGATTGAAAATGAAGTTCAGGCAGATTGAACTCTGACCCCCCACCACCCTGTTGCAGTTTTCTGAGTTCCTGGGATCTTGTTCATGAGAACGAAGCTGTGGATACAACTGAAACGGGTAGAGGTGGAGATGGTTAGAAAGGGATTCCTCCTTTGCCACAAACCTCCTTGACTTAAAAATGATTGAAATAAAAAATCTCCAAACCAATTACTTTCCGTCTCTTGAGAGCCAGAGGATTGTCTAGGGTTTTTCTGGACACAGGGACCCCAAAGATCATATTTCTCTTCTGGGTGGGGTGCTATTTTTAAGGCTTGGTTACCAGCCTCCAACTCTTAATTCCATGTGTCTATATGTATAAATAGATGTGACTAAATTTAAAAAGAAATAATATTCACATCTTTGGGTTTTTTCCACCCTCACAAAAAACAAGTAATGGTTTTGACTTCATTTTCCACATTTCTCTGCCGTTTTGACGTTAATCAGACACAGCCCAAGACTAGGAGCACATTTGGTCTTTGAAAACAAAAAAATAGAATTGGCCTCTGACTCCTCTGGATGGTTCTGTAATTCATTGCTCTCAGAGCACCCCTGGCAACCCAGAACCCCAGCTCAGACCTCAGATCCAGCTGGAAACCTCCTACATCGGCCCTTGGCTTGAAACTAGACCCTCAAGATTTTAACATCATGTTGGCCAAGCCACTGATGTCTAACTCCCCCTGCCTCAGTTTTTTCATCTGCAGAATGGATGTGATACTCTCACCACCTGTCAGGACCAGAAGAGGTTGGGAGGAGTTGGAGAAACACCCAGGGTGGGTTTCAGAGTAGCTGCTGAAGTGAAATAGAGCCTGATGGCCACTCAGCGATTGTTTTCTGCTTCTTCCTCACCTTACTGGTTAAGTGTGGCCAACACCCAGTTTTCATGTCAGGCATGCGGGCCCCAGGGACCTGAGCCTGGGGGCTAAGCTATCACAGCCCGAACACCTCCTGCAGGCCAGCACCAGGTGTCTGGCCTTCGTTTGTTTGGTTACACCTCACGACAACTGGCAGAGAGGTGTTGCTGGTTCCATTTCACAGACTGGGAGACTGATGAGCAGCTGCTCCTTTCACACCAATTGAAACGTAATACTCCCAGCGGTTAAAAAAATATGTTACAACCAACCAAAGAAAATGTATGCAGCTGTCTGTGGAGGAGGATGGGGCAGGTGGGCAGAGAGCAGGGCATTTAGACTGGAATCTTGGAAGGAGAGCGCCATATCCTTCCACATCCTGTGTAGTGGGTCTAATAGTACCACCCTTACCTCGAAAAAAAAAATCTGTGTCTACCCAGATGTCAGAATATGCCCTTCTTTGGAAATAGAATCTGAAGATGTGTAATTCGTTAAGGATCTTGAGAGGAAATCATCCTGGATTTAGAATGAGCCCTAAATCCAATCACTGGTGTCCTTCCAAGGAGAGGACAGGGCACAGACACAGAGGGAAGAAAGGCCATGAAGACAGAGGCAGAGACTGGAGCCAGAGGATGCTGGTAGCCACGAGGAGCTCCCAGGCAAGGAAGGATGCTCCCCTAGCGCCTTTGAAGGGAGCATGACCCTGCTGACACCTTGGTTTTGGACTTCTGGCTTCCAGAACGGTGAGAGAATAAATTTCTGTTGTTTTACGCCTCCAAGGTTGAACAATTGGTTAGGGCATTCTTAACAAACTAACACCTTCTGGCGAGCTGTTTACATTTGGTCACCAGAAATAAAGGCAGGCAGGAGCTTGTACTGAACACACACAAGGAAGGGCTAACTCTGTAAAGGGAAACATTACATCTCTTTGGTAAAACAAAACAAAAGGCAGAAAGTCCCTTGTTCTTTTCTTGGAGCATGCCTTAGAGATAGAATCCCTGAGTCTGCCGAGGAGTCCAGCAGTGTGAGGTGTGGGAGCAGGGGAATGATGTAAGACGATATGATTTATTGCTTTGTTGAGCAATGTTTTCAGCTGTGGATCTTGCTTTCAAGCTTAAACTATTGCTGAAATAACAGGCAGGCCAAGGGACTTTTGAACACACACAGAATATCTCCGGTGACAGGAGAGCGAGCGTGGCTGATGTTTCTATGGGGAAGTTGGGAGGTAAGCGGTTTGAAGACTTGATTATGGAAACACTGCACAGGGTGACCAATAATTGAGTGACATTGGGGTATGGGGAATATTGAAGTAGGCTGGTGCAGCCTTATGTCCAAGGGGCTGATATAAGTCCTTTACAACAGGACAGCAGTTGGGGGCCTCTAACCCCAACAGGTGAGCGGAAGTGCTGTAATTAGCATTATTGGGGTAACTAGAGACCTGGGAAGGGTCAACACAAATGTGAGGCCAAATTTTGAAGAGGACAAATGATATGACAGATGAAGGAGGACCAGCCAAGAGCAAATCACAGCAGCTCAGCTGGGAGATGATGACAGCAGAAACCGGAATCTTGGCAATGGTCGTTGTTAAGTATCCCGCCATCCATGTGTGAGATACGCATGTGCATGTTGTATTTTTAAAACGAGATTAAAGTATAATAATTAGGAGACTTTGTTAATGCCTTTGGAGGAGTTAGAAACGATAATTTATATCCAGAATGACACACAAATTTCTAACCTGGGGCTGAGGGTATTGCTGGGATGACTTAATCTCAGGAAACTGGCAATCTGTCACTGGGGGAGGGTGAAGACAGACCTGCTAGGGAGGGGGGAGGGGTTAGTCCGGGAGAGGATGGGAGAAGGTTCTCTGGCGAAGGGCTTCATGGCTGGGTGGCCGCCCCACAGAGGAAAGACCACCTGCTCTCATCCATCTCTCTGTTGGAGTCCAGGGAGCTGGTCTTCCCACCAGGCTCTCAATCTGTGCTCAAATCACAGAGGTCAATAATTATTCAAGTTGATGGAAATGAAAACGTGATTTATAATGAGATAACGGCTCCCACATTTTGAAGGAGACAGTATAAGCCAGAGGCTCACAGCCTGCGCTCTGAAGTTTGAAGCGCGAGTTCAAATCCCGCCTCTAGCTGTATGAGATCCACCTGTGTGAGGTCTCAGAGTAGTGGATGCCTCCGAAGTCATGAGATCGGTACGTTGTATGTGCATCTCGCATTGCTGAATTGTGTTCAATTGTGTTAGCCGACGTCATCCCATTTAATCAGCATTACTGCACGGGGATGGGGTGGGTGTGTGTGGCGGGGGGAGGTGTTCCTCCCTGAGTCATACACGAGGAAACTGAGGCTCGGAGGACTGAGGACTCATTTGCCTGAGGCTTCTCGCCTGGCACCTGGTGAGTGGCATCAGTGCAAGTCCCTGTCCCTCTCGTGAGTCAGTGGCCTCACCATCCTAAAGGCACCGTGGAAGGTGGGTAGACCCACTTGGGTCCTCTGCTTCTGGCCACCTCCGCTTTCTCTGTGCCCTACCTCCTTGCCCCAGCCTTTCATCTTAATTACCATTGGGAATGGACCTTGTTGGAAGCTGCTCTGGGGCCCAGTGGCAGGGTCACCCAACAACGATGCTCCTCCTTAAGAAAAGACCATCTATATTCCACCTTCTGCAACGTCTCCCTGAAGTTCACAGGCATGGCCTGCCCCTGGGGAAATGGACACCACAGGGGTGGGGCAAGGTCAGCCGTTCTCAGGTCTGATGCACACATTCAAATCACCTGGGACCACTTTCAAAGGG
This sequence comes from Mesoplodon mirus, assembly GCF_964341445.2. Lineage (NCBI taxonomy): Eukaryota > Metazoa > Chordata > Mammalia > Artiodactyla > Ziphiidae > Mesoplodon > Mesoplodon mirus. The sequence goes on from NC_138977.1 coordinate 217,512,733, forward strand.
TCCCATGCCTGTACCCAACCTGAGCCCAGCTGCTGCTCTATCTGCCCAGGTGAGTCTGATGTGCTGCCAGGCTTGAGAACTACCGCCAGGGCACACTTCTCCTTCTGGGTCACAGCCCTGCTGACGTTGTTTTACATTTTAAAACGTCTCACCTTAGAGTAGATTCCACGTAGCTGGTGGAAGGCTCCAAGTCTCCGTTTGGTGGGTTGTTACCCGGTCACGTGAGGGCCACTGGAACCTGCTAGGGTAGGGGTGGGAACTGCCTTGTGAGGACGATGTGCAGACCGTGCCCATCAAACAAGCAGGGATGGCCTGCTCCCCAGGGACCTGTGAGCCAGTCCCCACTGTCCCTGTGGCTGACACTTGGGGGGAATGTGGTCAGAGTCTTAAGGATCTTCATCCTCTGCTTCCTCAAAGGCAAGTCTTTAAAATGCCTCCCACTTTATATAAATCTTCTCATCATGGAAAGTTTCCTTTATTTACTGTAATAATAGCCGAGAGACACTCAAGTAGCAGTGTGAGTCTTGTGACGGCTCTGGGTTTTTGTAGGTATTAGTATTCTCGTTTCATGGGTAGGAAACCTAGAAGTTACACTCGTTGGATGAATCACACACTAGAAAGAGTCAGAGCTGGGACCTGGCGCTGCGTCTCTGCCCTGCACTCTGTCTTCTCCCTGCTTGAGGCGGGCAGCTAGGTTTCCAGATCACAGATGATCCTTGACATTGACACATATTCTGGGTGATCTTGGACAAGTCCTTTTTCTTGGAGCCTCTGTTTTTTTGTTGTAAAATTCTGAGAGGGTCACATTCTTTAAGGATTCCATCAAAGCTGATATTTTAAAGACAATACAGCTTTTAAGGTCACAGGAGACAAGGAATGTGAAAAATGTTCTTACAAGGAGAGTGTCTCCTTGAGACGTGAGGGTTATAATTATAGTTTTCTATAACATTAGCTCTGGCCATTTTGAAAACATCTGGGCTACAATTGCTTGGGAGCAGGGCCACTTCTACCTTGTGTACCACTGTATACGCTACATACAGGTAACATATACAGGTGTTCAGTAAAGGATTTTAAGCAAATGTTTTAACTTTGAAGTATAACATAGAGAGATGTGTATAAATCACAAATGTACAGATAAATGATTTTTTTCAGTTGAGCATACCTGTGTAACTACTACCCAAAATAAGATGTGGAATATACCCAGCACCCATCACAGGCCTCCATCATGGCGCCGCCTAGTAATTACCCACTGACTACTAACTGCTATCCTGACTTCCAACCTCATGGATTGGTTTTGCCCATTTTTGAACTGCAATTGAATGGAATCATGTAGGATGGACACATTTCTTTCAATCTTATGTTTGTGACTGCACTCAAGTTATAGTGTGTAATTTTATGTTGTTCATCCTCATGACTATCTATATTCCATTGTATGACTACCACTCGATGTATGTATTCATTTCACTGATGATGTATGTTTAGATTGTTTCCAGTTGGGGGCTATATGGAATAATGCTGCAGTGAGTAGGCTTGTATTTTGGAGCACATATGTACTCATGTTTGTTGGCTATATAACTAAAAGTAGAATTGCTTGGTTATAAGGTTTGTATATGTTCAACGCTGGAAAGTCCTGCCAACTTTTTCCCCATTGTACTTGTACCAATTAATATTCCCATCAGCAATGTAGGAGAGAGGATTCTACCAGTTGCCCCACAAACTTGCCAAGACTTGGTATTATCTTATTATTTTTAAAAAAGCTGTTCTGGTGAGTATGTAGTGGTATATAATTGTGATTTTAGTATGCATTTCCTTGATGGTTATTTATTTTGAACACTTTTTCTTATTTACGTCCTTTGGCCTTTTTCTATCCAGTTGCTGATAGTTTTCTTACTGAGTGCTAGGAGACCGTATTTATTTATCTATTTATTTAAATATTTATTTATTTATTTGGCTGTGCTGGGTCTTAGTTGCCACACGATCTTCATTGTCGTGTGCGGGATCTTCATTGCAGCATGCGGGATCTTTAGTTGCGGCATGTGGGATCTAGTTCCCTGACCAGGGATCGAACCCTGGTCCCCTGCATTGGGAGCCCAGAGTCTTAACCACTGGACCACCAGGGAAGTCCCACTAGGAGTTCTTTATATATTCTGGATATGAGTCTTTTAGGCTCACCTTCTCACTTTCTTCATGAATCAGAAATGAACAGAACAGAAAATTGTTTTGTTGAACAGAAACTTAAAATTTGTTTTGAAGTAAGTTAATTACATATTAGTAGATGCTGCTAATGATAAAAGACTGAATCATTATAGGAATTATTTCCTTTAGAATATTAATTCCTACATTGTTTTTTTCAATTTTTATTTTTTAATTGTAGAGATAGTCTTAATTTTAATGAAGTCCAACTTATCAATCTTTTCCTCTATGATTTTTGCTTTTTGTATCTTGTTAAGAAAATGTTGTCTATCCTAAGGCTACAAGGATATCCTCTTATGTTATTTTCTAGAAGCTTCATTGTTGAACTTTCACAAGTTAGGCCTGTAGTCCCATCTGGGATTGACTTTTATGTATGGTGTGAGGTTGGGGTGACCACTGCTTCTTCTCCATTCAGATGGATCATCTTTCCTCCATGCATTGCAGATGTATGTTTATTGTAAACTGGGTAACCATATGTATGAGCCTCTGTTTCTGAACTCTGTTCTACTGGCTCAGTGAATACTTCAGGGATGAATGGTGGATGGCCTGGGCCTCACATGCTCCTCATGAAGATGGAGGTTCTGAACTCTTGCTTTCTGAGGAGATCCTGTGCTTCCTCTGCTGAATCATTTGGTTTATCTCTGCCCTTTTCTGACTTCTTCCCATAGACACAATTAACTGGCTGACAAAATTATCAAGATAGCAAAGACTTCCATAACATTTACCAGGTCCTGTTCTAAATATGCTTGAATTCATTTAATCTTTACACAAACCCTCGATGTAGTCACTATTGTTATCCTCATTTTCCTGATGAGAAAATTAGGGCACTGAGACCACATGGGTGGCATGTACCAGACATGGAATTTGAACCCAGGGATTCAGCCTTGGAGTCCATGTTCCTAAGCACAACACTGGGCTTTCTTTCAGCCAACAGCAGGAAGTAAAATGGTAGAGGACAAAATCACCCTGGCCTAGGAATGAAGACATCTGAGCTCTTGGCTTCTACACCTATTGGATGGGAGATTTTGGACACATTGGTTAATCTCCTTGAACCAGTTTCCTCAACTAGAAAGTGAGAGAGTAAAATGATATTTTCAGCTCTGACATTTTACACTATCATCTCTCTGGAAGATTCCTAGAGAGACTGTGGATTTTTTGGAGAGAAGACTATTGTACAATGGAGACTAGGGTGGAGGCACAGATTGGGGAGGAGCCCAGAGAGAGTGGTGAGAGCTGGGTTGGGGGGAATAAGGAGGTAGGGAGGTGGGGGGAGTGGGAGAGGGAGAGGAGGGAATGTCCCAGCCCTCCAACCTGTCTCTTCCCATCTGCTTATTCCCTTCATGGACCCTCAGATCCAGCCTATCAGATTACATGATGGAGGGGGTGGTGATGCCTAGGTGCTAAGTTTTCTAATTGACCCGCCTTCTGGGAATTTCTTTGAGAGGCTCCTGTTTGTTCCCAAGGCCATGGTTCCTGTGTGAGCCTCCTGGGGGGCAGTTTCTCTGCCCAGAGCTGGCTAATTGTTCACCCACCGTGTCCACTCACTGGTGAAAATCACACCAGGCTCTTCCATGTAGACATCAGAGGTCCATGGGGGTGTCTCGTGACCTTGGGGGCCCTCACAGCCCGAGGCTGGGGGCCTGGGAACAGTCAGTCTTTTATCATTAACTTCTGGACAGCGACATTGGTGGTGGTAGTGGTGGGGGGAGAGGAACGGTTAAAAGATAACTTAGAAACGTCACACAAGGAATATATGCTATTTTTAGACAAATTTAGAAAATTCAGATACACACAAAAAAGGAAACCAAAAAAGTGATCTGTAATCACTTAATCCAGAGATAACCACTGTTAACATTTTGGCAGTGATTTTCTTTAGAAGTGTTTTGGATATCTCTGTTTCTCTCTCTCTTTGTAGATCTTAATCTCTGTATGTATGACATACATATATATCTTTTTATAAAAATGGGTTGCAGTCTTCTGGAGCTAGATTTTTAAATTTGGCAATATATCATAAGCATTTCTTCAATCACTCAACATATTTTATCATCTTTAATAGTTGCATGACAAGCCATAGGTGATAGTTTCCCATCTTTGTTATTATTCGTTGTGAACACACTTTTTCATGCATTTTTGAACATATTTCCTTAGGAAATTTTTGAAAATATTAGAATGAATATGTCCCAGTGATTTTTGAAAGATAATAAAGTTAATACTCATCATTATCAATAAACATTTATATAGTACCAATAACAGTAATAATTATTTTTTAATTGAAAGCCTTATAGATTACCAACTCTCTCAGTAGGTCATCTCATTTAATTTTTGAGAGGTTCTATTAGGTTCATTTATTCCCATTTTACAGCTGTGAAAATTGAGACCTTAGGAGGGGAAATGACTCCCCCAGGTCACCCAATTGAGCAGGGCAGGGACAGGAAGTATGTCTGGGCTCCCTCCTCTCTGCTGGGCTCCCTGAACCCAGCAGAGCATGTGAGGCTGCCCAGAATGAGGCCTCCACTCACTCTCCAATGCTCTGGACGGGACGGGAGATTGGTGCCCGCAGATGGGCTGAAGATTGACATCTGTCAAAGGAGGATCCCAGGTAACGCCTGCTGGGGCTTCAGAGCAGCCTTCCTGGAGCTAAGCCTTAAAGCGGGGAGAGAGGGAGCCACAGAAAAGCACAGAGAGCATGCCAGGCAGGGGGGACATGGTGTGAGCAAAGGGGTAAGTCAGGGAAACCCGACACCCCTCCCTCCTCTTGCTCAGGCCCCTGTGCTGAGATCAGCTTACCAGAGGCCTGTTCTAGCACCTTTGCCAGACACTGACAGCGAATGTGTAGTGTCACAGGCAACAGGATAATAATGGAAATTAAATTTTCTGTTAAGCAGCCTTATATATGTTTAAATCATTTCATTATACAGATAGAAATGTTTTTCTGATTTCTTCTTTTTTCCTTAAAATGGTAATAGCTTTTTGCCTGATTCTAAGAATGATATCTATTCAATGGTAAAAAGTAAAATTTTACACAATAAAGACAAGCGTAAAGATACAAAAAAAGGCAAGAAGAGGACCCTCCCCATCCTGAGGTAACTGCTTGGCGTCTGGGCTTCCAGACTCTCTCTGGGCCCACAGATTCGTGGGGGATTTTCCTTGACAGTTTTACATAAATGGGATGGAGCCAAACACACTCTTCTAGTGCATGTTTTCTCACTCAGCAATCTGTCTTGGACACCCTCCCCTGTCATTACGTATGGATTTCCATCGTTATTTTTATTTATTTTTGTAGAGTCTGACTTACGTTAATTCAAAAAGGTCAAATTGCCGGTGTATAAAATGTTGATTAAGGCACACAGAAATTGGGGTTTGACTCTTCTCAAAATCACAAGGGCTTTGTCAGCCCTGGTGGCCCATGAACAAGGGATCTTCCTGTTTATATTTTTTTTATGTTTACTTTTTTTTATTAGGCAAATTTTCAAACTACTTAAAAGAAGAGAGAATAGTGCAAGGAACTTTCCAATACCCATCACCTGGATTCAACAATTATCAAGATTTTGCCACATTTGCTTTATCAATCCTTTATTTTATTTTATTTTTTGCTGAAATATTCTAAGGCAAATCCAGTTATCTTGTCATTTTAGCCCTCCATCCTTTAATATGCATTGCTCCAAAAAAGAAAGATATTTTCTTATGCAGCCACCATGGCTTTCTTTTCCAACCTTCCTCCCTCCAGCCTTCTTCCCTTCCTGTCTTACTTTCTAGGTAAGAAGCCTTAAACAGGCAACCTCATCTAGTTAGATTATAATAACATGATTTCTTTGTATTGCGGTTACTTTTACTTATGGTAACTGACACTAATATTCTGTTTAGGGTAGTGTAGTATTTTTTTTTAAAGACAGTACATTTATTTGAATAAAATGAATGGACAAGTTTAAAGAAAAGCCATGGAAAGGGTGACAAGCAAATACAACAACCCTTCCAGAAAGTGATTTGAGAATGCAAGATGCTGCTTTAGCTCATCCTCTTCTGAAGGGCATTTAGAGTGTTTCCAACTTTTCCACTACTAAAAACAATGCTGTAATGAATAATCTTATATATACATACCTCTGGTGCTGTCTGGTTATTTTCTTAGGATATATGCTCTAGAAGCAGAACTGCTGGTTTTACAGGCTATGAATCTCTTAAAAAGCCATGGTTTCCTAACCAGAGGGTGCTGTACTTAATTTAATATTTTGTTCCTGTTTTTATTTTCTGGTGACTCAGGGTCATATTAAAGTATCAGCAATTGTACACTGATGGTCTTAGGCTTTCTGCACTTTTTCTGTACGTCTCCAGGCTATGATGGTGAAGCTTTTGCACCCACATTTCATAGTGTTTCTGTCTCATCCTTTTCAGTAAATTTTCCTTTGTCGTTCTCTCCCCGTCTTTTAATTTTCTTCTTCTCAAGTACTGTGAGCTGGAACAGATAAACAAGTTTGTGCTGATTGTACCTAAATTAAGGATAAATTGACTCTCAGTAAGGGTCTGATGGGACAAACGAGGCAAGATTTTTCTTAGGTCCTGCCCATCCCACTTCCTTTTAGATCTATCCTGCTTCAGATCTCTAGGGCTGTTTGAAGGGTGGCCGCTGGTGATGGTAATGGGAGTTACTGCTACTTAACGGCAGATAAAGTGACAAACGGAAGGTATCGTGGATCCCTTGTGCTCCCATAGAGATTTTTCAGGATACAGCATGGATTTGCTACTTACCTCCCTCCATCCTTACAAGCATTTTGATGTAGCTGGAGTCAGCCTTATGACCTCTGATTTGTGGAGGAGGGATCTGTGTTTCCCAGAGACCAGATGATTTTCCAAAGGCCACACCGCTAGCTTATGGCAGAGCTATGACTCGAATTTTTTCTGCTTACCACCTGGGCCAGGTGCACCTGGGGGTTTGAATAATGGGTGTTTCTAGGAAGAGTGATACTAATAGCAAAGAACCAGCACGTCATGCGGCACTTGCCCAGCCAGCGCATGGACAAGGTCCAGGGACTGGGACAGACAGATTCACGGGAGTTCGACTGCTAGGGACAAGGCTTTTACGTGACTCGAGATGTCCTCAGCCAAAAGGACAGCTGGGCAGCAGTGGGGGCCAAGAACGCTAAGTCCTCATTACTGCTCAGCCTCCTGGCTGTGGAAGAAGGATCAGGGCCCCAGGAGTCCCCGAGCCTTCCCGGCTGTGTGCCCTGGGCCAGGAAACACCCCACCTCTAAGCCTCAGCTGAAAAGAGGGGCTCAGACCCAGATCAGGGGTCTTCTAACTGCAATCCTGGGGAGGCCACCCCCCTGCACCTCTCCAGATACCTCAGTCATTGAAGAGGCTCTGTTTTTTGTTTTTAATTCTTCAGACTTAATTGGAAGGATTCTGATGCCAACATTTTTCTGAACAATTGACCAAAATGATCTTGCATGTTTCATTCTCATCTGCTCCTGAGTTTCCACCCCTGGGTCATGGTACTTCCCCACCCCACACTGACATTAACCAGCCCTTGGGAGACAGCCCTGGACGCTACCCCCACCTGGTCCCCCCTGCTTCATTCTACCCATCCCGCTTCCTCAGTTTCCCTTTTAGCCCCTGGTACCATCCTGCCCCCGCTCAGTTGCCTGGTCTCCTCACTGGCCTCACCCCTGCACTCAGCCCTCCACGCAGTTGTGTTCACTGCCAGCGGGAGAAAGCCCAAGACATCAGGCATTCCAGGCCTTTCGGTCCTGCCCTCTCCTCTGTGTCTAACCCAGGGGACGGTTTCCAGGTTTCTGAACTCTGCTTTCTCTCATGCATCGGGATACAAGATTCCCTGTGCCCGGAGCTCTCTTTCTGGCCCTTGTCATCTTGGAGCCACTGGACTCATCCTGAAGACTCAGCTCAATTGTCATGTCCTCAGTGAAGCCTCCTGCAAGCACCCACCCCAGCTGATGAGTCACTTCTGTGTCCCTGCAGCTGCTGCTAAGATCTGTCACATCAATCCTCCCAGGCCTGGTTCCCTGCTCAACCCCAGGCTTCTCAGGGTCTGAGATTTAAAACTTCACTCCAATCACAGATGTTCAGTGTTTCTAGCAAACCTGAGCTCAGCAAATGCTTGTTGAATGAACAGGTGAGTTTCCTCTGCAGCCGGGCCCTGTGCCAGGTATGGGGGGCTTGCACCTCACCATTTGGACCCTGTGAACCTGTAGATCCTACCATGTCGACCCCTAGAATTCTCTGACTGGAGCTTTATGAGCACAAACTTAAAAAAAATACAGAATTATACAAAATCAGATGTATTTACAACTAACAGATTAGACACACTCCGTCCAGCCAGTTTAGTGGATTGATTACTTTTCTATAGAACATGGTTAAACGGGTCCTGATTTTTGTCCGTTTTTATCAGTATTGATTCTTTTCCAGGTAGATTTTATAATGAATATTTGCTTCATGGACCAATTTTTTTGGTCCCTCATAAGGTTTTACAAATTATAACAGTTTCTGTTGTAATTTTCTTTTGTGGGTGTTATTTTTACCCTATCCAGGTTTTCTGGAACAAATTTTGTGGTAGACTTAAAAAACTTAATTAGCTTTTTATTTTTTAGAAGCAGTTTTAGGTTCATAGCAAAAACTGAACGGAAAGTACCGAGAGTTCCCAGATACTCCCGTCCCCATACCTGCACAGCCTCCTCCTCTATGGCTGTCCCCCACCATGGTGGCACATTTGTCACAACTGATGAACCTACATTGACACATCATCACCCTAAGTCCAGAGTTCACATTAGGGCTCACTCTTGGCGGTGTACATTCTGTGGGTTTGGACAAATGTAGAACGACGTGTATCTGCCGTGATAATACCATACGAAATAGCTTCACGGCCCTAAAAATCCTCTCAGCTCTGTCTATGCATCCCTCCCTCCTCCCTAACTCTTGTGATAAAAATATGATCAAAATGATTTCAATCTTTTGTTAATTCCAACTGTAAAATAAATTTTAACATGTTCAATTTGAACTATACTCAGTTATATTTTGTGTAAGTTACTTTTACAGGTAACAATTGATTAAAAATTAATCTGTATTTATTTTTCAGGTTATTTATGTGAAAACTGTGAGGAACCTTCTGTTGGATATTCCAGGCTTCTTCTAGGGACAAAGAGTAGCCAGGTGAAAATGGAGAAGTCAGACTGTCCCTTCTCAGACCCTACTGTGGCTCTCTTTACTCTAAACAAAAGCTGGTCTCGGACTTACCTGGTGGCGCAGTGGTTAAGAATCCGCCTGCCAATGCAGGGGACACGGGTTCGAGCCCTGGTCCGGGAAGATCCCACATGCCGCAAGGAGCAACTAAGCCCACGCGCCACAATTACTGAGCCTGCGCTCTAGAGCCCGCGAGCCACAACTACTAAGCCCAGGTGACACAACTACTAAAGCCCGCGCGCCTAGAGCCCGTGCTCTGCAACAAGAGAAGCCACTGCAATGAGAAGCCTGCATACTGCAACGAAGAGTAGCCGCCACTCGCCACAGTTAGAGAAAGCCCATGCGCAGCAACAAAGACCCAACGCAGCCAAAAATAACTAAATCAATCAAAAAACAAAAAAACAAAAGAACCCCAAAATGACCTGGTCTCTATCCCAGCAGCTTAGAGAGCTTCAGTCTCTGGTCAAGGTCACGGAGCTTATGTTGAGGACAGAATCAGGACCCAAACCCAGCCAGCCTGGCCCCAAAGCTGATGCCCTTTCATTGAGCTCCTGCCTTGTCCTGCAACTGTCCCAGGTGATGACAAGGTTTTGTAGAGTCTCTTGGTGGAGGGTGTCCATCAGGTTACAATGAAAGATCGTGGATCAGACCAGAGCAACCCTGGGTTGGGAGACTGGAGAGGGTAATGAAAGCCGGTTGGAAGCAAGATATTGCCTTCTAGACCCAGTACTCCAGTCAACCTTGGGTATGACTGTATGCAAGCCATTTACCTTCTCTGACTCCTGGTTTTCTTATTTGTAGGACTGATTCATCCAACAAATATTTGTTGGACACATATGACATGCTAGATGCCAGACAGGGTCATAGGTACCAAGGATACAGCCACAAATAAAACAAAGTTCCTGACCCCATGGAGTTGACTCTGAACTAGATGGTCTCTAAACCCTCTGAACTCCATGATGCTATGGGGGAGTAGGAGGGGGCATTTTGTAGGGATACAGAATCAGTTCAAGGCCAGTTCTTATTCGAGAGTAGTTGATCACTGGGCAGGGGAAGACAGGCTGCCCACTGTAAAACAATCAGAGACACAAATTGCCTCTAATGACATCAAGGACCTGCATAATTTGGCCCCTCTTGTCCTCTCTGGCAACCTCGCAGGCCAGTTTTCCTTCAACTCACCAGCCGAATCCTTTCCAGCCTATCTTAGGCTGGATCCCCTAGAAGCAGGCTCCGAGGTTAGTAATTTGAGTGCAAGCAGTTGATTTGGGAGGTGATCCCAGAAAGCAATGGTCGTAGAGTGGGGCAGTAAGGCAGGGAAGGAAAGGAAAGGAAGCCAAGTGTGTCCCATTACAGCAGGTTATTGCTGAGAGCAATTGGAACTCAGTCCTGACGGAGTATTCTAGGGGTGAGAATTCTAGGGGTAAATGCTAGGGCATTTACCCATCAACTCCTATTGAGCATTGGCTGAGGGTTGCTCCTAGGGGCATTAACTTCCTGGCATTTCTGGTCTGTTCAAGGCACCATCCAACAGAGAGCCCTCAGGCAGAGACTCTTGGGGGCTTGCAGTAGGGCACTGTGTGTACTGAAAAGGTAAGTGCTGATATGGAATATGGGGAGCGTGCTGCTATAAGGCCTCAGAGCCTTTGCACTTACTGTTCCTTTGATTGGAGCAAACTTCTTCCCAGCTCTTTGAAGAACTGGCACCTTATCTTTCAGCTCTCAGCCCAGAGTCTTTTCCTCTGACAGATCCTCTGTGAATTAGCACCTCCCCATCCCGGGACTCTCCATCATATCTTCTCATTTATTTCTTTCATAGCGCATGTCACAATCAGAAATCAGCTTCTGTGTTTGTTTGCAGGCACTTCTGTATCTCCAGTGCCTAGAGAAGCATCTGGCTCATAGTTGCACTTCCAGAACTATTTTCTGCACACACATGTGCCATGTCATCCACACCCAGCTACATACCAACATGCCTTCCACTCCCACTCCCAGACTTGCGACCAGAGAATGGAGTAAAGATTGAGTTTGGGTTACGGGGACACAAAGACACAGCTCAGGTTTTCATGTACATTGGCTAGACGTCTGCTCATCAGAAAAGTCTGAAGCCTGTATTGTGCTTTGGGAGAGTGATGGTAGTAACACTCCAGCAGGGTGAGGGAGGCAATGACCGATACTGATGAAAATAGTGGAGTCTGCAAGTTGCCCGAATGATTGGATATTTTTACTTCTGATGTAAAGTACGGATCCCTTCTAACAGCCTACTTGTAGGTATTAAATGGACAAGAGCCCAGTGAATGTCCTTCAAGGTAAATTTCATGTCATCTTTTCTCGTTCAAAGAGGTTTATTCCATCCCTTTAAAAATCTGTAGGGTATCCTGCTTCTGTTTTTTAAAAACTATATTTGGTTTGCTTTGAAGATGAATAAAACTGAGATGCTATTATGTTCCTTTCCTACTTTGCAGCATCCAGAAATTCTTTTGCTATTAGTACTCTAGAGAAACAGATTTCTTTGATTTTTTTTCAGTTTAGGAGATCAAAAGCTGCCAGAAATTGTTTCAGAGAAAAAATAAATCTCTGAGAAGTTGGATTTGAAATTCTGAGAGGCCAGCGCCTGTGTCCACTGTGTCAGGAGCCATGTGATGAGAATGGCTCTAACTGTGGCATCTGCCCCCTTGTGCCTCTCCGCCTCTCATAGGGAAGCCCCGCCTTAGCCTCTACCTTCTGCTTTCTCTTGTGAAATCATAGAATATTGGGCTTAAAATTAAATTTATTGTAAATCTGAGCAGGCGGAATCATTTCCCAAAGAGAGTGATTAAAATAAATGACTCTCAGTCTTTGGAGAAACCCACTATTTCTTGGAGATGAGGACTCAGATTATGGAAAGTTTTCAATGAAAGATTCAATTTTCTATAAAAGTAGTGCCTGAGGGACTTCCCTGGTGGCGCAGTGGTTAAGACTCCACGCTCCCAATGCAGGGGGTCTGGGTTCAATGCCTGGTCAGGGAACTAGATCTCACATGCATGCCACAACTAAGAGTTCACATGTTGCAACTAAGGAGCCTGCAAGCCGCAACTAAGGGGCCTGCCTGCTGCAACTAAGACCCGGCACAACAAAATAAATAAATAAATAAATACTAAAAAAAAAGTGCCATTGATAAAAAAAAAAAAAAAAAAGTTGTGCCTGGACCAATTCCTTACGTTACTTCTCCTCTCTGCCCTGGGAAGGTTGAGGGTTTAGCAACCATCTCTCCACACTTTCCTACGTGCCTTGGGACATTTGCGCTTTGGGCTGCCGAGAGGACTTGGGGGTCTCAGAATGCTGGTGGATGAAATATTTGGGGAGAACAGAAAAATCTCAGAAACCTCATTGGTAGAGGTCAGATACCCGGTAGGAGATAGAAATCAAAGAAGGGGAGAAAGGTCCAATATCACCTGGGTTGATGTTCTGGGAGAAAACAATAGAGACTGGATTCAGAGAAGACAACGACCACAGAATCTTGGTGACCACACACATTAGAGCTGAATCCTGAAGCTGGGTCTTTCCCTGGTTTCCCAACTCAGCTTCATCCTTGGATTACACATAAATATTAAAATGATAAAAGTTGGAACACACACAATAAAATGAATTAATGACAGAAGAATTAGAAAATAAAGACAAAGGAAAAGAATTAACACCATCCACAATCCCACCCACTCTGCAAAATGAATGGTAACACTTTGGTATTATTTTATACTTTGGGTATAATATAATATGATTGATATATATAATTGATATATACAGTAAGTATATAAACAGGTATATGTACATATATACACATTTGAACAATAAATATGTATGTATACATACTTGTTTTGATAAGTAAACAAGCATATTATAGATGCCTATTTTTGTGATTTGCTTTTTCTCCTGGTATGTTGTAAAGACCTTTCATGTCCATAAATACATATTTTCATCTATATAATATTAAAGTTTTGGGGTAAATAATTTTAGACAGTGAAACATTTGCAGAATAGTACAGAGAGTTCCTGGAAGGCCTTTGCCAAGCTTTCCCTGATGTTAACATCTTGCACAACCATAACATGATGATCAAAACTCAAAAATTAATATTACTAAGCTACAAGCTTTATTTGGACTTCTCCAGTCTTTCCTTGAATGTTCCTTTCTATTCCCAGATCCAGTTCAGGATTCCACAATAATCTTAGTTATATCTCTTAGTCTCCAACCTGTGACAGTTCTTTAGCTTCTTGTTTTTCGTGACTTTGATCGTTTTGAAGAATACTGGTCAGTTATTTTGTAGGATGTCCCTCAATTTGGGTTTTTCTGATGTTTTCTTATGATTAGATTGAGGTTATACTTTTTTGGTAAGAACACCACACATGTCCGTTTCAGTGTATCATCAGGGGCTGCATGGTGTTGTTAACTGGTGATGTTAACCTTGGTCAATTTGTTAAAGTGATGTCTGCTGGATGTCCCTCCAGTGTAAAGTCATTATTTTTCCCATTGCAATTAATAAATCTTGGGGAAGATACTTTGGGAGTGTGCAAATGTCCTTTTTTTGTTCAAATGTTAGTCTGCTGATTTTAGCATCCACCAGTGGATATAAATTGCAACAATTATTACTGTGATATTTTAATGGTGATTTTCTATTTGCTTCATTCCTTTGTTTATTAACTGGAATTCTTCAGTACAGAAGGGCAGCTTTTCCTCCCTCCCCCCCCTTCTTCCTTCCTTCCTTCCCTCCCTCCCTCCTCCTTTCTTTCTTTCTTTCTCTCTCTCTTTCCTTCTTTCTTTCTCTTTCCTTCCTTCCTCTTTCTTTTTCCTTCTTTCTTTCTTTCTTTCTTTCTATCTCTCTCTCTCTCTTTCTTTCTCTTTCTTTCTTATTGATTGCTTGCTTGCTTTATATTAGTATGGCTGCATAGATATTTGTTCTTGACTATGGTTATAGTCCAATGTTACCTTTATTGATTTTGTTGCTCAGGTTGTACCAGCTCTGAACTTTGTGAGCTCTTTCTGGTTGGTCCCCAAGCCTTTTCACCAGGTCCTCCACACCCTCACCCCACCACCTTCCCAACCTTCCTTTGATCACTTTCTTACTTTTTGGCACCTGGAGATGCTTCATGTGTACACAAAGCATTGCATATTTTCCTTGACCAATGTTGGAAGCAAACTCTTCTCCAAGGAGCCCTAGTTCCTTTTATTGGAGAATGGTGTTTAGAAACCAGGATCTGACAAGATGGCCACATCACTACTGGGATGTTATTGCTTCTAAGCCCTTTCAACAGCCAAAGCTTGGAAATACACACACACACATACACATACATACACGTACACTATTTGGTGCACACACACATATTTACCTTCATTTCTTAAAAAATCCCTCGAGTTTATACTAATACCTCTTGTTCCAATCCAATACCACTAGGCTCATTCTAGCTTTCTCACTTCCCTTATTTATAACTTCCTCTGACATGAGAAACCTGGCCCTCATTGTCTACAGTATGTTGACTTAATCGTTCAACTAATATAGACACATAAAGCAGTTTCAGGATAGCTAACTCTTCCTGTAACAGAAATACAGTATTTGTGTACAGTTCTTTTGTCTTTAGCCTGAAAACATCCAGTCGACAATTTGTTTCACAAAGTAATTTAGGTTAGTTGTTTTTTCTCACCCCCTTCAGTGTGGTAGTATGGTCCATTTGTAATACAGTCAGCTTCACTTGTTACACTAGGTCTTCCACTTGGGGTACCCTCTGCATCTTGATTTTTTTGAAGTTACACACAGTAAAATTCTCTCTTTGTGGGGTATGGTATTATGGCTTTTGACAAATTCATGGAGTTATATATTCATCACTCTAGTACCATAGAGAACAGGTCATCACCCCCAGCACTTCCTTCATGTGGTCCCTTTATAGGAAACCCACCAATTTGTTTCCATTTCTATAGTTTTCCTTTTTGCAGAATATCATATAAATGGAATCATACAATATGTCACCTTTGGGGTCTGACTTCCACCACTTAGAAAATGCATTTAAAATTCATACGTGTTGTTGTGTGCATCAACAGTTCATTTCTTTACATTGCTGCAGAGTATTCCATTTTATGGATGTACCACAGGTTGATTTTTCTTTTTCTATATGCAGGTTGAAATATATATGGGTTGTTTCCAGTTTTTGACAATTACAAATAAAACTGCTTTAAACATTTATGTACAGGGTTTTTTTTTTTTTTGGTGTGTGTATGTAAAATTTTATTTCTCTTGGATAAATACCTAGGTATGGGATTGCTCAGTCATGTGTTATGCGTATATTTAACTTTTGTAAGAAACTGTCAAACTGTTTTCCACAGTGGTTGTACATTTTGAATTTCCACGAGCAATGTATGAAATTTCCAGTTCTCTGCATCCTCACTTATGCTTGGTATTTTCAGTTTAAAATTTTAAAAATTGTGGCCCTTCTGCTAGACACATAAGTGGCATCTTATTGTGGTTTTAATTTGCATTTCCCTAGTGACTAATGATGTTGAGCATCTTTTCATATACTTACTTGTCATTTGTATATCTTCTTTGGTGAGGCTTTTGTTTATATCTTTGCAATATAAATTTATATCATCTTTAAAACATCTTTTTGTCTATATCTTTCTCCCCATTTTTAACTGGGTTGTTTGTTTTCTTATTGCTGAGTTTTGAAAACTCTTAACGTACTCTGGATACAAATCTTTTATCAGAAATGTGATCTGCAAATATTTTTTCCTACTCTGTGACCAGCATATTAATTTTCTTAACAGTGTCTTCTGCAGAGCATAAGTTTTTAATTTTAATAAAGTTTTATTTATCAGATTTTTTTCTTTTATGGATTGTGCTTTTGAGGTCATATCTAAGAAATATTTGTAAACCTTAGGTTACAATGATTTTTTTCCTGTATTCAACTAGACCCTTTTATATCCTTATATTTAAATTTAGGTATATAATCCATTTAGGATTAATTTTTGTATAAAATGTAAGATTCAGATTGAGGGTTTTTTGTTTGCCTGTTTTTGCATGCAGACAACCAATTTTTGTAGGCACCACTCGTTGAAAAGACTATCCTTTCTAAATTGAATTGTCTCTGAACCTTTGTCAAAAGTCAGTTAACTATTTTTGTGGGTCTCTTTTTGGACTTTCTAATGTGTTAAATTGACGTACGTGTCTGTCCTTTTGCCAATACCATGTTGTCCTGATTACTGTAGCTTGATAGTAAGTTAAAATTGGAGTACGAGTCCTCCAACTTTCTTCTTCTTATCAGGATTGTTTTGGATATTCTGGTTATTTTACTTTTCCATATAAATTTTGGAAACAGATGTTGATATCTACAAAAAAGCTTGCTTCCATAATTCCCTGGCCATCCAGTGGTTAGGACTCTGCATTTCCACTGCAGGGGGTATGGATTCAATCCCTGGTTAGGGAACTAAGATCCCACAAACTTCACTGTGTGGGGGAAAAAAAAAAAGCTTGCTTGGGGTTTTGATTGGGATTGCATTAAATCTATAGATCAATCAGGAGAGAATCAATATCTTAACAATATTGAGTCATTCAACGCATGGGCATATTATCTTTTTCTATGTATTTAGGTCTTTTATTTTTTCATCAGTGTTTTATAGTTGTCAGCATACAGACTCTGCAGATTTTTTGTTTGATTTATAGCTAAACATAATCCTTTTGGGCTACTATAAATAGTACTGTTGTTAAAATTTTATATTTCAATCATTCATTCCTAGTAGATAGAATTACAATTATTTAATTTTTGTGTGTTGATGTTTTTAAAATTCTGCAACTTTTAGTTCAAGGAGTCTTTGACTCAATATTTTGATGTTAAAGATGATGTTAGCTGTAGTTTTTTTGTAGATGCTCCCCTATTTCGAAGTTTCTGAGGTTATTAAAGATCATGATTTGAGGTTGGATTTTTTCCAATGCCTTTCACGCATCTATTAAGATGATCAAATGGTGTCTCTAGTTTATTTATATGGCCATTTGCATCACTTGGATTTTGAATGTTGAACTGGCCTTGCATTCTTGGACTAAGCCTCACTTGGTTGGGATATATCATTCTTTTTATATATTGCCAGAATCTGTTTGCTAATATTTTTTGAGGATTTTTGTGTCCATGCTCATGAAGGATATTGGATGTTGGATAGCTGTTGTTTTCTTTACTTGTAATGTCTTTGTCTGGTTTTCTTATTAGAGTAATACCGGCCTTTTAAATGAGTTTTCAGTTTTTTGCTTGGTCAACTTAGCTAGAGTTTTATCAATTTTATTGATCTTTGCAAAGCATCAGCTTTTGGTTTCTCTGTTATTTTTCTGCTCTCAGTGTCAATAATTTCTGTTGTCATATTTATTATTTCCTTCCTTCTGATTGCGTCAGGATTATTTTGTTCTTCTTTTTCTATTTTCTTAAGCTGGAGGCTCAGCTTACTGACTTGAGACTTTTCTTCTTTGCAAATACAGGGAATTAATGCTATAATGTGCCCTGTAGGCACTGTTTTAGCTGCATCCCGCCAAGTTTGTTATGCTGTATTTTTATTTTATTACAGTTCAAAATAATTTTTAATTTTCCTTGAAATTTCTATCCTTTGATTTATGGATTGTCTAGAAGTGTGTTGTTTAATATCCAAATATTTGGATATTTTCAGGATATCTTTCTGTTATTAATTTTGAGTTTAATTCTGCTACAATCTGAGAACATAGTCTGTGAGATCTGTATTATTTTAGACCTGCCATGGTTTAATGGTCCAGAATATGATCTATCTTGGTGAATGTGTACTTATGTTATCATGGTCCCTTAAGACACTGTATTTTGATGTTTGGGGCTGGAGTGTTCCATAATTTTCAATTGTTTCCATTCGATTGATAGCATTGTTCAGGCCTTACAAATCCTTACTAATTTCCTGCCTCCTTTTCTATTAATTATTGAGAGAGCAGTGTTAATATCTCCAAGTAAAATTGTGGATTATCTATTTCTCTTTTCAGTTTTACCAATTTTTGCTTCATGTACTTTGAAGTTCTGTTTTTAGGTGCATACATGCTTAGGATTGTTATATCTTCTTGGAGAATTGACTTCTTTATCATTATACAAGATACATTTTTTTTCATCTCTGATAATAGTCCTTGTTTTGAAGTCTACTTTGTATGATATTAATATAGGGACTCTGGCTTATTTTGGTTAGTGTTTGCATGGCTTATCTTTTTCCACCTTTGTTTTTTTCAACCTGTTTATGTCCTTATATATCCAGCATATAGCTGGATCTTGCTTTAAAATTTTTTAAATCTGAAACTTTTATTTTGTGTATTTAGACAATTCACGTTTCATGTAATTATTGATATGTGTGGATTAAAATCTACCATCTTGTTAGATGCTTCTTTTTGTTCCATCTATTCTTTTTTCCTTTTTTCCCTTTTA
Source organism: Mesoplodon mirus (assembly GCF_964341445.2). NCBI lineage: Eukaryota > Metazoa > Chordata > Mammalia > Artiodactyla > Ziphiidae > Mesoplodon > Mesoplodon mirus. The sequence goes on from NC_138977.1 coordinate 217,531,545, forward strand.
CTGCTTTCTTTTAGGCTAATTGAGTATTTTGAAATCATTTAATTTTTCTTTTCTATTGATTTATAATTTATGACCTCTTTAGGATTGTTTTAGTAGCTGCCCTAGGGTTTAAAATATGTATTTTTAACTAATAAGGGTCTGCCTTCAAATAATATCATACCATTTCGTGTATGGTATAAGGACTTCCAACAGTATAGTATTCCTAATTCCTTCCTCCAATTCTTTGTGCTACATTTGCCATACATTTTACATTTACATATGTTATAAACACATAATACATTGCTACTATTTTTGCCTTAGAGAGTCACTTATCTTTTAGAACAATTAAAATTAAGAAAAATGAATATCATTTTACCTTCTTTTTTCCATTTCTTTGTTTAGATACAAAGTTCGGTTTGATATCACAGTCCTTCTGCCTGAAAAACTTCCTTTAACATTTCTTCTAGTATAAGGGTCTTGGCAATGAATTCTCTCAGTTTCTGCTTCCCTGACAATGTCTTTATTTCTCTTTCATTTAAAAAATATTTGTTCTGGGTATGAAATTCTGGAATGGCAGGGGTTTTGCTTTCTTACAACACTTTAAAGATATCACTTCATTATCATCTGCTTGCATGGTTTCTGATAAGTCTGCTGTCATTATTATTTTTTATCCTCTATAACTAAGAAGTCTTCTTCTCTGGCTGTCTTCAGAATTTTTTCGTTGACTTTCGCCCTCCCTCTCATGTACCTAAGTAGTTTTTTTTTTTTTTTCCTTTGGTTTTGAATATATCTTACTTGGTGTTCTATGACCTTTCTGGATCTGTAGTTTAGTGTCTCTCATTAATTTCAGAAAATTCTTAGCCTTTATTTCTTCATATATTTCTTCTGCCTCTTTCTTTTTCTCTTCTTAGGTGTCTGGCTGTGTCTACCCCAGTTAAGCAAGTGCTCTTGTCTTATCTCTCCTTTTAGGCACCTGCCTTTCTCCAGATTTTCAGTTAGTTGGCTGTCCTATGACCTCAGCTCTCTGATGGGTTCAAGAAATGTAGTAATCTTGAAGCTTCTCTGGATTTTTTTCTTATAAGAGTAGGAATGATGCTTTTTCCAGTTCTTTCCATCTCTTAGTGGAAACCAGGAATCTACAACATACTTTTAAAATAATTACATTATATTTTATTTTATAGGTGTGTTATGCCTTGTTAAAACTATTCTCTACTTTTTTGGAATTTAGATTATTAATATTTGTTTTTATTATTACTAATGAAGCAATAAATATATTTGGACATACATCTTTGTGCTCTTATCTGAGTAGGATAAAGTAGTAGAAACTGGATTGCTAGGTATGTATCTTTTGAAAAATTTTTATTAAGTGTTGCCAAATTGCCTTTCAGAAAAGGCACCCATCCATCAGCAAAGGTGAGAGTGTTCATGATTACAGTTTTGGGACTCTGGGGAAGCTGCCTCCATGGCATGAGTGACTTTCCCTCACCACAGACATGTCATTTGCTTGGACATGCCTAATCCTGACCCAGGATTTCCTAGTTTCCATCTCTGGCCAGCTCTCACTGCATGAAGCACTGCCAGAAAGGAAAGTCTGAAGTGGGACTAGATTAAATATTGATAAACCTCAGCCCAGGCTGTGACTACAGTGTGCTCTTCTAATGGCTGATTAAGATATTGGAAGGGCGTTTGACATTTCCTGTTTTAGGAGTTCTAAATCAATTCTAAGGCACAGACCAACCACAGTCATGCAAGACTGATCGCTTAAATTGGACATGGTGGAGATTAATTTCTGATCAAGACAACTTTTAATTATTGTGCTGGGAAATAAATAACTGAAACAATCTTTAAATATTTTTGGTAGTGGGGGATGTTGTGGTTTGGATTTTTAATTCCAAATTAAAATATTTAACGCTTTATAAAGCAGTTGCTGTTTAAACTGCCAATAATATTTAACATGAAGTTACTCACCATTTCTTATCCTCATACTGTATAATTTATAACACTAAGCCCTTTCAATACTCCAAAATGCCAGATAAACTTTTCTCATTTGCTCTTAATTTGGTCACGCAGGATAATACCAACATCTGAAGGCGCTTTAAACTGCTTCTTAAGATGCATTCCTGTGAGATCACCCGTGCCGCCTCTGCTCCTTGTCATCAGCCATAATTATTTCCAATCCAAAGCGGCCCTTAATGCACTTATTAATCTGGCATTCTCCTCAGTACGAAGCACATTCAGCTCGATTAATTTTTTAAAACCCCCCTTTTTTATAGGGGACTGCAGATGCTTGCTTATTACTGAAAAGCTATTAGAAGCTAACACCTTTCTCTCCCCGGAGACTGGCATCGTCCTAGGTCTCCAAATGCCACCCTGTTTTGCATTATCAGCTGCTAAGATGAAGTATTAGAGTCTTTTTTTTTTTTTCTTTTTGCTTCAGGATTGGTAATGCTATTATTAGCTAATGGCAGAATCCTACGTGGCCTGTGGATGGAGAGAGATGGTTCCTGGGCTAAAACAAACAGATTTTTAGATTTTCTGGCCTTCTCAAGGGTGTGTACCTCCAGCTCTGGAATGCCTGTGCTTCCAGGTGAGAGAGACAGGACTGGACTGTTGGGGAGAGAGAAAGAGAGAGAGAGAGAGAGAGAGAGAGAGAGAGAGAGAGAGAGAGAGAGAGAGAGGAGGGAATGAGATTATCTTCTCTCTCTTCCCCAATGACCACTTTCACTTTGGATGACACTCATAGACCATTCCAGGCACCCTGAAAACATCAAAAAATCGCTGAGGCTGTTGTGTAGTAACAAAAAGGCAGGCTTCCTGTTTTCTCAGAAACTACAACAGGGACACAAGCAAAGTGATGGCTCTTGGCTTCATAAGGCCTGATGATGCACTGGTGGCTTGGGTGGGGACCAGGAGAGGATGCAAATAGATGATTTGTCAAGGCCCATTTAGGGATATCAGGTTTTACAACCTGGGGCTATGCTCCAGGTCACCTGCTGGGAAACACTAGGGACAGTGAAGCCAACCTCTCAGAAATGGCTGTTCCTTAGGAACTGGTCACAGCCTGGGGTCCCCAGTGAGGAGGGAGTTAGGGGAGGACCATGCCAAGAATCAGAGTCTCCAGCTGAGGTTCTAGGCTCTGGGGTTGAGCTCAAAGAGGCAGATATGGCTGCAAACCAACCAGATTAACAGGATGCTGACAATGCATATCTGGTCTCACGTTTTCTCTCTTTGTCCTTCTCCGCACTTGTATTTGGGAAAACAGAGGGCCAGGATACAATGCTGGGGATGCTGAAGGAGAGACCATGGGCCATCATGACTGCAGCTCCTCCCAGGAGCATCTCTGCTAGAGTGAGGACAGCCTTGGCCCCCACCCACTGAACCTGGACCTCTGACCACACGTCCCACCTTTGCTTTCCTGAGGCCTGGCCATTGGTCACATTATCCTCACCTGTAGATAACTCCCTTAGGGAATGTTCCATTAAAACGTTCATAGCCACAGTGCTGGGGGAGACTTTCTTACGTCCAGCTTACAGATGAAGAAACCGAGGCTCTGAAAAGTGAAATCATTTCCTGAGGCCATACTCTGATAGAAACAGGGGTCATCCCAGGCCTTGCTCTTGCCAGGGTCTGTGCTTATTCTACTCCAAGACCCGCCTGCGTGGCTTGGATGGATTCACTGGGGTCCTAAATCCTCACCAGCATAAATAGCCGGAAAACACACCACCGTGGTGAGTTTAAGTGGCCAGAGCTGGTCTCTGTCTGGTCGTCTCTACCACCGCAGAGATTGATTTCCTACAGAAGCTTTTTCAAGGCACTTTTCTAAAGGGCAGTAGTAAAAAAAAAAAAAAAAATCTTAGAAGGAGTTAAGATGTGGAACAGTGGCCCAAGGATAGAAACAACTCATGACTGAACTGTTCTAATATAAGACTTTAAAACAATACTATTTTTTGTAACACTATAAGGACTGTTTTACAGGCAGTTCTATTTTTCCTAGATGCCCCAAATAAATGCATTTTGTTTTATCTCAACATGACGTTGCTTGTAATTTAAAACCCTCACTCGACTAATCTCCAAAGATTGTAGATTCACTATGATGATGCTAAAAATAACAATAATAGCCTCAACACTTTCTATATGTTGAGTGTCCCTGGACCACTCACATGTACATGTTATTACCATTTTGGGGGCTCTGAGAGGTTAAGTAACTGTCTCAAATTTGCAGAGGACCAGTTGAAAGGATCCAGGCACTGTAATTCATTTCTGATATACATTGTATTTTTATTTATCTTTTTGAAGAAAGTAATCTGACAGTAGCTACTAAGAAAAAGTATGCACATATACTTGACCCTGCAATATGCCTTGAGGAAATCTAATCTACAGGCAGTTTGACCTCTGGATCTTCTGTTTCTGGAGCAGACAAATAAGGGTGTTTTTCTCTAGCATTATTTGTCATGGCAAAAAAAAAAAAAAAGAGAGAAAGAAAAAGAAAACAATCTAAAAGAAGTCTATTAAAACAAGACTGAACGAACAAATTAGAGTGTTGATGTGGAGTGCTCTCTGATATATTAAATGTCAAAAGCATTCTCCAGAGTAATATTTATAGTATGATCCTATGTTCGTAAAAACAAAATCAAACCAAACCAAGGTCATATATGTATCTGCGATCTAATTTGCATTTGTGCGATTATGGACGATGTCCTCCTGGCTGTTAATATGGGTTGTCAATGTGGTTGGAGGATTATTAACTTTTCCTTCTGTATCTCTCATGGATTTACTTGTTATAGCAAGCATGCATTACATTGTCATAAAAACACCAGATAAAGAAAATAAGAGGAATAAAGTCACCAGGCAAAGTCAAGGCTGAGGATCTGGGTTCCCACTTTATAGTCAGAGGATGTTAAAAATTAGCTGTGCTCTTGTTATGGGAAAGGTTATTCCCACCACTAGTCATTTTGAATATGTAATGAGATTTTTCCATTTTGTAAACCGCTGGCTCCCGATGTTGTGTTCCTACACTTGACTGTAGAAGAGAATTTACATGTTAACACAGCTCAGCAATAATATAATCACTGCAATGGAGAATATTCTTCAGTTATCATAGAGTGCTTGTCTCTCAAATAACTTAATTTTTCCTCATGAGTTAAACAGCAGATATGGATGGCAGAATAGATAACAGCAAAGTAGAGGTTTGAATGAGTTGTGGCTGAACCAGAATGTTCTATCTTTCTAATAAAAAGTAATGCTGATTTAATGCCTGATAATGCACTCAACTGAATATATTTAAAAGACTGCTGAATAGATTGATTTTCTAATGGACTTTGCTCAGACTCACACATGCCTTCCCTGTCCCTCAAGGAAGATTCTTGCAAACGATGGAGTAGCTGAAATGAGTTCTACTCTTAGTCTAAAAGTTGTAACAGAATGATCAACCTCTGTTGAGAAGAGTTCCTGGGCTCTAGGAGGCTTGAGGTGAGATTAGAACCATGTGTGCAGACTCATTCTTACTCTAGATGTTCCAGTGACTTTTGTTTGATGCCTATCATAAGGCCACTTCCTTTTGTGCCTCTCTCTACAGTGATTATTCTCGTAGAAGTCTTCAGATGACAAAGTCAGAACTCTCATCTACTAATTCTATCACCTGTCATTTTCTGTTTCTATTGAGTGATTTTTCTCCTCATTATGGAATGTATTTTTCTCTTTCTTTGCATGCCTAGTAATTTTTGATTGCTTACCAGACATTGTGAATTTTATCATGTTTAGTGCTTGATATTTTTGTATTCTTTTAAATATTCTTGAGCTTGTTCTGGGATACAGATAAATTCTTTAGAAACTATTTAGTACTTCTTGGGTTTGTTTTTAAGCTTTGTTGGGTGGGAACAGAGCAGTCTTTAGTCCAGGGCTAATTTTCCTCTAGTACTGAGACAATACCCTTTTGAGTACCTACTTGATGCCTGTTCCACTCTGGCTGATGGTAACACAAACTCTTCCCAGGCAAGTGTGAGCTCTGGTGATTGTACTGCTTAGTTCTATCCTGTGGTCCACCCGTCCTCCCCCCCACCCCCAATTCCCTTCTTGAGTAGCTTTCTCACATGCAGGCACTGATCAGTACACTGCTAAAGACTCAAGGAGAGCAGGTCTATGGACAGTTCTCTCTGTAGCTTTCTCCTTTCTGTGCCATTGTCTTCATAGGTACTCCACCCTTCAAATTCCAGCCACCTTGGCCTCCCCAAATTCATAACGGTGTCTTTTAAACTCAGTGAGATCGTTGGGCTTGTTTGAGTTTCCCCACCTTGTGCTATGGTCTGGACACTCTCTCCAGCAGCAAGCTGGGCCAATCACAGGGCTCATTTTACTTATTTCTCTTCTTTCAGGGATCACTGGCTGTGCTGCTTATTGTCCAAGATCCGAAACATATTTTTTTTTTTGTACCTTCTCCATTTCTTGGTTGAGGTGAGAGGGTACATCTAATCCCTGTTACTTTATCATTGTTGGAAGTGGAGGTCTTAGAGTGAAGATTCCCTACCTAAAATTCCAGGTGGGTTCCTCATTCCCAGAGGGTTTCATCATTGTCTTATAAATCTGCAGTGAAGTGCTGTCCCTTAGTGAGGCCCAAAACCTGGAAAGTCTGATTCAGGCCTGGGAATTTCGAATTGGGTTTTGGATCTATGAAGAAACAAGATGTCCAGGGAGGCTTTGCTAGTGACAAGAGTTAAGATCGAACCTGCCATGTGGTACCCACAAGAGCTTCTTTAAATCACAAATTTGTTGCTTTCCTGCTCAAAACCCTGCAACGGCTGCCTGTTGCTCCTATGGTGAAAAGAAACATCCTGGTCCTTGCCTGTATCTGCAGACTCATCTCCTGTCCCTGCTTCTGGCTAAGCTGGCTTTCTTTCAGTTCTTGGACCTTGCCAGCCTGCCTCGGGATCCACTCCTGGGCATGTTCCCATCTCTAGTCTCTGTTTATCTCTCAGGTCTCAGCTGTGATTCACTTCCCTAGACTAGCTAAGACCCCTTAGGGGTCTCAGAGCCCTCTGTACTCTCCTATATAGCACTTACACCATTGTGATGACAGGAGGCCTTGTTATCCATGGGTAATCATACTGGAAAGGCCACTTTAGACCAAGTTCACTTAACAAGGGAGCCAATATTTCAGGGCAATAGAGGGGATTTCTTTCTTTTCTTTTCTTTTTTTTTTTTTTTAACACCTTTACTGGAGTATGATTGCTTTACAATGGTGTGTCAGTTTCTGCTGTATAACAAAGTAAATCAGCTATATGTATACATATATCCCCATATCCCCTCCCTCTTGTGTCTCCCTCCCACCCTCCCTATCCCACCCTTCTAGGTGGTCACAAAGCACCAAGCAGATCTCCCTGTGCCATGCAGCTGCTTCCTACCAGCTATCTATTTTACGTTTGGTAGTGTATATATGTCCATGCCACTCTCTCACTTCATCCCAGCTTACCCTTCCCCCTCCCCACGTCTAGAGGGGACTTCTTTAAAAAGGTTTGATTCAGACTTTAGCTGGAAAACTGAAGCTATACACTATAAAAATAAATTTATTTTAATCTCATTCTTTCCAATTTTAGAGGCTAATTTCCCCCACACACTGCAGTTTTAGTATGAACAAAGAATGAATCGTGTTGATAATTCTGAGAAATGCAATTTTTATGACAAAATTGGATGGTGGCAAGATATGGTTTCCCTAGCTTCATGTTTTTTATGGCTTCAGGTTTCCCTGGTGGTGCAGTGGTTGGGAGTCCGCCTGCCGGTGCGGGGGACATGGGTTCAAGCCCTGGTCTGGGAAGATCCCGCATGCCGCGGAGCAACTAAGCCTGTGTGCAACAACTACTGAAGTAGTTTCCTAAGATGAGTGCATGACCCGGGTCTTTAACAAGTTCCTTGCATGGTTTTGGGAGATTTAAGCCTGTCTCCTAGGACTCATTTCTCAGGCCCAGGAAAGTATAATAAGGACCCAACATTTTAGCCCCAGACCATCTCTCAGAGGAAATGCAGTGCTTTTGATGATTTTCTTTACTCAGGAAAATGTCACTTGAAAGTGCTTACTTTGGGGATATTTTAGCCCGTGGAGATTGCCTGAGATTGGACTTTCACCCTGAGCCACATCAGTATCTCTGATGGCAGAGAAAGGTACCCCTGAAGACACATGCTGGAAGGACAATTTTTGATGTTTTATTGCAAAATTAGTGTAAAATTTGCATTTGATTTCAGTATCATCCCAAGTGTACTTTTATACAAAACTAGTATCCTCCACAAACGCCCCTCAAACAAACAAACACACAAACAAACAAACAAAACCCTGAGAAAACAGTCCTTCAAGTGAAAATCATGCTCCTGGAAGATTCAACAAGTGGATTCTGTAGGCTTGTGTACAGTCAGGCAGTAACCCCAAGGGTTTACATAGTCCAGTTTGTGAAACTCATGTTAATGACTCTTTTCTGGAAAAATATCCATTTCCCCCCACTCCCCTCCTGCAAATTTATTCCCAGATGTGCCAGCAACCTCAGTATCTTGGTCCTTCTAAGCACTGATTCTGAAATAGAAAAATAATGTCACTCTTGGCTAATATATATTCTTTATCACTTCCAGCCCCAGTTCCAAGAACACAACTTCATGAAATATCAATTCTGTTCAGAGAGGATTTGGAGTGTTATTATGATCTAGTTCAATCACTTAAGAAACAGAGAAAACCCATCTATGTTCCTCCCATTTCCATTTTATTTTTCTAGGTAACTTTTGAAAAGAAAATCTTTGGGTCAGTTTCTAGATAGATTAAAAATATGAATTTAGGGATTCAGCAAATTCTTAAGATTCATTAAGATTTTTCTTCCTATTGCAACCTGGGGGTTTTCTCCCTACAAGACATAGTCCCAGCTCTGTTTTTGCATTTTCTGAAAGCCTCACATCCGAGCAGAAATCTCCTTCTGGATTTAGATGTTGATAGTAATTTCCTTTCTTTGCATTCCAGGATCAGTTACCGTTTCTTTCTGGTCAGCTTTTTTCAACTTCATATTTTAGCCTAGAATCCAACAAGATCATAAAATGCTGAAGAAACATTTTATGTTTATGCTCATATGTCAGGTAACCAAACCTCAGAATTCCTTGCCTCAAGGCGAGAAAACTCCAGAGACCCAGGTATGCCTCAACTCAGTTCATAGAATTTTAACTGCACTCATGAGTATTTGTTATTGAGATTTAGAATCACGGAATGTGACAGAACTAGAAGGGGTTTTTAATGCTCGTTTAAATTTGATAATTTAACTGACTGTCCTCATTTTATAGAACAAGAAAGTAGGCACACCAGAAAGGTTCAGTGACTTGCTGAAGGCTGTACAGTGAGTTATAGGCAGGACTCCTGCCTCCTGACTCATTCTGGGATACCACAGTGTATAGTTAACATTAGCTACATATCAAACCACCCCAAACTTAGAGGCTTAAAACAACCACCACTTATTTAGGTAATGATTCTGCAGGTCAGCAATTTAGCCTGGGCTCAGCTGGGTGGTTCTTCTTGTCTGGGTTGGGCATGGCTGATCTTGGCTAGGCTTGCTCATGTGTCTGCAGCCAGCTCGTACATTGACTGAGGCTTCTCTCCACATGGCAGTCATGAGGTTCCAGGAGCAACAAGGGAGAGACCCCTCAATGTGCAGTCACTTTTAAAGACTATGCTTGTGTCATGATTGCTTCCATTGTTCAATGCAAGCCACAAGGCCAAGCTCAGATGACAGGTGATGAAAAGAGAATAATTTGTGGTCACTTTGCAATTTGCGACACAGGGTGATTTCCATTTTTGAATGACAGGATATCTTACAGGCCATCTTTTTAAGAGTCTCACTTCTGGTTACCTCGTATGACAATATTGACATGCAGTCTTTGTAAATTAAGTCATGGGATAGTCTCTTAAAATCCAATTTTTTCATTTCATCTGGTGCTGGGAGATTGTAATTTTTTGCATAGAATTTTCCTCCTGGAGTATCATCTTAGACGGACATATAAGAAAATGTTTAAAAAGCCATTTCTAGTCCCCCAATTTATGGTGGAAACAGTCTTCCATCTTCCAAAATGCTGTTAAAAAGAAACCCAAAGGATCTATTTATCCACCTCATTATTTCTTGCATAGCTCCAAGGGGCAACAATAGTTTCACCCTTCATATCTTTAGGGCCATTATATGGTTTGTACATGAATCCTGACCTTTTGGGATATCAAACCCCATTGACTCCCATAACACCTGTGGAATAGTCAGGCATAGGTTATTTGCCCCATTTTATAGATTGGAAAACTGAGGCTCAGACAGATTCTTGGTACCCTCCAGGAATTCCCATGGGGCCCCAGAGGTGTGAATGGCTGTGTCGGTTTCCTCTCCCTTCAAGTCTATTCTCTAAGTCTTTGGGGGACTTAACAGAATCACACATACAGCCCTTACATCTGCTCTATGACCTCTCCATCCTCAAGGACCATCGAGATGCTGCCCCTCTGGGCAGAGGGTCCTGCCTTTCCTTCACTGAGCTGATCCAGGCACAAGGTGCACGTCCTGACCTCCTTCCCTGCTCTTGGCACATCTGGGTGTCTGCATGTCACCCCCACATCATCCTCTTCTCCTCCACCTCCTTCTCCTCTAGGGTTAGTCCTTCACCCAAGATCCTGATTCCATCTGCTCAGGGGGATCAGGGGACATTCCCTGGAGCAGATGACATGTAAGCTGACCCCTGAAGCATGAGTAGAGTCAGCCCAGTGAAAGGCATGGGCAGTACTATGAAGCATTTTCTAGGCAAGAGGAATTGGTGGTGACCAACACGAGAACTGCACATGAGAGTTTTTATGACTGGAGGGTAGAGTGTATGTGTGCAGTGGGGGCAGGGGGAAGGGAAAATCTGGATTCGTCCCTCAACTGGGCCCACCACAACCTGAATTCACCTCAAGAGAAAAATCATTAGCTGGTGGGAATAAGTCTTGAAGGAGTGGCCATATTGATAACCAGAGTCCAAAATTCGCGGCCACGTGGTGCTTTCCTCCAGCTGGGGCCAGTGAGCACATATGAAAAGCCTGGAGTGGTGTGATAAGGGCCCTTTGCTGGTTTGTTGAAGGCAGGTTGTGAAGATGCCACCTCCACACCAGTCAGCATCTCCTCTATCAAATCTGGGTGCCTGGAAAAGTTGTACTTCCTCTGAGAAACTGCTGTGCTTTTGTTGGGTTGGTTTGTTTTAATCTGGTGAATACCATGCATGGTTAGACTGTAACTGAGTGTAGGTCCCTTTTTTCTTTGGCTGCTAGGAAGCTCAAGGATGACTGTTTCCCTAACATATTTTAAAAAGTTAAAATAACTTTATTGATTTTTTATAAATACAAATAGAATAATAATTTTAAAATTTCAACAAGACAGTGATGTATGAAAAAGAGAGTTTAAAAATCACTACAAATATTACCATGAGGTGAAAAATATTCCAAGTATCATTCTGTGTTTGTGTGTGTATATTTATCTGTATCTATCAATATCCATGAATGGACTTCCATACATCTATTTATTTTTACTTATCTACCTATGTATCTATCTATCAACCTACATGTGTAAAAGTCCATTCATGAGAAAAAGATTATATGAATTATGCATGTTATTTTTAATATAAAGTCTTAAAGTCAATTTTATTTGAACTTAAAAGAAGGAAAAGAAACTAAAGGGAAGTGGAAGGAATTGTTGAACTTGAAATCAAAGTTCAAGTTCAACTTGAAACAAGAGATATCTTTTTCTAAAAAATCTCTCTAAGGTTAAGAAAAGAGGTTATGAAAAAAAATTGAGGTTGGAGTAATTATGTTCTTCTAACTGCATGTTTCAGTTTTAGACACTATCAGTTACCACCCTGCCATGAAAGATGAGGACATTCATACCTCCTCTTCCTCCCTTTCCCCCATTACTTACTTTCTGCAAGCTTTATCATCATTGTCCTTTGAGGACTTATAAAATGTTCACAGTTCACGCAGTGGTTTAGTATAAATTCTACGTCTAAGTAGAATCTTATGTCTAAGATTCTATTGTCACCATTGGCTATTTTACCACATGTACTCCATTGCTGAAGTCTTGATTCTAATTTATCTCTCGGTTGGTTGGATTTCATAGCCAAGCAGTTTTGTCAAGAAGCCACTGTATTCCCTCAATTTTTAAAATGTGTGTCTTTTAATTCTTTTAATGTCTGAAAATGTCTGTTTTTTGCCTTTATAGCTGACCATGAGCTTGAATGGGAGAAGTACCTTTGGTCTCCCTTTCTTTCCTTTTGAAGTGAGTGTTCTTGTGCCATTGTGACCTTGAATGTTGCCTTGGAGGCCTGAGAGCAGCCTGATCCTCTCCCTCCTCCATGGTCATTTGCTTTTTATGCCTGGATTCTTGAGGAATTGTTACTTCTTTACTGAAGTTAAATTATTTAATCAGGATACATCATGGTGTTGAAAATTCTGAATTCATTTTTTTCTTTTTTTTTTTTCCTGAAACACTATGTACTGTGGATTCAGTCCTTCCTGCATTTCAGACAGTGCTGTTTTATATCATCCAGTACTTTTTTCATTCAACACTTTTTCCATTCCAATTTTTGATTTCTCTCTAGCAGGAGCATTAATTACCCTTGTGTTGGATTCTCTTAGCACTGATTTCTTTGTCTTTTTCATCTATGTTCTTTGTAGTCATCCAGGTTTTCCCTCTTTGCCAGTAATTTGATTTTTCATATCTGTGATGTTCTTGCTGATATTCATTGTTATTTATTTTTAAATATTGTTGTTTGGTCCACACTTTATTTCCTTTGGTTTGCAATGACCATTTCCCTCTCATCCTGTTATTTTATCATCCCTTTCATCATTTTATTATGAAAGTTTCAAAGATACAGACAAGTTGAAAGAATTTCAAATGGACACCCATATGCCCACCACCCAGATTCTATAATTAAAATTTTACTCTATTTGCTATAGTCATATATCTGTTAATCAGTTCACCCCTTAATCCACCAACCTCTCATATTTTTGCCGTTTCAAAAGCAATTGTTGACATTGGTATAAGTCTCTCTAAATACTTCAACATGAATGTCATCAAGTGGGGTTTAATATTTGTTTACAGTTATTTATTTTTCCCTTTGAGGTAAAATTTGCATATAATGAAGTACACAAATCTTAAGCATACCATTGCACCATTTGATGAGTTTTCCCCCAAAATGTATTGTGAAAATTTCCAAATACACAGCAAAGTTGAATGCCTTTTACAACAAACAATTATATATGTATTACCTAGATTCTTACATTGACATTTAATTATACTTGCTTTATCATACATGTCAGGGTAAACTGTATACACAATGAAATGCACAAATCTTAACTGCACATTTGATGAATTTTAACAGATACATTCACTGTGTACTCCAAAACACTATCAAGATATAAAATATTACCTCATAAAATTCCCACATGCCCCTTCTCAGCCAGTCTCCACCCCTCCACCGAGGTAGGCACTGCTATAATTTTTTTCTTCCACAGGTTAGTTTTGCTTGCTCTAGAAGTTCATGTAAATGGAATCACATAGTATGTACTCTTTTGTGTAAGGTTTCTTTCTCTGAGCATACTGTCCTGAGATTCATCTTTAGTGTTGTTTGTCCCTTTTTTATTGCTTAGTAGTTTTCCATTGTATAAATGTACTATTATTTATTCATCCATTCTCTTGTTGATGGACAGCTGGCATGTTTCAGGTTTTGGCTACTATAAATAAAGCTGCTAGGAACACTCTTTTTGTAAACATATGCTTTCATTTCTCTTGGATAAATATCTAGGATTGGAATATGGGGTCATAGGGTAGGTGTACATTTAGTTTTATAAGACATTGCCAGAAACTTCTCCAAACTGTTGTATTGCCTTTCACTACCACCAGCAGTATTTGAAAGTTGTAGTCACTCCATATCCTTGGCATCATTTGGTGGCTCCGGATGTGCAGGCTCAGTGGCCATGGCTCACGGGCCCAGCCGCTCCGTGGCATGTGGGATCTTCCCGGACCAGGGCACGAACCCGTGTCCCCTGCATCGGCAGGCGGACTCTCAACCACTGCGCCACCAGGGAAGCCCTTGAGCTTCTTTTTAAAAAATCGGATTTACGTTCTTATTATCTTTTTCTTTAGCTAAGGGACTTGTAAAGGATTTTCTTCTGTGGTTTCATTAATGTTTCTTTCATGATACATTCATGTCTGTCTTTTGGTGGCTGTGTTTCTTTTCCCCTTTGGGAAGAATGACCATAAACTGGACGTTCCTAGTTGCCTAGTTACTATACCATTACTTTTTATTTGGCTTATGTTGGATAGTTCTCTTTAGACATTTGTTTTGCTCTCCTGGAGTGTGGTTGGCTTCTTGACTTTCTTTCCATTTTACTTGAAGATGGTTTGATTTTTCCCCCTAGGCTACATTATTTTTTTAAGTCAGGTTTATTGAGGTATGATATGCATCCAATAAAATTCATCCTTTTCCAAGCATACAGTTCTATGAATATTGGCAAATATATGCAGTTGTATAAGTGCCGTCACAATCAAGAGATATGCTGTTTCCATCACCTCACCAAGTTCCCTTGTTCCTTTGTAGTCAGTTCTCTGCCCCCCCTCCCCTCTGTCCCTTGGCCCCAACCCCTGCAACCACTGATGTGTTTCCTGTCCTTATAATTTTGCCTTTCCTAGAATGTCATATAAATAGAATCATACAGTATGTAACCTTTTGGGTATGGCCTCTTTCACTTAGCATAATGCTTTTAAGATTCATCCATGTTTTTGCACGAATCAATAGTCTTTACTTTCTATTGCTTTATTCCTATTATTTATTTATTTATGACTCAACTTTTTATTGAGCATTTTTCCACTCTACAGATGTACCACACCTTGTTTATCCACTCACTAGTTAATGAATATTTGAGTTATTTCCAATTCTAGGTGATTGTAAATAAAACTTCTATAAATCTGCACAAATTTTTTTCACTGGGTATTCATATCCTTTGCTACATTTTAAGGAATGGTGTTTCATATCTTCGTCACACGTTTTTATCCTGATGAACTCCAGTAAAGAGGCGTCTGAGTTAGACTCCCGACACCCGCTTCTGAAAATTCGCTAAATACCCTCTCTTGGTCTCACCACGCCCAATCGGGGGTGTGTACACTATTCCCACTCTTGGTTTTGGATTATTTCCTACAGTTGCCTGTCAGAGAAAGTCAGGACCCTGATTACAGCCCCATTTTTCCTGTTTTTTTTTTTTTCTTTTTCCCCCCAACAGCATTTTCTACTCTCTCCCAGTCAACGGAGGGAAAGCTGTGGATCCCCGTTTGGCTGGCTTCACTCCAGATCTGACAGTGCTTGAGGGGGCTGCTGGCATACTGTTGCCCTCCTGTATTAGTCAGGGTTCTCCAGAGAAAGAGAACCAGTAGGAGACATATATGTTTATATTTATATTTGTGTTTATTATAAGCTATTGACTCATGTGATGATGGAGACTGAACAGTCCCACGACCTGCTGTCTGCAAGCTGAGACCAAGGAAGTAGACGGTGTGGTTCAAAGGCCTGAGAGCCGGAGAGCTGAGGCTGAAGATGCCAGTTCAAGTCTGAAGGCCTGAGCACCAGGGGTGCTGCTGAGCACAGGAGAAGATCGCTGTCCCGGCTCAACCGGCACATGGAGGGTGAATCCAACCTTCCTCCCCCCTTTTCTGTATTTGGACCCTCAGTGGATGGGGTGATGTCCAGCCACATTGGGAAGGGCAATGCACTTGACTCAGTCTATTTATTCAATTGCTAACCTCTTCCGGAAACACCCTCACAGACGCACCCAGATATAACGTTGACCCGGATAGCTGGGCATCCTGTGATCCAGTCAGGTTGATGCAGACAATTAACGTTCACACCCCCGAAGGCTTTTGGGTGCGGGGAGGGTGGCGCTGGACACCTTGCTGCACTGGATCGTTCTGCTCTGCCCCTTAACTTTTTGTTTCTTTCCTTGGCTGACGCTTTTGAAGTTTAAGGCTTTGGGCTGAGCCTCTTTCCTTGACTACTGTTTCTTTCTTTCCCTTTTAAAAAAAAATCAATTTCTTCAGCTATTAAGGGAGGGTGGTTCCATATGCTTCCATGAGACATGTAACTCAAAAATCTCTGCTTGCCATTACAAGTCGTGCAGACATTTTCAACTTGTGCTTTCTGTCCTAACTTTTCCTCTGGCCTTTTCCTACTGTCCTATTCTGATTTTCTTTCCTTCAGATTTCTTCTATTTTTAAATTTTATTGTGTTTTATGTTTATTTATAAGCTGTCTCAAATACTTTTTGGAATGAAGTGGGATATAAATAAATCTAAAAGGTTAAGAAAATATCAGGATCAGTGGTAAGTCAGTGTTCTGGATCTAGTGGTGACTTCTCTGAAGGAAGCAGTTTCATGTTATGGCAGCCGAGACTGCATTGATAGGAGTCACAAACTCAAATGCCTCTGGGGCCAGGCAGGTCCTATCAATTAGTGAAACAGAGTGGTGTAAGGCAATAGGGAACAGTGGGGACTGTAGCAAACCATAGAGCACCTGTCCTATCTAACGATGGCTGCCATAGGCAAGCATGTGGGCTAATCTTGCCAGAGCTTTTAGGGGGACCAGATATAAGACAACCAGGCAGGCACTAGTTTTGAACACCCACTACTACCTTTTGTCATGAAAGCCTACCTTCAGATGGAACCTTCAGATGGAATCTTCGATGCACTTACTCCAGTAAGTACAGGAGTAAAGGTCAGCTGGCTTAGTGGATTTGAATGGGGCCTCCTGAAGCAGAGAACTCCAGAGGCCCCCTCCTTAAAGGTCAGGTGACTCTGAGGAACAGTTTGGAAAACCTCAGACTAGATCACAGGCAAGGTCTTCCTGCTCTGATCTCCTCTTGTGTTTCTGTGCCTCTGGGAATTGTCACTAGCTTCCCAGCCCTGGACACGGTGGCTTTGCACATTATAGATTGCCCCTGAATTAACTTTTGGGCATGTGTGTGCTTTGCAAATTTGGAAATTATTTTCAAAGAATGTGGTTTTGTCTCATGGACAAAACACAGAGTGTGTGTGTGTGTGTCCATGTGTGTGAATATGTGTGTCTGTGTGTATGTGAGTCTGAGGATGAGAGCACATCTGCTTCTCTTCTTATAGTTCCGTGAAGACCAAGTTGATCTTGTAGGGAATGTCTTGAGTTAGTGATATTCTAGACAGAGGTCAACAAACTACCACCTATGGGCCAAATTCAGCCTGTAGCCGTAGTACAGTGTGTGAGCTGAGAATGGTTTTTACATTTTTAAAGGTTGTTAAAACAAAACATGCTACAGCGACTGCATGTGTCCAACAAAGTCTAAAATATTTACTCTCTGGCTTGTTACTGAAAAAGTTTGCCAAGCCCTGTTCTGAAATATCTTGCATATTCTCATTTGGTCTGAACCAACCAGTCATAAGTCTTTAAATAAGCATCCACCATAGGAGCTGTATCAGCAGGCTGCTTTTTTCTGCTCTGAGCAGGCTGCTACCATGCGCTTGCTCACCGCTTCTCCTCCTGACCAGAGTGCTGTTCCCCAGACAGGGGAAGGCAGCCCAGGACTTGACCAGCCTGGAGAACAGGGGCTGCAGCCCTGCAAAGACTGTGGCCAGGCTCAGCGGTTCGCATGTCCCTCTCCAGGCCTGGTCCCCTAAGAGCTGTATTCCCCAAGGGGCCGAACTGCTACCACATCCATGTTTGGGGATCTGCTGGCTTCCAGCAGCCCGGGTGGCAGCCATATGATCCCTTTGCCTGAGCGATTCTCCAGGGCAGTGAAGACTTGGCTTAACTTTTGAACTCAGGTGGTATAGTCTTCTCTGAGCCCAGGTGGGTCCCACTGACACTCTTTGGGCCACGTAAGAGGGCTCTGCTCTTGCAGGGGCCCCATGGCTGTTGCTTCCACTTCTGAAGCTCTGGGAGGCGCTCTTGGAAGCCAGCCGTCCAGCCTGTGGGCCCCTATGTGTGCCTCGTAGATGCTGGCTCCAGCTGTTACTCATGGTGTCTGAGGGCACAGTTCCCTCCCAAAGTCCAGAGGAAGACATTCACATTATAGTCAGTGGGCAAAATTCTGCTCTGGTCAGCTGTTCTTGGGGGCTCCTGTGGACCCACCCTTGGGCTGAAAAGGGGTGCAGTGCACTGAGACTCAGCACATCCCCATTCAAATATGGCTTCAGCCCCAACTCCCACCGTGATCTTGGCAAGTTACAGTCCTCCTATGGGACTCAGTTTCCCCATTTGGAAAAGGGAAAGGATGGGCTAGATCTCTGCTTTTCAAACTGGGATCCCCCAACCAGTGGACAAAGCTTCTAAGAGATTTTTAAAAATATTCTACTTTTATTTTACTGATAATTAAAAAAAAATTGTTGTAAATATTTTCTGGCTCATCTGCCTTGTCACCTTATACCTGGACATGGCCATAAAATTTTAGTGCCTAACTTTTAATTGTGTTCAAGAGGACATCGGGTCAATCAGAACGATGTACTTTAATTCTCATGGGCTAATGAGAGAAAGAGCAGATATGATTGAGTATTTGTATCCACCGAAGACCCATGATGTCATGGCTTTCTGTGTCAATGAATGTTTTGGCAATAGTTAGAAGAGAAAAACTGACTAGGAGGATGGAGTCATCACATAACACTTTTTAAGATCAGTCTTACCAAATGCAAACAGATCTGTACACTATCTGCCCATCCATGCTGTGAGCAGCAATGCCTCTTCAGCAAAAACATCATTGGCTGCATTATTTTAATGCTCTTCATTTTAATTTTAATGTCTCTGTCATTTTGTTGGCATTTAATCCAAGAATGCTTTTTGGTTTTCTAGTTGGGTAAGCGCTGAAAGCCTAAGACATTTATACCTAACAATCTCTGTGTGTGTGTGTGTGTGTGTATATTTAATACTACTATGATAAAAATAATTTAAGTCAAAGTTGGGGTCCTGTGGACATTTTTTTCCCTTTCAAAATGACAGGCACTTTACCCAAGAATCAATGGGTTAACAAAGGGGCTGTGGACAGTGTCTGTAAAGGACCAGAGAGTAAATATTTAGAATTTGTGAGTCATAGTATCTCTGATGCAACTTCTCAGCTCTGAAGTTGCTGGGCACAAGCTGTCATAGGTAATACGTAAACACATGGGCATGGCTGTCTTCCAATAAAACTTTATTTACAAAAGCAGGCAGTGAGATGGATTTGGGCCTCAGGCCATAGTTTGTCGACCCCTGGTCTACAAGATGGCCGAGGCATCTTTCTTCTCAGGTACTTACTTGACAAAGTAGTCTTACTGAGGAGATGGGTTTTCTCTGGTTTCTCAAAAGACCCTCCTCTTTTCTGCTGTATAAATTCCCCGGGGCGCTCAAAGAAGAGTTGCTGAAAGCCCAAGTGAGGAAGTAAGGTTCTCCCTCAACGCTGGAAGTTTCCTTGCTTTGGCTGTGGTTTCCGGCTTAGTCCTGGACCCGGAGTCAGGTGAGATTCCCTGTGTCTCTCCAGGTGACCGCCTCGGCACCTTCGTGGGGGCAGTGGTCCCCACTCCCTGGCACACACACCTTGCCAACATTTGGAGGCTGTTATCGAAATAATCCTGTAGCCCAGCCTTATGAAGCTGGGCCCTTTTATCTTTCTTTATAAATCACCCTCTCCCTCCACTTAATCCTGCCTGGCCCGCTCCTCTGAACTTGCTCCAATCGGGCTCTGGTAACTGGTTCTGAGCACTGCTGGCTGCAGGCAGCCAGGTGCGGCCTCGCTGAGGCTTCGGGGGAAAGGGAGGAGCCTCTATTTCATCTGCCGGGGATGGGGCTCTAGCTGCAAATCCTCACACCTTTTCTCTGCTCCTCTTGCTGAATGGAGCCCAAGCAGGTTATTTATTCAACATTCACTCAACTTTCATTTACTGAGTTCCCCATTAAGTGCCAGACAGTGTGCCAGGCACCGAGGGCACAGCAGTAAAGATGATGGCGGTGCCACACCATCTTGGGACTAACAAGGAATGGATGGGCAAAGGCACAAATGCTTACATATTTTCAAAGTGCTATGGAAGAAACCAACAGGGTTGAATTGGACAATGGGGCAGTAGAGAGTACAGGGACATCTGTCCAGATAGAGTGGTTGAGAAGGTCCTCCAAGGAGGTGACATTTATACCTAGGCCTAAAAGATGCAAAGCAGCCAACCAGGAGACCAGTGGAGGGAGGAACATCCCATACAGAGGAATAGCATGTGCAAAGGTCCTGTGGTGGGGAAGGGCTTCGGAGCTTTATTGTGTGAGGAACAGAGAGAAGAGTATCTGCTCAGAGATTCCTGCCTAGTGGTTCTCAGGGCTGTTAAGGAAGATGGGCTTAGTAGAGCCCTAGTCAGTGCAGGAAGTACATACACATGCAGAGGTGAATACATGTGAATACTATTCACATAAAAGCCTAATAATCACACAATGAGCTTAATAATCATTATCATAATAGCTTCTGCTTAATGGCAAGGACCATATGCTCGACACTTCATTAAATTTATTACATTTAATATTCGGGGCAATCCTTTGAAAGCGTTATGCTCTCTCTTGCATTTTAAAGATGAAGAAACTGAGGTTCAGAGAAGTTAAGTAATTTACCCAATGTCACACAGCTAATAAGTGATAAAACTGGGATTCTAATCCAGAGCAGCTGGATTCAAAGTCCCTGTTTTATTATCACTTTGAGTCAAAATTATTCTATTACATTTGGAAATAAATTAAGTCTCAGTTTGTTCATTCACACCCTATGCAAGATGCAGGCAATACAGAGGTAAAAAGACACAATAGTGCTCTTGAGAGCTCATTGTTAATGGAGGAAACATGAAGAGGCAACTACAACGCAATGTAGTGTGTGCTATGCCGGGGTCAGTGCAGGGGCTGTGGATGGAGTGGGAATGAGAGGTAAAGGAAGGCTCCCTAGAGCTGAATCTTGAATGGGAAAAGTGGGATTTGGAAAGGTGCTTGAGGCAGAGGGAAGAGCAAGCACAAAGGCTCAGAGGCATAAAAGCATCTGCTGTGCTCAGCTGTGGTCTTTATGTCATTTGGCCTGGCTGGAGCCCTGGGTGTGGAAAGGTGATGAGGACATACCTGGAGTGTGGGTTGTGTGTACCAGGTTGTGAAGGGCTGTGTTCTGAGGCCAAGTTTATCTGGAGTGTTGTTTGGGTGCACCAGGTTGTGAGGGTTGTGTTCTGAGGCCAAGTTTATCCGGAGTGTTGGTTGGGTGCACCAGGTTGTGAGGGTTGTGTTCTGAGGCCAAGTTTATCCGGAGTGTTGGTTGGGTGCACCAGGTTGTGAGGGTTGTGTTCTGAGTCCAAGTTTATCCGGAGTGCTGTTTGGGTGCACCAGGTTGTGAGGGTTGTGGTCTGAGGCCAAGTTTATCCTGCGGTGATTCTGAAGAAAACCACTGAGGGTATTAAGTAGGTAAGGCTGGGGCCAGACTGCCTGGGACCCCAGCCCTGCTGTTCACTCCTGTGTGGTCTCAACATGTGGTTTAACCACAGTGTGCCTCAGTTTTCTCATCTGGAAAATTGGGATAGCCATAGCGCTTCCTTGACAGAGCTGCTGGGAGGCCTAAATGAGTTAATTCAGGCAAAAGACTTGGGACGGGGCTGGGTACAAAGTCAGCACTGAAAAGCATTAGCTGTTGTCATCACCATCATCATCACCATCATTGCCACCATCATTGTTTGACAGATCATGAATGCACCCACCATGCAGCTCTGTGGATGCTACCCTGGAGGAGGTCTCGCCAGAGACTGGAACACCAGTTAGGGGCATTGATACCAGTGCAGGGGGGCTGTGAAAGGAGTGGGACTGGGACACTGGGCATGGCAAGGGATGAACTATCTGGGAGATGAGCAGGATGTGGAGGTGACAAAACCTGAGAAGCAGCTGGGAGCCTGGCGAAGGGTTGGCGAGGAGAGACTAGGACTAGGCCAAGGGTTTGGGGCTTAGAGGTCTGTGGAGAAGGTCCTACCGGTCCCCAGACTGAGGGTGTATGGGGCGGGGAACTGAGGAAGGTGGTGAGTTCAGTTCTGAGTAGGTGACTTGTGAGGGGTCCCGGGGACATCCATGGGCACATGTCCTTGGATATGTCTCCAAGGAAGTGAGGCAACCACACCAGATCTCTTGGTTGGTATGTGATAGCCCAGGAGTCCAGTCCAGTCTTCCTGCTGCCCCGGGATGCCTGGGATGGACTCCCAGATTCCCCACCCCCTGTTTTTCCTGGTACCACCTTCCTGTAGGCCGGTGATGTCTGCAGAGAGGCCCGGGCCCAGCCTCCGGCTGTTCCTGGACACCTCAAGCAGAACTTGGTCCTTGCCTCCACAGAGAGGACCACATTGCTGGGAGAATGAAGAGGACCCTGCCTTGCCCTCCCTCTGGCTGTGTTCTCAGGGTGGGAAGGCAGACATCTCAGACGCTCACATGGCCCCGAGTGCCCCCATGCTGGCTCCTAGCCCCGCCTCTAGTCACAGCTGGGGTCCTGGCCTCTGAGAAAGGGGAGCACCCCCAGCAGAAAGGAGGGCAATTCCACAGCACCTGGAAGGGCCTCTTCCAGCTGATGGGCTGGAAGGGCCATTCCACAGGGAGGGAGGGAAGGGGATCTGTAAGGCCAGTGAGTGCAAATGGGGACGAGGGCAGGGATGGGAGGGGAGTAGGGTCCCAGGCTCTGAGGGTTGTTTTTAAAAGGCTGGATCTTGGAGGCTCAAGGACCCACGGATGTCTCCGTGTCCCACGTCCTCTGCCTCTCTCTTGATAGACTCCAAATGCATCTGGGACAGTCCAAGAGAGTGACTGGGGGCTGAGAACAGTCAGAGCTGAAGGGGGTCGGGGAGAGGGGCCACTTATTACTCACACCTTCTATGTGCTCAGCGCTTTACACACACCATCTCATTTGCTGTAAGGTAGCTGCTCTTATGGCTCTTTTATAGATGAGGAAGGAGTCTCAGAGAGTTTAAGTAACTGGCCTAAAGTCACACAGCTGATTAGAGGTAGAAGGTGGCCTGTCTGACTTCAAAGTCTGTTCTTTTTCCACTTCACTGTTTTAGTTTTCCCACTTCATCTGCTGCTTTCCCCAGTGGCTAATCTCTCCACCAGACTCCTGTGATTCCCGGGCCTGACACAGAGTAGATGCTTATTTGTACATACAACACTGTACTTCCTGTTTCCTGTACACAGCTGTGTTTCTGACAGTGGCCGAAAACTGGTCCTTTAACACAGATTTGCCAGGTGCCCGGCTTAGCAGGAGAAACTCGAGTATGGGGATTACAACTAGTATTATTTTAAATTTGAACCCCCAGATGGCTGAGTCAATGGGGCTGGACACCATCAATGTCTCCCTCTCCTGGGCTTAAAAATGGGGAAGAGATGCTATTGTCTGTGTAGATTCGAATCCACTAGGAACTTGCCAGAAAATGTCCTGTCATGGAGCAGCCCAGAGAGGCCGTGTGTCCTGGTGGCCTTGGTTGGGAGGAGCGAGTCCTCCCCGCTCAGCCTCCCGCTGCCGGGTCCCCAGCTCAGTCCCAGTGCAAGGAACCGGGGCCCCAGGAGGGCCAGGAGCTGAGCTGCAAATGTCCGGCCCGGCCTAGCCTCTCTCAGCACATGTGATGCATTAGGCCCCAACGGCTCCCTAGGGATTCCGTTCCCATCAACTCCTCCGCAGCAGTTCGGAGGTGGTGGGAAGATCAAAATGAGCACATTTGTGGATCATGTGCTGAAGGCTTGTTGGATTTGGGCCGTCTCGGCTGGGGTGTGGGGAAGGAGGTGACACTTGAGGCCCGAGTGAGGAGAGGGGTGAGCCCAGGCAGAGCGGGGCTGGCAGAGGCCCAGCCAAGGGCAGTGACCGAGCTGCAGTCAGTAGTCTGGCAGCCGAGCGTCCACTCTCCCAGACCCGAGCGAGGCCTGGATGCGGCTGCCTGGGCCCTTCCTCCAGGCCAGGTCCTGGCTCCCCGTGTGTCAGGCTGTGGATCTGCTCCTGGGAAGGAGGGAGCCTGGTGGGCTGCAGCAGCCAGAGCAAGCACAATGGGGACCCGGGAACAAGCTGCAGAATCTCTGGGGTGGGGTGGGACACAAATGACTTTCCCCACCCTGGATTCCATCCTGCCTGGGAGGCAGCCCTGCCGTCCCTGGGGATGGAGACCACAGGACCTCAAGAGACATCACAGTCCAGAGCTTTAGCTCATGCCTGACCCCAGCCTGAGGCTGGGCAGAGTTTTTCAGTGGGTGATTAGTTCTTTTAGTCACTTATTCATTGATTTCAAAAATTATTAAAAGACTATTCTATGCTAAGTGTGAGGAACGAGCCAAGTAAGTTTCAATTCCAGCCCTTGAGAAAAGATTGATGCCTATGTAGGTATGAAATAATGATCTAGTTATAGCATTCCTTTGTGTTAGGCAATTTTGGGTCATCCCCCAGTTCAAGAACTCCACCCCCGTAGCAGTCAATATCCCCTGCAAAATGCAGTCAAGTTCACTGGACCCCTTCTGATCCTTAGTGAGTCTATAAGTGTGGTGCTAAATGCATTTTGAGATGTGAATCCCTGCAATCCTCCTCTGGGTTTCCATCCCAGCGCAGCAAGGCAACCCCAGAATCTCCAGCTCCGGGACAGGACCAGGAACCCCGAACACTGGCTGAGCTGAGATGTGGGTGCTGGGCCGTAGGCTAGGTGCACACCTGTAAAGCTGTACTTTTCCCACTCCAGCCATAGGTCATGTGGAAAAATGAATATAGGTGAGCTTCCCAGACCACTTGCTAACAGCTCCGAACAACTGCCATAAAAGCCCCGGATGTCTGGCTCACTCTGAAGGGGTCAGCCTAGTTTTCTGTTGCATCTTTGCCCCTGGGCCCATGCGTGTATGCCAGCTCTAGTATACTTCTTTCTCTTAAGTGCCACATCCTCTCCTGGACCAGGAGGATTTCACCCTTGAAGGGAGCTCTGGCCAGACAGGTGCCCCAGGAGAGCCTGGCTTGGTGGGGTCCTTCGTGGGCCTTGGTCTCCTGGCTTCTGGGCTTGAGGAGGCTGTGTCTGTACAGCTTTGATGGGAGCCCGTCCCATGATGGCCATGGCCTTGGGATCTGTCCAAGTAGCCCCTTCCCTCTACTCGACCAGGGGAGACAGGAACAGGAGGGCCAGGCTGAGCCCTAGAGTCGACACATGTCCACTTGCTGGCAGGTCACCAGCCCCTTCAGCTGGGATGATGATCCACGGGAAGACCCAGAGGGACGTGTATACTGAAAGAAGGTTGAGCTCACCTCCTTGGACAGGGTGAGCTTCATGAAACCCACCAGTGAGGGCCACCCTTGGAGGAGTAGCTGAGGTCCTCTCTCAGCAAACCAGCCCCATTCGGACACCAGGATGGCTCACTCAGAAGGGCTGCCCTGGCTGTGACTATCTGCTTGTACCTTTTCCCAAAGCAAATGCCAGGATTGTTAGAATGCTCATTTACATTTCATTTGGAAGTGTCAGGCTGGGTGTTAATGAACAGAGCAGTTCTATCCCTGAATCCAGAGTTTTCAGGGCAGCCCTCAGCCAAAATTCTCCAGCCACCACCTCAGTGGACCTACCTCCCGTCCCAAATCAGAGCCCAGAACCATCTGAACCAAACTATAGCCTCCACTGATGGAGCCCCACTGTGTGTCAGCTTCAGACCACGCTCTTTGTCTATGATTTGGCCCATTCTCAGCAAAATCTGAAAAGTAGGTATCATTATCTTCGTTTTACACAAGAGGAAACCAAGGCCCAGAGAGATTAAGTGACTTAACCAAGGCCACACAGCTAGGAAATGGCAGTGTTGGGTTGCAAACCTAAGTCAGCCTGCCTCCAGTGTTCGCGTTCTCTTCATTTCAGGAAGCTGACTCCTGTCTACTCAGGTGAAGGGAACTCAGGTGTGATACTTACCTGCATCACAGGATCTTAGTGTGGGCTCTTGAAAACGAAATGCAAGAGAGAGTAAGTGAGGGTGAGAGAGAGAGACTCTGTATGTAATGGGGTGTGTGTGTGTGTGTGTATGTGTGTGTGTGTTTAGGAGGAGTTTACACAGCTTTCATCAACTTCGTAATGTCCCCCAAATCACAGAGCTCAACGTTGGGGTCTCTCTGTCCACTACAAGGTACTGTGTGACATTCTCAAGGTGTCCACAGCTTAAGTGAGCTCCTGTGTCAGAACACAGGCAGAGGCCAACGTTATTCTGTGGAAGCACGGAGACCTCTGATGTGCCCCTTCTAGATGGAAAATGGCACACTGCTAGTCTTCCAGTCTGGTACTTAGGGCGTGAACAGTTTGGAATCTTGTGGAACAGATACTGCCTGTGGCTTTATCTCAAAAACTGGAACCCTGGGGCTCAGAGGAGAGTAGGAAAATCCTGTTTGTTTCTCTGTATTCCTGGGGACCTGCAGCGACCTAGAAGGGCGCTGGCTCTGAAGAACAGTAGCTTGCTTCTCCCTCCCATCCTTGAAAGCCAGTTCTTCCTCAGGTTCGTAACAATTTGTGTTTTATCACATTTCCACATGCAAAATGTGTTTCGGCATTTTTCATTAGATTTTTAAGGCTCAGATTGAGGAGGGCGAGGTGAGAGGCAGACACAGGGGTCTAAGAGACAAAAAGTTTAGTAATGAGTTAGAAATTTACAAAACACAAAAGCAAATATGGCTTCAATACATTATGTGACCCTTTAGAAGGCTGGAAATTACTCTTCGAAAATCATTCTGGCCTGACTTCAGAGTCTAATGGACGCTGGGAGACCACAGATTGACTTTGAGAAGTGGGTTGGTATTGCAGGAATTTTTTAATTTCCTGTAACTCACAACAATTTTCTCCCAGTGAGGCTTTAGAATCACTCCTGCAATGGTGCATTGACTGCATTTGCTGAACTATCTGCTGCATGAACCAGCTCATGCAGAAAAAGAAAACCCAAGGAAGGAAGGACACAAGTGGGATTGCCTTCCCCCAAATCATTAAAAGTTTAGAAAAGACTTCCAGGTAAACAAAGGATCTGCCACTTAAGTTTATGTGTTTTAAAAAGTGAAGTAAAAATGGCATCACTTACACTTCTGAACTGAAAAGAATTTGGGAAAAGCAGATTATTATTAATTATTTTTAATAGCTTCTTAATTAGCCCTTCAAACAAGTTTTTCAAAATCCCCAAAGGTGTCTAATTTGCATGACGTGTTTTTACTTTTCTATGCATTTCATTAGCAGCACTTTTTTTTAAAACCTAATAGCAAGACTGTATTAGGCTTTCAGAAGATGGACTAAAAAAAAAAAAAGAACTCAAATTATTGCTCCAAAAAGTCTTGTGTTTCTTGTTCCATTTCAGTGGTGAATTGCCTGTATCTTAGGGCACTTATCAGAGCTTATCTGTCTTTCAGAAATCACTAAACAAATCCATGAGAGGGAAAACCTCTCTGGAAGATGGGCTGCTGGATGTGATCTGCTGGGGCAGGGATTTATTAGGCAGATGACCCCTTCTTTTTCCCAACAGCAAATCCATTACAATAATGGGCTCTGGAGCCATCAGCAGGTCAGGAGGAGCCCGATGTGTGGACACGGAGCAATCCGCACACGGTTGCTTTTTACAATGTGTGAAGCCAGGCAGAAAAGCGGCACATTTGATTGAGAACAGAGGCGAGCAGCCGAGAAACCAGCCTTCCCTTTCCTCCAGCTTCCGGGGGTGGGATTCAGGGCTGGGGAGCCGGAGAGATGACACTTGACAGCCGAGGGTATGGGGCTAAACAGAGGGTCTAGGACCCGGAAAGAGAGGAGGGGGAGCTAATTAATGCTTTGCCCTGCTTGCCCCGCATTCCCCCTTTCCCCACCCCTGCTGCCGACAGGACAACAACCAGAAGAATAAATAGCAACATTATCTAGCGCTTACCATGTGCTAGGCCTTGTCCTAAGTGCTTTACTTGACTTTTCTCTTTATCCTGGCAGCAAAATAAGACATTTTATTACTCCATTTAACAGATAACAGTAACTTCATAGCTAACTTTTACTGAACACTACGTGGCAGGATATGTACTATACATGTAATTAACTCAGTGAAACATCTCAACACCCACAGGGACTGGTGCTATTTTTGTGCCCATTTTACAGATGAGGAACGGAAGACACAGAGAAGTTAAGTAATTTGCTGTGGTCACACAGCTGGTGAACGGCAGAGATGAGATTTGAAGCCAGGTGGTAGGACACCATCTATGATCATCCTTCAAGGCCCATCCTGGTTGCCTCTTTCCTCCCAGGAAGTCTTCCCATGGATCTGCATGTCTCTTCTTCTTTGGCCATATTTTATAGGGTGTGCTGTCCTCTGAGAGTATAAGCCCCAGGAGAGCAGTACCGTGTCCTTTTTCTTCTGTATTCTCAGCATCACCTAGCCCATTGCCTGACATGCAGCAGGTGCTCAAGACATATTTGTTGAATGAAGCATGTAATCACAAAACAGCTTTAGTTTTGAACTTGAGCACCGGTTAGAATTAAGCACATAGGACATTGCTAGGAGATAAGGGACTGCGATGGTTGATTTTTTGCGTGTCAATTTGACTGGGCTAAGGGATGTCTGGAGAGCTGGTAAAACATTATTACTGGGTGTGTCTATGAGGGTGTTTCCAGAAGAGACTAGTGTTTGAATTGGTCGGCTGAGTAAAGAAGATCACCCTCACCAACGTGGGCGGCGTCATCCAATCCCTTGACCGTCTGAATAGAACAAAAAAGTGGAGGAAGGGTGAATTTGCCCTCTTGCTTGAGCAGGGAATCTGTCTTCTTTTAACCTTGGACATTGGCACTCCTAATTCTTGGGCCTTTGGACTCAAATTGGGACTTAACCATCGGCTCCCCTGGTTCTCAGGCCTTTGGGTTTGGACTGGATCTAACGACTGCTTTTCTGGACCACCAGCTTGCACAGGGTAGATCATATAATTTCTTGGCCTCCATAATCATATGAGCCAGGTCCTATAATAAATCTCCTAAATATATATCTATATCTACCTATCTATGATCTATCTATCTATCATCGATCATTTTTCTATCTATCTATCTAGCTAGCTATATCCTGTTGGCTTTGTTTCTCTGGAGAGCTCTGAAAAATACAGGGCCCAATACTGCTTATTAGATTTCAAGGTTATTTGCCTTTTTTTCTTACCTACTAATGGAAAATTCTCTTCCAGAGTCACACTCATTAGCACTCAGAGGCTGTCGTGGCAAAATCTTTCCAAAATAGCCCCAAGTATATTTGTGGGAGGAAAAGAAGCTAAGCCATGGACAAAAGTATTACAGCTCAGCACACAGGAAGAGTTTGAAATACGGGGCTGGCAGCCTCTTGCCTCTGTGCTGGGGCAAGGACAGGAAATTGCCAGGCCCCAGAGGGCTTGCATAGATTTGAGGTTTCGTGGGAGAGCAGCAAGGAGAACCAAAAAGACTTGTGCCAAATCCATGTGGAAATTATGTGCCCATGGTTCATCTTTTCAACATACCTAGTTTCCGGCAACACGGAACTAATCAATGGTAGTAAAAGGCATGTAATTGGCACCTCTTTTATTATCAGACACATAAATCGAGAGGATCTTTCTCCACTTGGAACAGAGGCTTGATCAAAGCGGTGTGGGGCTCTGCTTTAGAGCAAGTCTTCTGTTTTCCTCTGGGCTCTCTCTTTGTTCACTTTATTCCACTACATGCACCTTTTGTTCACTCGCCCACTTTAATTCTTCCAACAACCTTTGAGGGAGATGTTAGTCCTGTTTCACAGATGAAAAAACCGAGACATAGAAAACTTTATTCAAGAGAACTGAAGTCACAGTAAGCTGGGATTTGAATCTGGGACTTTCTGATGCAAGAACCCAGGGACCCTATGCTATGGCTCTTGCCTTCAGCCTGCCCGTCCTGCCCTTTCTTCAGGAGCAGGAAGGGATGCCGGAAACCTCTGGGTGGATCTGAAAGATGACACAAGATCCCCAAATAGCCTGCTCACCTGTGCACCTATCGTGGGCCTGGCATTTTACTACTAAGGAGATGCCTTTGGGTTAAAATACTGTCCACAGAAGTTTCTTGCTAAAAGATCCGATAGAACAGCTCTGGATTTTTCTAGAAGATGATAGTTAGAAGCCTGAAAAAGGGGGTAATAAAATCGACCTCATAGGATTAGCACAACAATGAAAGGAAATACTGAATGTAAAACTCTGGCACGGGAGCAAAATCATCATCATCATCACCTGCAGCTCTACAAAGTTGTGGAGATTAAATACCGATTTCTGTTTCCATTTCATTTTAGCATGTTTATTGAGGGCTTGCCATGTGTCTGGCAAGAGGCTTTCACAGGCCGTCCTGTGTACTTCTCTCACTGAATCCTCCCAAGGAGAAAAGGTTGAAATCCAGACTCACAGTAGATATTCCCTAATTGCTTCCTTTTCCTGAAAACAGAGGGGCTGAGTTATGTGGACAGAGTCGAGGAAAGGCCCAGAAGGCGGGGCTCCCCGGAGGTGCTAAGGATGAGGTGGGGGAGCTCCACATTCTGAGTCTCTCTGGGACGGCAGGCTGGCTCATGAGTGGGGCTGGTGGCCGTGGGGCTGGAGTCCGGCCAGGAGAATGAAGCAGGGTGCCCAAGACCCAGCCGGCTGAACTACGAGTGCTCAAAACACAGTGAGGTGCCCCTGTGGGACTTGTAAGGGTGGCCTGTGCTGAGAGGAGGGGCTGCAAGTCCTTCCTGATTCAGGATGTAGATTGAGAATTTTTTTTTTTTTTTTTTTTGCGGTACGCGGGCCTCTCACTGTTGTGGCCTCTCCCGTTGTGGAGCACAGGCTCCGGACGCACAGGCTCAGTGGCCATGGCTCACGGGCCCAGCCGCTCTGCGGCATGTGGGATCTTCCCGGACCGGGGCACGAACCCGTGTCCCCTGCATCGGCAGGCGGACTCTCAACCACTGCGCCACCAGGGAAGACTTTTAATATTCTCCTCTGTACGGCTCTTCTCTCCTGAGCACATGAGAGGGTTACATATCCTGGACCTCTGCTGCTTGGTGGGCTATGTTAATAGATTTAGCCAATGGATTATGGCTGGAAGTGATGCTTTTGTGTCTTCCCAGCTGAAACACTGAATGGTCAGCATGAGACCTGCTCTGTTCTTCCCCTGTCACAGCAACACCCCCAGAATCATGTTGAGATGGTAGCCTCATAGGACGTGGAGAATGATTACGAACATCCTGTAATGCAGCAGAACTCCCCTCCCTCCCCATTGGCTCACACTGGGCGTGTAGTATGAGCAATAAATAAGCTTGTATTATTTCACATCATTAAGATTCAGGGTTGTTTGTTACAACATCTTAACTTGGCCAATCCTGACTGATACATTTTCTCCTTTTGGAGGTCACCCCAGTCTCCCCCACCACCTCCAAGAATTCATGGCTGGCCCTTCCTCTTCCTTACATCAGCTTAAAATTCCACAAGCAGATCTCCCAACCATTCCATAAACTAAGTCCCTCCCTTATATGCTGTCACGTCAAACTGTTGGTTCTTCCTTTTGTTTATTTATTTGTTTACCATCTTCCTCTCACATCGAACTGTAAATTCCATGAGGGCAGAGATCATACTGTTTGCTCATGCCTTATGCCCAGTGCTTGGCATGATGCCTGAAAGAAGGTTGCTGGTGAGGAAATGAGCTCAGAGAGGAGAAGTGACTTGCTTAGGGCCACACAGCAAGCAGGCTGCATGTCTCCACCCTCCCTAGGCTGATGCTCTTCCCATGTCTCAGTTCAATCTCCCAGGCCAATGGTCCAATTAGGAAAGATTTTCAGTGCTGCTCTTGTCACGAGGGCTTCAGAGAATAAAAGAGCCTGGGGCTTGGGTTGGGACATGCCTTGAAGTGGCTGAGAGCTGAGTCTGAATCCAGGCTTTACCATCTGACAACTGTGTGGCCTGGGCATGGTATATCACCTCTCTGAGTCTTAGTGTCCTCATCTGTGAAATGGGCAATAATTATACCTACTACAGAGGGCCACTGGGTTGCTGTGAAGACTAAATGAAACAATGCATGTAAGCTCCACACGGTGCCTCGTTAGAGGGGCTCAATGACTATTGGCAGTTATTAGTATTAGTATTATATTATGGACTCCATCCTCTCTTCTGAAGAAACTCTGAGAAGCAAGAATTTCAGTCCATAGATGGGTACTCTGTGGGGCCAGCCTCTGGGGAGATGGTGGCTTCATGGTCTGGAAGCGCTTGTCTTTCCATCCTTTCTTCCCATGCTTCCCACCTACAGGAAGGAGGAAGGTCTCCAACACCTTTCCCACCCAACAAAACTGCTCCTTGGGAAAGGACTCAGTAGCCAGTGAAGAAACCCTACAGGGCAGCTCATTCCCGTGTCCCTCTTTCTACAAATGAGATACTGAGGCCAGAGAGGTTAGTGACTTGGCTAAACTCACACAACTCATTAGAGGCTGAACCAGCTGGACCCTCAGTGTAAATTGGAGGCACCATGTCTGTTCTCTCCAGACAACCCATCATATCTAAGGGCAGAAATACCATGGGTCCTACTAAAGCAGTGGTTCTTGACCATGGATGAAGTTCCCCCCAACAGAGAACGTTGGGCAACGTCTGGAATATTTTTGGTTGTTGTAAGTCTGGGGAAGAAGTGCTGCTACTGGCATTTATAGGGTAGAGGCAAGAGATATTGTTACCTATCCTACCATGCTCAGGACACCCCTCCCTCAACGAGGGATTATCCTACCCTGAACATCAATGGTGCCAAAGTTGAGAAAACCTGTACTGAGGGAATTTCAGAGACCAGAAGGGGAAATCAGTTTGGAGGTCCAGGGACAACCATTCTACTCCCCCTGGATGAGGCCACAGAATAATAACAGCAATTCACACCAGGAAATCTATTTTACAAGGCAAAGGGCTTTCACGAGGATAGTATTATTTTTTTCTTTTTTTTAATTGAAGTATAGTTGATTTACAATGTTGCAGGTATACAGCAAAGTGATTCAGTTCTTTTTCAGATTCTTTTCCATTATAGGTTATTATAAGATATCAAATATAGTTCCCTGTGCTATACAGTAGGTCCTTGCTCTTTATCTAATTTATATATAGTAGTGTCTATATGTTTATCCCAAATTCCCAATTTATCCCTTCCCCGCCTTCCCCTTTGGTCACCCTAAGTTTGTTTTCTGTCTGCCATTTGCAGCCACATGGATGGACCTAGAGATTAACATACAAAGAGAAGTAAGTCAGGAAGAGAAAGACAAATATCATATGATATCGCTTATATGTGAAATCTAAAAAAAATGGTATACAAGCATTGTATTATTTGACTCACAACAACCCTGAGAAAGTATGTGTGATTACCTCATTTTACAGATGTGAAAACAGAGTATCTGAGAGTAGGTACAACCTGCCCAAGGCCACACAGTCAGGAAGTGGGCAGTGGCAGGGCAGGGCTCCAGGCCAGATCTTCTGACTGCAAGGTCCTTTCCATCTTCACACCAGCTTCTCCCTGTACTAGGGCCAGGCCCTCAATACGACAGAGCTGCCGGACTCTGGGGGAGGAGGGACCCTTGACCGTTTAGAAGGGAGACAACTTCCCAGCGACCTAAAATAAAGCCTACAGTAAATTCCACTTCACTGAGTCTCGCTGATCAAAGAAGAGGATCATCAGGAAAACAAAATCCTGGGTCTTGGGAACGACTTCAGGGTGAGTGTGAAATTTTAACCAAAAGCATTGGGCTGGGGAGGTTTGTGGTGACAGGCGAGGGCGGTCGGGACAGTGCAGACACCAGCTCATGGATCTGTGGACGCTGGGGAGACGCAGCATCTGCTCAGAGTGAAGACACAATACTGAATTTCTCTCTGAGGCGTAAACAGACTTCTTGCTTCTTGCAGTCACCTGGCTTCCCGGCAAAACTTTCCAGAAGGAGACTGGACCTTGAGCTGCTACCTCTCAGCTCTCGGCATTGGGGCTACCAGGCTGAGAAGGCCCAGGCTAGGGAGAAGGTTCACACTATCCCCATCTGTCAGGCCTTCTATTGGAGCAAAGGGTTAACCCTACATCACCCACCACCTCCTTCAGCCTATGCTTGCCAAATGCTTTCATGTGCATGCAAAGTAATTTTGAATGTAATCATAGCCTGTCCCCAGTAGCTTTGAATGTAATCATAATGTGTCTCCTATTGTTTTTAATTGGTTTATCATTTATTGAGCCCCTACTGTGTGCTGCAGATTCACTGGTGAGCAAACCACACAGGATCCAAAACTTATGGAGTTTATTGTTTGAGGTGTGGGATGTGGGGGTGGACACGTAACCAATACATCAGATCAAAATGTGACACATGCAACAATGGCATCACAGAAAATTGGTCTATTGATGGTCAAGGCATCAGGGAAGGCTTCCTGGAGGAAAGGACATCTGAGCTAGCATTTAAAGGATGGCTAGGAGTTTGGCAGCTGGAATAACTTATCTTACTCTTAGAACCTCTTCATTCAAACCCCTTCCTTAGGGTTCTCAGAACGTAGAACTGGGAACCATTGGGTTGGGTGGGCAGAATGGCTTCCCTGGATGAGCTGAAGTTCTTGTAATTTCTCCCAGAGACGTGGCTCAGAGCAGGGCGGGTATACCAACAAAGGTAAGATTTCATTCGTTTCATCCACCAGCCAGTGCTAATAAATTGTGCACCTATTGTGTCCAGGTGCCATACCAGGCTCTGGCTGTGCAGGCAGGCAGATCTCCAGTGCAGCTGGAGAGACAGACCTCTGGCTAATTACAACACAGAGAGACGTGGCACCACCATTGTCTATGTGGGTACTTTCTTGCTCTTAAATACTCTGTGTAGTTAAAGGCATGAACATTTATCAAGGAGTGAGAACGTGAGAAGGAAACCAGGCAGGTAACGAGTAAATGCTGTTCCCTGAGCCTGGATTCCTCTCCTCACCGTCTGGCCTACTTACATGTTCTTTAGTTCAGCTCCAAAGGTCTCTCTCCAGTGAAGTCTTCCAAGCCCCGGGCCCTTGCCCAAGCTCCCTCCTGGCCTCCACGGCACATGTCACAGATTGTAATCACATGCGTGTGTGTATTAACCTCTTTTACTTATCTGCAAGGTTCTCAAGGCAGGGGAACCATTTCTGTTTGGCATCCCCAGGGATGCCTGGCGTATAGTAGGTGCTCAGGAAATGTTTGTTGGCTGAATGAACCAATATAGTCATGTGGTTATGCCCGCTGCAGAGATGTCTTGGGTTACTCATCCTCTTCTCCCTGAGGGACCATTCAACATACTCTCGGATTCTTCTTGCCTTTAAGTCCCCTAAACTTTCCTGCAGGGCTGATTTGAACAGCCCCAATCTTCATATGAGGAAATCAAGGCATGACATGTCAGGCTCCACCTGTCAGCTGGGCTGAAGACGTGACCTCTCTCTAGTTCATGGGTTCTGGGCTTGGGCTGTGCATTAGAATCACCAAAAGACCTCTGAGTACTGCGAATGCCCAGGGCACACCCCCAAGATTCTGATTCAGTTGCTGGGGCTGGACTCTGGAATTGTATTGTGAAAACGTGCTGAGCTGATTTCAACGTGCAGCCCCAGTGGAGAACACAGCTCTAGCTACAGCCAGAGAACTAGAGGGCTAAGCCCCACTCGCATTTTACTCATGAGGCACCAGAAGCTCAGAGAGGGGCAGATCTCATCGAAAGCCACACAGCAAACGGGAGGCCCAGCCTGGTCCAACAGCCAGGCCTCTGGACATTGCCTCTGAGGCTGTTTCCCTGTGAAGGAAAGCTCTCTTGAAAGCTGTTCAGCCCTTCCATGCCAGAGCTGGGTGCCTTTCAGACAGAGGAAAGGTGACCACGCAGGCTGAGCATCAGAGCTTGCAAACCCGGATCCCAGATCGGATAGCGGCCAGTGCTTCCCCCAGGGCTCACAGAAATGCTTCTGTCTCTCTTCCCGTTTGTCCCCTACCTTCACTGGAGCCTGGCCGCATCACACGTGGCCCCCAGTGGGGCTGGTGCTGTTTGAGGACAAGAGGCTATCTCTGAGTCTGGGGTCTGTCCAGGGGCAGCCTCTCCTGGACCTTGGTTTCTGGAGCCTCGTGGGCAAAAGGCCACAGAGGCAAGCAGAGGCCTTCCGCCGGGTGGAAGTGGGGCCTCAGTCTTCTGCCTGGTCATACCCATTCCTGGAGGAGGATGAGAACACTCCCGCCCACATGGGGCTCCATGATGGATGTGGAGAAGCAACCAAATGTCCCTCATTAATCACCAGCTCCATCTGGTTCCCCGCCTGATGGTTTTCAGCTGACTTGAAAAAGACCCAATTAGATCAAAACATTTTGACAATTTGTCTTGTGGCATGAACAGGTCCAGATCAAGGCTATGATTTCATCATCCGGGAGGGAGGAAGGAATTGCGGCGTGGGTCACGCACAGAGCTCAGCGGGACGTGGGGGTCTCCCCTGGGAGCCTTCCTGTGAAAGCAGAGAGTAGCCCACCTACCCCTGGCCGCTGACCTTGTCAATCGCAAGGCCAGCAGGAGCTGCAGGACGGTGAGTGTCCCTTGGTTTGGGTGGAAAAGGCCTGGGTTGGGGGAGTATGGGTGGAGCGGAGAAGATGGACAAACAGGAAGGACCAAATAGGTCAACCACTCGGCATGTGGGTGCTGGACGTGGACCAGAATTAGAAGCTGAGATGTGACTAAGGCCAAGGCTGTTCCAACTTGTGTACCAGCAAGATACCTGGGGACCCAGCTCCTCAGCCCAGAAATGAGTGGCCTTGACTTCCTGGTGGTTCTGGCCCCTTGAGATGGGCTCACAGATCCCAGAGATTCCCACACTTCCTTTTCTGAGCTGGGAATTGGAGGGGCCCAGCCACAGCGGGCAGTTGTTTCCATGGAACCAGAGCCCTTGGTTCTTGAAGACCCTGGGTTCAGCTGCCCCCTTGGAAGTCCTTATGGGGAGCTCACCAAGACACAGCCCCCAGCAGACGGATCGCCACACCTCAGATTTGCTCACCCCCTCTCTCTCCATTGCATCCAGAAGGTGCCTTAGGACTGGAAATGCAAGTTAGAGTATCTCTCCCGACAAGTTCATTTCCCCAGCCCCCAGGCCAAACGTGAGGTACGTAGGCACACTGGGGTGAGGAACCAGTCTTGTTTCTCTGGGCAGGATTGCTAACTCGGGCAGCCAGCCAGGCCGGGAGGGTCTGGGGTGTGCCAGCCCTGCCGCTGGCCTTCCTGGGTATCTGGGCGCAGGCTCTGGGAGGTGGGGCCCTGATGTGTGGGTCTGTCTGCTGCCTCCCCTGGAAGGGCTGGCAGGGGCTCCCCGGGGGCTGCTCACCCCCAGCAGAGCCCTCACTCACATCCCCCAGCCCCGCCGTGTACACCCAACAGATACACCCACCCAACAGATACACCCACCCACTTCACTTCCCCGGGTCAAGTCGCACTCGCCATTATCATGGCCTGTCTTGTTGTGTGCAGGCACGTGTGTGCCTGTGCACAGACACACACACAGACACACACACGCGCGGTGTTCACACATCCCCTCACCACCCTTTACCCCTCCTTCAAGTACTTTTCATTCACAGCCCCACCTCTACCCTGTCCAAGGCACCCAAGCCCACTCACCCGCCATATTTACAAACATCACATGCCCCTGCCACCTCGCACAGACACTCACGCAGGGACCCCATCTCAAGTGCCCCCTCTCAGGTCCTGGGACGCACTCACTTTGGCACACGCACATGGGCGCATACATGTAATCTTCATCCAGACACACAGCTGGGCGGGGGCTGAGCTGGGCAGGGGACCAGGCACAGCTGCCGTCCTGGAGAGAGCCCATGTGTAGGGCAGGCTACCCAAAGTCTGACCTGCAGGCCTCTGGTTCCCTAATAAATGCCACCCCAAGACCCCCTTGACTCTGAGCTTACTCTTACTGGCCGGTCTTCCTGGAGTCCTGAGCAACGCTTATTTTCCCTCCATTTTGTTCTTTGGGGAACATGTTTCTTTCCTGTCTCTTTCTCGCTGAAGTCTGTTTCCCTCCCTAGGATTCAGTTCGCCTTTGGTCTTTTATGCCTGTCTGCAGCCCAGCTCTGAGTGTGAGGGTCTTTCTCAAGTACGTGCTGGCACTCGGGAAGGATCCTGTCCAGCACACTGGTGGGAGTGCAGGACCCACGGCCCAGGACTGATGGGTCTGGTCTGGTTCTCGCTTTGGGTCAAATAAGACTCCCCTCTCTGAAAAAGAATGATGGTTTTTGAGGCACGTGGGCTTACAGGGTCACCAAGGACCCAAGGAGCTCCTGGTCTCTGAGCCTCAGGCGTCCCTAAAATGTAGCTCTTGCCCACTGGTCACGACCAGCCGCAGTACTTCCTGACTGGACTTGGTCAACGTATTACTCAGAACTCTTCTTTTTGCAAATGACAGAAACCCAACTCAGACAAAATAAAAAATAAATCAATTGGCTTAGGTAACTGGGAGGACGAGGAGTGCTTCCAGGGATCTGAATAGCCGCCAGATTCCCTCTCTACTTCTCCACGATGTTTCTGCCTTGGCCTTGTGCTTTTAGACGCCTCTTTGGCTGCCAGCAGCTCTAGAGGCAGATCCAGAAGGCTTGTTACCTTAGGAAGGAGAGTTATTACGCCTCTCAGTTCGGAAAACATCAAGGAGATCTGTGATTGGCTCATCTTGAGTCACGTGCCGTCCTCCGAGCACCCACTGTTTCTAGGGAAGGTTCTACTGTGATTGTCCCACCCTGGGTATGACCCCACTTTCATAGCCAGAGTGGCAGATCCCTCCTCACCCAGACCCCTGAAAGAGGACCAGTAGGGAAGGACACTAGGTGTCCCTTACAACTGCCCTCTGCTCCCTCCCCCACCCTCCCACCCAGGATACGGGTAATGACAACAGTAGACTGGGACTCTTTTATTGGCACAATTGTCTCCATTTGCATTCTCCTTGGCAAGCTTCTGCCCTAGAACCCCTGCTTCATGCCCC
Source organism: Mesoplodon mirus (assembly GCF_964341445.2). NCBI lineage: Eukaryota > Metazoa > Chordata > Mammalia > Artiodactyla > Ziphiidae > Mesoplodon > Mesoplodon mirus. Next base: position 217,570,524 of record NC_138977.1, read on the forward strand.
TAAAAGAGGCATCCCTCCATCTCTCCATCCCCAAGGGGCTTGGGAGACTGTTCTCGTGTAACAACTAGGAGGTCAGCCCCAAGGCCAACCTCAGCCCGTGAGCCGTCTCATCCCTTCTGCCGTCTCCCTGAATTGCAGGTGTCATTTGGGGTTTTTTTTGTTTTTTTTTTTTTTTGCGGTACGCAGGCCTCTCACTCTTGTGGCCTCTCCCGTTGTGGAGCACAGGCTCCGGACACGCAGACTCAGCGGCCATGGCTCACGGGCCCAGCCGCTCCGCGGCATGTGGGATCTTCCCGGACCGGGGCACGAACCCGCGTCCCCTGTATCGGCAGGTGGACTCTGCACCACCAAGGAAGCCCCCTGTCATTTGGGTTTTTGACCCTAAGGGCCCCGGGTCAGCACGGCCCATTGAGTCATGAGCTTGGCTTGTCAAGTATCATGTCTCAGTCTCATCCAGTTCAGGGGTCAGCTGGGCACAGAACTCCTGTGTCCTCTTTCCTTCTGATTTCTGTGAGCACCCATCAGCTGAGCCTCCTGTGGCTGTTGACCTTTCTGTGTTGGTTAAGGTGGGAGGTTGTCCACATTAAACCTACCTTAGCACCATGAGCCTCCCTAGCCCCTCAGGATGGGTGCCCTGTAGTTGAGTCAGTTCACGCTGGGAAAGAGTTTCAAGTCTTTGGACATGGGAAACTCCAAGATTTGACCCACTTTCCCTAAAGGATTTTGATGGCATTTCTGGGTGAATTGGCTTCAGCAGACCACCGACTAACTGGATTAATAACAATAATGCAAATAATAACAATCAGGCAAATAATAGTAATAATTGATGTGTGGTAATAATAAGAGCAAATTCTCCCACTTTTGAGCACCTCCTATGTGCCAGACACTTCATTCATCCCTTTTACACAATGTCATTGAAAACTTAAACTCTAATCCCGTGTGGTTCTCATTTGACAGACAAGGAATCCAAGGCTCAGAGAGGCTGAGGAACTCCTCCAAGGTCACACAGCTAGTCCAAATTCAGATTTAGGTTTCTGTGACCCTAAAGCCTTTGCTTCTAACCACTGTATCATGTGTTTCAAAGAGTCCAAAACTGGAAACAACCCGAATGTCCATTGAGAGGGCAGTAATGATATCCAAACTGTGGAATATTAACCAGTTGCTTAAAAGCGATGTCTGCCTGCATGTCCTGATATGAAATGATTTCAAAGACAATGAATAAGTGAGAAAAAGCAAGTTGCAAAAGATAAGTACAGAGAAGTTTCATTTAAGTACTCTCCACACAACGGGACTGGAGCTCTATGCATTCATGTACATGGAGAGAAAAAGGCCAAAAGATTATGCATCCACTGCGCATCATTCTGGGGAGGGGAGCGAATCTGGGTGAGGGGCAAGGGTTCTTCGGCTTGATCTGTATTTCTGGGATGTTTTAGATGAACTTGGCTTCCTGAAGAGAGGAAACTTGTATCCTGGCTAGAAGTTTGACAGCCTAGGTTTACACCCTGGCTCTGCTACTCAGGAGCTATGTGACCCCAGGCAAGGCATTTGTCTCTGTGTCCACATCTTTAACATGAAAATAACCATCAGCACCGCTGCCGTTACAACAAGGGCAACTATATAATAATAATAATAATAAAATATCACATGGGGTTAATGCAGTTTCCCAATCATAGCACTACTGACATTTTATGCTGGATGATTCTTGCTTGTGAGGCTGTCCTGTCTACTGCTGGACGGTTAGCACCATCTCTGGCCTCTACCCACTAGATGCCAGTAGCACCCCCTCTCCCAATCATGACAATAAAAAATACCCCCGAGGGGGCAAAATCACCCCAATTGAGGACCACTGGATTAATGTGATGACAAAGTGAGTTAATCCATGCACGTTGCTTAGGATGGTGCCTGGCACAGAGTGAGCCCTGGATAAATGTTAGCTCGCATTAATCCAAGGGAGGGAGAAGACGGATGGAATGACCTTCTCCATCCAGCCGAGCACGGGTGCAATGGTTGGTACAGGGGAAGAACTCAGGGCTGGAAGTCGGGGTGTCTGGGGTCTGCTTTTGCTCCCATCCCTCAGCGGGGTGACTCGGAGTTCACCTCTTCGGGCCTCAGTTTCCTTCTCTGTGATAAATATGGGGAGCTGCATGCAGGCACTCGGGTCCCCCAGGTGTCCTCCTCTGTCTCTCAGAGCAGGCGGGGAGAGGGGGATGAGCTCCCCGCCGGCTCCCCTCCACGGCGGCCTAGGCTGCTGGCTGGCCGGCTGGGAATCCTTCTCAGACGTGGCCCCCTCCCTCCCTCCACAACTGTGGAGCAGATGCGGTCCGTGAGGCTGCTGCCCAGACACAGGTGGTACCACCTGCCACAAGTTCCTTGATTCTTGATCGTCCTACAATCACTTTTGGCCCCGAAACAATTTGCTGGGTGAAGGGAGAGGAGGGTCTGGAGGGAAACGAGGAAGAAAGGGAGGGAAGAGGGGTGGTTCGGGGTTAAGAGTGGCCTTTGAAGTTTGCAAGCATCTTATATAAAACATCCTCAGTCATTCCCCATTTGGATGATGTCAGGAGAGCACATTACCATCCTGAGATCAAATGCAACAGCCAGAATCACTTGTTGCTCACCAGGCTACAGTCATATATCAAGTATTCCAGGCACACGCAATTCGTAACTTTCCCTGAAACAGATTGATATTTTCCTCTTCCACTTTCTGGGAAGGAGACATCTGACTTTGCTTCGAGTGCAGTTTGGGAGGCGGTGGGGAAATTAAACCAGTGCCCATTGTCTTTGCACGCTGCTGGCCACACAGCTGGCAGCATGATGCCATTTAGTCCCTCCTTTGTGTTCATTTGGTGATGGGCCGTTTGCTGTCAAAGCCACGCGATGAACAGGAAATCTGAATTATTCTCTTAGGCTCTCCAGAATTGGGCCTAAATGATAAATAGAGCAGCAGGAGTTGTTTTTTTTTTTTTTTTTTTTTTGTATTCTTATGTGTTCTTGTCTTTCCCTTTTTGGTTGTGTTGAACCCATGGTGTCTTCCTAGAGCAGAGGTACTGAAGAGCCAGTCGAACAGGGAGATGGGGATTTTCTCCTGCTTTCACTCCCTGAGAATAGCAGATTATCCATTGTGAATCACCGGGATCAACCCTTCTGTTTTACAGATGAGGAATCGAAGGCCAGAGAGGGAAAGTAACTGCCCAAGGTCACACAGCCTTGACTTTGGGCCATTTGTTTACCTTCTCTGGGTGCCACTCTCCTTATCTGTAAACAGGGATGTAGCTCCTTTCATGAACTTGAATGATAGGAAGCTGAGAGAGAGTGGAAGTTCTTTCAATAATTGCGATGTGTTTTCCAAAAGCAAGGGCCTCTGAAACTCCCTGTTAGGGAGGTTTAGGAGCTGGAATGATGAACTGGAATCAAACAGGATTTACCTACTTTTCTCTTCTGCTTTCTGTTTCTCTTCCTTATTTTACAAATCTGTGATAACTGCACAGAGCTGGAACTTGGAGCAAATGCAGGCAGATTTCTGAGCCCTTTGTGAGCCGGGAGTCACCTTGTGTCCTGTGGAATAAGGTAGGTGGAAAGATTCAGAGGCAGACTGTGGTCCCATGGAACCAGCTTGGGGAAGAGGACAGGCCAGTGCTGACCTCCCCCTGAAGGGGTGTCTGACATGGGGTGTCTGTACCTGTCCCTTTGTGGAGTGGGATGGGTCATTAATATCAACCCACCCAGGCCCCATAGTCATACCCATGGATAATATCTGTAGCTGCTCTTGAGGGCAGCCAAGCACACAACAGGCAGCATAGCTCAGGGTTATGTGGGCTCTGCAGCCAATTGCCTGTGTTCAAACCCCAGCACTACCAATTACTAGCTGTGTAATCCTAGCCAAGCTCTTCAGTCTCTCTGGTGTCAGCTTTCAACATTTTAATTTTTTTAGAAATTATAACAATGCATAAATAAAAGAAGACAGACAACATACAAGTAAGCGATGAATCCCTGTGAGCTCACTTCCCAACCTAAGGGGTGGACTTTTCCCAATATCTTTCCATCATCAGTGGGCCTCTTTCCTTCAGTCCCCTACCTCCACCAGAGAAGTAACTGTGATCCTGAAGTGTGTCTATGGTTCCCTTCCTTAAAAACAAAACAACACAAATTTTTGTTTTGACTATTTACATATGCACCCCTAAATAATATATTGCTTATTTTTGCTTGTTTTCTTTTTTTTTTGAGCTTTAAAAAAGTTGTATTATACTCTATTGAGGTCTTGTGTGACTTGCTTTTTTTCCCTCTTAAAATTATATTTCTGAGATCCATCCTTGTTATCATGCAAGGCTGTGTTTCATCCATTTTTTTTCTCCCTGCTGGAGAAAATCCTGTTGTATGAATACACTAAAATGTATTTATCCAAAATTGAGCAGACCCAACTGCCTGGTGTGGTCCCTACCAGAACATTCCAAAGAAAAGCTTAGGGAAGCAGCTTCCTATTGTTGGTCAGGTTTGAGGTGAGATGCCCATTTTTCTCACCCAAGTTAACTCTGAGGCCCCCCAAAGCATGACCTGATTCAGTTCGGACTCCCATCTGCAGCCCAGGGATTCTGGGGTCAACCAACAGGGAGACAGTGCAGGGACCACCCAAAGGTGCAGGCTGGGATCGCGCCCTTTTCTCTCACCCAAAAGCTACCTCTGCCCTAACTGTCTCTAGGTAAAACAGTCGCTTAGCTTTTCAAAGCCAAGAACTTCCTGGGACATTCCAAGGAAGGGCATTTCTTCAGAAGGTACATGTGACAAAACTCTTGTTCTGCCGTGAGTTGAGCGTGTTGGGCTTTCGGAGACTCATTTCTTTTTTTAAGTGGAGGCTGGTGCTTTCCCCTCATCTCCATCTTTGCTATTGACAGCCAGACTCCCAGGAAAGCATGCAAACACAGTTAGCCACGGCTTGTCGCCAAAGATATTTATCATTTCTCAGCACGGTACATGACCCCTAAATGAGACACCCAAATGCACCTGAGGGGGGTGCCTTTTTTTTTCTTGTTGGAAGTGACAATTTCCAAGCAATCTCTGATGCAAGGGTAGTAGTGACTCAGATTTTCTGACTTTTAAGCCCAGATCCACACATCCCGCCCTCGAGGACAATGCTGTGTGACCTGGGAATTCACTTCTGCTTCTGACTCCAGTGAGATGGTCACCTTTTGGCACCAGCAAACCCTTCTCTAGTGTGGTGGTCCCCGAGGTCTCTCTTGAGAGTCCCCTCAGTGTGGTAGGAGGAACCCTACACCAGAGTGTGGGTGCTCAGCAAGACCACAGGTGTGCCAGCAAGAGCAGCGCAATACCAGCATCTCTCGTCACCTCTCTGCACTGCAGTCTGGTCACTTGAAAAATAGTCAGCAATTTTCACACATTTTGTAAAACGAAGAGCCCTTTAGTCAAACAGAATCTTAAATGGAGCCTCAGTATAGGACAGAAAAGAGCCAGGCTGATTTGGCTGAAGCAGGGTTGGAGTCCCAGATTTCCCCTTGCCGTCTGCTCTCCCAACCACAGAAATCCCCTAAGGTCACTTCAGGCACCGCAAGGGCACCAGGGAACACAATGTGAAAAACCACTGAACTAGATAAGCTCCCAGAGCCTCCTTACCATTGAGCCTCTACAAAGTGAAGGTAAGATGGCCGGGCTGGAGATGTGGAGCGTTAGGGGCTGAATTGTTTCCCTCCAAAATTCATAGGTTCAAGTCCTAAATCCCGGTACCTCAGAATGGGACTGTGTTTGGAGATAGGGTCTTAAAGAGATAATTATTAAAGTGAGGTCACTCAGGGTGACCCTATTCCAATAGGACTGGTGTTATTATAAGAAGAGGAGGTTAGGACACAGACACACACAGAAGGAAGACCAAGTGAAGACGTTGGAAGTAGATGGCCATCTAGAAGCCAAGGAGAGAGGCGTCAGAAGAAACCAACCCTGCTGACACCTTGATCTTGGACTCGTAGCCTCCTCTACTGTGAGCAAATAAAGTCCTGTTGTTTAAGCGACCCAGTCTGTGGTACTTTGTCATGGCATCCCTATGGACTAAAACATGGGGAGGTAGTTTCCCATAGGTCACCGTTTTAAGGAATTCTGTTTATCCCATTCTAAAATGACTAGGAAACCTTGTATGTCTCCTCTCAGAGGGTCTGAGCTCATGCTCTCTACAGAGTACATCCCTGTCTTTGGGAATATAAGAGGCATGTTCTTGAGTTTGTCCGTGTCTGATAGGGAGTCTGGGTTCAGCGGGCATCCACAGGGGTGGTGATGGTGGGCATGGTGACCAGAGCTTTGGGAAGGCCTCCTGCTGGCTCTTGGTCTGTGAAAGGCTGGCCACAGGAACATTTAAGGCCTTTTAGGAATATAACCCAGGTTTTATTTTTTCCTGATCAAATGGTGCTAATCTAGCGCCCATAGTAACAATAGACATCAGTGGTAGAGCTGCGCGAAACTAGCAATTTTCACTTCACAGGAACTTGCCTGGGAAAATAACAGTTTTTCACCTTTGGAAACTGCCATTTGGTTTCATGGAAATTTTAAGGTGAAAAGAAACATAGAAGAACATTTTCAATTTTTCATGAACTGGATTATGGCAGAGGTGGTAGCTCTCCTGGATCTCACTTAGTGGTGAGAGGGTCCCCCGTGGTGTGGGACTGGGGAAGTGGAGGTTGGTGGAAGATGAGGGGAGGTGGGGGGTCTAGGTGGTGCCATCGATGTCTTTCCAAGGGCCTCTCTGGGGAAGGGGCAGGGCAGGGGTGGCCAGAAGCTCTGGGCAAGTAAAGAGGGACACAGGACTTTTGGACAAGTCACTGTCTTCTTTGACATCTTGCCCTGGGTTGTCTGGGAAAGGGTGAAGTTTATTTATCATCTAGGTTATGAAGCTCCCCTACATTCAAGTCTCAGTGACCGGCCATGTGTATCTGGCTTGTGCCTCCTTGGGGTTTTAAACACGTGGGGTTCATTCATTCAGCTATTACCCGGTTTCCCTTGTACATCTTGTGTGTGCAGTCACAATAGATACTGCACAGGTGTGAGTGTGTGTGCGCACACGTGTGCATGCATGCGTGCACATGCTCACTTGTGCACAGCTTTGGGGAAAGGGGAGGGAGATGGCAAAGCTGAGGGCAAGGAATATAATAGCAGAATAAGATGTCACATCTTTACACTTGAAGAATTGGAAGTCTGATAGAAGATACAGAATTTCTGCTCAGGAGACATCTGGAAAACAGTGTGGGAGTGAGCAAAGGTAGAGGTCAAAGTGTAAGGCCTGGCTCAAAAAAAATTTGATACCTACTGAAGTTGTCAGTATGACTTGAGAGCCTTAAAATTGTAGTTCTTCTGGGGGCTTCCCTGGTGGTGCAGTGGTTGGGAGTCCGTCTGCCAATGCAAGGGACGCGGGTTCGTGCCCCGGTCTGGGAAGATCCCATATGCCGCGGAGCGGCTGGGCCCGTGAGCCATGGCTGCTGAGCCTGCGCGTCCAGAGCCTGTGCTCCGCAATGGGAGAGGCCACAACAGTGAGAGGCCCGCGTACCGCAAAAAAAATAAATTAAAAAAAAAAATTGTAGTTCTTCTGAGAAACTATACTAAGGAAATAATCAGAAATGTAGTCAGGGATGTCAGCACCAAGATCTCTGCAGACTTATTTACAAAAGCGCTAATACTATGTATAAAATAGAAAACTGCTGGGAACATACCACATAGCACAGGGAACCCTATCTAATGCACTGTGGTGACCTAAATGGGAGGGAAGTCCAAAAGGGAAGGGCTATCAGTATGTGTGTGGCTGATTCATTTTGTTGTGCCGTGGAGGTGAACACAGCATTGTAAAGCAACCTTACTCCAATTAAAAAAAAAAAAAAAAAAAAAAAAGCTCTAAGTTGGGCACCGTCCTGAGCTCTAACAATAACAGGAATTTGGCCCAATAACCAACCAAGGGCCAATCTAGCTCTCCATCAGTTCTATAAGTAAAGTTTTATTGGAACATTGCCATGGCCATCCATTTATGTATTGTCTGAGGCTGCTTTGGCACCACAATTTATTTCACAGAGTTCTGGAGGCTGGGTAGTGAGTCCAAGATCAAGGTGCTCTCAGATGCAGTGTCTGCTGAGAACTTGCTTCCTGATTCATGGATGGCCATCTCCTCCCTCTGTCCTCACAAGGCTGAAGGGACAAGAGAGCTCTCTGGGGTCTCTTATAAGGGTACTAATTCCTTTCATCTCTTCCCTTATGACCTAATTACCTCCCCAAAGCCCCACCCCCAAATACCATTACTTCAGGGATTAGGTTTCAACGTATGAATTTTTGGGGTGGGGGGACACAAACATTCAGTCTACAGCAGGTGGATAAATCGGGGGGCTTGCAGAGGAGATCTACTTTGATTTGTGGGGTGAACTGGTGAAGGGGAAAGCCTCCATCTTCCTTGTTGTCTGTGAGAGTCTCGAGCCTTCTGGGGTATGTAAGGGAAGCCTGGAGACAGGCCGCCTGATTGGCTTCTCCCACCCTGTGCAGGAATGAAGCACTGGGACCAGCCCTGCCCCCATGCAGGCCCCTGGGCAAGGCCACGTCACGTGGACTCAGAAGCCATTGAGGCCCCACTGATAGGGCCATGAGTCCAAAAGGCCACTCTGGCAAAGGTGACCCTGGCTCCTATAGTAGGTAGAATACCCCCAAAGAATGTGTTCAAGTCCTACCCTGCAGTACTTATTTGGAAACAAGGTCTTTGCAGATGTGATCAAATTAAGATGGAGGCACACTGGATTAGGATCGCCCTTGTCCAGTGACCGGTGTCCTTATAAGGAGAGGGTAATTTGGACAGAGACACAAAAGACATAGGGTAGAACGCCACGTGGAGGTGGAGGTGGAGATTGTGGTGATTCATCCGCAAGGCAAGGGGTGCCAAGAATTGCCAGCAACCACCAGTAGAGTGGCTTGGAACAGATTTTCCCTCAGAGCCTCTAGCAGGAACCAATCCTGTGACACCTTGATTTTGAACTTCTTTCCTCCAGAACTGTGGCTTTTTGAAATTCTGGCCTGTTGTCTTAAGCCAGTGTGTGGTAATTTGCCACAGCAGCCCTGGGACGGGAACTGCTCTCTCCTGGGAGGATGGGCAAGGTCTGGCCCCCTGGCCCTCTTGTGTGTCCTTACACAGGGGTTCTCCTGCAACTTGTGTGCTCTACCCCATGGACCGTACCCCTCCCCACCGAAGCCAAAGGGACAAGGAGACCACCTGGCTGGGCTTCCAGCCTCCACAAAGGCCAATGCTTAGAAGGAGGCACACGGTTCTTTACTCACGCTCAGAGCATCTTCATGACCCCTCTTCCTTCAAGCACTCTTTGCCCTGCCCCCATCATCTCCATCAGCACCATCTCCAAAGCCCCTCCCCAGTAAAAATACAATCTGCATCCATGCAGCAAGGGAGGTCTCAAGCTTAAAGCTGCTAAAATTTGGGGGTAAGAATACAGAATTACAGCTGCAAAACCATGTACAGGGCCTTGGAATGCTCAAGTTCAGAGAGGGGTCCTCCAGTGGAAGCTTCTGGATATGAGTCAACTCAACATGCTTGTTTTGCACGTGCACTTTCAGCACAGCATCCCTCTTCCTACCGGATTTCAGCCGCCTCTGCCGGGGGACTACTTCTGCTCTGAGGTGTAAGAGGTTGCTAGCAGGTCCTTACTTGAGAGCAGGCGCTGAGGGGTGGGGAGGGAGAGCCCAGAGGTTGCTGGTTTTCTGAGAGGGTCAGAAGCTTGGCTTTGACACTATCTGTTGTGACTTAGTATTCCCATCTGTCCAATGGGAATGATGGTTAAAGAAAGACCAGAGGTGGAGACTCTGGCCTACAGCCTAACAGCTGTAGGTGCCAAGTAAGTGTCTATCCCCTTCCACTTCCCTTCCCTGGAGGCAACAGGAGCAGAGAGGCTGAATGTCGAGATCAGGGTCACTAATCACAAGCTCAACAGAGTGCCCCAGGGTTGACCTCACCTATGGGCCCTGAATTTCTTTTCTCCCCCAAAGCACCAGATAATCGGGGCTCACCACAGACTTTGACTTGGCCCTGAAAGCTTGTTTGTCAAACAGTAGATAGGACTTTACCACATGGAGTGAGGCTTATAGCAAAACTTACCAAGGTGGCTGCTGTCTGGGTATTTTGAACACTTCCTCTTTAGTCATGGAAGTAGATAACTGCTGAGGATTTCCCTGGCTAAGCTCTCTGCAACTTGCAAAAGAGTGGTGTTGACCCCTATGTTTAGAGCAGAACTATTCACAAGAGTAATGACATGGAAACAACCTAAATGTCCATTGACAGATGAATGGATAAAGAAAATGTAGTACATGCATACAATGAAATATTACTCAGCCATAAACAATAATGAAATAATGTCATTTGCAGCAACATGGATGCAACTAGAGATTATCATACTAAGTGAATTAAGTCAGAAAGAGAAAGACAAATACCATATGATATCACTTACATGTGGCATCTAAAATATGACACAAATGAACTTATCTGCGAAACAGAAACAGACTCACAGACGTAGAGAACTGACTTGTGGTTGCCAAGGGGGTGGGGGGGTTGGGGGAGGGATGGAGAGGGAGTTTGGGGTTAGCAGATGCAAACTATTATATATAGAATGGATAAACAACAAGGTCCTACTGTATAGCAGAGAACTATATTCAATGTCCTATGATAAACCATAATGGAAAAGAATATAAAAAAGAATGCATATGTATGTATAACTGCATCACTTTGCTGTGCAGAAGAAATTAACACAACGTTGTAAATCAACTATACTTCAATTAAAAAAAAAAGTGGTGTTGAGAAGCTGGCTTATGGGAAATCCATGTGGGTGTTTGGGATCCAAGATCCTCAAGCACGTGTGTAAGTGGTCATAGCGGCCGGCCCTGCTCCTGGGCAGCCCTCTGCCAGCCCTCCACCTTAATGCCGGTCATTCCTGTTGTTTTCTTGTCCTGGTGCTGTCAATCACCCAAGATGTCTGGGGGCTGCTAACAGTCGTAATGACATTTCCTGTGTCTCTCTCTTGGTTCAGTTTTCCCAATGGAAAGAGGGGCTGCTGGGAAGATTGAATGTGATGGTGCACCCAAGCCCTTGGTACACGCCTGGTGCAGAATAGGTGCCCAGTTACAGGGCCGAGACTAGGATGTGACAGGAGAGGTAGGTAGGGGGCAACATTTGAGGAGGTGCTTACTCTTGGGTGCCGACCCGGAGAGTGAGTGTCTCCTTTCCTTTTTTAAATTTTTTTTAACATCTTTATTGGAGTATAATTTCTTTACAATGATGTGTTAGTTTCTGCTTTATAACAAAGTGAATCAGCTATATGTATACATATATCCTCATATCTCTTCCCTCTTGCGTCTCCCTCCATCCCACCCTCCCTATCCCACCCCTCTAGGTGGTCACAAAGCACCGAGCTGATCTCCCTGTGCTATGCGGCTGCTTCCCACTAGCTATTTTTTTTACATTTGGTAGTGTATATATGTCCATGCTACTCTCTCCCTTAGTCCCAGCTTACCCTTCCCCCTCCCCGTGTCCTCAAGCTACATGTAAAAGAATGAAATTAGAACACTCCCTAACACCATACACAAAAATAAACTCAAAATGGATTAATGACCTAAATGTAAGGCCAGACACTATAAAACTCTTAGAGGAAAACATAGGCAGAACACTATGACATAAATCACAGCAAGATCCTTTTGGACCCACCTCCTAGAGAAATGGAAATAAAAACAAAAATAAACAAATGGGACCTAATGAAACTTCAAAGCTTTTTGCACAGCAAAGGGAACCATAAACAAGACGAAAAGACAACCCTCAGAATGGGAGAAAATATTTGCAAATGAGTGTCTCCTTAAATGTCAGCTCTAGGCCTGTCAGTTACCTCATCCTGGCCCCGCCCCTCTCAGCTGTGAAGATGCCGGGCCCCTCTGCCTGCTGCTGCTTCCTGCATAACTTGCTCCAGCCAGGGCTTTCTTAACTACTCATTGCGAAACTTCAGGGGATTCCAGAACCAATTTGCTGGATGTTTTCCACAGCACTTACAAAACACGAAATAGGACAGAATAGAAAATATTAAAGTGCATTCTGCACAATAGGGGTAAGTATCGACTCAGGAAACTCAGTCTCAGCTCTACCTATGTATACATGTCCTAGGTTACAGTTTAAAATGCATTGCTCACTATGGGTCACAGTAAAAAGGCATGGCGAAAACTGTCACTCTGTCGACGACTTTGTGTCATCAACGGTGCCCAGGACACCACCGACTTTCCCCTCTGTCTCCCTTCACCTGCCAGGTTACTCCTGTCCCCGGTGTCCCCACCTGAGCAACCCCTCCCCTCTGAAGCCTACCCTGGCTTCCCCAAGCAGAGGTCACTTTCTGCTGCTTCGTGGCTCTTCCATGCCTGGCATACCACAAGGAAGTGCCATTGGATGGTGAGTTATCTCCTGGGAGGTATCTGCCTGGGCTTAGATCCCAGCCTGCCTCTTACTAGGTGTGTGACTGAGGGCAAGTCACTTGTGCTCTCTATGCCTCAGTTTCCCTACTTGCAAAGGAAGGCTGATAATAATACTACCTCCCTCAGAGGACTGAGTTAATACACGAGAGCCTAGGCCTAGCCTAGTGAGCTCACAGGTGCTCACGGAGTCCTAGAACTTATTTTACTTACAGCACAGGCCCTGGTGTTGTGGTCATTTCTTTGCCTTTTGGCGATTGGATTCCCTGCCTGCCTGCCCTCCTGGACTGCGGTTCATCGCAGGAAGGGTCTGTGCCTGGTTCACGTGTGTAGCTCTAGCTCCAAGGCCCGGGCCTGGCACACGGTAGTAGAGCCTCAGCCTCGCCCTCTTTGAGTAACCTCCATCCAGGACACATGGGGCAGCTCAAGGTTTGTCTCCCGTCTACCTCTCCAGGGTGTTCTCTGGCCCTTGTTCCTCATCCTTGGGAGCTCTGTACACCTTAGTGACAGTCACCGCCTGGTACTCTTGACAGGTTAAGGGGTCGGGGTACCTCGGAGAGGTGGGAGTGAGGCAGAAGACGCACAGGCTTGTATGGCCCTGTTGCTCAGTCCCTGCACCTTTGTCACTTGTTGCTGCACAGCTGGGCCAGCCTTTACTGGAGATGGGAGTAAATAACAGGAATTACAACGCCAGAAGGAGAAGATGGAAAACTGCCCGGTCCATGGGATTCCCACAAACTCTGAAGAAAAAGCACAAAGACAAGAGCAACCATCCATGGGGAGTTTGGGTTCTTAGCCGGGATGGCCCTGTCTTCCTTGGAGATTGCCTCCTTCTTTAAACCTTGTAGATGAGTCTCTACCCCACATTGGAAAAGCTCCATGCTCTGCTCGGAGGATTGGCCTGGCCCTGGAATTCATCCACCTCCTTTGAGCAGCTAGTCTGTGAGCTTCAGTAATCTTTGCAGCTCCTTTCCAGAAGCTGAGTGATTTGGTCAAGATTTAAAAAAAGGTTAGCAATTGTGTGTGTCTGTGTGTGTGTGTGTTTGGGAGGAGACCAGAGGGACTCTAGCAGGACACTTGTGGTGGGGTTGGCCACACCAAGTCAGGTCTTCTTCCAGATTTCCCACCAGGGGGAGGTGTGAAGGGATGATTCTTCCTAGTCATCCAGTAACAGCTGGCAGATTGCCACCCTCACCCCCGAACACAGACACAACAGCAAATGAACACACTCACACACACACACAACTGCACACACATTACCACAGCAACACATGTATAATAGACACACACATCACACATACATCTATACATATACAACAGCATACATACCTGCCCATACACACATGTTCTCACATGGGCACACATATATGTGTACATGAGCAAACATACATACACACACACTTAGCTGTACCTCCTTCAATGGGAAATATTAATTCTCAGAGATCAAACAGTGTAGACCATACTAAGACAAAAAAAAATTTCCCCAAATGCAAACTCATCTTCACCGACTCCTGCTCTCTAAGGGAAAAGCCTTTAGACTATTAATCAAGGTGGTCTCCGTTTCCCTTTTAATCCTTCTTTGTCTACTCCCCAGCTGCCCTCTGAGAGTCACCTACAGAAAGAACTGGCACCCATTTCAGAGCCATTTACTCACCTATGGCTTCACAAAGACCAGGTAGAAGTTTTGGAATTAACTCTCATCTACATCTCAGGACAACTCACCTCCTGAGCAGGGCATTCTCTTGAGGGTGGGAGGGAGGGAGGCAACATGTGGGTTTACGATCCTCCTGTACAGGCAAAGCCCTGGGATTCTTGCTTCTGTTACATAGATAGTCCATAAGGCTTAGATGAGTGAATGAGTGGGTGAATCATCTTGCAGAGGTTTTGGAATCCAACAGACATGGGCTTGAATCCTTGCTCTGTATTTGTGTAAACTTGGGCAAGTCACTTAGTCTTTATGAGCCTAAGTTACCCAACTGTAAAATGGGCATAATAATACTGCATCAGTTAAAGACGAAGCTATAGTAAGAAACAAAGAGATGCCAAAACACAGTGGCTCAAAAAAGATATGTCTATTTTCCTCTCATGTATCAGTCCTGCATGATTGACCACAGTTGGTGTGCAGTTCTGTTTGTGTGGTTCTTCCAGGACCAGGACCCCTTCCATCATACGGCTCTGCCTCCCTGGGCCATTGTTTCTCATCCACATGGTCAAAATGAATATGCAGAAGTGGGAAGGAGAGAGAGAGATCGCAGTAAGGGGCTTGCCTTTGGAGTTAAATAACAACCCCAAAGGTGAACACAGGGCTTGCAATAACATTCCACTGATCTAAACATAGTCACATGACCGGACTAGCTGCAAAGGAGCCTGGGAAATGTAGTCTTTAGCTGGGCAACGATGTATTCAGCTACAATTATCTTACTCTGGAAGAAGGGGAAGGCTGCTCTTTGGTGGATAACTAGCTGTCTTACCACAAATAGCTACATCAAATGGCTGCAGGAGGACTAAATCAGATAATGTGCATAAGCTGCAAAGCACAGGGCCTGACATAGTGCCTGCACTTGCGAAATGGGAGCTATTATTTAATAATTTCAAAGGAATTCTTTTAAGTTGAATGTTATAATAATGTAATCAGGGTGCATATTTTCTTGGTCCTTTGGTGGGGCAGGGTGGGATGGAAAAAATAAAAGGGTCCAGCCACAAATGTTTGGACAAGATCAGGGAGTGTATAACCTAGAAGGCAAAAGCCCCCTGTAGGATGTGACACCTGCTCCAGGTACATCTCAAGGTGGAGTTTTAGAGGAGCGCAGGCACCCTAGAGATGCCCCTCAGGTATAAGGATATGAGGATTTGCCAATGGCAGGAAGCTGCAGCAATGAACATCGGGCAACCTGTGAATTTGTTCTCATGCCCCGGGTAAGTTCTGCTTGTCACACTCGGGAAGTAAGTTTTCAGGAGGGTGAGGGAGAAAGCCAGCAGGATATGTGTGTTCATGGGGAAGGCTGAAGGATGTAATGTGATACCTGCATGATACCTGCGTTCTAGTCGTCTCATCACTGGGTGAATCACCTCACCTTTCCACAGTTCATTTTCGCCCACACACAAAATGGGGACCAAAACAATTCTTACTCTAAGGGGTGGCTAGGCAGCAAAAGCAAGATAATGGGTGTGCTGTAAACTCTGAAAGTCTCTACAGATGTGAGGGATTCGGGTAATTAAATAAAAGTGGGGGAAATCCATCACCAGCAGTCAGGTGTGTCCCCAGACCCTCTTGGGCTCATGTGGTGGGTGGGTGGAGCCCACTTACCTGTCCAAGAGAAATGCTGTCCTGTCCCCTGGGAGTGGCAGCAAAGCTGTCAGTCTTAATCAGAATTTCCTTTCTGGGAGCGGCTTCCTTTGTGTCACAAACTTGGCTCAGTTCAAACCTCTGCTTCAGGAGTTATTTTCTTTGGATTTTGCAAATCCTCTTTTACCCGGAGGAGACAGAAAGCTCCACATTTCTTTCCACCTGGAAATCACCACGGTTCTAAGGCTGTCCTTGTTTGCCTGCTAAAGACATGTTTGTGTGTCTACACCCCGCAATTTCCCCATGTAACTTTCATTACAGTTAATTGGCGTCACAAGATTAAGGCAGGCAGCAGGAGACAAAGAAGTCAGTGCCAAACGGGGCCTGGCCAGGGTGCTGGGAGAGTGACAGGCTTCTGCAGGGGTGACACCAGGTAGGAAACCCAAGTTTTGCTTTGGGAGTTTTTGCAGGAGGGGCTGCAGAGGTGCCCTGGGGGAAGAGACCGGGGTCCCTGTGCCAGGTTTAGGGCTGGAGGCACCTTCTTTCTGATGTAAACTGGCCTGGAAGGAATGTGTACCCCTTTCTCTTTCTTATGGTAATTGGTAATAGTGGCACACAATACATTCATGACAGCAACCATTCATGGGGCATCTAACACGTTCATCTCCGGGGTGGGGATTCTCTCTGCACTTGGATTCTCACAGCACCTCTACGAAGGGTATGGTTATCTGCATTTTGTAGAAGAGAAAGCTGAGGCTCAGAGAGGTTCCCTGATTTGCCGGAGCTTGTGCAAACAGTACAGAGCAGAGCTGGCATTCAAGCCCATGTCACCTGACTGCATAGCAGGACACTGGCTGAAGGTGGGGTGGGAGGGAAGCCTGCCTGCCTGACATTGTTTTTAGTTGATGCCACACCACTCGGAGAGGCCCTCCCAGGCAACCTGTTTGGGGGCTGCCTGGGCATCTGGCACCCATCCTGTGCAGGGCTGTGGAAGCCTGGTGTGAACATTCCTGGGGCTCCTAGGGAGCCAGGGTTGAGCCCCCTTTGTCTTCTGCAGTATTTAGCGGGCTCTCCGGAGTCCATAGCCCATGGAATCCACCTGTTCTCAACCCTTTTATTTTTGCAAAGATCCATTTAACATGAAAACATTCCAAATATTTTTAGTATCTATTAATTGATAAAAACCAAAATGATAAAAATATACTCCCGATTTAATAATACTGTATTTTATACGTCACAACATCTACATAAATTAATAATAATGGTACAGATATAAATAGGTAATTCACAGAGGAAATTCACAAATGGCCCATAAGTATATGAAAAGGTGATCAATCTTACTAATAATCAGGGAAATGCAAATTAAAACAACAATAAGACATCATTTCATTCATCAGATAGGCAAAAATTAAAAGATTGATACTATCTAGTGTTGGCTGGGGTGTGGAGAAATGGTTACTCTTATCTATTTTCTGTTCACAGGAGTATAAATTGATGCAGCCAGTTTGGAGGAGAATGTAGCAGTGATTATTAAAATACAGCTCACGTGTGCACACACACACACACACAAACACACACTGGGATGTGGCAACTTTACTTCTTGGTAATTCTTCTAGTGTACAAGATGAGATGAACTTTGAAACACTGTATGAAATAGCAAAAACATTAGAAATACTAAGTGCCTGTCAATGAAGGGGTGATTACACAAACAATGGAATACTCACACAATGGAATACTATGCAGCCTTTAGGATGAGTTAGCAGATCAATATATACCGATAGGGAAAGATTTCCAAGACATATAGTTGAGTGAAACAAACAAGCAAGCTGCAGAATGATAACATTGCCTGTGATGTTATGTGGCCGCCCTGAGAACGAGCCTCACACATCACTGGGTAGCATCACAGATTGAGGATCTTCGTTGTTGTCCTTTGAAATCCATCTCTGTATTTGAGTCAAGGCCATGCTTCCCATGGGCTGCTCCCCGACAATGACTGGGTGTGGGAAGAACACTAAAGCCAACCTGTTCCTGGGAGACATGGGACTCCTTTATTGGCCAACTCTGAGTTCAAGGATTCTCTACTGGAGGTCTAGGCTGCCCCCACCTCACCTCTCCCCTTTCCTTCCTCGGGGTAAGACTTACATCGTTGTCAGATGGTTACCTCAGCCTTCCTCCTATTTCCTCTTTGTTCCCTTTCTGCATGGCTCCCTCCCTATAGCCTCTCATATAGGAACTTCCCTTAATGAGGTTCTTATGTGCATCATCCTATTCTGGTGTCTGCTTCTTGGAAGACCTAGTCTAGTGCGCACCATTAATTCAGTGGTTCTCAAACTTCAGCATGTATTAGAATCACCTGGAGGATTTGTTAAAACACAGATGGCTGGGCCCCCGACCTAGAGTTTCTGATCCAGTGGGTCTAGGATGGGGTCTGGGAATTTGCATTTTAACAAGTATCCAGGTGATGCTGATGACAGAGGACCACACCTTGAGAACCACTTTGTTAATGTATAACACATGCTATTTTAAAACTATTTTTATAGGTTTGCCTAGGTATGTAAACATGAAGAAAAATATCTGGGAGGCATCAAAGAAAAGTTATAACTGGGAGGTCTATGGGTTGAAATTGGTATGTAGTGGTGGTTAAGAGCATGGGCTCTGAAGCCAGACAGCCTGGGTTCAAATCCCAATTTTACAACATGCTGGCTGTGTTATCTCAGGCCAGTTTTTAAATTCCCTGTGCCTCAGGTTTCTCACTGTAAAATGTTATAAATAATAGTACCAATCTCTAGAGTAGTCTGGAAAAGAATATCAGTTAATACGTGTAAAGCACTTAGAATGATGTCTGGGACATAGTAAGTATACAAGTGTTATTCATTTTGAATGAAATGAATGTTGAAGGGGTCTTGAACTCTGAACTTTGTGCAACAAGAATTAGTTGTATTACTGGTATAATTAAATTTTTTCAATAAAAAAGAAGAAAAATAGTTGTGCATATATGTGTGCTTGAAGCATATTCTGTATTCAATCTACACGCAATGTTTGGTGAACAAATGAAGGCAGAGCTTTCTTGCAAGGTTTTTGTTTACCCTCCACTCCCTGAGCGCCCCAAACCCATATATTTTGCAACTTTAAATAAGTCAACTGCCACTGTCTTGTTGGCTGAGTTTTTAAAAATTAGTGTAACCCAAATATAAGTTAGTCCCTATGTGACCCAGTCTATCTAGGGTCATATTCAAAGAAGTGCTATCCATTGGCCAAAATTAATTAAAAAGGAATTCCAAATTTGACTTACATCACCATGAAAACAAGGGGCGATACATTGAATAACCTCCACAATAGTTCTTAAAATGCTCTTTTCCCTCTCTCCCCAGGGAGAGCCTTGGAGCACTTGCATGTTAACCGTTAACTGTGTTGGTCCCTGTCACAGTGGATTTATCAAGAAATCAGTTTAATTAAGCCCGAATGTTAACAGG
This sequence comes from Mesoplodon mirus, assembly GCF_964341445.2. Classification (NCBI taxonomy): domain Eukaryota; kingdom Metazoa; phylum Chordata; class Mammalia; order Artiodactyla; family Ziphiidae; genus Mesoplodon; species Mesoplodon mirus. The sequence continues at coordinate 217,589,757 of NC_138977.1, forward strand.
CCTCCTGTTTTTAAAGCGAGCCACTGCTACTATAAAATGTTCCCTTTCCTTGGGCACATAATCCTATTTTAATATTGAACTATTGGCCAGGAATCCTTCCTGTCTCAGGCAGATTATCAAGCATATCGTGTCCCATTCAGCAAAAGAAGACTGTCTGTCAGGGAGTAAAAATTAGAATGGTCTTCTTCATTTTCTTTTTTTTTGTGGGGGGTTTGTTTTCTAAATTTTTTCATACATTTATTTATTTAACACTTTTTAAAGACATATTATATTCTGGATCCAAAGCTAGGGATATACATGTAATATCTTGTTCTGTCCTTAATACTCCATCTTTGAAGCATAATTGTTTCCATTTTTCAGATGAGTAACCCGAGGCTTAGGGAAGTTAGATAAAAGCTTATTTAAGTCACTCAGCTGGTCATTGGCTGAGCTTTTGTGATCTTTTCGCTGTAGTAGCTCTTTTGATGGATGAGGACATAGCAAAAAAAAAGCTCAGCTCCACCATTCACTATCTGTACGATGTTGAGAAAATTTCTTAACATTGTGAAGCCTCAGTTTTCTCATCTACAGATAAGGTGGTACCTATCTAGCTAAGGGGATTTTTGTGTAAATTAGATTAGTTTACAGATGTAAAAGTACTACTCAGCATGCATACACTGTAGTTATATCATGAGCCTTGGCGTGTATGGGTTAGTTTTTCCAAAAGGAAAATCACGACCAGCATTACGGTGGCTGATTTTGTCCATTAGCTCACTTGTCACTCATCCCAACTCCCTCCTAGCTTAACTTTTTGTATTATAGTTGCTCTGGAGCTGAAAACAAAGCAAAAGTACATTTCCCAGATTCCCTTGCAGCTAGGTATTTGCATATGATGTGAATTCTGCTCAGTAGATGTGCCACGCAAATCTTGGAAGTGAAGTGAGCAATAGAAGATGGTAGCCACATGCAGGAAGATCAGACATGCTGGGGAGTGGGGTGTAGGCATCTGTGTTTGGAGCTGGCTCTGATGAAGTTTGTGGAGCCCATAATTCAGTATCATAGGTTCTGATCAGTGGACCACAGAGACCATGGATTTTATAGCACAACAGTCTCATGGGTTAGGTTACTAGTGAAGTGGCCCCCTGGTTACAGTATTTCTTGCAGCATCCAAATCTTGTTCTCTAGCACTCCTGGAGGTTCTGTGAGCTACTCAGTCTTCCTTAATAACACTCCCCTTCTGCTTAAGCTGACTGGAGTGGATTCTCTTGACCAGAAATAATGTTCAAAGACTGACATAGTATCATCCAGGAGTATGGAACTGCAGCTGTTAACCTTGAGTGACCAATCAGCTGTCCATTGGCATATGGCCAGTGCTCTGAACTAACATATTTAAAAATACATAACATGTTTCCAGATGGCTCCATCAAGGCAAGGAATATAAGATTGATGGGGAACAGCGATAGTTTCTGAATTTTCTCTGGATTTTTCATTTGATGAATTATTTTAACAATCTATAGTAATTTCAAACTAAAAGTACTCATGGACTAGGAGACATTGACTGCAAAGGTAACATGGATATTTTAAAATTTAAAAACTAAGTTATAATTCGGCAAAACAGTAAAGGAAATTTCCATGTCCCCAAACACAAACCATATTTATGGTATTGTTCTAGTTGCTGGTTTTAAGTGGAAAACCAAATATGATATTTGGACAAAATTAATAGACATTCTACATGACAAAGAGATAGTGTGGGACATCTCACAGAAAGCTAGAGCAGAGAGAGAGACTGGGATATGCAGTACCTAGCACCAGTTCTGCCACATCCTGTGTGACGTGAACAAGTTAGGGACAGAATATGTATATGGCCTACTTTACTGTGTGGTGAGAATTAAGTGAGACAGTGTATGGGAATTGGTCTAACATGTAATAAATACTCAACTGATGGTGGATCCCTCTTCTTGTCTTCCCCTTACCTATTTCAGTAAATAGAGAGGTATAACCCAGTCAGTTGCTACTCTTCTCAAATATTATGCGAATTGAATTTTGGAACATGAAGTCATCTTGACATATGTCAGGGAGACTCCTGAAGGCCCCACTGTAAATCTTGTAAAACAAAGCTCCTCGTGCAATGTGGGAAACACTTCATATTAATTTCTTACCTTTCTAAGTTTGGATTTCTGCTTGAACTTTCATATTTTTTGTAAGGACAGGTAGGTCATACTTCTCCCACAAGCTTCAAGATGAGAGTGGCCTTAAAAAAGTCCATTGTTTGTTACCCTAAACTGGTTTGGAGACCTCAGAATCTGAGGGTGAGAAAACCAGGCTGATCAAAGGAGAACCAAACCCAACGTCTGCTCCGTGGTGGGCCCTTTATAGAAATCTACTTACGTGAGCACCTGCCAGTGTGTTGATCTAAAACCCATCCTCCTCACCTCCCACTTCACCCATTCTCGCTTCTGCAGTTCTTGGTTCTTTGTTTAACTCTCCACCTCCACACCAGATTGTCCCTTCTACCACTGTTAACTTTTGTGACACTTTTTTGACATGTCCTCCATTCTGACCTGACACTCCTTTAGGCATGAAGACACCTTTGCCTCTGGCTTCGTGCAGTAGACTGGGGTCAGAGTCACTCTAGGCACATTCTGTGTTGGTTCTTGGGATGTGCTCAGGAGGGGCACTTTCTCATACCACTTGTTTTCCTCCAATGTGCAGTTTCCCCTACCAACCATAAAGACTTCATTTCCAAGCCTCTTTTGCAGCTAAGTGTGGCCATGTAACTAAGTTTTGGTTTTTAAGATATAAGAAGGTCTCCGAAGAATATATATATATTTCTGGCCTCACCTCGCAGCTTGTGGGATCTTAGTTCCCCAACCAGGGATGGAGTCTGGGCCCACAGCAGCGAAAGCACCGAGTCTTAACCACAGGACTGCCAGAGGATTCCCAAGAATATGTTTAGAAGAAGGGACATGCCCTCTCTACCACTCTACCCTTCCTTCTTTTTTGATGACTAGAAATGAGGATATGATGTCTGGAGCTGGGCAGCCATCTGGAACCACATGGTAGAACAGAGCAATCCCAGGTATATGAAGCCTGGGATTCTGATGATCATTGTGCTGCCATATTAGTCCCAGACTGCTGATCAATGGACCTCATTTATGTGGAAGAGGAAAACATTTCTTCCTACTTAAGTCACTATTATTTTTTGCTTCTTGTTACTAACAATTGAATATAATCTTAATTGGTCAATAAACAGCAACTCCAGCATGCCATGCAGAGAAAGATCAAAAGACCAGAAGTCTAGAGGTGGGATTTTAGCCACCATCCATCAATCATCTTGAGAATCATAGTGTTCACTTAGCCCCCTGCTTTCCCATCTATAAAAGGGATAGAAAAGTGGTTTTAATTCATTTTGAGTTATAGAACCCTTTAGAATGTTGATTAAAGCTGTGGGTCCTCTCCTCAAAAAATGAAAATATATTCAAACACCAAGTTTTGCAGACAATGTCTGGAGAACTCTGGAGCCCTCTGAAGCTAGTCAGTGAACTCCTTATTGGCCTAACCATCCAAGGATAAGAACCATTGAGGAGATTTCTTAGCTTTAGGATTAGATAACAGAGTTCAGTTTTTTTGGTTTTAGATTATTGTTTTAAGATACTTTTCAATGCCTTTCAACAAGGAACAAAATCAAAATGCATCTGAAAAAAAATTCAACCCCCAATCTACCAAGAATACATTTCTGGGTACGTATATCTATATAAAATATATCAATATATAAAAATATCTATTAAAAACTGTATATGTATGTATATATGTGTTTTTTTGGCTTTTTTCGGCTGCAAAGAATTTAGATAAGTATATGATAAGCAGGGGACCTTCTGCCTCTGGAAAGGGTCCTTATCACCATGTTAGTGCCAATCCTTAAACCTTCAGGTCAACTCCTATTTGGTACCTTTTTGGCGACTAAGCCAGGAGGCCACAGAGGGAATGGGTTACACATGCCGAGTGACCCCTTGAACAGATCCCCAACTCTGGGTCTGAGGTACATGAAGTAAGAGTAAGAGCTCCTTAGCACTGCTGCTACCTGGGCTATATTTCTTCCTTAGATAAACAGAGGTAAATCTCTGTCATTGTCTCTATAAGGTATTTTTAACAGCACTGCTAAGTGAGCACTAAAGGGAATTAAACAAAGAGAAGAGAAAGAAAGAGAGAGAAGGTCAAGGGTAAACCAAGATGACCACACTTTGCCACTTAGACGTTGCCCAGATTTTGCAAAACTCCATCTTTCTCATTTAGTTAGCTGTTTCTACACTGGAACAAACAGACCTTTCGAGAAAATAAAAGCTGAATAAGGAGCTTGGCTGTGTGCTTAGACCCAAGTGTTCCATGGGTTAGGTTAGCTATAAATTAACCAATCTGCAAAATATATAAATGAATGAATTGCTTTGTTCCGAGCTATCTCCAGTAGGGCTTTGGCTGCTCTGAAGCCTGGTGGATGTTCCACTGCCCAGAGCTTTTATAAATACTAATGAGTGACATATTGAGAAAAATTGTACCTACAAAAGCAAAGACTTCTTCCATGCAAATCAGGCCCCAATTCCCCACAGATAAGGATCTTTTTGATGGAACACATGCAAAATCTCCAGCTCTTAATTCTTTCATTAGTATTCTAGGCAGATGGCTGCCAAATAACAGAGAAAACTGTCTGAATTGCTGTGTCTGAAACCTAATATTGATTTGTTTAATAGTGTCAGGAAGTCAAAATTCACAAATCTCCTGTCGATTGTTTATGAGGCAGTTAGCAGAGAATTGGTTGCCCCTGCTTAATTAATAACTCATTACTGAAATTTGATTATATGCTTGAATGCTTTAAATGGGTTCTAACACAGCGTCTGCAAAGTGGTGTAGCAACGAGGTAAGGAGACTCTGAAAGCTTCCCTTTAAGGATTTCCTGACGTCGTATGACCCAGGCCATTTTTGACTTTCCTTCCAGGGTCAACTTCCCTGGTGTTACTATGTCAGTTGAAAAGGTGTTCTAGGGTCACATGGACTGAGTAGAGGGTGCATCTAAAATTTGGGATAGAGACATTTCTAGAAAAATCACTGACATGAATATAATTTATTGATAACTTGATCAGAAGAGACGTATACGTGGTATTGTCTGTGAAGGCATCAGTGCTGACACTAAGAGCTCCTGGGGGGTGGTTAACTGGGGGAAATCAAAAACACTACCCCTGGGCTTCCCTGGTGGTGCAGTGGTTGAGAATCTGCCTGCCAATGCAGGGGACACGGGTTCGAGCCCTGGTCTGAGAAGATCCCACATGCCGTGGAGCAACTGGGCCCGTGAGCCACAACTGCTGAGCCTGCACGTCTGGAGCCTGTGCTCCACAACAAGAGAGGCCACGACAGTGAGAGGCCTGCACACCGCAATGAAGAGTGGCCCCCGCTCGCCGTAACTAGAGAAAGCCCTCGCACAGAAACGAAGACCCAACACAGTCAAAAATAAATAAATAAATTAATTAATTAAAAAACAAAAACAAACAAACAAAAAACACTACCCCTTAAGTTTTGCTGTTTTAAAAAATAGAAATTCAGCGTGTCTAGTCACCAGGTGTAGACAGACTGGCAGGATTGGAGCCCGGGAGGTCTGAGCATTACCTGACCTTGTGCTTTGGAGGCTGGGGGTGGGAGGGAGGTGCTGTGCCACATGGCCCCATGCCAGGGACAGAAGGGGAAAGATGAGGGCTCTCGTTAAAGTAACAGCAGAGCACACGGGTGTCCCTGCTTTATCTCCTGATTAAAATAATGCCTTTGGGAGATACCACGTCTGCAAGCTGGGCTTGGGCATGCTTGGAAGGGCAGCTCTCTGCAGACCTGTGATGTAGGTGCTGCTTCCCATGGTCCCTAAACTTACAGTCCTCACCCCCGATCCCTACTGCCACCATCCATCAGAAAATTGGCTTTGCCAGGGGCATCTCTGGCCAACTAGGGCTCCCTGAGTCTCCCTCTCTCTTTTTGTTTTAGGGGCAGCCAGGCTGACCTGATCAGGGGAAGAAAGCAGGAGAGGGGCTCCATAGCTTTGTCCCCTTTCTGTACCCTGCCAGCTACTGTGGCATGCGATGGATGGGAGGAAGGGTGAGGAGGTGAGTGTGCCTCTCACCAAAGCATTTCCCTTTAGTGGATAATGGGGTCAAGTTCCCAGGCTAGCCCATAAAAAATTATTTAGCTCCCAGTGGATTAACACTGTTAATTGGAGCATGTCTGTTGAATAGTATTGCAGTTATAGGCAAAATAGGACTTTGTGGGCTAGCCTGCGACCTAGCCTCCGCCAAGCTTTATTGCATCATTCTAGAGCATGGTTATTTTGGAAAAAATAAAAGAGCACATTCTGAATTCCAAACAGCCTGACTCACAATTGAACTTTTGGAAGCCAATGCTTTGCCATCAAGGGCTGCCTGTTTGCAGGCTCGCACAGACATTATAAAGGCCCGTCTTCAGTCAGGGGTGAGGCTGTGCTCACGGAGGCCATGTCCCATGGCCAGGTTCCTCAAGGAGCTTGTAGGCTGATTGCTCTTAAGTGGGTAAAGAGAAGCTTGAGACAGACCACAACAAAACCCCGAGTGAAAGGATACACAATATGGCTGCAAGATTTCAGGGGGAAGAAAGGTCCCTGCCAGCTGGTCGGCCCAGGGAAGGCTTCTGGGAGGAGGTGGGAGCAGAATGAGGCCTTGAAGGGTGGTCAGATTTCATTAGGGGGTGGTGGAACATTCCAGGCAGGCACAGGAGTGGGCTGGTCAAAGGTAGGTTCTGGGGACGGCGACTGGCCAGGCGGGCTGGAAAGGAGGGTAATATGACCGGCCCGTCTCCTGCCTGTGATCTTAATTGAACCAGTCAAGCTTTCAAAATGAACAGTTGATCATTTGATTAAGAAGGGCCTTTGACTCTTTCAAGACCCACGGAGACTGATTTTTATCACAGTGGATCAGAACGGTTTGCACGGAGGAATGCTGACCAGATTCAGGAGGGAGGTGCTTGGCCGCTCCTGGGGGCCAGCCTGAGCTGCTCCTTCCCAGTAGACTGGCCCTCTGCCGGTGGGCGTTCAGGGCAGAGCACGGAAATTGCCGCCCGCTCAGGGTGGCTGGGTCCCAGGGCAGCGCTCACCCCTGCCACCGGCAGGAACTTTATCAAGCCCTGCTTCAAAGGTAAAACCTGGGTTTCTCCCAACGGCCTCCAATCAGGAATGTCTCCGGATGGCTTCAGCTTGGCTTAAGCAGCTCCAGTGCAAGGAAAGTTCGCTGGTGTCTGCCATGAAGCCGATTTGTCAAAGTGCTATTAAGGATTTTCAGTTATACAAAAAAAAAAAAAAGGAATCAACTCTTTTTTTAAACTCTAATTTATTATGCTTGATTACGCAGCTGGAATGGGAAGGTAGCTGCTGTTTGTAGTTAAATAACTCCTCACAATTTCTTAAAGAAATGATCTTCAAAGCTTTAACGGGTCAGTGGCTCAAGTACAAAGGAAAGATTGATTTTCTTCCTCCCACCCTTTGTTCCCAGAGTTTAAAACAGACACGTTTGGGTAAATTAGTTTGTCTATGTTATTAATGGAAGAAGTTATTAAACTCCCATAAATATACAGTGGTATCTCGCTTAAGATGCCAAATTTGCTTTAAGGAAAAAAAAAATCTCAAGAAGATAATGTGCAAAAGGTCTCTTGGTTCCTTGGGTCTATTGTTTTTTGTAACTTTCATTTCTAGATATGAATTTGGATCAGGGAGCCGGAGAAGGGGGCTGGCTCCAGATATCCCCCAAGTGGTGGGATAAACACCCAAGGAAGGAGACCCCTGCACATTTAAAAAAAACACTGAATTCAATGGAAAACATTCAGAGGCCCGATTGTGGTAGGGATGTGTGGGTAGGAAGGTGCCGGAGAGATATTCTTTCCACCACGAAGGGGATGATAAAGGACTATCCAGCTTTTAAACCTGAGGGGCTGGAGCATTTGATGGCTGGAGGAGGAAATGTTTTCCCTGCTCAAGGAGCCTTTTGGGGAGGGGGCTCAGAGAGGGCTCACCGGAATTAGGGGGGCAGCCCCCAACCCAGATCCAGGGCCGGGTGTGAGGGAGACACAGCCATAGGACCCACCCACGGGGGACCGGGCCCAGAGAGCTGGAGGTCCAAGCCTCCAGGGTGCTTATACAGGCAATCTTGCAACTGTGTACAGCACTTCACAGTTTATAAACCCTGAGTTCCGCGTCTCCTTGAACCTTGCAGTGACCCTGGTAGATATGTGGCACACGGTTTGGCATCCTGATTTTTCAGATGATGAAAGGCAAGCACAAAGCACTTTCCCCCCTGAGTAGAAAAGTAAAGAAAATCATTTGAAAAGTAAAGAAAAGCATAAAGAAGGAAACCCAAACCACCACCAGAAGACATTTAGCATTTCAGATTTTTTTGTGTGGGAAATTTTCTCAGTGGCTGCACACACCCACACTCACATGCAGGCACACGCGCACACCCATGTACACAAATACACATACACATGCACATGTACACACACAGGAGTGCTCAGTGTGCCAGGCACTATTATAAGTGCTTTTTACATACGAAATCATTTAGTCCTTAAAACCACTCTATCATGTAGGTACTGTTATTACCTTATTTTACGGATGAGAAAACAGAGGCACAGAGAAATTTTGACTTGCTTAAGACAACACACATAGAGGAGTTGGGAGATCAGATTTGAGCCTGGACAGACAGACTGGCTCTAGCACCCTCCGTGTGTTCCTAACCATTCTGCATTTGGCCTTTTTATGTACCCATAGACTTATCTAATATGGGTGAAATCATGTCACATCTATACTATGCCTCACGAGCTTTGCAGATGCAATTGTAATTCTTCCAGAAAGGTTTTCAGTGGCTGCACCACCAGATGGAGAAGTTTGGGCCAGAGTTATAGCTGTTTTGTGTGGGGTCCCCCAACCCCAGACTGGACCTGGAGTTCTCAGGCTCCCAGATCAGCACTCTTCCCACTGTGCACGCTGTGGAGATAGTCACAAAATGAAACAGAAAGCATGAATCCAAAAGCAGCCTGGAGGCACTGGCAAATTCACGAGGGGCCCTGGGATCTGCAGAGGCTGCTGAGGCTGGATGTACAGCCCTGGGCTAAGCTATTTTTCCTGTCACCTAGTGGACCCATCTTAAACCCCGTGTGAAAAATTAATTTTTTAATTTAAGACTAAGAAGAACTTTGTGTCCCCTGAGGAGCTGAAAGGCTTTGCTTTCCTCTTTCATAACTGACTGTCTTTCCCTTTTCGTTTTTGCCACCAGGAGGCTCAGTATTAAATCTAAACTAGGGCAACTATGTGATGTTTTAGGACCTGCACTTCTGCTTTCCCTGGTCTTGATGGTCTGCTCTTATCTGCATTTTCTTAGTTTCTGATTCATGTTTACAAGGTGCCATCACCCATGGGTGGGACAACGTCTCCTGGAACAGCACCCTTTCTTGTGCACACCTGCATCTGCTCAGGACTGGCAGCCTCACACAGCTGGGAGAGCTGGGAACAATGATCGTGATCTTTCAATTTTGTGCTGTGTCACTGTTTATAAAGCTCACAAACAGCCACAATCCTAATTAATTGTCCTCCTAAGCCTCCAGGGAAGGAAAGAATGATCACGCTCAGCCTCACTTTTGAGCTGAAGAAACTGAGCTTGAAATAGAGGTGGCTTCACCAAGGCCATGTCCAAGCCTCCTTCCACCCACTGGGATTTCTCTGGAAAGCACTGTGCAGCCTCAGTGCAGATATGGGAACTCCTTCCCTTTCCTCCTCCTGGCCTCACCTTCCCATGTGTGTTGGCATTTCCATATGCATTATGTGTCATGTTGGTGGCACGTGAGTTGGTTGGAGTTATTGCACTGATAAACATTTTATATTTTGAAAGTTATATATTGATTTTAATGAATTATGGTAAGTGAAGCTGGTTTCCCATTTCCAGCAGTCATGTGATATGTTCTTCTAAAATAAATGTATTAAAATTATTAATAAAAAAGTAAATCAACTGAAAGTAAAATTTTGAGTAAATAATAAAAAGACAGGTGTGTAGATACAACCAAGCTGGTGAGATGGCCCTGTTCTTGGCTCACTGCCGACTTATGACCACATTTGCAGATAAGGGCACTAATCTCACAGGTAAGACTCTTGCCCATTGAGTTGTTCTCCAAATCCAAAGGAATGAATCCCTAAGATAAGAATTTTGGGCTAGCAGCAAATGAGAGTCCTGAAGTATGAAAGGCAATCAACACTTCCATTCAAATATTCAAGGATCAAATGGTGTCAGGAGTTCAGGCTAGGTCACCTCAGCCACCAGGGCAAGCCAGTTAACTGGCTCTGCACCTCCATTTGTTCATCTGAAAAATGGGTGAGCTCTGCCTGGTTAGGTTAAAGTTGCAGTTATTTCCCCCAAGATAGCTCAGGCTGGTTTCACCAGAAGTTGCCATTTCTTCTCAGCAGGCCCAGCCATTCAAGGTGACTCACTCTGAGGTAGCATGTAGTTGCAAGTAGAATTATCTCTGTGAGGCACTCCAAGCTCTGCAAATAACTCCATATGCCACAGAGGAGTTATTGTCTGGGCCTCAGTTTGCTCATCTCCAGGATGAAGAGGATGGATTAAGTCAGGTCTGGCAAATAAGTAGTTGCATGGTGTGCTGTGTGTAGAATTCACCCAGGATCTGTGAAAGCGAGGGGACCAGTGATTGACCTCTAGTATTTATAGATGATGGCATGATTGTTGACATAGAAACAGCCTCAACAGCCAGGATCCTCTGGGCCACTGTGGTCTTGCAGCCTATGCCCATGATCTCTACTTCTAGTTTTTCTAATCACCCAAAAGGCAGATCCTAGAGAAAGTCTGCCCACCTGTCTTCCTTCTTTCCTTCTTCCTTCCCTCCCTCCCTCCCTTCCTTCCTTCCCTTTTCTAGCCCAGTCTCCATGGTGATAACAGGGTCCCCATATCTTAGGAAGGCTTAGGCTCAAGTGAGTCATCTGTAGGGACCATACAATTTATTATCTGTTCTGAGATATCTTTGAGGATGAAAGGGGCACTCGATAATTCTCACAGCTGTAACCTGGGACTCTCTTGGGGAAGCAGCATCACTTGAGGTGTAGTTCTCAAACTTCACCATGCATAAGCATTGCCAAAGGATTTTCCTGGGCACCCCCTTCAGAGATTCTGATTCAGTAGGGTTAGGGCCTGAGAATTTGCCCTAGTTCCCAGGTGATGCTGATCCTGCAGGTCCACGGACCACACTTTGAGAAGACTGACTTGGAGCATAAGTGCTTAACTTAATGAGTTCACAGAACTCATTCACAGTGTGTTCTAATTGATCCTGACAAAAAGCCCAAGGGGGTCTGGAAAGTTGATATCAAAGATTCCATGTTAAGCTGAGAAACTGAGACTCAGAGAGGTTAAGTGATTAGCCCAAGGATACCCAGCCACAATGGGAGAAGCCCTCGTTCAAATTCAGGTTTACCAGCTCCCAGGCTCTGCTTTGGCTCAACAGGTGCCCAGCTTCTCAGCTCAGAAGTATGTTCAGAGCTGGCTTTGTGGCAATGCCTCCTTCTCTGCAAATCCTCTGACCCAAATTAAAACTGGCTCTTTTAAAAATAAGTCACAGGAATGTAACGTACAGCACAGGGAATACAGTCAATATTTTATAATAACTTCATATGGTGTGTAATCTATAAAAAATATCAAATCACTATGTTGTACACCTGAAACTAATATAATATTGTAAGTCAACCATGCTTCAATTAAAAAAAATAACTGGCTTTTTTTGCTTTATAAATACCATTTCATGTCAACCAAGAGTTCAGAAATTTGGGGTAAGAAATTACTTTAGCAATGCTTTTGTCTATATTTATATTTAATTAATATTTTAGGGTTTTAATCATTTTGATATATGAATGACTTAAAATATTTAAATTTAAATAATACATTGTACATTGTACATAGTAGAATATTTGTGCTAGATAATTTGTTTTACATTATTGAAAAGGAGCTCCATTTCTGACACATCAGTCTGTTACTCAACTTCTATACATTTAATCCTCATGTATATTTTCAGGAATGCAGTAGAGGAATGCCTGTGTTATTCAACCTCTCTGTGCCTCAGTTTTCTCATCTGTAAAGTGGGACAGGTAATAGTGCCTTCATGATAAGAGAGGTGTGAGGATTAAATAAGTTATTAATGCGTGTTAGAGAAATTGGAAACATGCTTGGAAGATGCTGAGCATTTGAAAATATCAGCTATTCTTGTTTTATTCTCTGCTGATGCCTATTTTATTCTGCCCATCAACATCTTTTGTCATTTTTATACCTGTACAGCAGTGAGCTCTCTCCAGGCGTAGGTCTATTTTCCTCCCTCTCTTTATCCGTCCAAGTCTTGCTTGCACATATTAGGTGACTAAGACCTACTTATTAAATGAATGCAGAGTGTAAAATGCTTAGGAATTCCAGGAACTCATAGAGCAAAACTATGAAACCTAAAGCATGAGTGATGGAACACTTCCTTGAGGCTCCGTGGAGTTTGCTGGAGTAGCCCAGCTTGGCCACGACCCAGGTTCCAGCATCTCACTTTCAGCTGCATGGAATGTGTTATGGGCTGTACAGCACTGTTCCAGACACAGGTCTTACAGGATTTCTAATGTGAGTTGCACTCTGGGCTTGGGAAAGGCCTGAAATTGATGGATCCAATGGGAAAAAGGAAAATGAGTTGGGTGGGTCTCATTCAGCCCTGCAGACTGCTGATGGATTTGGGAGGGATAAACATCTTCCTCTGGATGCCTGGTTATGAAAGGAAAGAAAATAAAAGCAAGAATCTTAGTGGATGTGGGAGATTTTGTGGTTTGGTCCAAAATCAGAACCAAGAGTGGGAATGAGTCTCATGTCCAATGACATGAGATTAGAGTCTAGAGTTGGACTTTTTAAAATAAAAATTCTCATTTGTCAGTTGCTTACTGAGCAAGGAGGTTTCATGGTGCTCAGGACTGGTGACAAGAGGAGTGCTATTGAATTTCACCAGGTTGGTGGGTTTCAGGGTCTCCAGCAGAAGCTCTGACATAGCCCTAAAGATAACCAGTCAATTAAAGAAGAAAAACTATTTGGCTTGGAGGTTGTGTTGTAGTTAAAACCTGCTGCGAAACAAACCACCCCCAAATATAGTGGCTTAAGCAGCCACCATTTATCTATGATTCTATAGGTCAGCAAATTTGGTTGGGCTCAGTGGGCAGTTCTTCCTTTTTAAGTATTCTTCCTCGTGCAACTGTGGTCAGCTGCAGATCAACGAAGTGGCTTTGCTTCCCAAGGCTGGCTGGCTATTAGCTGGGCAGTGGGGACAACTGGGGCATTTATCTCTCCTTATTCCAGCCGGCAAGCCTGGGTTTATTTAAGTGGTGGTGGCTGGATTGTGTCTGCGTTTGTGTGTGTGAGAGAGACAGAGAGACAGAGAGACATAGACAGAGAGACACACAGAGAGAGAGAGAGAGAGAGAGAGGGCGAGAGCAGGAAAGGATGCAATGCCTCTTGAGACCTACTCTGAGAAGTGGCATGGTGTTGCTTCTGCCCCATTTTATTGGCCAAATCAAGACACAAGGCCAACCTAAATTCAGAAATACACTCTGCAAAATGAGTTCCATCACTTGAGGAAAGGAGCTGCAAAATCCCATTGCAAAGGAAGCATGGATATGGGGAGAGGTAGAAATGGGGCCATTTTACAAACCACCACCAATTGGGAGGGTGATCAATCAAGAGCTGTTAGCAGAGTGAAGAAGGTAAGCACTTTGCAAGCTGAGAATGAGTGTGGCTGAGGATTTGGAAGGCTAGGCACTCTGCTTAGCTTCTTGTATGCCTGCTGGCAGCAGAGACAGCTCATACTAGGCTGAAGAATAAGCCTGTATGTGTGGAAATGGGTGAGGTTTGGATCCTAATACACTGCTGACTAGCCATGTGGCTTTGGGGGAGTCAATGAGTCCATCCAGCCTTAGTTTTCCCATCTATAAAATGGGATCACAGTTTCTACTTCATAGGGCTTTGTGAGGATTAAAGAGACAATTGGTCTGCATATGGTAGGCACTGGAAAAACAGCCACAATAGTGAGTTACATACAATATCAATGAAGTAGAAAATAATAGAATATGTGATTAAAGATAATGAATGATTAGAATTTCTCCCTGGAATTTCTTAGCCTGGAAGGCAGAGTGATATCCCAGGTTTACACCTGCAAAGGCTGCCCTCTCTATGACGTAGATACCAATTTGGCCAGCAGAACTGACCACTAGTCACTTACAGCCTCCATGGCCTCAGACGTCTCCCAGGGCTCTGTGGGGTCTGCGGCTTTTGTTCCCCAAGAGGAATCCCAGCGAGCGTCCGCTGAGCTCTGGGTAACATGCTCAGCCTTGGGTCTGACCTTGGCTCTGCCCAAGAGGTCAGATATAGTAAGAAGAAGTCTTACTGAGGAGGCGAGGCAGCCTCTTAATGGCCTCAGGCAAACCTCTCTGGCTTTGTCCTTTGACCCCCTATATGTCAGTGTCTCTGGGTAGGGAAAGATCAGGACAGATAGCAGAGAATTACGTAGAGTTCTAGACCAACAATCGTGAACAGATTCTGTATCTACACTGACCACGTGGTAGCCGCCAGCCACACATGGCTACTGAGCACTTGACATGTGGCTAGTGCAACCAAGAAACAGAATCTTTAATTTTAGGGCAGTATTTATATAGCCAGTTGTGGCTAGTGGTTACCATACTGGACAGTACAGTTCTAGGTGGTTGAGCCTCTGAAGAGACAAGGCTTTGTGGAGGCTGAACCAGCCAGCTGTTGAACCGTGGTGGGTTGGGGACATGGTCTTGGAGCTGTGTGGGAGCCAAGCCAGGCTCTGGGTATGGGTCAGCTGACCAGCAGGGTCTTGGTGGACCCTCCAGGGTTGTTGCCTTGTTTCTTCCTATTTCTAAGTTGGGCTGAGAAAAGAGGAAAACTTGTTGACTCCATGGAAGTCCAGAATCCCCTACAGATTTAGCCACTCTGTGTCCCTTGCTCTACTCTGAGTGGCCGCTTATAGTGCCCAGAAAGGCCATGGTGCTGTATACGCCCTGGTCCTTTCCCGTGCCAAGGAAAAGCAGAGCTCAGCAGCCCAGTCAAGGAGAAAGGAGGGTATCTACCAAGGAGGGAGACGGGTCCTTCCCATTTGGATGGTTGCTTCTGAACAAAGGGTCCACATGGTCCAATGTAGCTTTTGAAGAGATAAAATTAGTGTGCTAGCACTTGCTCACATGTGTGTGTGTGTACGAGTGCTCATGTGTGCAGGCACACACACACACACACACACATACACGGAGTTTATTTGTGAAGGAAGGTACTTTTGGAGAGTTGGGACAAGATGCCCCAGTTCGGAAAAACTAAAGGTTTTGCTTCTGCTTTAATTGGGTTCAAAAAGATGACAAACCAAATCTGCCTCAGGGTTGGTTCTTGAAACTCACATTGGAATTTATTTTAGGACCTTCCCCATGTCACAGCACAATGCAGCCTGCAGAACTGATGGTGGATTTTGCCTAGAGATTTTTTTTTCCAATTGCCTTTCAACTCCAGCAGCAATAAATTGCCCAAACCAATCAGTCTTTGTATGAAAGCTGAATGAGGAAGGCTGCTCCCTGCCTACCTCACCAGTCTCTCGATCCCCTGATATTTCTTAAAGTTGGGACTCTATTGCAGGTAAAAGTTCTAATTCCCTTTAAAGGATAGACTCTTTCTGGATCCTTCGATTAATTGGCTGCTGTGGAGACCTGCGGCTCCTGCATGGGCTTTTTGCAGTGGTGTGGGCGAGATTAGTTTTCTGCTATCACCATAATTTACAAGACTCACATAACCATGTAACGACTTAGTGATTACATGGAAAATATCGTATAAATACATAGTAATTACAAGTTCATGCAGATTACTTGGTATATACATTTGAAGTTACTGAGTAGTTCAAAGATTAATTATCCTATAACTGGCAGTATTTAAATCATTTTTTCTCATATACAAATACACTGAGGCGGACTTCAAGGCTGGCGAGGATGGGGATGTGATGAGTATGATCTGAAAAGAAAAAATGAAATTTGACAGGCATGGATTATTTAAAGCATGCATATGTGAGCTGAACAGCCAAGGACACTTTGATGCAAATCGTAGGGGAAAGAGCAGGGGGGTGGTGTGTAGAGAAAGGTGCTGAACAAAGTAAGGATTTCCTGCTGGCGACTTGAAATTTAAACAAATAATCATTTAAATGGCGGCCCAGCATTACGTTCCGAGTTGTGTGCATTAATGTCAACATCTGGTACCAACATTTTGACAATTCTATTAAAATGCCCCAGCATTCCCTATCTAACACCTGTTAGCCCTAATTTTCTTTCCTGAGAAGCACACCAGTAGACGGGGTAGATTCCAAATCATTTATCACTTTTAAAGTGCTTCCATATGCGTGCTGGACCCAGCCTAGCCCTAGGCAAACATTTTCTGAATGCATTAAAATTCAGGACTTTTTTTTTTTTTTAAGTGTAGACACCAATGTTTCATTGAATTCATGTCTGGTAATTATTAGCTTAAATTATGGCTCACACATGACTTGACAAAGTAGACCATGAATTAAAACACGCGCGCACACACGCACACACCCCAGAACTCTTCAATAGATGCGCCCAACTCCTACGTTGCTTGTTATTGAGATGTCAGTCAGTAATCATTAGGCAAACACTCTTCATGTAGGGAACTGCTAAGAGGCCCAGGAGTCCCAAGAGACAATCTAAAAATGTCAAAAATGTTACAGTATACATGAATGACACCAACAAGAGAACATGTGTTGGAGATGCAAGCAATTAGTTAATATATTGCAAGTCTCAACCTCTGAGCAAAACAGGCAACAAAAATTTCCTCTTGACAAAAGACTACAGATAAGATCAGGTTGATTCCCAGACAATACCATCTCCCTGAACTGGAGCAACCCTCCAGCAGGCTGGGAGGGACGGATGATCTGGGGAATCTGGGGTCTGTAGGGTGTGAGTCACTAGGGTAGGTCTCGCTTTCCCTGGAAATGACTGGCTGGACTGCTGGGCTCTTGCAGTGGAGAAGTGGAGTCTGAAATGAAGGAAGACATCCGGTGCCTCCTGGATCCGGCTCACCACGAAGCTGCCTGCTCCTTGCTGGGGCTTCAGAATGAAAGTTAGTAGGTCGAATGAAATCTTATTGCTGTTTTCAAAGGAAAGGAGGTGCCTGTGAAAGGTGATGGGGATGGGGATATTATATGGGCAAATGCTTGTTCCTTGCTTTTCAGAGGAGATTTTAAAAACTAAATATTGTATATTACATAGTTTCTCTCCCTCCCTCTCTCTCTCTCTATCATACACACACACATACACACACACACACAAACATGAAGAAAAAATGTTTTAAACAAAAAATCTTCCGACATATATACACATACAGAAAATATGTTTTAGGCAAAGCACACATGATGTGCACTTGGGCGGGCTAAAGATTTGAATAGGTCCCCCGGAAATATCAAAGAAACACTAAGAGTGCAAGAAAGCATGAAAACCTGAGTTCACCAACTCAAAATGTAAAAAAAATTTGTAGACAGTTAAAAATGTCCACCCCTGTACACATGCACACCTACACTTTCACACTTTCTCTGTTTACTAAATAACATTTCAGCACAGTTTTCATCTTATAAGGAAAGTGTTTGAAACTTGGAATAAGTGCACTTAATTAAAGGAAGGCTGTGAAAATGTGCATTAATCTGATATGACTAATAGCAAAGTGCATGAAATTGCTAATTAGAATTTCATTAAAGGTGCCGCTTTATCAGACTGTGAATATCACAACCTTTAGAATTCTTTCAGGAGAGCTTAATTCCTTTTCAAACAGAAATATTCTTTAAAGACATTTGATTTGTTCTGAAGGAATTTGTGGCTTAGGCTGGAACTTAAAATGTTGCCGATATTCCAGGAGGTGATATCAGAATAGGCATATAGATCAGGGACTTTGTTTCATTTGCCTGATGAATCCCTTTCTCCCCACCTCTATGGATTATTGTTCAAAAACCCAGTCATGAAAATAGAGTCGAGTCCTGGGTTTACTCCACATGTAATTTGTTTTCTGCTGAAGCCAAATATTTATTCTCTCCTAAAAGAATATAGGAAAAATTACCTTAAAAGATTTTAAAGTCACTAAACATAAAATTAAACACGATAATTTTCATACTCACTTTAAAAAATAAAAAGAAGCAGCCAATAAAATATTTTTTTCCTTAAAGGAAAAAACCATCCATAAAAAAACAAAAACAAAAAACCTCTTAAAATACTAATAATATTTCAATGATAAAATTGCACTTTTTAAAATTAGGAAAGTCCACTATTAACAATAGCAAATGTATTTTTATTCTTTCTCTGACTTGCTTTCCTAGGTTACAGGGTTTTCTTACTTCGCAGTTTAATTATTCCTGACACTAAATCTGCATTTCAGCTTGCTTTTTTACCACCCAGATTTAGAAAGTTCTACCTTTCTATTCCTTCATCTTCTCCATTTTCAACCTGATTTATAGATTTATGGATATGAAATAGATCACCTCTATTTCTGTTCACTTTCCCTGAACACAGTTCCCAGTGTTACCAATTGTATTTTTGAATTTGCAGCTTTTCCTGGCTGTTCAAGGGTTCTCACAATTAGTAACTGGGTTCTTTTTAATATTCAAGCTTGATTGAACAGTTACATTTTGTTGCTGAAAACCCATTAATGTTAATGAAAACTACAGCTCACTGAAAGCAGCAGTTTACTTTTACAGAAGTTGTTAAAAACTTAGCCTGGCTTCAAATTTGCTGAACACACCAGTTCACATTGATGTAATTTTGCAGAATTGAATATTTTAAATACACTTTAGAAACCTTGGTTTAAAAGCTAATCAGTCATATTTACCTGACGACCATATCTGAAAGGAGAGAAAATGAGAACAGAAGTAACTTTATTTGAGAAACAGTGTGATTTCTTTGGACATTTAAACAAATCTCAAGTGGCTTAATTACAGTTTGCTCTGATTTTAGCCCCAGCAAGAGGGATTTTCATGGCATTTAGATAATTTACTTACTGGGCTAGGTAACAGACAAAAGATTACGTTTTCCCTTCCAACATTTGGGAGGCACATTAGGACAATAAATGCAATGATTTAAAAAGATCGGTCTAGACTTAAATGAATGAAAATTAGGCTCGTTAACTGTAATGTCTGCAGTCCGAGGTGGGGTGTCAGTCTTGCCTATCTGTGGGCCACCGTAGTCAAACAAAGCTGCTAATTCGAATGTTTTAAGTTTCAAATTGAGAAATATTGTTCTAATATGGCAACAACGGGGCTGTTGTCTTTTCAAGCACTCCGCGATTGCAGCCTCCTTCTGGCTCGTTTTATGCAAAACGAATGGCAGGTAATTGTGATTTAATTCTTTTCAAGTAAATTACAGTGAGTGCGTGACACAAAGCCACGGCGGACCCTCCTTTCCCTGTCAATAGTTGAATTGATGATGGCAGGAGTAAAAACAGCAACTGTGCACCACAGACCTTCCTTGGCCCCCACCCCAGCCAAGGGCGGACCTGCCAATCAGGCCGCGCCACCGCGAGACTGGGACTCCTCGGGTCGCCGAGGTTCGGGGATGGAACGTTCAGGGTCACGGCGTGGGGGGCGCGGGGGTCACGGGGCTCGGGCTCGTCCGGAGCCCAGGTGCCCACAGGGGTCAGCGTGTGCGCCCCACCGGCCGGGTGCCCACCGCGTGGTCACCATGGTCACCAGGGGCTTATGGCGCTGGACACGCGCTGCCGAGTTGAGGGCAGAAAGTGTTCCCCGGGGGTCTGGTGGTCCCCGCGCTCGGATCGTGGCTTAACATGGCCACCCTGGCTTCCCCGAGACGCCCCGGAGGGCTTCCGGAGGAGGCAGCACGGCCCAGCTAGAGGTTGGGGGAGGCCGGGCTGCGAGCCGTGTTTGCGGGCGGCGCAGCATGGCCGGGCTCTGCGCACCGGGGTCCGAGGGACCGAGGCCAGAGCACCAGTTCTCGCCCAGAACCTGCGAAGCCCAGGTGGGGAGGGAGCCGCTGGGGGAGGCCCGAGGGGCATGGCAGGAAGGCAGGGTCACCTGAGAGGGGTGCATGTCGCGACCTCAGGCTCACTGCAGCCTGCCTGGGTGCAGTAGGTGCTCAATAATCATTGAACTGGCCACGAAAGTTCAGTGTGATCTGATCACTTCCCATTGTACTTGAGCGAAATCCTAACTCCTTTCTGAGGCCCGCAGGGGTCTGTGTCCTCTAGCTTTTGCCTGGATTTGCAATGCCTGTCCTTAGTGGATAACTTTGAGCAAGTTACTTGACCTCTCTAGCCTCAGTTTCCACAGCTGTAAATGGGGTTAATAGTAGAATCCTACCTTCAAGGGTCCTTATGAGCATTTAATAAGCTACCAGTAAAGTTCTTAGAATGGTGCCTGGCACCTGTACTTTGTTTGTTTGTTTGTTTCTAAGAGGACTGTATTCAAAGGCCCCTGGGAGAGCTTCACACCAGGCCTGGTGCTCAGTGTTTTATGTACTCCATCCCTGGGTCCTCCTGCAGCCTTGTGAGGTGAGATGACACTGTGCCCATTTTACAGACAGAGAAACTGAGCGGTGAAAACCGTGGGGCTAATGAATGGAGGAGCTGGGCTCTGAACCAAGTCCTGCTGACTCCAGTCCTGGCATCTCTGCTCCAGAGGGTCCTGGCACAGACCTGGTGCAAGGTCTCTTCTGGTTCTGAACTTTCAGCTTTAGTTGCAGCTTTGTCTGGGGGTCTCCCTCCCTCGACCCTGGTACTTTTACATCCTTCACCCCTCCTCAGTCCTGGGGGCCCCCACCCGCACAGTACCTCTGTTGAGTGCCTGAGGGACAGTCCCACTCCTCGTCCACCCACCCTCCCACCAGCTCTCTGCTTTTGTGTAAGAGCTTGAAGTCAACACCTTGACTTTGTGCGAGGCTCAAGATGAGATGTCTCCCCATCCCCAGGACCTCACCCTGTGTGAAGCGGCACCTCAGAGGGCCAAGGGAGTGTGAGTACAGACCAGGCTGCTTTGGTTCCCCATCACGTTCACCCCAGGCCTGCTTCTGGCCCCAGTAGCTGAGTTTATTTTGGCTTAAATGAGAAAGTGGTCAGAGATGTTAAAAATCTACCTTCATGAAGCCATCAGGTGGATGGAATGGGGTCATGAAGGGGATATCAGCTGCTCGGGGGCTTGCAGTACCCACCCTACACGGGCTGGTGGGCTCTGCCATAGGGCTCCCAGTTTGCAAGTGGCCGGTGACAGTACTGCTATGTCAGCCTGCCCTTGGGCAGGTGCCCGCCCTCAGGCCATGACTTCCGAAGGGGAGGGGCAGACTGGGCTGCAAGATGGGGGCATGAGTTTGGGGGAGATGCATTCTCTGTTTACCTTGAAGTCATGGTGTGGCCAAGGGCAACTGCAGCTGAGTGAGTACAAGCATGGGAAGGAGTGTTTGCCTATGGAACTGGCTTGGGCGCTGGGGATGGAGTCCCGGGTCCCTCACTTACTAGCTGTGGGGTCTTGGGCAAACAACATAACTCTGTGCTTCCATTTCCTCATTCATAAACCTGGGATAATAATAGCTGGATGTAGCTCAGAGGGTTACTGGAGTTAATTATTCAATACATGGTATCATGGTCATAGAGTAAGCAGTCAATAAATGATAGCTGACCCCAAAATACCAGCTCAAAATTATCTTCTCCATTCACGTCTGCCTTCCCACTCAAAATACGTTAATATGCAAAAGCCGTAAAATGGGATGCTTTTAAAGCTGTATGTTGACAAGAGACAAACCTGAGGTGTATTCTGGGCCAGAACACCCACTACTGTGTGATCCTATGTAAGTGACTTAGTCTTCTGAGTCTTCTGAGTTCCAGTTTTCTTCTCTATAAAATGGATATAAAATTAAAAAACCTATTATTAATAATGAGAATTAAGTGAATAATGTACATAAAACAAATGGTACTTACCAATCTTCTTCATTCCCTGCCCCTTTTTTCCCCCTCTGTACAAGTGCCTTTCCAAGGCTATGAGATGTGTTCTCCAAACCAGTTTTCCTTCCCTCCTGGGGACACAGGAAGACTACAATTACCAACACCCTTTGTGGTTAGAGGCCTCATGTGACTGAGTTTTGGCCAATGGAATGTAGGCAAGAGTAATCTATTCTACTTCCAGGCCTGGGCCCTAAAATTTCTTATAAGGTCTTTCATGCTCATTTTCTCCTCCCCCTGCCAACAGAATGTGGCTCAGGGTGAGCTTGGATGCCCACATGTTGAAGACGGTGGAGCCCCGGCCAGAAGAATCCTGCCCTTCACTGCTTACTCCTTATCAGTCTGCTTGCACTGGGACATATGTATTAAAACCATTGAGATTTAGGGCTTATTTGTTACTGCAGCTAGCAGTTAGCCTATCCTGACAAATACAGAATATTATAGAACCTCTACCTAGTATATATACCTGCATATATTTATACAAGATTTGGCATGTATATTAGGGTCTTCCTGGTCCCCATCCTCCTTAAGCTCATCTATGTGACCCAAGTTCAGAACCTTACTGCCTTAAAGAACCAGACCCAGCAGTTGTTATTAGTGATGGTGGTGAGATAATTCCTGACAGCAACTTCCTGATTTCAGGGCCTCCCTATAGCAGAGAGGCTTTGAGGACAACTCCTTACTAAGAGATTATACTGTCAGCCTCCCTGCTCTGGGCAGAGGTCTCCTGAGAGGGCATTGCTAATCATACAGACACTCTCCTTCCCGCTACAGTTGCCAAAGTGCCTGCTTTCCTCCTCATGGCTCGTCCACCACATCCGATGGGTCACAGGTCACAGGATCAGGCAGTGGTTCCTCTCAGCTGAGCCCCTGAGACTTGGCTCAGCCCGTGCCACCCTCCCCTGCCCCATCCCTGCCCTCCTTCTGCCTCAGATGAGATGGGCTCCTTGCCTGCTAGCTTCCCCATTAAATCGAGCGCCCCCTGGAGGCCAGGCTGGGCTGCATCCATCCCCTTTCTCCTTAGAGCCTGCTGCAAGGTCAGGGTGTAGCAGATGTCATTTTTTTTTTGCACAGGATTGTTGATTTTAGGGATCAGGGGCCATCTTTGTGGTGTTCTGGAAAAAAAAAGTCCTCAGCTTGGGTGAAGTTTATAATTAAAAATAATAATGATCTTAAGATACTGAATGTCTGTTCCTTTCCAGGCCTCCTGTTATTTCTTTAACTTCTCCATAATCCTGTGAGGTGAGTTTTAAGTAGCCCATGTGGAGAGGTGTAGAGATGCCAGGCCTAGCGTCCCAGAGCTTCAGGAGGTGGATTTAAGACTCCAGCTGGGGTCAATCCAACGGTAATAAGAGCTATGTTTTCCTGAGCCCTTACCACGTGCTGGGAACCATGTATCATAAGAGTTTTTTTAATGAAATATTTCATTTAATTTTAATAATTTCTTTATGGAGAGGGGACTACTATTATTTCCATTTTATAGGTGAGAAAAACCAAGGCTCAGTGAGGTGAATGGTCCCAAGTTTTCATGGTTAAAAAAGGTGGTGCCCAGATTCAGATTCAAGTCACTCTTTCTTTAGAATTTGCACCTTCACGTGGCACCTTGCAATGCCTCCTCTGCCACTGGGAAAGTGCAGTAGGGACCAGGTGAATACTCTTCCAGGGGTCATGACTTTGGGTGGGGAGCCAGCCTGCGGTCAGGTTGACAGCCTGCTGATTCAACACCTACTATGTGCAAAGTCTGACCCTGCACCCTGCTGTGGTACAAGGGAGACCCAGACTGTCCCGTGGCGTTGGCATCCTGGGAAAGAAGAGAGCTGTGTGTCTCTACCTGCAACCTGAATAAGTCAGTGCCCTGGAAAGGATAGATGCTGCAAACTTCAGAGGAGAAAGAAGGCACTCAGGTAAGGGCAGGGATGGCTTTACCAAGGAAGTGGAATTACATGAGCCTGGTCTGCCTGGATTTGAATTCCAGCTAGCTGAGGGACTTTGGGGGAAGTTACCTAATTTCTCTGAACCTCCATTTTGCCATGTATAAAATGGAGATAATAAAGGTACCGACCTTAAAGGATTATTGAGGATTAAATAATAATACGTAAAGTGCTTGGAACATAGGAAGCTCTATATTTTATACTTTTATTTACTCATTTCATTATCAAGGACTAATAGACTTTCCATAGGTGAAGAAGGGAAGTTTAATGAACCAAGTGACTGTCATGAGCAAAGCTTCAGAGTTGAGAAAACAGAGAGTGTTTTTTGAGAATAATAAATAGCTCAGTTTGGCTGGTTCATATGGGAACAACAGAAGATGAGGCTAGAAAGAGAGCCTGGGGCCAGATTGATGAGGCAATGGGGAGCCATTGAGGGGTTTTGAGCAGGGAAGTGTCATAGCCAGAGCTGGGTTTTAGAAAGATATCTTGGCTACAGGGTGTAGGGTGGATTGGAATGGGACTGATGGGGAAAACCCAGTAGAAAACTATTGTCATCAGCCAGGGGAGAGAGTGGTGGCAGCTGGTAGGGCAGGAGAGTGTGAATTAGACCTTGTGGCAGGGGAGGTCCTCTGGAGCTTGGCACTCTGTAAACTTGGTGCTGCATGGGGCATGGGCTACACACACCCCTGGCCAAGGGCAGGTGCAGCAGTGGTGCCCATCCAGGTCCAAGTGAATGGCTGGAAACCCACAGCAGGGTTTTCCTTTTGCAGCCCAGGCTTGGGAGGTGGTCCTTCCGGGCATCGTGTCATCACTGGTGTCTTTGTTCCAAGAAAGAGACAAAAGCAAAGTAGAGAAAGGGGGACCAGCCTCCTTTTTGTCCTGAGAACCCAGGGCACCTGGTATCCTCAGGGTGGAAAAGCCCTTCGATGGTCTGCAAACAGGTTCCAGAAGACTCGCTTGGAGGGGAAAAAGGAGGCAGGCTCCTCTTGGGTTTTCATCTAGGTTTTTGAAAAGCAAAGCAGGCTGGCAAGAGCCGCCTGTCAGAGGCGTGTTTTATCTTAACATTTCCATGTAATCCTGAAAACCCACCTAATCAATTGAAGATCATAAAATATTAGACTTAATGCTGCAAAGTGCTGCTTTTTAATTCACATAACAAGCTCCTAAATAATTCAAATAGCAAACAGACCCGGCAAGTCAATGGCGGGAGGCTGCCTGGATCAGCGGGAGAGTGTCAACACATGCCGCATTTCCCGGATCGACTCCATTTCAAGAACCCTATTAAGTTAATTGCCGGTTGCTGACAGCAGAGAGCATGCTGGGAGCACAGCAAGCTTTATTAGCCTCTGTGGCATCTGGAGACATCAGCCATTTTGCCCCTACTTGCAGGCACTGGGAGCAGCATGGAAAAAAGTAAATCAAATTATGAGACAATAAATGCTTTTGGCAACATGTGGGCATCAGATTCATTGGAGAATCCAAAAGAGTTCGAGTGTCAATTGTCAGCCTGTTAAATATTTTACAGCAACGCCATCTGTTGCAAAGGTCTCATAGGATGCCATGGAATTGTTACATCATTTGGCCTTGCATGGCCGATGCAGGTAAGCATTAGTGCCATTGAGGGGCCCCCATCCCCTAAAGAGACTACTGGGTGGAGAGAGTCTGTAAATAGAGCAGGATATTTTGGGATGGACATTTAGAGAGGCCTTCCCACAGATCCCAAGTGTTATACATTCAGGTTTGTAGGCAGACCTGCCTGGGTTTGAAGACCCAGTGGAGGTGCCCATGGGGTTCTGGAGATGGGCAGGGAAGGGAAGATGTGTGAAGTCAAAGTCCCCAGCCTTCTGTCCATTGGGAGATTCCCAAGCAGGGCATCATTTCCATGACTACCTGTTCTCCCCTTGGCAGCCCTGATATACACTGAGTATGGAGTGGGGTGGGAGAATCCTGGCAGCTTGGAGATCTACCAACAGGTACCACTCTGTAGAATGGGGCTCTGATCTATCCAACGCCCACTTTTGATACATGAGAAAAAGCAGGCAGAGAGAAATTCCTCGACTGTCCCAAGGTCACACAGCCAGCCAGTTCTCTTCTGGCATCATCCCATTTTGTGCTGTTTCTCTTTCAGGCCTTAAGAATATGGTTCTATGGTAACAACCTAGATTAGATCTAGATTATAATCCTGGTTCAATCATTTATTGTCTGCGTGGCCTTAACTTCAGCAAAATATGTAACTTCGCTGTCCCTCTATCCTGTTGGCAATATGAGAATGGGGGTGCTTACCTGGTGGAAGTCTTATGGAAAGGATTGAATTAATGATGGATGTTAAATGCATGGTTAGGGCCTCAAGCTCGATAGCTGAGGACTCAGCATAACTTCCTTCCCATCATGGGAGTGAGACACAGATGAGCAAGATTATTTACGCTTCTTGATGATTCTTTTACAAACCAACAAGCTTCCAGTTTATTGGCTTTGCACATCTGAATTTTTACATCAAGTTTACAGAAAGTGAGGCGAACAATGCTCTCAAATCTCTCCTTGCTCCAGTCCTGAGATCTAGTCTCAGTGTCTGTAGAAATGACACTTCGTCCAGAATCAGGCCCTTGATACGATAGGAATTCAATAGGAAAGAACATTGTGCATGACTGGTGGGTCTGAGGAAGCTGGGGGCAAAATCAACACAGGTAGAAGTACAGCAGGTGGACTGACTGTTTTGATCCTGGTCCTCAGGCTCCCCTGTGTTCATGGGGTCACTGCATTACTATGCTAGAAGGGGTCTCAGAGATGGAGTCCGGCATCCTCATTTCACGGGTGGGGAAACTGAGGCTCAGAAAGAGATGGTGACTAGCTTGAAGTCACACAGCTAGTTAGTGGTGAAGCCAGCCACAGGAGCTGGGTCTCCCCCCCACCAGTCCTGTCCTCTTTCCAGTTCTCAGACGGTCAGGCTCAACCTTCGTGGCACTCAAGCTGATTGTGCCTCACCTAGGAAGAAAGACAGCGATGTCATTGGCTAAAGCCTCCCTACCTCCTGGCTTTATGAAGAAAGGATGTGCCATTGCCCCAAGACCTCTCTCTGAAAATAATAATATCAATTCACAACTAATCTGTATAATCACAACCAGTATTCCTAAGGGCTGAATTCCAGGTACTTTATTTACATTATCCATGGAGCCCTTTGTGGTAGGCATTACTGTAACCCCCATTCTTCAGAGAAGGAAGCTGAGGCTCAGGGGTTAAGTGGTTTGCCCAAAGTTACGCGGCTGGTAAGATTCAAAGGTAGGACCTGAATCAGGGTTTATTTTGACTTATATCCTCCTCCTGTGGCAGCCCCCTGCCCCCACATTGGATTTGGGCTTAGGCTGGAGTTCTCTAGAAGGTAAAACAGGGAGGGATGGATCACTCACCTGGGGCCTAGCACTAGCCAAGACCAGTGGGCACTAGCAAGAAGACGCTGTTGGATGCTCATCCGGCACCATCATGTTCTGCCCCCTTCTGCTCCCTCTCCCACCTGTTTCCTGCCAAGAATGGGTTGGTAGCCAGGAACCCAGAGCTTCCCTTTTGCACAGTCATCAGCCTCCAGTAACTCAATATATATGTTAGGATTAGGTCCAGCTGCACCCAACAGAAAACTGCAGTAACAGTGCCTTAAAGGCATAAAGGTTTCCCCTCTGATGTACACGAAGTCCTGGGTGGGCTGGTGTGGTGGCTTCATGATCATCTGGGGCCCAGGCTATGTCTCTCTTCCTGCTCTGCCATTCCCAATACTTGGCTTCCATCCTCAGTTTTTCAAGATGCCTGCCGCGACTCCAGTCATTGTGTCCACATTCCAGGCGGCAAGAGGAAGGAAGAGGGTAAAGCAAAGGGGTCTTTCTCCTGTCATCTTCTCTCCCTCTCACAGAACCTTCCCTCAAGTCCTTCCCTATGAGTTTCTCTTGTTTCAATGGCCAGTCTTAGTCACATGGCCATACCTAGATGTAAGAGAGGCTGGGAGGCAGAATCTTTAACTGGGCATATGGCCACCTCAAGAATATAGAGGCTCGTGAGTGAGGAGTAATGAGAGAAGCAGCAGGCAGACTCTGCCATGGCACAATTCCGTGGCACCTCTCCTACTTGCCAAAGTGCTGATGACTGAGAATGGTGACTTTTTGAATTAGAGAAAACTCAAGTTAGTTTGGTCCGAGTTTTGTAACATACTTGGAGATAATTGGAAACGCCCTGGGATGCCACAGGCCTAGGATTGGAACCACTGTACTTTCTGGGGCTGTTTGTTCTGGGGATGGCAGCGATGATGAAATCAATAGTAATTCACACTGTCAGCGACTTTCATCCCTCATTGTCCCCTTTCAAAATATGGATACATTTTATTTCTCCGGTTCGTGACACATTTATTCTGCAGGCTTTCTGAGGTTGACTGGAGGATGGGTTTCCTGTTCTGGAGGATTCAGATGATTACTGGGCTGTAGAAACAAACACAGACACCACCAAGCCAGCTCCACCCATGTCCCAGGCACTGTACATGTGTCAGGTCATGTTATCCTCACAACAGGGGGAGGGATTATGATCCCATTTTACTGATGAAAAGTAGAGGCTCAGAGAGGCTAAGCAACTTGCCCAAGATCACACAGCTGGTGCTATGGACTGAATGTGTGTCTCCCCCCTTCCCACCCCACACTCTCTAATTCATGTGTTGTAACCCTAACCCCCAATGTGATGGTATTAGGAGGTAATTAGGTTTGGATGAGGTCATGAGGGTGGAGCCCCATAATGGGATTAGTGCCCTTATAAGGGGATGAAGATTGCAGAGCTCTCTCTCTCTGACAGGTGAGGACATAGTGAGAAGGTGGCCATCTGCAAGCCAGGAAAATAGCTCTCACTGGACACTGACTGTCCCAGCACCCTGATCTTCTAGGCTCCAGGACTGTGAGAACTAAGTGTGTGTTGTTTAAACCCTCGGTCTGTACTTTTGTTATAGTAGTCCGAGCTGACTAGGAACAGCTGGTCAGCGCAAGAGCTGGAAGCTGTGCTTTCCGTCATGCCACGAGGCCACCTGGTGCATTGCCAGCCTTCATGCTCACTCGCCATTGCAGACGATGGCTCCTTGTGACATCAGGGTTGTCATCGACACCTCCAAGCATCTGCTGTCCTCTGAAGTCCTTTCTTATCTCCACGTCCTCCTTCTTTCTCCTCAAGACCCTCCTCTCATCTTGGAAAGACCCTGCAAAGTTACCGCAGAGATCCAGCCCCATCATCTGCCCCTGATGTGGGCTCTGCCAGTCACGCCTCCTTCCAGGGCTCCACCTGTATCACACTCTGATCCAGCCCCCATTCCCACATCTCAGTCCTGTCCTCTTTCCAGTTCTCAGACGGTCAGGCTCAACCTTCGTGGCACTCAAGCTGATTGTACCTCACCTAGGAAGAAAGACAAACAACCACATCTTCTGCTATCTAGGACCAGGGTCTGTAAATAGGAACAAAACATTGGCAGTCCGCATCCCTGGCACCCATCCCCAGCTCAGTGAGTGAAGCCACTGAGTCTGAGGACAAAACCAGAAGCCCCTCTCCTTGAAGCCCCAAGAAGCAGGAAGAGCTGAGTGTGCAGCTGAGGCCCTGCTGCCTACCGGCGCTGCTCAGATTTTCATATACATAATCTAAATATATACTTTGAAAATTGAAAAGTGCTCACATGTAGGATGTGGCTGCGGGGAGGGGACGCTCTCTTTGAACGTGTCTCTTTAAAGACAAAATTTGCCAAATGTTTTCCTGCCCTTGAGGAGACACTCGAACATGGCAGCAGATGTGAAATGGAAGTTGAAGTGTCCCTCCCAGGCCACCGTCCACATATAAAACAGGCACTATCTATTCTAAGCGCTCATTAATAGCTGGTCTCTGAGGGCCCTGGCAGCAGCCAGAGGATTTTGCTCATTAAAAAGGTGGCGAGGTAGTTTTGTGCCTTCCCCGCTTCTTGCTGCGTGATCCTGGTGTTTAGATGTCACCAGCAGGCCCCGAGATTGCTGGCATAGGTGACTATTTTCTGAAGGGTTTGAGAGTGTTGCCTACTTGTTGGTGGGGGAAGAAACCCTTGCTGTTTATCGAGGGGATTCGTCTCTCTTCAAGGTGGGCCCAGAACAGCATTATCTCAAGACAGGTGCAGAGAGGAAAGTGCTTTAGTTTGTCAGCTAATAAAAGATCATCAGTGATTCTCAGCACAGCATCATGGTCCTCTGAATGCCACTGTAATGACACAGAACCACCAGGCTTGGTCCTGGCAGGGAGGCCTGGGGTCTCCAGACCCTTGGAATTACAGGGGATGACAGACAACCCCCTGGGTCTCACATCCAGCAGTGCCCACTTGCAAGAGAGCCACTGGTTCCTTCTAGAAAGAGAGGACCCCCAGCTTCTTTTACCCCCCTCCCTCTTTGTGTGTTCTTTGTTTTGTTCTCCCACTGTTGGGATCAATGTTTTGTTCTCTTCTTCTCCTCTCTCGTGAAGAGAGTGGCATTGTCTTGTCCCCATTGGCACATTTGTGGGGATTCTGGACAGTTTTCCCGGCATCCTGAGGGCTGCCTCTCCACCCGAAAACCTAGGTGGAGGCAGGAAGCCTCACTGGCCTCTACACTTCTGCACCTTCTATGTCCACGTTTTACTGCTCTGGACCTTTGCTGTTGTTTTCTTTGACTTGCTTTCAGTGCCTTTCTCATGGTGGCTCAGATGTCACCTCCTCGGAGAGACCTTTCTTAATGTGTCCACCTCGCCCCACCCTCAGCTCATTGTTACGTGAACACAATGTGGAATGACCTTGTTTACTTGGTAGCTCCTTTGTTTGTTGTGGTCTCACCCCACTCTGAGGGTAGGTCCGGGGGGGCACGAACTTTCCATCTTTTTACCTGTTTCCTCAGCGCTCAGCAAGGATCCCGAACCCAAAAGGTACTTGCTTTATTGAATGGGCCAACAAACAGAGGGATGAGTGCGGGGTGCTTCTGTCTCAAAGCTGGGCTCTAAGTCACTCCACTTGGAGATTTATTTTTGTGACCCTTTGTAGCTTCTGGGCTGTGGTCCCCAACTCTCCCTGGGGTGTTCCCTGCAGGAATGCTATGGGGCTGCCCTACATGGCACATTAAATCAGGGTCACCCCAAGGGTACAGAGCTGAGATTAAGACCAGAAGAGGGTCACGGTATAGAGTTCCTGCAGGGAATGTTTCCTTGTTTGTTTTTATGGCATAGTATCAACACTGTGTTGAGAAACTCATTTATCTATTTTTACGCCTCATTAGCAGGTAGAAAATGTAACATTTCTGAAATGCTTATAATAAATTGAGTTGTTTAAATTAATCTAAACTTCAAAATAATTAAGCTCAATATTAATAAAATGGGTTCAGCGTTGGAGGGGGAGGGGAGATAGGGAGAACATTCTGAAATTAGGATTATTTGTACACAAAGGGTACCTGGCTCATCCCTGGAAGGATTTGAGTTGGCCTACAGGCATGCAGTCATTACCACTTCAAAAAATCGATCAGAAATCCAAGGTGAGGAGAAATAAGATAGCAAATCCGTTCAAGTGAGGACTTACTAAGCAACACGTCCACCACTAGGGTTCAGATGCTTTGGACTACTACATATTTGGCTCTGAATGTCTGAGAAGCCAAAGCAAAGAAAGAAAGAAAAGCAGATAAGATTTGCAGGAGGTTCAAGGCCTTGAGCTTTGGAGGGAAGTCAACCAAGAGGGAAGAGCAGGGGGTAACCTTGATTCTTTTTAAAAAAGAATTTCAAATAATTTCTTAAAAGATCAAAGAATTGTCACTCAGGGTCTCAATGTACCCATCAAGCTGTTGAAATGTCCCGCCCTAGTTACTTAAAACTGCCTGGGGGATGGAGCTCCGATGGCCCAGGGGCACCACTGCTCAGATTCCCCCCAGGCCTCTGTCTGAAGACCCGCAAGTACAGCGTCCATTCCTGGGAAGAGCATATGATTATGCAGCTGTGCGATGGAGGCTCTGGGAGCGGGCTGTGATTAGGGTGAGGGAGGGCAGAGGGCCGGGGCCCTGAGACTGGGTTGGGTGGGAGGGTGAGGGTTCGGGGCCAGGTGCACTGATTTCACAAGCGCGGCACAGTGGGGGTGGATGACGTGGATGGTTAGTGGGATAAATGTCCAGTTGGGGCACTACTGAGCCATGCTCAGATGTGACCCTGGTCTCGCCTGTGCATGAGGCACCCAGAAGTGTGACTGGTCCACAGCATCCTTGGAATTCCCAGACTGTCCTGACAACAGGATCAAAGTCTCCTGCCCCGGGAGCGCTGCGAGTTCACAACTTTGTGTTGTCAGCAGCTGATAGGACACTCAACAAATGTCCCTGAGCGAGGGAATGAATTGATGACTGAACAAGTGAGTGCCATGACTACCGTAGTCCAAATCCCATCTTTCTTTCAGCTACTGTTCAGGGCCACTTCCTCCAGGAAGCCCTCCCTGAATTCCCCTGCCCTCCCTTCTCAGGACTCTTACAGTGCTGGGTGTGCAGCCAACGTGGAAATGCTTCCATCGGTGCTAAGAATAGGTAGGTCTTTCTGTGTTTTCTGTTGTTCCTCATTCCAGCTGGACAAACTCATTTCTTCAATATACATTCATTCCATTCTTACCATACGGCACACACTGTGTGAGACAAAAAGAATTCAAGACTAAACCAGACAACAAGGAGCTGATAGTCCAGTGCAGGGACTGGCCAACTACTGCCCAAGGGCCAAATCTAGCCTCTGCCTGTTTTGTAAATAAAGTTTTATTGGTGCACAGCCACGCCCATTTGTTTACATATTGTGTGTGACTGCCTTTGAGTGATACAGGGCAGAGTTGAGTTGTTGTGACTAAGACCATAACGGCTGGCAAAGCCTGAAATATTTGCTCTCTGGCCCTTTCAGAACAGTGTGCCGATCCTGGTGGGGAAGACAACCTAGAAAATAGTCTAGGCGTGATGTGTGTCCTGAGGGGCAAGAACAGGGTGGCATAATTGAGGCTAGCTGGGCTGGGAATGTGTGCTCCTGTCGATAGGGTGGCTAGGGAAAGCCGCTCTCCTGAAAATGAGATGTGAGCAGAGACACGGAGGAGAAGAAGGTTGCCACGTGAACAGCTGGGTAAGAGCATTCCTGGTGGAGGGAACGGCACGTGCAAAGGCCCTTTGGTGTGTTGGAGGAAAGGAGAAAAGCTGAAGCTGTGTGGCCGAGAACACTGTAAACAGGAGGCGGGTAGGAGAAGACGAGGGCTGGAGAGAGGTAGCCAGGGGCTGGATCTGTGCTTCCCGAGGGGGTGATACTGCCTCGAGTTTGTTTGGGATATTTGTTAGGAGGGAGGTGCCACATATGTAGTGAGTAGGCACCAAGGGTGCAAGACTTCAGTCAGTGCATCTAACCGTCCTACACAAAGATGGGCTGATCTGGGTCCTGCAGATTTTAGGATGTCTCAGTAGATATTCATGTAGGTGAAAAGCCAATTTCTAATGATCTGAGCCTGGACATAACTCTCTAATTCATATAAACAGAAAGTAATTTTAGCACAGTGTTAATTATACGTATTGAATTTTCTAGGAATGGAGCTACTATATAAATTAAGGGATGATTGCTCTGTGTTTTGTTTGGAATATTACCAAGCGGTGTTCGCCATGTTGGGAAAATCATGTCACCCATGGCAACATCACCCTTGGTATCTGAGTCTCCAAAACAACACCCCTGTTGTCAAGTCTGTGTTTCTAGTTGTGGCGTTCACTATGATCTTACACAAACACACGTCCTCGTGTTGATTAGTGAAGCCGTGTCAGAGAACTTTCCAATTGAAATGCATCTTGTTTTGATACGAATTACTTCTTTTCCCCCCCATATGAAAGTTAATATATTAATATATTGATTGAAACATCTTGTGTGTAGATAAATTATATCACCCCTGAAGTCTGTTTCAGGATAGCAAAGGAACATTACAAAATATTGGCCGAGAGAAGTCCCAGGGCTGGATCCCAAAGTCTTATGTGGATCTTGATACAGGGTTTGGATTTTTTTTTTTTTTTTTTTTTGCGTTACGCGGGCCTCTCACTGTTGTGGCCTCTCCCATTGCAGAGCACAGGCTCTGGATGCGCAGGCTCAGCGGCCATGGCTCACGGGCCCAGCCACTCTGTGGCATGTGGGATCTTCCCGGACCGGGGCACGAACCCGTGTCCCCTGCATCGGCAGGCGGACTCTCAACCACTGTGCCACCAGGGAAGCCCCCAGGGTTTGGATTTTATGCTAAGAAAATGAGGAGTCATGGCAAGATTGTAAGAAAGTGATGGGTCCTTTCAGGCGAGAGTGACGATTACGCCTCCTCTTTTTCTCTTTGATCTTCCAGCCCTCTCCTTCCAGCACCTGGCACAACGCTGGGTGCCCAGCAGGCACTCTGTAAATTAAAGTGCTACCAGCCAGAGCAACCTCGGCCCATGAGCTAAGCAGGTCTGTACGCCTCCCATACAAATGAGATCGCCGAGGCCGAGAGGGGTTAAGTTGCTTGCCTGGACCAGGTAACATCCGGTAAGTGATATCTGATAAATAGGTGTGTGTGTGTGTGTGTGTGTGTGTGTGTGTGTTTGGGTCGGGGGTACCTGTCTCCGTTTCCTGCCCCTGCGAGCAGTTCTTTGTGGTTTCCATGCTTGCCGAGCTCCCCACTCACCCTGCCCAGACCCAGCCCCGCTCGCAGCCCTTCCTGCCTCGATCCTGTTACCTGACCGGTGGTGCAGGCATCACTGTGTCCCAGGAACCAGCTTCTCCACCTTTAGACCCCAAGCCAGGATCTAAGAACATCTCTGAGAATAGTCCCCAACACCTGCCACAGATGTGCCCACACATCACCTGGTCACAGGGGTGGGAAGCAGGCGAGGAAAGGGCAGTGCTTTACTGAAAGCATTACGCACTTAATTTGCAAAGTGACATCACACATTTGTGCACAGGTCAACTTTCTGGGAGCTCATTTCAAAACCAGAGACAGGTTAGGGATCCCAAGTGTGTCCTTCACAGGGAAGGCTGAAGGGGGGCTGTAGACACCCATGAGTATCCGATACTTTCACACGTGCAAGGGCAGTTGGGGAGAGATGGATATTTGAGGGGTCTGTTTCATCTCTGCAAGTGCCCCCTGGGCTCCTTCACAGACGTCATCTCAGTTCTTCCCAAGAAAAACCCCCGCCAAGTGCACATGAGCGGGTCCTCATCTCACAGGTGTGGAAATTGAGGCTGGATGAGGTATCACAGACCATGGGACATGGGAAGAGCCTGAACTTGAACCCAGGTTTCCAGCCTCCTAATCCCACACTTTCCCCACCACCCAATGCAGTAAGAGATGTGAACGGGGGTGATGTGTATAGACTGTAGATGCACATACACGTCTAGCTACACTTAAAAAAAATTTTATTGAAGTACAGTTGATTTACAATATTGTGTTAGTTTCAGGTGTACAATAAAGTGATTTGGTTTTCAGATTCTTTTCCATTATAGATTATCGCAAGATATTGAATATAATTTCCTGTGCTATACAGTAAATGACCTTGTTTACAAGACAGAAACAGACTCACAGACGTAGAAAACAAACTTATGATTATCACAGGGGAAAGGGGGTGAGGGTTAAATTAGGAGCATGGGATTAACATATATACATTACCATATAAAAAGTAGATAAGTAAAAAGGATTTACTTAGCTACATTAAAAAAATTATTTAATAGGCCTGGGTACTTTGTTTATAAGAGTCACAGAAAAAGCCATGGAACCTATGTGAGATTACAGCCAGGAGTGGATAAAGAACTGTCCACAGAACCAGTGAAAATAGCATATTGTAAAAATATATAAGATTGAGTTCACTCTGCAGTCCCGAGTCCAGCTCATTCAACTGACAAATTAATTGTCTTGAATTATTATTGGTAATTTTAAGGTTTTTAAACATTAACTTGAGGGTAGTTTCATACTCAGAAGAGACCATTTAGAAGTCTATTTGGTTTCTAAAATTAATATTAGATATATTACATTTGCAAAGTTAGAATTCTAATTCTTCCTTATGCTTTTAAATTCTGCTTATAAAATGTTTTATTCTATTTATTCTCCTGGTGATTGTTTTTATTGTGGTAAAATATATATAACATAAAATTTATTGTTTAAATAATTTTTAACTGTATAATCTAGTGGCATTAAGTCCACTCACACTGTTGTACGTACCTATACTTTTTTATGAAACATAAGAAATCTTTTCTGAAAATTCTAGCAAAGAACAAATGAATCAAAAGTTTCTGGGAGAAAGATCAGCCCCACATGCCCCCGCGTCCACTTCCCAGGGTCCAGAGAACACTTGTAAGCACGTCTGCTTGTCTAGTAAGATGTGTGTTTCTGCCAGATTTTCTCAGTCTCTGAGGCTTCATTGCTTGCTACCACCGAGAGAGCATCTCAAACCCAAGCTGCCTCTTCCTCCCTCTATATTTCAAAGCAGTGTTTCCCCAACCAGATTTACATTTTCAAAAACCCTTCAGATAATCACAGACCCAAGAAACTTCCAGTCCTCCGAGAGCCTGGCTCTAAATTTCTCAGCGGAAAGGGAAGGTTCACGGCGGGTGAGCGGGAGCCAGCAGAACCGCCCTTCAGTCCCCCCTCTCCCCTGCAGTGGAGAGAAAGCCGTGTTGCAGGTCATTGAAATCACATTGTGAGTGTGCCCTGTATCATTAGGACCCAGAGAATGGGGACGATTGGAACACAGGATAACACATTAGCAATAGATAATAGAGTCTAAATAAACATAATCAGCTTTCCTCTATGTCTCCAGACCAAAGCTTATCTATAAATGCCCTAATGATGCCCCGCCAGCCAATTACTCATTTCTTGGAAGAGCCCCTTATTAATGGCGTTGCAGTGGGGGAAAAACATTAATTATTGGACACAGTGGGATCTTTTACGTTCTGTCTGGTCTGGACAGCACCAATTAATGCAACAATTATTATCAACGACTGAGGCAGCATTCTGAGCTCAGCCACCCCGGGCTGGCTCGATGGGGTGGGAGAACGTGTGCTGCAGGACCGTCACCCACGCGCTTTTTACGGAGCCTGCT
This sequence comes from Mesoplodon mirus, assembly GCF_964341445.2. Taxonomy (NCBI): domain Eukaryota; kingdom Metazoa; phylum Chordata; class Mammalia; order Artiodactyla; family Ziphiidae; genus Mesoplodon; species Mesoplodon mirus. The sequence continues at coordinate 217,626,870 of NC_138977.1, forward strand.
TCGTCCTCACTGTGGAAACTGCTGGAACAAAGCAGAGGGTGGCCAGAGTGTGTTGGTTTTTCCTTTTACGCCTCAGGATAGTGCTCCTGGAGCACTAAGTAGGGGAGAGGGAGAGGAGCCAGGCACTGGTCTGTTGTGTTGAGTTGCTAAGTGAAGCCGGTAGAAGATTGGAGAAGACAGGCCACCTTCAGAGAGCGGAGCACCTAGCTTGGCCCCGCCCACTCCTCCAGTCCCTTCCCCCTCACTCATTACACTGCATCCCATGGCTTCTCTCTCTGCTTCTCCAGTTCAACTGTGCTCCATCCTGTCCCAGGACACTTGCACAAACCTGTGAGATCTTCTGCCCTTTGCAAGGCTAGCTCCTTTCTGGATGCAGTATGAAGGTTCCCTCTGTAGTGAGGTCCTTCTGGAGCCTGAGCCCATAATATACCTTTCCCTTAATATTAGTCACTTCTTGTTTCTATTCTTTGCTCAGCATCTATCCCAAGTCATATTTTGAAAATGTATCTTATCATTTTATTTGTGTCTGTTTACTCCACAAGAATGCCACCTCCATGAGAGCAGAGACTTTGTCAGTTTTCTGCAGCATCTCTCTGAGTGTCTTGCACTTAGTAGGTGCTCAATAAATATTTGGTGAGTGAATGAATAAATCCATGAATTGTGTAGCAACAGTTTATACATAAGGGGCTCCATACTAGGTGCCACAAAGACTAAACAAGCTATTCTCTTGCAGAAATTCCATAGAAAAACCCAAACTCTTCTATTAATAGCAATAATGTCTCCTGCAAACTCTATGCTGACTCTACCTCTGCATTTTAAAAGTGGTGAGCGTGCTTGAAGGGCCTTTGATGGGCTGTCCTGTAAAATATTGGTCTCTGTTATTACTCACATCATGGTACTTTATTGGAGATGGCTAAAAATGATTCTGCTCTGCCCAAGGTATAAAAGAGTTGCAGGAATGCTTTTATTTTTCTTTTCCCAGTGACAAGAAGAGAATCTCTTCTGGGAGGCATTCATTACTGAGCACTTTGGAAAATTGGTTCAGTGAAGGCTGGAAGAACTCCCCAGAGCCTTGGTCAGGCCTCTGAGAAGAGGGTATGCCCTTGTGGCCCTCCTGGAGAAAGAGCTCCAGGCTACTTCCACTACAAGTTACCCTTTGGAGTGTTAAAGCAGCTCATACGTGTTATTCAAAGTCAGAGCCAGGTTCAAGAAGATTATTCAAACTTGCTGACTCTCAGCAACCCCCGGGGCCACTAACCTGGGTCCAGCCTTGTGCACCCTTGACTTAGATGGTCTTCTCCTGAGGTTGTCTCACCAACGTGGGACCATGGAAGCTTAAAGGCAGCCATGGGGAGTCCTTAGCCTGGGGCTGCTGTACAGATGTGGCCATGGCAGGCATTACCATCCCAGCTCTCCTAAATAACCTCTCCAGGGAAACACTTAGAAGTGACAGGGACACTCAGAGCATCTGTCAGGGCTGTTTTTGCTTTCATCTCCTGGAGAGTGGCAATGCCCAGGATGAAAATTAAAATGAAGCATTCGAGTGACGTGATTCCAAACAAGGAAGTCAGCTGATCTGGGTTCAAATCCTGGTCTTGCCACCTACTATCAGGAGGCATTGGACATGTTACTGAGTTTTCTGGCATCTTGGTTTCCTTGTGTCTAAGATAGAAATGGTCACAGTCTCATCATGTGGGTGGGGTGTTCCGTGGGGCGATGTTAGTAGCGTTTAGCATGATGTTTGGGACAAAATAAACCTCTAATAAACGTTAGCTGCTGTGATCACTACGCTATAAATAAAGAGCTTCAGCACACGGGACTGAGGTCAGCTGACAGATGTGTACTGGATACCCACTGGGAGCTAAGCGTCGTCCTCGGCCCTGAGGGTGTGATGGTGACAAAGTTGAATCTGTCCCAGAGAATCTGTTGCACATTAACCAAGCACAGCTTCCTGTCGACTGGAATCTCATTTATTCTGGAGACCCTGTCCTGCAGAAGGACACCTTACATGGACGCAGATTGTTTGATGAAGGAAAGGAAGGCCAGTGACCATGGAGCGTGGGCTGCTTCCAAAGGCACCGGCAGCCCTATTGGGGTGCATTTCACACGTTGCTGTAGTCCCCAGACTGTGCTGGACAATCATGAACCATCTTTTTTTTTTTTTTTTTTTTGCGGTAAGCGGGCCTCTCACCGTTGCGGCCTTTCCCGTTGAGGAGCACAGGCTCCGGACGCACAGGATCAGCGGCCATGGCTCATGGGCCCAGCCGCTCCGCGGCATGTGGGATCTTCCCGGACCGGGACACGAACCCGTGTCCCCTGCATCGGCAGGCGGACCCCCAACCACTGCGCCACCAGGGAAGCCCATGAACCATCTTTAAATCAACCAGTGCCTGTAGCCAAATAGAAACGCCCGTGTCAGAGGATCTAGATCATAAATTATGGGCTGCAGTTCAGATGGTCTGCTGTTAGGACTTTAAATCAGGACTCGTGTTTGAAACTACTGTTTGTTTTCTCTGTTTGTGGCATCTTGATATGTTTGACATTTCTTAATCAACTGATAGTGAAAAAGATCTGGTTACTATCAGCTGCTCAGGAGGACGACTGTCCCTTTCTCCCAGATCCCTTGGAACCACCCAAGTGAAAGCTGTGTGTGCCATACAGCAGCTCTCTTGGTTGACCACCCAAATATACTTTCTAAATTTGGAGGAAATCAGTCAGGCATTTCATGTGATGTGGAAACAGAGAGGCGGAAAGGTGTTTCATTTACGTAGATTTGATGTATAGGGTCTCCAGTTAGCGCCACTTGACTTTCTTTGATTTTAATTCCTCCTTCCTCCTTGTATTCACTCCCCACCCCTACTCCTTCCATGCCCGACTCTTTCTCAAACACACAATAGTTCTTGATTCTCTGGAATGTTGAAGAATATGGTAGTCACTTAAAAAGTGTAAAATTCCTTACCCAAAATTGCAGTGTCTCTTCCACTGATTTCCATTACTATTCAAGACAAATGACTTTACTTTTGAATTGAGAGTATCATTTATTTCCAAAACAACAGCATAAATTCCGTATCAATGTTCAACCCTCTACTGTGCAGTCAGCAACTCCGGGCCATTAGTGGAAAGACAGATGGAAAGCATTGTTCTTCTGGTTTGTGGGGTTTACGAACCCACAGCAGTTAAGGAGTAAAACTCCTTCACTTCTTGCTCGCTGCTCTCCACTTCTTCCCCCATCTGATCATGCTCCCGTCACGCTTGCTACCTCGTGACATTTTGTGGCAAGTTCAATAGCTTCCTCAGTGCAGTACCCATCTGTGAACCTTGTATAATTGGGGTCCCTCACATAATATGTGTACTTTACATAATTGCTCTAACCGTGTACCTTATTTAATTGGAAACCAGGAACCCCTGAGCTATCTAAAGACATAATATGACTTTTATTAATTTCTGCCTATTTGCTTAGTTGCCCATTTCTATACTTGTTCTAAACTTTGATGAGGAAAGGAAATGCTGATTAGGGAGATACCAACAGAGTTTATTCACACAATAAATGAAATATTGAATGAAAAGAAATGAAATCAGTAATAAACGAAACTCACAAAAATGTAAAGCCATGGTACTGAAGACTGTCTCACTTGAGTACAAGCAACACCTTCCTTTACTATGAAGATGGCAAAATCTCCTGGGCTCTGAATTGCCTCTGGGTAGGTTGCAGGTGGTGCCAGCAGGCAGAGGGTACAGGGAAGCCCTGATGTAGTGAGTGGCTAAGAAAATAGGTCCTGAGACAGACCGGCTAGCCTTGAGATCGGGGGTAAGTTATTTGCGTTTGTGGGACCTCTGGTTTTTCATCTATAAAAAGAGCCATAATTAGCCCCCATCTGACAGGGCAGTGCTGGGCTTAAATGAGATAATTCACATGATACACTTAGCACAGTGCCCAGCTCATAGAGAATACTCAATAAAGGAAGGATAAATGTTTTTCTAATAATTAGAACCAGTTAAAGATGGCATGCACTTCCTTGGGGATGGGCTAGTGAGTCCCCTGCCACTGGAAATATTTAAGAGGAGGCAACTGGCTTCTCAGAGGGTCTTGTGCAAAGGAATTACCTGGAGAGTGTGTTAACAGTTGACTTCTGATTTACATAGCTTCTGGATGGGGCCTGAGTTTACGTATTTCTAGTGAGCTCCAGGTGATACTGATGCTGCCCTATGACCACACCTGGGTAGCAGGGAGCTAGTTGGTTCCTTGGGGGCAAGGGGATGCTGGAGAAGGTATGTGACGACCCACATGGAGCAACGTGCTCCATGTTGTCCTATATGGTGGCCACTGGACATGTGTGGCTATTGAGCATTTGAAATGTGGCTGAGTCCAAATGCAGATTAACTATGAGTGTAAAACACACAAGAACTTAGTATATAAAAAAAGGATGTGGGCTTCCCTGGTGGCGCAGTGGTTAAGAATCCGCCTGCCAATGCAGGGGACACGGGTTCAATCCCTGGTCCGGGAAGATCCCACATGCCGTGGAGCAACTAAGCCCATATGCCACAACTACTGAGCCTGCGCTCTAGAGCCCACGAGATACAGCTACTGAGCCTACGTGCCACAACTACTGAAGCCCGTGCGCCTAGAGCCTGTCCTCTGCAACAAGAGAAGCCACTGCAATGAGAAGCCTGCGCACTGCAACAGACCCAACGCAGAAAAAAATAAACAAATATATAAATAAATTTATATTAAAAAAGGATGTAAAATATCTCTAATTTTTATATTGATTGCATGCTGTGGTGATAATATTTTTGATATATTAGGTTAAATCTTGTAGTAAAATTAATTTCACCTGTTCCTTTTTACGAATTTAGTTAATTTTTTACTATGGCTATTAGGAAATGTAAAATGACATGTATGGCCCACATTCCATTTCTTTTGGGCAGCGCTGAGCTGGACTATCCCCAAGTTCCCTTTGGAACACATGCACTCAGGAGCCTATGGTTTTTCACGGGACTCTAAGCTGACATCCATACGTGTCCAGCTGTGTGTCCCCCAGGGAATGTATGGTCTGTTTCCCCCACTGCTGAAGGCAGTGAGCAGGGCAGAGACAGAGCCCAGGGTCTCCAGCCTCCTGACTGCCTGGGGCAGGGGCGCAGGGTGGGGAGCCAGCCTGTGTGTCTCTCCCCTCAATCTCCCTCAGAGCTAACAGGCGACAAAATGCCGTGTCACTACAGGGATAACCAGTTTCTACCTTGAAAATGCGACTTCTTGAAACTGCCTTTCTGGGCGAAAGTAAACTTCATCTTTTCTCCAGAGCTCCTCACTGAATTTATGCCTCGCCAGCCAAAATAACAAAGGCTGCCTGGGGGAGGTGTTTCCTTTGGGAGCTGGGTGTTCAGGAACCCAGGGGGTAGAGGCTCTGGCAGTGCCCATGGACGCAGCGCAGTCTCCTGGAAGGTCGCCTGGTGGGTGTGGCTCGAAGTCCCCTGAAGGTCTGGGGAACTGAGTTCTGTCACCCTGCAAATGACGTGGCAATTAGAGGTGGGGCATGGATGTGTCAGGGGCAGCTGCTAGCCCAAGCCCCATAATTGCAGATTTTTAACATCATCTCTAATCTCTGCTACCCATGTCCAGCCCCCAACTTTTTTTGCAGTGCGTGGTTTTTGCATGCATAAAAGTGAAACTGGAGTCTGAAAACCACCTGCTATGTCATCTCCACCATTTCCATCTTTCCTGGTCCATAGTGACCGCTGGATACGAGGTTCTGATTTTTGCACGAGGAATAGGCTGTAACCCTCCTCCTATGACTTTGCATGGCCATCTCACTGGACGAGACCCAGCTCAGTGAGCAGTTAGAAGCTTGAATCCAGTCCCTACTCCTTTCTACCTGGGGACCTCAGATAAGTGGTACAGGCACTCTGTGCCTTGGTTTCCTTTCTGTAAAACAGTGACGGCGATAATACCCACCTCTCCCCTCGGCAGAGATCTTGTGAGAATTACTGAGATGATATGGTAAGGGGCGGAGAAGAGTTCCCCTCGCGTGGAAGGCTGAACACGTGATGGCGGTTATTCTTGGCTAATAAGTGCTCCCCTGAACGGCAGCCTCTTTTTTTCAGTGGGCAAATTACCTACAAGAGCCTTCACATTGCACACCTCGTTGAGTAAGTCAGGTCCTGAGTGGCGATGATGTAACTTAACGTACCTGTTTTTGGTGGACTTGGCAGTTCAGGGAGTGACCGATTTCTCTGCACTTCATCGAAGCCATTGCAATGGATTTCATCAACCAGCAGGTTTTGAAATGAGCACGGTTTGAAAGAATTTTCCTGCAACCCTGGACTGCTTTCACTCTGTGCAGCTCAAGTCAGGGCTGGGAGGGGGACGGGACGCTTCCATGATGACATCTATGTTCAAAAGGATGGCAACGGAGATGCGAGGAGAAGAGTTCACATGCCCCACTTGACTCTCATGGGGCATTTGCTGCATCAGCAGAGGAGGTGAGAGGGTTTTTGTTTGGTTGGTTTTTTTTGGCCTGGAAAAGGGAGGCTTGAGTTTCCAGGTATGTGTAGGACCTTTTGCAGATTGAATGACAGCGTCCTGGGGGAACACATATTGTGAAGCTCCTGCTGTAGGGAGACCTGAAGCTCCTAACAGAGGGTGACATGGTTCCTCAGCGTCTTGTTGGGTACCCTTGTCCGTGAGAATTTCTTAAGAAGTCTGAACTTGCACCCTGGGAAGAATCCTCGTGGATTTCTGCACCACCAATCCAGTCAGATCAGAGGAGTCTATTTGAAGGAAACTCCAACAAGTATAGAGAATCTAGGGTTTTAAACTCTCTTTGGAATGAGGCTGCGTATGAATAAAAATGTATAGATACACAACTAACTCGTTAACTAACTGACCCAGTGTAAATTGAGTTACCAGTGCTGGTGGTGATAAATCAATCGAGTCAAATCAAATGAGGTCGCTGCTAAGAGCAGAGGTTTGGGCTAGATGATCCTGGATTAAAATCTTGCTCCACTGCTGTTAGCTGTGTGGTCTTGATCAAGTTACTCAACCTCTCTGAGCCCCAGTGTGTGTGTCTGTGTGATGGAAGACGAAGCCAAACTTGCAGGGCTGTCAGAGCAACTAGACAGGAGGCAGCCTGAGGTCTCCTGAACCTCCTGGTGCAGGTCCAGGTTCTGCTGGTCCCACGTGGCCCTCAGCTCACCGGCTGCTTCTCATCTTCCAGGTTCAGCTTAAAAGTCACCTCCTCCGAGAAGCCTTCCCTGATCAACCACAGAAAGCACCCTGTCTGCTTCTCCCACTCCCTCTTACTTTCTATTGCTTCCTCTGGTTTGTTTCCTTCCCAGCTTGAGACAGAGTCTGCACTTTTCTTGTTTGTTTGTGTTTGCTTGCTGTTCTTTTTTATATGTTGATTGCTGGCTCTCTTGGGCCATAAGACTGAGGTCAAGGAAGGCAGGGGCTTGATATCTATGTGTTGGGACCTGGAGTGCCCTGATTGGTGCCTGACTCACAGCAGATGGTTGGAGTATCTGACCAAAGATCCTTGTAACCGGGACAAACTTCTGAGCCTCGTTAGTCCTCCGTTTTTCTGTATCTGTGATACCAGGAGCCACTTTAAAGTGTTGTGGTGTGATAAGGATGCACTGAGATACAGTGTGGATTTCACTGAGTACCGGAAGTGAGTGACACAGAGCAGAAATCAGTAGTGTTGAGGGAAGAGATATGGAAACATATGTATATGTATAACTAATTCACTTTGTTATAAAGCAGAAACTAACACACCATTGTAAAGCAATTATACTCCAATAAAGACGTTAAAAAATAAAACAGAAATGAGGCTATGACATATTATCAAAAATAAATAAAAAGAGCTTGTGAAAAAAAGAAAAGAAATCAATAGTGTTAGATAATATCATGAGATGGCATATGGAGTAATCAGTGTCTTCTCTAAAACAAATATTTTTATTCTTTTTCCCTCTGCTCTTCTCTCTATGAATTTGTACTTCTTACTTGCAGATACAAGTTACACTGAATGCAGACTTTGGGATAACAGATGTAACCCTGAGAAATGAGAAAAGAGAAAACAAGAGTTTTCGATTTCTCCATTTACAAAATGCATGATTTCATTTACAATGTCAGTTGGAAGTGTCCACTGGGTGAGTTCACCCATGAACATGTAAACTGACTGAAGGAGTCAGTCTAGATGGGAAAGTAGTATCTGTAGACTTATTGGTATATTCCATCAGAAAAAGAGCACAGCTCTTTTCCACTGTGCGGTTATACAAGGACATTTCTTCATGAGCCCTGCGGCTGAGTTTTCTGGGATGGGCAAGCTACCCTTTCCCTTCCTAACTTTTGCCATGGCATTTGTTGAGACATCTCTGTTACCCGAGTGTGTCTCTCTTCCTGGCTCTGGTATGAAGCCTCCTCAGCTATTAAAAGAAGAGTTTACACTGAGGAGAGTGTTCTGGGCACATGTAGAGTGAAAATGCTTTCACTCTTTCAACGTTCTAATGAGTAGTGAAGCCCTCTCTTCCTGTTCCGCTGTGTCTCAAAGCAGTGAAGCAGGGATTCTTTTCGATTTTTTTTTAAAGCCACATTGTCTTTCGTCCAAAATAAAACTGAGGGGGAATCCAAGTACATGAAACAGATCACAGAGAGCTTTTGCGGTGGAAATGCAGGGTGGGGCTGTGGGTGAAGAATCCTTCCCCCTCCCTCCTCTCCCTCTCGTAGCCCCCAGAGCACCTCTGAAGCATCCCTAGATTTCTGGGGAGCACAGTTTGAAACCACAGTATTACAGGATTGCTTGACAGAGCAGAATGGAATTCACTTTCTAAAATCTACCTGTTTTGAAGCAAACCTGGATTGTAAGCTTCTCAAGGGCCAGGAGTACCTGGTGCCTGTTGAGAACACCAGTGTGTGTTATGAAAGGAATTAAATGAGTTCAGCAGTCTGTTCTCATTTCAGAGACCCGCGTGGCTTCGCAGGTCCTGGACACATCTCCCTGCAGACCATCATCTTTTAAGGCCACAGAGTCCTTCACTGCTCAGGGACTATAGAGCATGTGCTTCTGTGGCCTTTGCATCAGAGTGATTTGTGACTTCTCAGGTGGAACTGCCAGTGATGTAATTAACATTTCAAAACTTTGCAACAGCAAATTTAATTTCTTTTGAACATTTGGGGGCATTTAAACAGTAGCTTGAGTATTAAATTTGCACTTATGGGAATTCGGGAGGAGGGACATGGGGTAGGGGAGCAAGAGGGGAAAATTTCCCAAAACTGTATGAAAAAAGGATGGAAAACATTGTTGAGTTTTTGCTTAAAAAACAAAACAAAACAAAATCCATTTTTTTTTCTTCAGTTGAAATACTGCTTTAAAGCACTGGCAGGCTTACAGAAGTGAAATGAAAAACAAATCCCACAAAAATCCTGGAGTACCATAAAAATAATGAATAAAGTAGTGCAAAATGCTTTGATTTCAGTAATATTTTTCAATAAAGCTGGTGCATTCCAAACAGATTGTATTTATCTTGAAAGAGGCCTCTGCACCATGGCTTAAGAGTTTACAGAAAATCTGGTGGTCTTGGTTGTGATATGATAATTAAAAGGTACTCACGTGGTGAAAAAGGCATGGGCTTTAAAAGTGGGCTGACCTAGGTTCGAATCCCTCCTCTCTTTTATATTACATGGGCCTCTTTAAGTAAGTGACCATCCTGTCTGGGTTGAGTTTCCTCACCTGTAAAAATTGAAGAATAATGCCTGTTTCAATGGGAAGTTTACATGTGTGAAAGCTGCTAAGAGGATGTGTGGGCACTAGGACCAAGCTTGTTTGGGTAAAGATGGTGATTCTGTATTTGTGTCCAGAGCATTGCAAGATGTCTATAGTACCACACAAAGCCCATATCCCAACAGCACAGGAAACTACAGCTGTGTCCTTGTTCTTAGTTTCAATGGCTTTTTTACTGAAGAAAGCTTGAAAACTAAAGACGGATTTTAAGAAGGAAAAGAAATCACCCACAATCCCAAAAAAAGATTGGTGTGTTTTTCTATGTCTATAAATATATAATTTTTCTTTGGTCAATTTATATTTCTTGGCAAGAAAAGAGGCTTATTCATTGTGTTTTTCAAATATATTAGAATATGATTTTACATACTATTCTAATTTCTTAGAATACTATTTTTATTAGTACAAGAGTAATGCATGTGCATTAAATTTTTACAGAAAGTGAAGGCACAAGAAGAAGAAATGAAAATATCATCAATGATCTCAATTCACAGAAATAGTCACTGTTGACATTTAGTTGTATATCCTTCCAGTCATTTAAAAAAATTATATATATATATATAACACTTTATACGATATATCCATATATATAATTTTCTTCCAGTTTTATTGAGATCTAATTGATATATAACATTGTATAAATTTAAGTTGTACAACATAATGATTTGATATATTATATATTGTGAAATGATTACCACAATAAGTTTAATTAACATCAGTCACCTCACATGGTTACAAATTTGTTTTTCTTGTGATGAGATATATAAATTTAAATTTTAAAACTTAAATTAGGGACTTCTTGAATAATCACTACTACAGACTACTTCCTTTGGACGAATATTTCATTGAGAATCCTTTCTAAATCATTAACTTTTTTTGTGTGTCATAATTTTTAATAGTTGATATTATTTCATTGTTATATATCATAGTTTATTAAATCCCTATTATTAGTTAGATTTCAGTAGTTTGCTATAATAGACAATTTTTTTGGGTGAACATCCTCATAGCTAAATATATGTTATATCCATGATAGGTTTTTTAAAATAAATTTCTGGAAGTGGAATTTCTAGTGGACTTGCATGCACATTTTTAGGTCTTTTGCTAAAGTGCTCTCCAGCAAGGCTATACCAATTTATCCTTCCACTAGTAATACATAAAAGTACCTGCTTCCAGGCAGAAATAGAGACACAGATGTAGAGAACAAACGTATGGACACCAAGGGGGGAAAGTGGCGGCGGTGGGGGGGCGGGTGGTGGTGGTGTGATGAATTCGGAGATTGGGATTGACATGTATACATTGATGTGTATAAAATAGATAACTAATAAGAAACTGCTGTATAAAAAAATATATAAAATTCTAAAATTCAAAAAAAAAGTACCTGCTTCCTTGTACCCTTATGTTTATTACACTAGTAATATCAAAAAGAGGAAAGCTTTGTTAATTTGTCAAAACTTTTTGTACCTCATTGTAATTTACATCTTATATTAGTAGTATATATTTTCTATTTTGCCTTATCTTCCATATCTTTTACATATTTTTCTCTTTCATACTGGTTTGTTGTAGTAAAGCAAACATACAAAAAATGAATAAAGTACATTAATTAAGAGTACAGATAGATTAGTTTTGACAATTGTACAAATCTGTATAAATACTCAGATTAAGGTATAAAATATTTTCAACACTCCAGATTAGAATAAAACCTCCATTGATCTATTTATCTAATCTTGTGGTATTGTGACATCAAAAAAATATCATATACCCAGGAATGAATCTTTAAAAAGGTGTGCAAGACCTCTACTCTGAAAACTACAACACGTTATTGAAATAAAATTTAAAAGATCTGAGTAAATGGGCAGATATACTATGTTCATAGATTGGAAAATTCTATGTTGTTAAGATGTTGATTCTCCCAAAATTCATCTGTAGATTAAATGCCATCCCAAACAACTTCTAGAAAGCTTTCTTTTTCCCCTGTGGAGTCAACAAACTGATTCTAAAATTTATATGGAAATTCAAAGGCCAAGAAAAGCCAAGGCAATCTGGAAGAAAAAATGCAAAAGTGGACTTATACTACCAGATATCAGGACATTAGAAAATGAGAGTAATTAAGACAAAGGAGTATTATGTGTAAAAGACTGAACAGACATTTCAAAAAAAGGATATTCAGGGCTTCCCTGGTGGCGCAGTGGTTGAGAGTCCGCCTGCCGATGCAGGGGACGTGGGTTCGTGCTCTGATCCGGGAAGATCCCACATGCCGTGGAGCAGCTAGGCCCGTGAACCATGGCAGCTGAGCCTGTGCATCCGGAGCCTCTGCTCCGCAACAGAAGAGGCCACAACAGTGAGAGGCCCGTGTACCACAAAAAAAAAAAAAAAGGATATTCAAATGGCCAGTAAGCATACAAAAAGGTTCTAAACTTTATTAGTCCTCAGGAAAATACAAATTAAAACCACAGTGTGATACCATTACAAACTTGCCAGAATGACTAAAATTAAAGGCAGGCATACTATGTGTTGGAAGGATGTGGCAGAACTGGAACCCTCAGCTACTGCTGACAGGAACGTAAATTGGTACCGTCACTTTAGAAAATGGTTTGACTGTGGCCATTTAATTTAAACATATGTCTACCTATGATGCAACAATTCCATTTACATATTCAGCTGAAATGCACACATATGTTCACCAAAAGACAACCTTCATTAATGAAATGTCCACCAGCAGTAGAATGGCTGAATTGCAAGATATTCATACAATGGAATATTATTTGGCAATGAGGGTGAACAAACCACAACCACAAGCAAAAACATAAGGTTCAACAAGAGAAGCCAGAGGCAAAAGACTCCACACTGAATGATTCCACCTATACATGTAAAATGCTAAAATGGGCTGAACTAACCTACGGTGTTAGGAGTCAGGAAAGTGGTAACATCTTGGGGATATGGAGTGGCCGTTGGGGCATGATGAGGTTCTGAGCTGGTGGGCATGTTCTGGTCTTAACTAGGTACTTACTATAAGGGTGTTTTCTTTTTGAAAATTCATTGTGCTGTGTACTTATGATTTGAGTACTTTAAATTCTGTATTTTCTTACTTTTTCCCCCAAGGAGTTAAAAAAAACACTTCAATGACCAATGCTGTATCATCTTTTTGCTTTGTGTTACTGAGGAGAATTTTGAGACCAGACAGGTTTTCCTTTCTTGGGTGAGATTATAGAATTTTCCCTAACCTAAGACTAAAACCTAATTATCAGAATATTTCTATATATTGCCTATCTTAATTAATATTGCCTGATCTTCAGGGAGCCCTTTTTATCTAAAGACTTATTTCTTCTTATTATTTTTTTTTAGTTTTATAAAGTTTTCTTCTATTACTTATTAGATTAATGTAACTTCCATCTCCATCTTTTTGGCTATCTACATTGACATTCCTGATAATTGAACCTTTTTTTTTTTTTTTTTGCGGTACGTGGGTCTCTCACTGCTGTGGCCTCTCCCATTGCAGAGCACAGGCTCCGGACACGCAGGCTCAGAGGCCATGGCTCACGGGCCCAGCCGCTCCGCGGCACGTGGGATCCTCCCGGACCGGGGCACGAACCCACGTCCCCTGCATCGGCAGGCGGACTCCCAACCACTGCGCCACCAGGGAAGCCCTGAATCTTTTTTTTTTTAACTCTTTCCTTTCAAAATGTTCATCTCTTTAGGACTTCCCTGGTGGCGCAGTGGTTAAGAATCTGCCTGCCAATGCAGGGGACACGTGTTCGATCCCTGATCCGGGAAGATCCCACATGCTGCAGAGCATCTAAACTAAGCCCTTGCACCACACAACTACTGAGCCTGCACTCTAGAGCCTGCAATCCACAACTACTGAAGCCTGTGTGCCTAGAGCCCATGTTCGGCAACAAGAGAAGCCACCACACTACACCAAAGAGTAGACCCCGCTCACAGCAACTAGCAAAAGCCCATGCGCAGCAACGAAGACCCAGAGCAACCAAAAAAAAAAAAAAAAAAAAGACAGTTCATCTCCTTATTCTGGGAAAATTTCTTGGCCTTATTTTGTATTTCATTGACTTACAATTTTAAAAGTATTCAAAAACTGCTACTTGTTGCTTTCAATTCAGAAATTGTGCTTCCCATAATTTAATAGAATTTCCTAATCTCTGATGTTCTTTTTAAATTATCACTTGCTCTTGAAATGGTGTTGAAAATACAAATTAGATAATTCCTAAAAACTTCTCCTGCTTCTTGCAGTACCTATTTCTTAGGAAAGTATTTTCTCTGATTCCTCAGTGGTCCTCTCTTTTTACACATCAGAACCTTTCTGTAGTGACGCTCAGAAATGGGAGCTAAGATGGGTTCTGTTATTCCATACACCTTTAGTTTATATTTGCCTGTCCTTCCCCTAGGTCCTGAAGATATAGTAGTGAACTCTCTAGAAACCGTCTCTGTTCTCATGGTTCTTAAGTTCTAACAGGGAAGGCTGACACTGAACAAGTGATTACACGTATGATGCACGTTGTACAGGTAAAGGGCAGGATCTTACAAGAGAGGAATGTAATCTAGTCTTGGTGGGCGATACATAGAGTCTTCAGGAAAGCCTCCCTAAGGGAGTGATGTTCAAAATAAATGGCAGTTAAGGAGAGGGTGAAGTAAAGGCCTCCTTCAGTACAGAGTTGCTGAATAGCTGGTGTGGTTTCTCAAGCTGTGCTATGTTTTTTGTCCTTTCTACTTTTTTTTTTTTTTTTTTTTTTTTTTGCGGTACACGGGCCTCTCACTGTTGTGGCCTCTCCCGTTGCAGAGCACAGACTCCGGACACGCAGGCTCAGCGGCCATGGCTCACGGGCCCAGCCGCTCCGCGGCATGTGGGATCTTCCCGGACCAGGGCACGAACCCATGTCCCCTGCATCGGCAGGCGGACTCTCAACCACTGCGCCACCAGGGAAGCCCCTGTCCTTTCTACTTTTAATGTGTGTGAATATGTCACATGTATACATGCCAAGGCAGGCAATTCATGGGATAGGATGTTGCCTTGAACCTGAAAGTATTAGCCATCTGGGATCACAAGCCCGATTTGAAATCCCTTCCCATCAACAGTCATTAAAGACCTCTGTGGTGGTCAGTAGTATGTTATATAACAGTGGCCAGGACTCCAGCTCCTCTCCAAAACTATGGAGGACCTGGGACCCTGACACCTTGACAGATGTCTTCCTCCAGCATTGACCCATTTGCTGTCAGGGTACAGACTCCTCTCTTAGATGATCTGCTTAAGGGAGGAGATCTCGGTGTGCACTAATACGCAAGATGCAGTGAACGCTTGGGAGAAAATTCCATGATTTAGTTGCACAGCTCGGCCACATTATGGGTTAACTACGATTCTGTGGGCTGGCCTGGAAGCTTCAGAACCATGTACGATATATTTCTTTGGAAAGTAGGTTGTGTGGTCCAGACAAACTTTGGGAAGCCAGTGCACTTGGAACCTGGACACTTCCTGTAATGCAGGAATATTTTCACACTGAATCTCTTGTTTTCATATATTATGTGAGAGACCGTACGCAAAAATAGTATATGAGGGTGATGGGATTGTAGATGTTTTTCTCCCACTGGTTTCTAGACAGATGGTACTAAATTATGTCTAGAATTCAAATATAAAAAAATGCACTTGACATTGAGACATTATCACTGCTTCTGTTTCTTTAAGCCCCTTTTGGGACAGAGAAGCTTTTCCAGTCTCCTGAGCCAGATCTTCCTGTGTCCTTGGGAACGACCAGCATTTCTGGGGTGCAGGACTCATATGTGTTCAAGAAGGAGAATGAGGACACATTCCAGATATGGCCACAGAGGGAATGTTGACACCAGCTTCTTTTTTTTTATAGTGTTTATTTTTACTTGTTGACAGTTTGCTTTATTTATTTATTTATTTTTGGCTGTGTTGGGTCTTCATTTCTGTGCGAGGGCTTTCTCTAGTTGTGGAGAGCGGGGGCCACTCTTCATCGCGGTGCGCGGGCCTCTCACTATCGCGGCCTCTCTTGTTGCGGAGCACAGGCTCCAGACGCGCAGGCTCAGTAATTTTGGCTCACGGGCCCAGTTGCTCCGCGGCATGTGGGATCTTCCCAGACCGGGGCACGAACCCGTGTCCCCTGCATCGGCAGGCAGACTCTCAACCACTGCGCCACCAGGGAAGCCCCCGACACCAGCTTCTTTTCCATGAATGCAGCCCGTTGAGAGCTGATGGAATTGGGGGGGGGCTGGCAATGTGGGTTTTGATCTTTGCAAATATGGATCATGAAAAGTGTTAACTCCAGTCGTAGGTAGGAAACTCACTATCCAACTTCATGAACCTGACCTTCAATAATTAATGGGCCAATGGCATCCTGGAGAATATACGGTGGCCCTGAAACTCAGTCAGTATTGAAGAAGAGCCAGTCAGTGTCATTAGGAGTCATAGAAAGAGCAAACCCTCCTGCTGTCATTTCCTAGGTGAACATTGCTGAGAAAGTCAGCAGGTGGGGAAGGGAGAGTTAAAAATCACTCTAGTGATGCCGAAATCCTAACTTTGTCTCTTGGGTTCATTTTGTGGCTGGTTGGCCTTGGAGAGCTTTCCAGGAAGTTCTGTTGCCCAAACATAGATGGGAGATGGGGTGCTACTGATATAGAATTAAGACCCGGGTGGGACTTGGTTCCGTATGCTTTAGGAGACCTCTCAGCCAAAATGAGTAGCTATGCCACATGGTGGGCTTGTGAGAACCTCTACTGCTGATCAGGCTGAGTGTCAGCCCAAAACCAAACTCACAGTCCAAAGAGAATCTGACCCTGCTGTAGGCTCTCCCCGGCTCACCTCCAAACAGAAGTGGGACAATCCTCCTTTCAGGCAGGAGCTCTAGTCAGGTCCCCCAGTTTTCAGGAGGACGTTAGTGGATCTTTTCCCTGCTCATCTGATGATTAAAACACATATCTGTGGACCCACTGGAAAACCGGGATGGCAGGTACCTGACGGGGAAGAACAGGTCAAGCTCACTGACACTCATCTTCAAACTTATGCTAAAGGACATAATACCTAGAGCAAAGTATCTCACGGGTGTGTGATTCACCCTGAAACACCCTAAACGGTGCTGTCAGATGGAAGATTCTGATGGAAGTTTTCTACATCTGTGTTGTCCAATGCAGTAGCCACTGGCCATGAGTGGTTTTGAGTACTTGAAATGTGGTTGGTATGACTGAGAACTGCATTTTAAATTTAATTTAATTTAAATTAATTTAGATAGCCACAGTAGCAGTGGCTACTGCATTGGAGAGTACAGCTCTAAAATCTACTCTTCAATTAAGGCAGATCTGCACATGCTCTTGAGTGTGTAATTAGATATTACTGAGCTTTCATCCCTGGTCTGGGAAAATCCCACATGCTGTGGGGCAACTAAGCCCGTGCACCACAACTACTGAAACCTGAGCACCTAGAGCCTGTGCTCCGCAACAAGAGAAGCCATCGCAATGAGAAGCCCACGCACCGAAACGAAGAGTAGCCCCTGCTTGCCGTAACTAGAGAAAGCCTGCATGCAGCAACAAAGACCCAACGCAGCCAAGAATAAAAATAAATAAATAAATTTATAAGAAATTACTGAGCTTTACTTAGGTTTATTTTTACTTCATAAGTATAATCATATCTCTCTCTCTGCATTCCTTGCTGGAAAATTTATATCAAAATCTGAGACCCAGTTTGCAAACATGGAAGGCTCCATGGCATCCACATCATGTTTTAGCTTCATTCTTGTCTTGGTCAAAAATTCTCTTTTGAAGTGGAGGGACAAGCTGTGTTGGCTGAAAATTACTAAGCTTGTCTGGCAGTGAACTGGCTGAGACTGTGCACCACCCCCCTAAACTTTCCCATCTCCAGTGGGAGGAGTTCTATCAACTTAACTGGCCAGAGTCATCCCTCCATCAGTAGGGGCTGCAGGTCTCTAAGTGCTGGGTAGTGGCATTTCCCAGCAATTTCTGTAAATAGTTGGCTTCCTAAACTCAGTCACGGAAGTAATCTGTTTGTCCCTAAGTTCTATAGGACCATTCCCAAGCTTATGTGGTAAGAGGCAGACCAGCGGAAGCCAGCTCTCCCCTGGAATGCAGACCCACTCTGTGCTCAGCAGCCTTGCCCAAGCCCTGGCACTCTTCCCTATGGAATGATGAGAGAAAAGGAGGTGAGACTGAACCTCTTCTTGTGGACCCTCGCTTTGTAAATTCCTCACCGCCACCCAAATCCCTTTCTTTATCCCATATGGTATCATGTTGTTGTAGTATTTTCTATCCCTTCGCTATATCCACCCCATTTTCTCTCTTAATTAAATCATTTTATCTTGTTATGATGTATCTAATTTTTCAAGCTGCATTACACTCTTTAGGAAATAAGTCAACAAGACACCATTTAAATGAATCAAAATAAATAAAACATGGCAGGACGGGTTTCCCCTCACCTGGCCACCAACACTGCACTTCTGGGAGGCTGGCTGTCTTCCTGTAAATAATAGGAGGAGGGTTGCTACGTTTCATAGCTTATAACTCAAGGCTGAGAAGGAGTCATAGGCTATTCTAGTACAAAAAGGCACAAGGACTTCTTTCCAGCCTAACCTTTCCATTAGCTCAGAGGCAAAGCATCCTGAGGATTCTCCACTTTTCCCCGCTTCCTTATGCAGGGTCTTGATGCATGAATGGTGGGGATGGGAAGGCAAGAGTTTAAAAGAACCAAAAAGATGGTCATGGAGGAGAGAGAGGGCCTGAGAGGGAGGAACTGGGGGAATTCTCTCTGTTCACTGAGGGGCCAGTGACATCTTCACGGTCTAGGAGTCAGGCCCAAATCCCCACCAATCCACAGACCCTCTGGATTGAATTACATGGCTTGAATCAGAAGTAAAGAACTGATAGAATATTCTTTGGGATTCTGGGCTTGTTCTTGCCTGGCTGTGAGAGGAAGGTGCCTACCTCTTCTTTGCCCATCCATCCTTCCAACCATCTCCAGCCATATTTCCATGGCATTTAGGAAGAGTTAATAAATGCTGGCTCTTATGATTGTTGTTTGTTACATTTTGTCCATTTCAGTGTCTGTCATAGGTGAGGCCATTGCCGACCTCCTCTTCCAAGAGGCCAGGATGGGAGTGCTAAGGACCACATGTGAGACCACACTATAAATGTCTAGCCTCCATCGAAAAATGCAAGACTTTCCATTTCTTCCTATCTTCTCTAATCATTCCTGCTTCCCAGCCAAAGGAGAAACTGTTTAGAAAAATCAGGCCACGATTACCCCCGAGAGAAAATATGTTTTGAGTCTAGTGAAGGCCTTTGCTGAGTGACATTAATTATACTAATTTAGTTTTGACATTATTAATTAACCTTCTCAGCTGTTTATATTGTAGCCTTTTATTAAAACAAAATGATTAAAACAAATAATTAAAGAATATTACTACCACCTTAAATGTGTACATCATTTTAAGCTTACCAAAGGCTTTTATCCACAATCTCATATAACACACACAGATTCCACAATGTGAATATGGCAAGGCTTATTCTTTCTTTTTTCATTTTTACATTTTGGTAAAATATACATAATATAAAATTGCTCATTTTTAGCATTTTAAAGTGTACAATTCAGTGGCATCGAGCACATTTACAACAATGTGCAACCAACACCACTATCCATCTCCAGAAATTTTTCATCATCCCAAACAAAAACTCTATACCCAGTAAACAATAACTCCCCCTCCCCTCCCCTCCCCTCCCCCAGACCCAAGGAACCTCTAATCTACTTTCTGCCTCTATGAATTTGACTATTTCAGGAACCTCACGTAAATGGAGTCATGCAATATTTGTCCTTGTGTGGCTTCTTTCACTCAGTATAATGTCTTCAAGAGTCACCTACGTTGTAGCATAGATCAGGATCTCATTCCTTTTTAGGGCTGAATAATATTCCACTGTACATACACACCACATTAGTTCACCCATTCATCCGTTGATGGACATTTGGATGGTTTCTCCTTCTCGGCTAGTGTGAGTGGAGCTGACGTGATCATCGAAAAGCCTCATTCGTCTTTGACCAAGGTGGCTAAGTGATCCACTGAGTCTCGTGGAGGTAGAGCTCAGTGTCCAATCCTGACTGCATGTTAGAACGGCCTGGGAGTTTGAAAACAGCAAACAAACCACACTGGATGACCAGGATGGCAGATTCTCTGGACGTGAAGCCTGGATGGAGCAGTTTAAAGAGCCTCTAAGTGATTTTTCTGTGCAGCTAGAATTGAGGGCCATGAAGCCCATAGCACAGGACCTCCAGGCCAAGCCACTCACGGACGTTTCCAGGCTTTCTCCTTTGGGTCTTCTCTCTCTCTTTTATTAAAGCCACCCGTCACGATCAGTGCACCAGAGTAGATCCTCTTTATATCATTTTAGCCCATAATTTGGAGCAGGAAAAATAAAACAAAAATTTTTTAATTCAAAATTCAAGCAAAAAGCAAAAAAACAAAAAAACCCAGCATGTGCTCAACAGCGTGAAGCCAAATGCTGGTTTGTTGGCTAAATATATGGACCTATTCGTTTCTTGCATTTTAATCATCTCATTTTAATAACACACCACAATACAAACAATTGTGCGGGTTAATTCAGCTCTGTTTAAGAAGTCTTGTTCTGTACGCCAAAGCTTGTTGTTCTGTCTGGTTAAATGCTCATGCATTAAAATGCTAATAATTAAACTGTTACGACTGACTAATGAACTCTGCCAGCGATAAATGATGGTCTTGTTAGATTCACCGCTCAGCAAGCCTCCTTTTGTACCGAGAAAGTTAAAGGTTAAAGTGCTCTTGAAACCAGTGAGTGGATCTAGAAGCAATTACAATTTTTCCTTGAAACTAATAGTTACTACAATAATGTTTCAATTCCAACCCAGTAAGAGTAAAAAAGACCAAAAGAAAAAAGGGGGGATGGGGTTTGAGGGAGGCTGACGCTGAGCTTTATTCATGGAGAAGGATGTGGTGCTTGTTTTAGCCCACAGGGCAGGTGGTACGGTTTTTCAGATGAAAGCCTGCTGAGTTAACAGACATCCTTCCTAGAACCAGTCTTCCCAAGAATGCAGACAGGAATGGTGATTTTTCAGGACACAGCAGCAGGTGACCCAGCGTCATGGGTACTATTTAGAGCATGATGGTTAAACAAGGCAGGAAGTTTCTCCCTGATTCTCTGTGTGATTTGGGGGCAGTTGCTTAATCTCTCTGGACCCCAATTCTCTCATTCTTAAGAGCAGAAGAATAATTACAACTCTCTATGGCAAACATTTGCTTTATCCTGCTGAGTAGTTAGTTCTCATTTTTCCATTCAGAGCCTCCAAGCCATGCCTTACTCCTGGGCTCTCGGGTTCACAGGGTTTGGGGGGGAGTTGATTCCAACCCCCCAGCTCCAGGGGTAAGCATGTGACCACGCCTGGCCAATCAGAGCCTCACATCCCTGTGGCCTCAACAGGGCGCAATCAGAAACAGGGCAAATCCTGGGCCTCCGGCCAGAGCAATCCAGAAAGCAGCGCACCCTTTACAGTGGACTTGAACCTAGAAGGGTGTGATCCTGGAGCCGCCAGGGCCACTGTAGCAGAAGGTCTTCCGGACAAAAACAGAGCTGAGTAGGAGAGGCAGGTTCTTGAGGAGCTGGATCCAGACTTACCCAGCGATTTTTCAGTGATGTGAGCCAGAATTTCCCGTGTGTCCCCCTTTAAGCCATTTTGAGCTGAGTTTCTGTTGCTGGCCTGGAGTTTTGTCCTCATGGCTGAGGAAACTACGGTAAAGCTCAGGCTCAGCCCTGCCTCCTGGGGTGGCCCCTCCGAAGGCTCCAGTGTGATGCAAGCTTCTTCCTTGGTCAGCATCACAGGGCTCTGAGCATTGCCTGGGGCCGACTTTGCAGTTATAGGAGCTTTCAGTCTCCAGCAGGGCTGGGAATTCCTCAAGTGCAGGGTCACCGTACCCGCCTCCCATGTGCTCTTCGTCCTTAAAGCCACGGGCAAGGTGAGCTTGACTTGGTCAGCTGTGGCAAAGACGCAATACTGCCAAAATTCCACAGTGACAATAGAACCAGAAGGCAGGGCTGGCAGGGAAAAACCTAAAGGCATTCAGGGCCTTCCCTTCCGGAGACAGCGTGCCCTTTTCTAAACATGCATTTTTTTTCTGGAGGAAGAAAAGGAAGAGTCTGCTGAAAAAAAAAATCAACCAAGATCATGAGCTCAATTCATTTGCAAGTTCCCTTAGCCATTCAGCTTGATCTTTGGACTCAAACTTAACGGTGGTCACAATGGACCAACCCGCAAGGTTTCTCCAAGCATTTGGTGAGAGCGTGTGTTTAGAAGGATTTCGGAGAAAGCAGAGCTTAGGATCTCAAATCAGAATGACTTACTTGTATGTATGACCTGCTGGATAGTATGTATGACTATCCAGCAGGTCATACATACAGTGACATACAGCAGGTAACTGCCCCTCTCTGAGACGCCTCATCTCTAAGATGAGGATAAAATCCTTGTCCTGGTATCAGGGATGCTGGGGAGTAAGCGGAACCATAGAAAGGATAGTGACCCGTCTGCATGGAGATCTCTAGTTTCCATAGAGTTTTCACACCTACCTTTGTGTTGGGCAAAAGTCATGTAAATGAAAAGCATGATACAAATATAAGAGGATTATTCTATTCCCTTAAATTCTTTTCTGGTCATTTCATGTCTTTCTCGCCTCCCTAAAAAGTTAAATTCTTTTGGTAAATATTTACTGAGCATCTATTACCATGTGTGCAGTCCTTTGCTACGTGCTGAGGATACAGCCGTGAGAACAAAGATGTGGTCTCGAGACCACATGGAGCTTTTATGGAGCTTATAGTCTAAAGGGGGGACCTACCCCCAAAAAATCCTACAGAAAAATAAATGTATAATTACAAATGTGATGAGTCCTATGATGGAAAAGAGGGTTTTCCTATGATGGAGACGGTTAAGAGAGCCAAAGCGGGTCTCTGGAGACGTGTGGAGGGGAAGGCAACTGAGAGATCTCTGAGAATGTAAGATTTGGCTTGAGACCTGCAGAGGAATTCAAGCTGGGCCCCCAGTGGGCGAGAAGAGAGGTCCAGGCAGAGGGAGCAGCGGGCACGAGGGCCGGGAGGCAGGGAAGAGGAAGCGGCTCTGGGATCCCTGAGGACAGAGCCTGGGTCTTCTTCTTCATACCCTGTCTCCTGCTCCGCCACGGTCCTCCCTGCCACCTCAACATCCAAGGCTCCTAGCCCAGCACTGGGCACAGAGCTGGCTTTTCAGGGAGAAGAATAAGATGATCATTAGGGCTATTTACCTGCAGACCCGTTTTCTTCCTTCCGAGCACAAGGTTGGTGGTGTTTCCCTCCTTGTTGAAGTTGGGCATGAACAAGTGACCTGCTTTGGCCAGTGGGATGTGGACAGAAGTGATGTGGGTCACTTCCTGGCAGAGGCTCGAGGAAGGATGTTTGTTGGCTTTGCCACCTGCCCTCTGCTGCAGACCAGGTAGGTTCCTCAGTGGAGGCTCTGCTGGTCTCCTGAGGTAGGAACACAGAACAGACCCCCGCCAACCCAGAGAGACATGAAGTAGGACCTAAAAATAAACACTTGTGCTCAGCCGTGAGATTTTGGTGTGTTTTTCTTGTGACAGCATTGTACAAATTATAATACCATGGTACAAATTACAATATGATGATAATGATGTGAAAGAAACATCATGAGTATTTCCTAAGAAGCACAAGTGAGGGTGGGGGAAAGTGAAACAGGGAAGGAGAAAAAGCCAGCATGAAGGTATGTTATTGATGTCACTGTTGTAGAGCCATGAGGGCTCAACTGCCTGACCCTTGGAGCCCTCTGCCTGCCTTCTAGAATTTTCTGGCCATTGGGCAGGACTCTGGAACACTCGTTCGCAGGACCCGCCCATGGCCCAGTGATGCTTACTCTTCCACAATTCCACACTGCACCTTCAGGTGGGCTCAACAGGATCCCTTGACTTTGGAGAAGCTTCCAAAGCAGAAAAGGTGGAGACGCTGAGCATGCCCTGGAGAGCACTCTGCTCGCTGGCACAGAACTGCCTGCTGCTCTTGGTGAAATCAGAGTTGGTATCAGACACAGCCTGAGGGGCTGTGACATAGGACTCAGAAAGCATCTGCTACAGAGTCCACCAGCTGCATCACTATCCCTTCTTCCACTTTGTGTTCTGAGAAGAGCTTAGGAGATGAGGTCACATAGCACTGAGGATGCAGCTCCAAGTGCAGACCATGAAAGGCTAGGAAAAGATGCTGCTTTGGGGACTAAGGTAGGTAAGTTGTGATTCACCTCCTCCAAGAAGCCCTCCAGGATTCCCTCTGCTCAAGTACCCTTGCCCTCTTCTAAACCTCTCTCTGAACTCTCTTGTTGTCCCAAGTAGAACTATCAGTTCTGCCCATGATGCCCACGAATCTCCCTCATGTCTGGAGGCAGGACTCACACCAGATTCATCTTTGTGGCCTCGCTGTGTCCAGCATAGTGCTGGAACATAGAAAACACCCAATAGTTATATATTTTTTATATTTATAACATATATATATATATATATATTTTTTTTTTTTTTTAAATAGTGACTGAAAATTACAACCAGAATGACAAGTGTTATCAAGAGTGAATGTAGGGCTTCCCTGGTGGCGCAGTGGTTGAGAGTCTGCCTGCTGATGCAGGGGACACGGGTTCGTGCCCCGGTCCGGGAAGATCCCATGTGCCGCGGAGTGGCTGGGCCCGTGAGCCATGGCCGCTGGGCCTGCGCGTCCGGAACCTGTGCTCCGCAATGGGAGAGGCCACAGCAGTGAGAGGCCTGCGTACTGCAAAAAAAAAAAAAAAAAAAAAAGAGTGGAAGTAAAGTATAACTTACTGCACTAAATGGTATGGAGAATGAGTACTGAGCATCAGTATTTCAAGTGCTCATTTTTTTTTTTTTTTTTTTTTGAGGGCCTCTCACTGTTGTGGCCTCTCCCGTTGCGGAGAACAGGCTCCGGATGCGCAGGCTCAGCAGCCATGGCTCACAGGCCCAGCCGCTCCAGCCGCTCCACGGCATGTGGGATCCTCCCGGACCGGGGCACGAACCCGCGTCCCCTGCATCAGCAGGCGGACTCTCAACCACTGCACCACCAGGGAAGCCCTCAAGTGCTCAGTTTTTACTACGACAAATGAGTTTCCTTAACTTACTGAATCTATGTTGGATTGACATCAACACTTCTCACAAGGGATAATATAACTAAACTACTAAACTACGTTTTTTTTTTATTGGTTTTTTATTGTGGTAAAAGTCACATAATATAAAACATACTATTTTAACCATATTTAACTGTATAGTTCAGTGGCACTAAGTACATTCACATTGTTGTGCAACTCAAAAAAAAAAAAACAAACACAAGAGTTATTTTTTTTGAGTGAATGGACAAGGGCATTTCAATTGGCACCAGTGGGATTGTCCACTTTTTTTTTTTTTTTTTTGGTGAGGGTCCTTGACCACTAACCATAAAAACAGTAAATATTTATTGAGGTTTTACTGGCTTGTGTTAGAAAATACTTTTACAGCCATCATTTATATTCCATTGATGATAAAACTGAGGCTGAGGGGGTGAAGTATCCCAAGGTCCCATGAGGGGAAGTAGCAGAGCAAGGATGTGAACCGAGGGAGCTGACCCAAGTTTGAGGGCTCATCTCTCTCCCAGGCTGCACTGAAAGGGCACCAGGAGAAGATGGGGAGACTCAGCTGATTCCTAGGTCTGTTTAAGTCTCGAAAGAATCCCCTCCCCAGCTGGCATCATTTGGCTAAAGTTACATTTTCGATCTTGTTTTGTGGCCCCACTGTTGTGCATCATCTCTGTGTAATGAATGGGAGGAAGCGGGGGAAGCCTGAGCTCCCCTCTCTTCTCTGGGGGTCACAGCCACCAGCTGACAGCCCACTTCCGCCTGAGAAGCCTGGCTTCCTGTTCGTGACCTCTTCCTCAGAGAGAAATAGGCAGAGAAGGAGAAATGGGATACAAGGTTTACACAACTCAAAACCATAGAGTTTATATCTTCTAGTGGATTCCTCCGAACTACCTGATCTTCCTCACTCCACTTCCTCAGAGTGGGACCCCCCAGATCAGGCCAAAGCCTTCTGTGAAATTCTTCACTGATGCTGGGTACATCTTCTTTGTGACATTTGACATAATTGCAATTTTACATTGGTTTTCATGATTCTTTAATTCATGGTCTCCTTCACAAAACCAAAAACCACAAGAGCAGGAACCATGACTGTTATCCATCCTTCTATCCACCTATCCATCCACCCAAAACAAATATTTTGAGTGCCATCCATGTGCCAGGCGCTGATCTGGCCACTAGGGAAATTACAGTGAATGAAAGAAAATTTCTACATGTACACAGCATTTTGGTGGGTGGAGAGAGACGATAAATGAGAAATCAAATACATGTAGAACATGTCCAGGATAAGTGCTATGAAAAAAAAAGTAAAGAAATGTGGTGGTCAGAGGTAGAGTGATGGGCAATGGAGGCTCCATGCCCAGGACTTCAAAGAAGCCTACAGATTTGTCTCCCAGAATTTTCTTCCAAAGGACAGGGTAGTCACCATCCCCCAGCCGGCAGCTGGACAATTTTCTGCTGAGACCCCTGGGCTCCTGCTTGGGAAAGAAACAAGTGAAAAGAGAGAAACAGGGAGTAAAATTTCCAGTATCCAGCAAAGGGCCTGGCATTTAGTGAGCCCTCAATATTAGATGAACAAATGCACAGATGGATGGATGGGTGGTTGAAAGGGTACGTCATGGAGATATTTTGGGGTGGGCTGGAGGCTGAGGACAGTCCTGAACCCATCCAGAGGAGAGGTGGGCTTTGGGAGTGTGGGTGCCTCATCCTGACGTTTGCCGACTGCCCATGAAGGATCCTCTGGGGAAGATGAGACGGGCCCACGTGGCACCTACAGGACTCTCTGAGTCTCCTGAAGCCCCCCTGCCCCCGACTCCCCTGGCATGAAAGGCAACTCAACCTGATCCCTAGGTCAATGTCCTGACCCAAAGCCTTGAAGCAAAGGGTGGGGTCCTGGGGTGAGGCTCAAACCCAGGTGACCACAGGAATTCCTCTTCCTGGATCCACTCAAGTGCAACAAAGACTCAACTGGCAGCTAAAGTAAGTTAATAAGAAAGTCGCATTGTGTACCTAATGAATTTTTTAAATCAATTACGAAACAGTCTCCTTGGTCATTTGTTAACATCTTGAAACATCTTGAAACCTTTACAAATTAATTTGACTGTATTAAAAGAAAACGTCTCACAGTCTGTTAACTCCATAAATGTGTTTTAAATTTGTTTTTGAATGCAACAACAAGCCGTGTACGTGTTTGTGTGTGTGTGTGTGTATGTGTGTGTGTGTGGTTCAGACTGACCATTCCCAGACACACTGCTCTGCATTTGAATGGGGTGCCCTGGCCCATTCACAGACACTGTCGCAGTGTCAGTGACAGTCCTGTCCAGGGGAGTGGCAGCGCTGGTACAGCTGCCCCCGTGTTTCTGACCGTCCTGGGCCAGCAGGGTGGCACCTCTGGAGATGCTGCTTAAAACTGCCACCCAGCCTAGGGCCAGCTCTTCTCCTGGGGCAGAGTTAGTGGCTGATGACTGCAGTAAGTGGCAGTGAGAGAAAGGGACGGGTGGATGCAGCCATCCTGAACCCCAGAAGGCAGAGGGACACGGGAATCAGAGCTGGGAGGCCTAGCTAATGAGGGGGACACCGAGGCGGGCCCCCAATGCCAGGCTGCCTGGAGAAGCTGGCAGCGGTCCTATTTCAGTGAAGTGCTGTTCTCTTTTAAGCCAGTGACATGGGAGCAAATCAATAGGAGGGGGCTTTGCAAGACCCATGAAGTAAACTGCTCCGCCATTTTAGCTTCAGCCAAGTCCATGCCTGAGTTCTGTTTTAGGCACCCTGTTTGGAGAATGATGCAGGCATCCTGGAAAGGGGCCGGGGGAGGCAACAGTCACTTGGGAGTGTTGAAAGGCAGGATTAAAGGAGCTAAAAGTATTGAGCATTTGGAGGGGAGAAGGGACAGGGGCCCGGGATGGGGACAGGTGGGGACGGCTCAATGGCTCCCCACGTTCAAGTCTGCAGAGGGTTTTGTAAGCACATCACCAGTCTTATTTCCATGGAGAACAATGATGGGATTTCTTTTGAAACAGGAGGGAATTAAGTTAGACCTGAGGAAGGCTGACTTGAAATAAAGGTGATTTATCACAGAGATGATTCCCCCGACTGAGGGTGTAGAATCTGTCTTCCTGAGAACCTTTAAGAACCAAGCAGACATCTCTGTTTTCTGAACAGTAGGTACAGCCTTCACCACAGAACGAAGTCTCATTCTGATCTGACAGGTTTTTAAAAAATTAAGACTTTCTTGTTTCCCATCTTATATTTCTACATAATCGCATTTCTTATAGTGAAACATAGCTACGTTAAGTTTGTATTTTTAAAGTTTTTTTTTTCTGACTATATGCTTACTGTTAAGTAATTGTGAAAAACAGAAAAGTACAAAGCAGAAGAAAAAAATTGAGATAATCACCGTTCCACTTCTTTCTTTTCTGGACACATAAATCTATAGAATTATTCCATCTAAAGGTTTGTACTTTGATTTTTTTTTTTAGCTTAACCCTGCTTCAAAATTATTTGTCCATGTCATTACAAAAACCTTCAAACGTTTCCCCACATTAAATAATGTATTTTTCTTGTTTTGTCTACAAATGAAATACAAAGTAATATAAAATTTAAGTATTTCAGAATTAATTACCTAATAGGAAAAAGGGAAGGCATGGCCCTTCCCATAAAACTACCCACAGGGATAATGACTGTGAACAGCTGGGGGTACATTTCGTGATCCAAAGCATGTCTGATGACTTTATAACATCCCTTCAAGTGGATGCACTCCATTTTATTTACTTCCCTGTTGAAGAGTTACATTTTCAGGTTTTCACTGAATCTCTGGTCTTCACTTATTCACCGTTTATGTGTTCATTTAATTTGTAACCGTTGGTGAGCTCCACGTGCACTCTTCTAGGTCATGAGAATGAAGAACGGATGAACACAACAGAGGAAACCCATGACCTCAGGGAGCTTCCAGTTTAGATAAGGACACTTGACCATAAACAAGTAAACACAGAGCACGTGGGAGGTGGTATGTGCCCCGGAGAAAACTCCGCAGGGAAGGGGGCAGACTGTGCCCGGCGGCGGGTGGGGCCAGCTGGAGGGGCTGCCATGCTGGTTCCTGGGCCTGGGTGGACGCTCAGCCCGCCCCTGAGCTAATGACCATGACCAATTTCCTCGGCAGTCCTGGGAAGGCTCGGCCCCTTCCTCCCTGATGCCCTCCTCCTTTCCCATGTCTGTTAGGGTTGAGTCTGGAGAATTCTACCTCACACTTTTCCTTCCATGTGAAAACTTCCCCCAAATTAAATTATCATCAGCTCTTTACTGAGCCCATTTTCTCGCCCGCTCAGTACGCAACACAATTACAGCAACCTGGGCTGACTGACAGAGACCAAAATCCCACAAGATGAGACAAGCCCCTCCCTCAGGACCCCAATTCTGCCTCCTCAGAAATGATCCCCCAGACTGGGCTTCCCACACAGCCTCAAAGCCTGCTTCTAGGTGGCCAGATGGTGGTTGGGTCACCCCAGCCTTGTCTGGCTATCAAAGGACCCCTGGTCCGTGTGGGGAATGCGCTTCCACCAGCACTGTGTCCATGCCACCCTGAGCCTCTGACAGGAGACACTATAGCCCTTCAACCGGGTGACCAGGGAGGGGAGGTCCCAGCTGCCTGGCCCCAGATCCCGAGAAAGTGCCTGTCTGGGGCCTTCCCCTCACTCAGCGACAGCCGTCAGCTCAGAACGCCACCTGTCTGGTAACGGAGAATCACTTAATATTTCACTTAAAGTCACCAAATAATAAGTATGTTGGAACATTGAAAGCATCACCAATTTGATACTTTTTAGAATGCAAAAGTAAAAAGTTTCTGAAAGCATTTCATGAGACAAGAATAAACTACAGAAAGAAAAGCTGTCTCTATCACAGGGCCCATCGCAGCCCTCTCCTGAGTATCCAGTGTTCATGGGCCTGAGGCCTCCCAAGCAGGCCCCTCCTCCTAACACATATGCACATACCTAGGAGCTTTATTTGTCGTTTTCATGAAAATGGAATCCTACTTAATAAATATCTCTCAACCTATCTTGCTTTGAATTCTTAATGGCTCTACAAGTCAGTGAATCTGAATCTACCTCAGTCTCTTTTTTTCAAGTTTCTAAGCACCCACACACATATAATTTGCATATTTAAGATTTTATTAATATGCTGATTTTGAGGGCAGGTTTTTTTTTTTTAACTTGCTTCCCTCCACCATTCCCCCACCTCCCACCTCCAACACATGCTAGCATCCTGTTTTCTGTCCTTCTATACCCTTTTTCAGTGCTCACGGAATCATACACAGATAAACAAATATAAACACATGTATAAGATGATACATCAATTAAATGCACCACTGCTCTTGCTTTTCTCACTCACCATGTTATGGAAATCCGTCCCCACCCCCCAAATCTGATAATGAAGTTCTCGTTCACTTATAGTGGGCATAAGCCTGATTTATTTGGCCATTCTTCTACTGATGGGAATTCATTTAATTTTTAATTTTTATTTTTATTATTTTTTTGTGTGTGTGGTACACGGACCTCTCACTGTTGAGGCCTCTCCTGTTGCAGAGCACAGGCTCCGGACGCACAGGCTCAGCGGCCATGGCTCACAGGCCCAGCCGCTCCGCGGCGTGTGGGACCCTCCCGGACTGGGGCACGAACCCGTGTCCCCTGCATCGGCAGGCGGACTCTCAACCACTGCGCCACCAGGGAAGCCCTAATTTTTAATTTTTACTTTTGGCTACTGCAGTGTTGTGCTAAACATCCTTATGTGTTTACACGCAGATCCATATCTTTAGGTAATTGAGCTTTTACTTCTATGGAATAGATTCCCAGGAGTGAAAATTCTGAGACTTTGACATGATTTAAGGTTTAAAAAGAAAAGTTCTAGGGAAGGAAAACAAATGATGCATGTGATGTAGGCCCCAAGCTAGGAGCTTCTGAGGTTGGGACACTTTCCGTGGTCTAATTCTCTACCCTCATTCCTAAATGGTTCAAAGTGTTCCTTCTGCCTCTTATAGATAGAGCAATGGGGCCCCCATCTACTCACATTCTCCCTCAGCCTGGTATGGGAGAAAAAGTACTGAAGTAAGGGCAGGGACCTCTTACTAGCCTTGTGATCTTGGATATTTACCCAGCTTTTTGGCACATTTCTTAGTCTCCCCATCTGCAAAGGAATCCAGCTGGTCTGGTGCTGAGAGCCAGGCCACTGGGGACACCTATAAGGAGGATGTGGGTGAAGGTTTGGGAAGGGGCAAGCACCAGGCCCTAGTAAGGCTCCAGTTTGATCTTGCTCCCGGAGGCCACGGCAGGTGCTCGGCTACGACCCAGCCTTCCTCTCCTTCCCATACCTACTACTATGGCCTCCCTGGGAGATTCAGCTTCACTTAGTTTCTTTTCCTTGATGGAAAAATCATGCAATTGAGCAGAACAAGCAACCGTACATTTTAGCCTCAACACATGAATGAGTCATGATGGATGAGAAGGAAAAACCACAGATGCTTAAGGTGGTTTAGAAAATGAAATCTTTGTTTGAAGCCGGCTGATACAATCTCCACATATTCATTTGGCCATGTTGTTTATTAACCATGTAGCTGGACCAGGATGAGCCAAGGGTGGGGCAGGCCGAGGGCAGGGTGATGTCTCAGACTCGTCCTGCATACACAGTGGAAGCTTGGACAAGAATAATGTGCTGATATCCGGTGTAACATTCACCGGGTGTCCTGGCACATACATTGTGATGTGCGCCATTGATGTCACAACCCGGGGGAAAGGTGTGCAGACAGACGCAGTAAGGGGCACATTTCCTTTTGAGCCAATCAAGGGATGCTGAGTTTCACTGAGAGGAAAAGGGGTTCCGTGCAGTTGACTTTGTGGAAACAGTCCCTTCATGTTTATAACAATCTCAGAGACATCACAGGACTTCGTGGAAAGAATGGGGATACGTTAGGGAAACTGGCTCTGCCACCAAATAGCTTTGAGGACCTTTGTGGAGGCACCACACTTCTCTGGGCCTCTGTTTACCCACCTGGAAACTAAGGCCATTAGACTAGATGAATTCTAAAGCCACTCTCAGCTGTGAAACTCTAAGCATATTTTTAAATTAAAAAGAACATTTAAAAAATATAACAAAAGAAATCATGTTCCGGAATTTTATTCATTTTAGAAGAAATGTAGTTTACAGAAGTTGATAATATTTATACAAGGGATGTGAGAATAGAAAATAAATTGTTTCAAAAAAAAAATAAGAAATCATGTTCCTTATAGAGAAATCAGAAAATACGAATTGACCAAAGAAAGAAAATTGAACAAAATATTAAATTTGAAATCACAGTACTGAGAATAAAAATTGAAGAAAAATGTTTAAAAATTGAAATCGTAAGACTGAGCAGTAAACATTATAAACCAACTCATGTATGCCCTCATAGGCTTTTTAAAATAGGCATTTATATCTTTTAGTATTTATATATAAATAAATAGGCATTTATATCTTTTAGTATTTATATATAAAATTTGTCCTTCTTGTAAACAGGGGATCATTCCAGACACAGAGCATTACAGTATGCTTATTTGTAACTTCGCATGACCCATACATGACGATCTTCCTTTCACATCACTGTCAGCCGTGTTTAAAATGCCTGCCAAGTTCTTCAGCAGAACTAGGATGGATGCTCCAAATTTTATTAATGCTGGACACTTAAGATGTTTTGCATTTTCCAATATTATAAATAATGCTTGAAGACCATCCTGGTAACTACCTCTTCATATGCATCTTAAAATTATGTCCTTAAATAGGATGATCAGAAAGGTAGAAATGCATAGTTGATGGGTGCTGTGTGCCCAGAGCAGAGAGCAGAGTCCAGCGTGCTTTGAGGGGGAAACGAGGAGGGATGTCTGAGCCAACCAATAACCATGGCTTTGTTGAAGGGAATCTCTAACTGTGCTGACTGGCCGGTTGGGATGGGGGTGGAGGGTGGTGGAGCAGGAGGGGGTTGGGTGGCTCGTTAGTGAGACGCTTATAACCGTGTTCATGTGGGCAAGGGTCTATGGGATGCGTCTGCAGAATCTTTCAGAGATATGCACTGAGTAGTGGGTGTTGATGAGGGGGAGGTGAGTAATCCTGTAGTGCTGGGAACACAGGAGAATGTTCTCTGATAACAATCACTGCTCAGCTATTCCCTGAGGAAAGAACTAAAGGGTTCTCCTCCGTTGACTCTTGGAATGCCATTTCATTGCCCTCCTCATTATGAAAGGGAAGGATAAAAGTTGAGGTCTCATAAACAAGTGCTTGCAAGATTACTGAGATAATATGTAAAAGCACTTGAATTCCTTCATGAATAAGAAAAAATGTAGAATGAACGTGGGTTCGGTAGCCCTGATAACTCAGCAGATGGTGGTGGTGCCGGTTCCTGAGTCTGGTATGTGCTATGATTCAGAGGGAACCTCTCTCTACCCATTTCACAGATGGGTTGGCCTGGGGCGTGGCAGTCCAAATGATGGGTCCAACTCTATGCAAGAGAGCCACAGCAGAGCTGGAAGCCCATTGCTCGTCCTTGGATGACCATCCGTGCCTTGCCAACTTTACTGTTGAGAGGTTGGAGTGAGGTAATGTCCCAGAACATCCTTTGTAAACTATAAAATATTTTATGTCTATGTGAGAGATTACTCTGACTTATAAAGCTAAGTTACAGCAAATTTTATTTTATTTTTATTATTTTTTTTTTTTTTGCAGTACGCGGGCCTCTCACTGTTGTGGCCTCTCCCGTTGCGGAGCACAGGCTCCGGACGCGCTTGCTCAGCGGCCATGGCTCACGGGCCTAACCGTTCCAAGGCACGTGGGATCTTCCCAGACCGGGGCACGAACCCACGTCCCCTGCATCGGCAGGCAGACTCTCAACCACTGCGCCACCAGGGAAGCCCTACAGAAAATTTTAAGTTAAAAAAATCAAATGGCCAGGCTGTAGAATGCTAACTTTTCATATTCATTTTTCCTAACGGGACAGTAAGGATGGAGAACATGTATTGAATTCTGCTATGTGATCTAAGAGAGTCTATGATGTTTAGCCATTTAATCCTCACAAAATCCCTGTGAGGTAGGTGCTACGGTTATCCCCATCTTACAGATGAGGAAACTGGAGTACAGAGAGGTTAAATAATTTGCACAAAATCACGCCATCTCTACGTACTAAGTCTGCTGACTCTCGTAGTCTTTGATGCATCCCGAGATCAGAAAAATGTACTCATGTGCAGAAAATGAGGACTTGGATTTGAGCTGACCATTAATGTGCCTTTGGAAAGTCTAGATCAACCCAAAGATTTGCCCCTCTGTTTTGCCAGCACAAGGCTGACCCTCCCAAGATCCTCTAGTGCTCCGTGCACACTTCTCTCCTGGAACAGAAAGGGTTAAGTTGACCCATGACCTGGAGGACCCTGAGACATTTTCCTTCTGTGCCACATATGTAGATGGGCTCTGAAGACGAACACCTCTCCTCATTGGAAATCATGAATTTTTATGAAGCCTGTCCAGAATTCCCAGAATTCAGCCGAGTGCACTTTGCAGACCCTAAAATGCTGTCACCATGGAAGGTTTCATTGCTTGCACCTGCTAAAACATTTGAGGCATTTGAGAGGCAGTGAAACACATTTGCTTTTCATTTTATCTGACTTTGGAAACCTTTGAAGTGTTTAATCGTAGAGCCCAGGAAAGATCCCCGCCTCTTAATCATTTACTCTGGAAGGCACATTCTCGGCTGGTAGCCTGTCAAGCAGAAACTGACCTAAGCCCAGTTTTATTAAGTGTCACATGCCCAGTCACTGTTCATTAAAGGTGTTTTAAGGTTTGAATTATGTAATTTATGAGAAAAAGAAATAAAAATTCCATTGTTTTATTAATATGCAGCCCAGGATCTCTCGCTCCTAACAAACTTGAAGGAACATTGGGCGAAAGCACAGGAGGCAGGGTGGCTGGAGGTGGTCTTCCTCGGCCCCCAATCCCCCCTCCACATCCACTCGACCCAACCCCAGGCAGGAGCCCGGCGAGTGGGCAGTGCCATCTGCCCCCCTCAGAAGGGAGTGGGAAGGGAGCATCCCAACCGGTCCTCCTGTCTCCCCGGCCTGAGACTCAATGACAAAGCGGCCACCTTCGTTCTCTTTCCAGCTCTTCTGTCTCTTTTCCAGAAATGCAGGAAAAAGCATTTCCAGGGTGACCCGGGGTGATGGTGTGAGTCACAGTCATTGAGAGCTAATGCCCCTCGCTCTCAGGAGAGCTGGGAGAGGGCGTGGTGCCAGGTAATCGGCCACCTGCTCTAGGTGAATGATCTCATTGGATCCTCACCCCTCAAGGGGTGACTGTCCCCATTTTACAGAAGAAACAGAGGAGTCAAGCTGGGATCCCTGGGCTGCCCTTGTCCTTTCCTCTCAGGTGCCAAAGGCAACCTGAGCCCAGGTTACACTTCTCGGAATCATGCAGCTGGACAGGCCAGGAGGAGGGGATGGACCAGACTGGGCAACCTGTGCCTTATCTGGACCTGAGCTCTGCACAGAGGCCCAGCAGGACCCCAGCAGGGTTAGACACCTTCACAAAGGATATTTTTCTCAGAGCATTTACAAGTCCATGTCCACTGGAGGCTTTGCGTGTAGATGGCTCCTAGCTGGGTCTCCCTTATCAGACATGGTGGGACCTCCCCTTGTTCTGAGGCCCCCAATATCCTCCCTGGTTCCCCAACAAAGGTGAGGGAGCCAGCCCTGCGTGCCTTGTGGTAGGGTGGCTTTGAAATCTTCCGGTGTTGTTTGCTTATATGCATCTTCCTCTGAGCAGCACAATAAAGCCCCCATGGGGGAAAGTCATTTTCCCAAATGCCCACGGCTCAGAACACTGAGAGCGTGATTAGGGTTTGAAAGCTGGTGCAGCTGAAGGTATTTCTCACCCTCCACATGCTCCCCCCCACCACCAACTTTCCCCACACAGAGAGAATCATGAACTTGACTTTGAGTTTGAACTTGATTTTCTTCATCAAGTGACTCATGTGCTACAGGTGCACAGTTGCACCAGGCTTTTCCCCCTTGGTTCAGATTTGTGACTTTTTATTTCTGAAAGGGGATCTCAGGTGCTAAGGCTTTCTAAGACATCTCACAGGAATGGTGCAGAGTTTTGAGAACAAGGGCCCTTTAAAATCCAGGAGGGATGGGGGCAGGGCCTGGTTAAAGCTAAATGAACTCCCCTTTGGGAAGCTCCATGCTCCCAGCCAACGCAGAAAAGGAAAGGCCCTGTTTGCAAGAAGAGAGTTGGTGGGCCAGGTTTTACAAATCGATGTCAATCATTAACCTACTTAATTTTGAATTACCAATTCCACTGATATTTTGATAGTGCTGGCTGCTGGCAATCTAGACTGTAGGGGCTGTTGCCTTTGATCTGCCAGGCCAATTTCCATTAGCAGTAAAACCACAGACCTCTGCTGGGCCACAGGCCGCCGAGTTCTGATGTCTCCCGTTGCCTTGGGGGAGCTCTGAGCTGCTGGTCCCAATGCCGAGGGAGCCTTGGGCAGAGTCTCCAGAAGGAGTCATCACAGATCGATCAACTCATTAATTCTGCTCAGTTTTCAGCATTGCACTAGGCACTGGGAAGCAGAGAGGAGTGAGTTATTTCAGACAGTTGGAGATACAGGGTTTCAGCACACAGGGTTCGATACACGCTTGGGTGGGGAAGAACAGACAGCTGTGGGAGCTTTGAGAGGTGCATCAGGGAAGACTTCCCAGAGGAGGTGACACATAAGCTGAGACCTGAAGCTGGGGTAGGAGTTAGCTGGGCGATGGGCAGAAAAGCAAAGGCGAGCTCAGAAGTAAACCCTGGGAAGGCGTTTGGAATTTCAGCCAAGGGTAATGGAAGCTATTGATTGATTTTAAGAAAGGGTGGGTAACCACAGTAGATTTATATTCTAGAGTGTCAAGTGTGGAGACAGGAGCACAGAGGAGCGGGAATGGGAGCGGGGAGACGCGGGAGGAGTCTGCCATTAGAAGGGGGGCTGCCAAGTGGGCATTTGGGGTTAAGTAAAGCCTAACTTGGGCAGATGTGTTGCTAGGGAGTAGAAGGGAGATCCTGCCAGGAGACCTGACTCTTGGAGGCGACAGAGCCTCCCCAAGACCACTAAAGGCAGGGCCCTTTTGGCATCTGTCTGAGCCTGAGCCCACTGAGCCCCTATTCAGAGGTGGAAAGTCTCAGGGAAGTATATACAGTTACAGGGAAGGGAGGGCTCAGAGGCAGATGGGGAAGGGGTGCTCTCTTTTCAAGTCTAGTAAGATTTAACTAGACTGTTGGATAACTTTGAGGACTGAAAATTGAGGAAAGAATACCATGGACTGTAGACACACATCAGGCAAGAGCCAGCCCAGCTGCAAGAGGCAGCCATGTAGTGCAGGTTTAGCACACAAGCAGGTTGCCATGGCGGGTGGCCCTGAGTGGCAAAGAACTTTTGCCAAGCATCGTGGTGTCTTGGCCTGAGTGTTGGAGACTATTTTTTTTCCCTCATAGTGTGTGGTGAGGTTGGCAGAGGTACTCACCATACCCAATGAGACTCTCAGCACTTTCTTTCAAAAAAGTTGTTAAATATGACCATCATCTATCCATCATTATTATTTTTTAATTAATTGAACACTTACTATGTGCCGGCTCTGTTGTGTGTTTTCACGTGTTAGCTCATTTAATTCCCCCATCCCTGAGAAGTGGGCATCATTATGTCCATATTCACTGATGGGAAAATTGAGGCTCAGAGAGAGTAAATCATCAGTGCAAGGTCACACGGCTGATACGTGGAAGAGTGGAAAATTGTCAAAGCATGACATGGTCAGAGCATTAAGGGCTGGAGGTGGGGGGGCATGTGATCCAATCTTTTCCGGCTGCTCCCTTAACCAGACTGTTGAACAGGAAGGCACCGTCCGCCAGCTTGGGCAGCACATTCCTGATTCCCGCACATCCTCCCTTCATTCTGACATTGCTGCTCACTTAGATGAAGCCACTTCATCTAGCTTTTTTGAGGCACTGGATGTGGCACTGCCTGCAGATGAAGCAGGCAGAGGAGAGGAGAGGTTTGTCTCACCTGGCCCACCCTCTAGCCACTTCTGCAGTCAGTGGCCTGGTGAACGGGAGGAGACCACTGAGTCTGGAGATGCAGTGCACTGCATCTCTGCTGCCACTGTCAGCTCTACAGGGATGCCTGTGGCTGTGGGGATGGCGCGCGGGACAGCACGCTGCCGCATTAGAGCTGGCGGTAAATGTTGACCCCAGAGAAGCTGAGAGAAATGCGGAGAGTACCGCTTAACACTTAGCTGCCACAAAGCAGAGCAGTCCGATACCAGCTCTGAAAACTTGACAGCATCCTTTTGGATGATGCCTTATCCAAGTAGACCGCTTTGCCCTGGGGGTGGCCAGAAGGAGACAGGACCCCCTTCTGATTTTATAGTGAGTTCTAGTGGTGAAGGGGGAGGACTTAGCCTCTATTCTGTGCCAGGTCCTCTGATAGGCACCTTGGTTGTTTCACTTACTCCTCCTGGCCACCCCCTGATGGCTGATATGATCCACATTTTCCTAAGCCAAACATCGAGGTGCGTGGCTTCAACATGATGTCTAAAATCTCAGCAGTGGAGTTGGTGCTCACTTACTTCTGACTTATTCTGAGGGGTGTCTGGGGGTGGGGCCTCATGCAAAGGGGAAGGATTGGGCAGATGGGGTCCATTTTAGAAGATGTGTAAAACTGTGTTGGTAAGCAGATTGCCATCATTTTAGATGGATTCTGTTATTCATAAAAGCAGTGCCTACCTTCTGACTTCAGTACAAGGGATATTTCCAAAATATCCCAGTTTGAAATTTTTTTTTAAAGGAATTCCTTTATTTATTTATTTATTTATTTATTTATTTATTTATTTATGGCTGTGTTGGGTCCTTGTTTCTGTGCGAGGGCTTTCTCTAGTTGCAACAAGCGGGGGACACTCTTCATCACGGTGCACGGGCCTCTCACTATCACGGCCTCTCATTGTGGAGCACAGGCTCCAGACGCGCAGGCTCAGTAGTTGTGGCTCACGGGCCCAGGTGCTCCGCGGCATGTGGGATCTTCTCAGACCAGGGCTCGAACCCGTGTCCCCCGCGTTGGCAGGCAGATTCTCAACCACTGCGCCACCAGGGAAGCCCCCTCAGTTTGAAATTTAACCTACTACCATTGAGATTTTTATCCAAAGGAGGCAGTTATCATGGAGGAAAAATAAGATGAACACAAAAACTCTCCCTGCCCCCAGAAGAGAAGAGGACAGGTGCTGGCTTGCCAAGTGAAGGAGGTGGGTTTAGTGTTGTGGGAATTAGGTCCAAGTTGCCACACAAATGCTGGGAGTGGGCACAGAGGCCCAAGCCAGGTGTCCATTCCCTGAGGCTGAGAGGTGACATGATGGATGGGAAAGGGTGTCATGGGCCATCCCTCCAGGTTGGCCTGGCCTTTCCCAAATGACCCCCATATCACCGTTCTCCCTAATGCAGTGACTTTCCAACTGTTTATACACAGTCTTGGGAAAGCCCGAAGTCCCATAAAAACTTAAAAAAATCATATTTTATCTCAACAATATAAAAATAATTCTTTAACAAGACATCCAAACACATATTCTCTGTTGCAATGATAATTTTCTCTATTGTAGAATAAGCCTTTCATTTGGCTGTGTCTCAGATTGGGGTTCAAGACAAATTCTCCAGAATCTCTGAGTTATTTTTTTCCTTTAAGTGGAGTCCAAGCACAGTTGGCGTTTGAGAAATCTGGCCCTCACGTAACACTGCACTACCAAGCCCCCGAGATCAGAAATGGTGAGCAGATTACAAGGAGAGCCCCTGGTAGCCTTGCTCTGTGCCCGCAGGCTGTGGGACGATGGGAACGGAAGAAAATCCGTTTGCCCACTTGGCTCTTCTTCCGAACTCTAAGCAAAACCTGGCTTCAGAAATGATGAAACCCAGCCTGGTGGCATGGCTGCCAAGCAGGGGGACACAGCAGGGTCCCCGGAGACCCAGCCCATGTTAAATGGGAGTAATTTCCTGACTAACCCCTGATTCTCTCTGGAGGTGGCTCCTGGAATATTACTGAGTTTCCGGTTTGGCTGCTTCGGTCTGAAACAGCAAACATGTGCTTCCACTTTCTTGTGCACTGTTAAATATGTAGGATTTCGTGGCGGGGGGGGGTGGTTGCCCAGAGCACCCCGTGGATCTGCAGCCATCTTAGCCGCTGGCTGGACATAGACCGCTGGGTTTGCCAACAACAGTAATAGAAACATAGGAATAGTGGCAGCCATTGTTTACCAAGGTCTCACTATACAACGCTGTCTCATTTTATCCCCCCTCAGGGAGGATGGAGGGTGTTATCATCACCCCCTTTTATGGATACCCAAAGCTTGGAGAGGTCAAGTGACCCACAAGATCCCCTATACAAAACTGCATCCACAACCACTTCTCCCAACTTCAAGCTGTCACGAAAGGGGTTTGCTGAATACCTACTGGGGGCAGATCCTTTTAGAACCATGTCCAAACAGCAGCCACTTGTCCCACGTGGCTGCTGAGCACTTGAAATGTGGCTTGTCCTAAGTGAGATGTATTGTGAGTGTCAAACATGCCCTGGACTTAAAGACTTAGGGCAAAAAGGAGAATGCAAAACATTTCA
This sequence comes from Mesoplodon mirus, assembly GCF_964341445.2. Classification (NCBI taxonomy): domain Eukaryota; kingdom Metazoa; phylum Chordata; class Mammalia; order Artiodactyla; family Ziphiidae; genus Mesoplodon; species Mesoplodon mirus. Next base: position 217,667,521 of record NC_138977.1, read on the forward strand.
TTAATATTTTTATACTGATTATATGTTGAAATATTTTACATATATTGGGTTAAATACAATGTATTATTAAAATGAAGTTTGCCTGTTTCTTTGAACTTTTTGTAAATGTGGCTACTAGAAAATTTATAATAACCTCCGTGGCTCTTGCCCTTTTTCTACGGACAGCGCTACCTGAGAGGTTCTGCTGTACACGCGCACACGGGTTCCGTCCTGGATCTCAGGCTGGTTCAGACGGTCCCAGTCTTCAGGCTTCTCTCCTTGTGATGATGACGAGTCCTGGGAGGAAAGGGCTGGGTTTCTCCTTCTGCCCGCAATAGCAACATGCAGAGGTCTGTGCACACAGAAGAAACTTTAGAAGTACAGTCGATTCTTACTATTTGTGGCAGTTAATGTTCTATAAAGTTGCTGCAGACAATGAAGTAGCGAATAAGGAAACACTGCCCTTCAGAGAAATACAGGGTTAGGTTCCTGTGACCCACTTCTTCCAACATTTGCCAACTGACCAATACATAATCTTGTTTAATTTGTGCTTCTGTTTAAAGAAACCTTATTTAATATATACATACACGTGTGTGTGTATATATATATATTTATATATATATAGTGTGTATATATATATTTATATTTAAATAGTGTGTATATATACATATAGCTGATATATATAGGTGATTCACTAACATTGAACTCACAGCCACCAGCACTGTAACTCATGCCTGAATGAAGCTTATCTAACACTCCATAAGGCATGTCACAGTCTTCTCGAGCTTAGGGGTACCAGACAGTACTATGCTAGGAGGCCTTTTTAAACAGTGAAATCACCAACAAATAGCACAAAAACATGAAAAACACAGCACTACGTATACTGCAAAAAGGACATTTATGAACATGCGTGTCCAGTGACTCACACTTTTCACTGTTTTATGCATGGCTGCAAATGACGACAAAAGCACCTGTGAATACTGATTTGGGGGTTACAGATAAATTTTATTGAGGAAGTGTATACAGAATTCACACATAATGAGGATCGATTGTGCTTGCTAATCGAGGTCAGTCCTGCTTCTCAACTGCTACTGGCCTCTGGTCTTTTGTGCTCAGACTGTCCCCTGAGAGTCCTGGTTGTATTTATTTAGCATCAGCATGCTCCCCATGCTGGAGTGGCAGGCCAGGACATGGTGAAGCCCTAGCCTCGGAGGAGAGGAGAGCAACTGGGGTCAACCCTGGACTCACAGTTTGTGACTCATGGGACTTGGGCAAGACTTTTCACCTCTTTAAGCCTCAGCTATCCAATCTGTAAAATGGGGGTCGTGATGCTTTATCTTCCAGCCTTGTGAAGATCTAACGAGATGACTTTGCAAAAGGGCTGTGGAAGCAGTAAGTAATCCACAGATGTGCATGATTTACATGCTTTCCTGATATGCTTTGAGCTAGGGAAGGCAGAACCCTGCCTGCGTTTGAATCCTGACTGGCACTGACTGCCTGCATGAACTTGAGTGAGTGACTGAACCTCTTAAGGCTTCAGGTCCCGCCCTGTGAGATGGGGATGATACTACCCTAGTATGTATAGGGATGCTGTAAAGATTCAAAGAGACACGCAGGCAAAGCACTTTAACTCCCAATGAAGGTGGCTATTCCTTCCGTAATGAGTGACTGTGCCCCTCCTCTGAACTGAGTGGATTGGGCGTGGGAGAAGTCACGTGAGCCTCAGTTTCTTCATCCTTTAAGACAGGTAAAAGCACCTCCTCCAGTAGTGGGGTGAGAAATAAATGCCCCAGAGCACCTCAAAGTGAGGCTTGTAAATACTTCAGGGCTTCTTTCTCTTCTCCCCTCTTTTGTTTAATCCTTCTGGACCTGCATCTCCTCACTTGTTAAAGGGGAGTAAAAGCACCTGCTCAGCCAGGTGGTCATGTGATTGGATGAGGTACTTTACCGAGAGCACCAAGCACAGTGCCCAGCACCCGGGGGCGGCAGTGGGGAGCATGGTAAGTCCACCCTCCTTCCTCCGTCTCCCCTACAAGTGGGTCCAACAAACTGCTGGACAGAAACAAACAAAACTTAGCTAACTGGTTTACGGAGAACGCGAATTTCAGGAAGACCAGGCTCAGTGATTCCCAGGAGGACGCCTGGCTTAGGGGAGGAGTTGGCAGGGGGGAGGTGGCTGGAGCGGGTCACCCTCTGGCCCAAGAAATTTGATTCTCTGGAGAGCTTCACACGTAAACCTCTGGGTCAAACTGGGGCAGACCTGCTGGGTTTGGAGAGCTGGCGGGGTGGTGCCAGGGGTCATTTGTCTTTAGCCTCAGGAGATGGTGAACTCCAGGCCTCCTGAGCAATAGGACCGGGGACAGGGAGGGACGTCCCACCATCCTTCTGCTTTCTCTCACCCAGCTTCTAAGGAAATTCCATTGCATTGTATTTACAAGGCATCCCCAACTGTCAGCTTCCTTGAACACAATGTATTTAATAAAAAGCCATTAAGCCTTGTAAAGCTGTCAGAAATCTAAATGACACTTGTAATAAAATCTTGTCAGTGACCTGTTCCGGTTAATCAGGTCCAGCGACATCATCACCCACGGATCTGTCTGATACTCAGGGCTCTAGGTATATTTAGACAGCTTTATGATCCATGCAGATTTGAGTTATTAAAATTGTACAGTTTTGCAAGGAATTTGGGATTTAATAAAGCAGCAGAGAAACTACAAAAGGAGCAATAACCTTCCCAAAGGCCAATCCTCCGTGTGCTGGGGGCGTGTTCTCGGGCTAGTCAGCAGGCGCATCTGATGCCAGGCGCTCACAGGGGCGATTTTATGTATCTATAATGTGTGTATCTGGCATCTGCAAGGCTAAAAAATATATTACATGATACCCAATGACTTCAAGGTGGTGAATTGTGCTTAAATGTAAAGATTTATGGATTTATTCAATTACAAGAAGACATTACCACCGATTGCATATTGGCTCTATTAAACCTTTTTTTCGAGAAAAAACAACCGCTAGATTGTAAATATCTTTGGCCCTGCTTACCACCTGGGTAGTTTCTGGGGCTCTAGTGCCTTTAAGGCATAACTTTACTTATCTTAAACTACAAACGTCAGGCTTCATGTAACAATCAGGATGAGACAGACAGACAGACACAGACAAGGGTTATCCATTTGCTCAATAATCTATAAATTTAGACTAATGGGGCAGATATCAAAAAAATGTATTGGGTGCAAGGTAAATAAATCACACCTGGTCTCCTGGCATAAACTGGCACAGCGTTCCTGATATTTCAGTCAAATTATTCCATTTGTTTCTAAAGATATTTTAATCCCACATGACCTCAAACTTCCCATGAACCAGGGCCTGGACCCAAGGCCGCCCACGGCCTTTGCAATAAATCCGTTGTCTCCCTTCTCAGCCCTCAACCCAGGCCCATAGATCACCTCTCCCTGCATCTTGCTTCAATTACTCAATTAACTGCAGTAAAGTTCTTGTAGGTTTTGCAGATGTTGCTTTATTATCAAGGCCTCAGACGAACAGGAGAGTTCAGGAGCCGAGGTTATAGGAAGGTTGATGGGGGAAGGGCTGGGATGGGGCATAGGGGATATTCCCAGCAATTGCTGGGGGCCGAAGCCCCGGAGAGGAATATTGTTGTCCCCCCGACCCCATTCCGTGTGCTGTTAAATGCCCTTTACTGCTTGGGGAATTTGTGATGTTATCTCACTGAGAAACTGCTTGAGAGAAGCAGGTATTCCACCTTCTGATGAGATAATGCTGTGATTAACAGATGTTTAATTGGGCCATTTATCAAGAACAGGACCTGCCCCCAAGTCAGTGAGCTAAGTAAATTATTACCCACCCTGCAGGTGTTGGACTGGCAGATCTATTACTCTTCTCGAAATGGTCTTCAGAAGATTTTATATGAAAAGATGATTTATTTCCAAAAGGAATTCTATTGTGCTGTTATTTATCCAGAATGTAGCCTGGTTCTGCGCGGCCCCTCTTCCTCCATGCACAAAAGAGGATTGTTGAAAATTAGAATCACAGAGAGGGTCAGAGCCAGAAGGACACTTAGAAATCAACTAGTACAACCTGGCCATTTGACAGATGACAGCACTGAGGCTTGAGTAGACTATTTCAAACTGTACAGCCAGTTAGCAAATTGGCAAAGGTGTTTCCCTCCTTTTTTTTTTTTTTTTTAAAGTGTGGTTTCTCTAGCTGATGTTAATAGAATTCCAAAAAAGCAAGAATTTAACTCTGAACAAGACATTTTTATACTTTAAAATGGGGTTTCTCAACCTTGGCTTTATTGACATTTTGAGGGGATCATTTTATAGTGGGGACTGTCCTGGGCATTGGAGGATGTTTAGCAGCATCCTGGCCTCTACCCACTAGATGCCAGTAGTATACTCCCTCTCGGATAAGACAACCAAAAATGTCTCCAGATATTGCAAATGTCCCCTGGGAGGCAAAATTGTCCCTGGTTGAGCACCATGGCTTTAAATATTGTCATCATTATTATCATCATCATCATGAAATTAATAATGTGAATACTAGCAGCTAAGATTTATTGAGTGCTAGGAATGGCTGAATGCTTTATGTACATTCTCTCATTTAATCTTCACACTAACTCGATTATGTGGGTATTAGTATTACTCCACTTTACAGCTGAGAAAGTCTATGCTCAGGGAGGTTAAGGTTTGCCTAAGTTCACGCAACTAGTAAGTGCCAGAGGTAGGGCAAGCCCTGAAACTCCCGTCCACACCACTAAATAAAGGATGAGGCTGCTGAATTTGGATTTGTTATTAAGTGATAAAACTGTACAAATTCGTTTCCTATTGTCCCTCGTAGCGAACTTCTCTTTAAGAATGTGTTGGGATAATAAGTCATCTTGTCTCCACACTACGAGGAAAGTAAAATGCACCATGTCGCTTGTCAATGGATGCGCTGGTTTCTCTATAGATTACAGAGTAGCATCCTTCTGGCATCCAGAGGAAGCGCTATGGTCATCCACGTCGTGGATGAAGGCACCCATGGCTGTAACCACACAACAGAATTAAAAACATCTGAACAACTATATTTCACGGAGCACATATCTCTTCTGCTGTGTCCAAAATTTCCAAAGAGGCTCAGCCTGCTCTTCTTCAATAGGCTGAGGCAGATGGCTTCCCCAGACCTGGGAGCTGTCCGATACCTGGGAGATTCCCAGGTGAAAAATGGCGAAGGCCACGGCTCTAAAGGTAGAGCTGGTTTCATGCCAGGAAATAAAATATATGTAAAATGGTGACGTGAGACAAGACGCCACCAGGAGGGGGATTTGCTATACCGGTAGCCACAAGTGTGTCCGGGTAGCTCTGAGGATGGGATCTGGGGGTAAAGTAAAAGGATGTCTTTGCATGAGTGTAAATAAAGCCCACTTCCCCATCCCACACGTAGCAACTGTTCCAGATTTTATAGCCTTATGCTTGGATTAATCTGATTTTTACTTCTATTTCCCTTTCAACCTGATTTCTTCATCTATTTATTTTATCCTGTTATGAACCGTATGTGTATGTATGTGTGTGTATATATGTGTGTGTGTGTGTAGATCTGTATGTATAATATATATAGAGTCTTTGTGGTAAGTCATGCCAAATCCTTCTTAAAGAGGAACGTATAAATAAGAAAACCGTGACAGTATAACAGCTCCAATGAATAGGTTTCACTATGGAGTTTTAGGGGCCTGGTGATCACTCTGATCACTATGGAATTCCCTCTTTACCAGCCTTTCTACCAGTGCTTCCAAAGGCCACGGGGCGCTGTTGGCACCCTGCTGTCAGAGCAGGCACAAGCCACTGGCAACACCTCAAGCCAGATGCGTGCTCCTGGACTGGCGGGGCTGCTGAACCATTTATTTACTTACTTCCACCTGTTTTGTGTTTTTCATTCCAACAAGACTCCTTGTCTGTCAAGAGAGGCCGTACATAAAAATGCTGCCAACTCTAAAGCACTTTTCAAAACTCAGTCTCTCTTGTCTGTTCTCATCCTAATCATTTACTGTAATTTTTCTATCCAAGCTAAGAAGATGTGCAGGGGAAGTGAATTCTCATATGAATCATAGTGAGCTCCAGACTCAAGAAAGCGACGGGAAACACTGGCATGAATCCTAGCTCTGACAGAGGCAGGGGGTGGGAGGAGAGAGAGACACCCCATTTAAGGCCATGTTTTCTGCCCAGGGCATACATTTTCTTCATTACATGGGGAGAGATGCTGGCACGTGCACAGGGGTAATATGTGCAGGGCACCCATAACTTCACCCATAGCTATCCCAAGGACCTCATAAGGGGTGTATGTAACCCACATGGAAGATCAAGGAAGATGAAACTAGATAAAGCTAAGAGAGGGCTTCCCTGGTGGCGCAGTGGTTGAGAGTCCGCCTGCCAACGCAGGGGACACGAGTTTGTGCCCCGGTCCGGGAGGATCCCACATGCCGTGGAGCGCTGGGCCCGTGAGCCGTGGCCGCTGAGCCTGCGCGTCCTCCGCAACGGGAGAGGCCACAACAGCGAGAGGGCTGCGTACCGCAAAAAAAAAAAAAAAAAAAAAAAGAAGCTAAGAGAGATTAAGGGCTTGTTCAGCAAGTGACCAGTTTGGATTTAAACCCTGACCTGTCTAACCCCAAACCCAGCGTTTCTCCCTTTACATTTCACCGCTAGAGGAAGCGATCCCAGACCCTTCTGTGTGCCGGATCTTGTCCCTGGTACTGTGGGTGGGAAGAAAAAGACGTCCCCACGGGGTTTTCTGGGAGGCCCTTGGCTTCTACCGCTGGAATCTGGGGTCTCTAGTGGGGACCACCTCTCCGCGTCCCCTCCTTGTAGCAGGCCCCAGCGGAAGGCAGAGCTTGGCTCCATCCTTCCTTTTTATCAGTGTTGTTACACTCGTTTTTCTCTGCCAGACAGGCATCTCCCGGGTTCCCTGGTCCGGCCCCCTTGCAGCCGCTGGAACAGGCCGGTGGCGGGGCAGGCTTCGTAAGACCCCGCGGATGGGCTGCAGATGGATCTGGCCTCAGCTGTGATGGGTGAGGAGGGACTTGCTAAGTTACCCCTGAGAGCTGCCGCCTCTTCCGACTCCAGGTCCAGCCTGAAGCCACCAGCTCATAACACACCTCCCCACCGACCCGCAGAGAGAGGAGAGGAAGGCAATCATTTTCAGGTCCTGAGATGTGAAAACTGCCTGTGCCGGCCTCCCACCTCCTGCAGCTATACCCTTTTCTCCAGCCTCCCTGAGGGCTCAGAGGCTTTTTACCTCGAGGGCAGGCTGCTCTGGTGGCTCCTGTATCTGGGGGTGGGAGGGGGTCGTGGAGACTGTTCCCAAAGGAGGCGAATGCCAATCACGCTCCCCTTTGGGAAGGGGGGCGCATTTCATTTTAAGGGAACATTTGCTGGCTTTGGCTGCTGTTAAAATCTCTCTTGAACACAGCCCTGAGCTTCTTGTGAGTGAAAGGGGTGGTGGGACCTGAGGCTCTCGTGATAGGGGCAGAGGGCAGGTGGAGGTGAGTGGTGGTGCCCCCATCCGAGCAGACAGAAAGCAAACCCATTCCTTCCCGGATGTTTGTAGGTCACATATCCTGGGATTTAGGGTAGAATTGATAACTTGGCCCCAAGCAACGTTGCTTATCATGCATATTCACTCATTTACCAAATCTTTATTGAGCACCTACCGTGTCCCAAGCACTGGGAGGACCGTAGTGCTCAAATGGCCAGGCGCTGCCTTCGTGGATTGTGTAGATTAGTGAGTGTCAGAGGTGAGTGTTTATCAGTGTTTACTCCCACAAATAGGTATTTGAAGGAGAACTGGGATAAGGGCCATGAAGGAAAAGAACTGAGGAGGGGGGCCCTGTTTGGATTGGGCAGCCAGAGGTGCCTTCTTGGAGGAGGGAGCTGAATTCTGAAGGACTTGAGCTGGGAGTAAGTCGTTAAAGGAGAGGAAGAGGAGCATGTGTGAAGGAACAGGAACAGGAGAGAGCTTGCTTCATTTGAGGGGCTGAAAGGAGGACGGCAGCGAGGGCTGGGCTCCCCAGGGTGAAGCAGACAGAACTTTCCAGAACTTGCCGAGATGGCAAAGGCTAGCTGTACGCACAGCTGTGAGGTGGCCGCTCTCTGGTGCTTCCCTCTGTGGCAGTGCCCTCCACCCAGACACCTGGGCTCAGCCCCACCCCTCTCCACCAAAACTTCTCTCCAGAAATAACCTCAGGCCATTGGCTTAAATTAAAAGAAAGAAAAAAGGAAGAAAAGAAAGAAAGAGAGAGAGAGAGGGAAAGAAAGAAGGAAAGAAAGGAAGGAAAATAGAAAGAGTTGTTGAAGGAAGGAAGGAAGAGGGGGGAGGAAGGAAGGAAGAAAGAAAAAGAAAGAAAGAAAGAAAGAAAGAAAGAAAGAAAGAAAGAAAGAAAGAAAGAAAGAAAGAAAGAAAGAAAGAAAGAAAGAAAGAAAGAAGAGAAAGCAAAGGTTCCTAGACTACGTACCTGTGAGGGACAGAGATGAGCAGGATGTGATCTCTGCCCCAAGATGCTCAGAGCCCCATTCATCTGCCCCCATGGAACCATCTGCAAGACCCCAGAGGTAAGGACCCAACAGAGGGAATTATGGGAATTCAGAGACGACCGCATGGCCACCAGGGGAAGTGGATGGGGAGTTTCTTATTGGAGGTGGATTTTTGCAGATTTACCTGGTGCCAGGTTCAGGGAACCACCTGGAAGGGAAGTCCTGTGTCCCTTCTCCAGGGACCTCTGTCTTTCAAGCCTGATGTCTGACGGGGAAACAAAAGGAATTTTAGGAGCAGGGAAGAGAGTCTTGGAAAGACTGGAGCCCCTTTATGTGGAAGAGCCCACGCTCCTTGTGACAAGAGAAGGCTCTTCCCTCTGGTGGATTTTTCCTCCTAGCTGTGAGACGTGTCCTGTGCTTTGAGGAAAGCTATCAGGACAGGACTCAGCGTCTGATGGACAAAACCAGAAAAGACCCCCAGGTCTTGCCCCTAAAGACCTTCTGGTGGAGGGTGGGACTCAGATCTCACCAAACCGCTTCTTTATAATGTCTTCAAACCTCAGTTCGACTCTCTTTCCCTGGTCTTTAGGGCAGATGACGTGCAGGTCACTCTGCCTGTGCCTCAGTTATCTTATTACGAGCCCATCCATCCCCACCTCAGGGCCTGTGACCAAATATGTGAACGTGATGGTGATATGGCCCTCGAGGGTGTAGTGAGTCCCCGGGTGCCGGCCCTGCACTCTAGTCCCCCACCATCCTGCAGGTGGATTCCCTTAGTGTCCTGCCTTTCCAGGAGGGGGTGCTGACCTGAGAAGATTCATTCCTTGGCCAAGGTCACACAGTCACCCTAATGACTTTGAGACACTGACGGCGGAGCCTGTCCTCCCCGAGGCTCTGTGCTACCCGAGGTTGTCTCTCCCAGTATTTTTCTGGTGTCCCGAGCAGCAGCTAAAGCACGGTGTGGCCGGCAGGGTGGAGCCCTCCGAGCAGGTTCCTTGATGAGCCCCCTCAGTCCCATTTTACAGATGGGAAGGATGTCGCCAAGGGCAGGAGTGCAGAGGGAAGTGGGTAAGTGAATTACTCCAGCCCCGGGGGAGTTGGCGGAGGCCAGGATAGTCGGAGGCGGGTGCAGGCCAGTTTCCACTCTGCTGCCTGAGCCGCGCTCTTAGGGCCCAGCTGATAATTGCTTATTATGTGCTTAATCTGGGCACAGCCGGGCCTGGCAGCAGAATTGCATCACATCAAAGCGAGCTCTTCAAAGGAGCAGAAAGCTGGCCCCTGGGGTAATTAGCAGAGGGCCTATTCTCTCCTGCTTAGGACAGTTGGAGGGGTTTCGGGCAAGGTCCAAACAGCACGAAGCGAGGCCCAGAGTTGTCAACTCTGCTGAACTTGGACAAGCAAGGTGATACCTCAAATCGCTCAGTGTGTGTGTGTGTGTGTGTGTGTTTCTTTTATAAGCTGCTAAAACAGTTTTCTGCCCGCCTGGCCCAGATGCCCTGATCAACTGATTGTCCTCAGCTTCCCTGGAACCCCGTGGACCCTCTCTCTAGACTGCCACGTTCTAGAGGAGCTGGAAGAAAACACACATTCACGTGCACATACACGCACACACACACTGATCACCACGGTGGCCCCAAAATAAAAGCTGAAAGAAGGCGACACAACCTTGCTCGTGCAGAGAGGTGTTCAGACTGCATCATTGTGACTCAGTTCCCCCAGCTGCCCGCACGGAGGCGCCCCGGATGGCAGCCCCGACTTGGGGGGTGTTGGTTCACCCATCAAAGTGGAACTCGGTCAGGGGGCAACAGGCCTGGCACGAGGTCTCCGAGAAAATCAAAGGATACAGCTGCTTGCTGAGTGCGATCCGCCTCCTCCCTCACCCGGCTGGAGGGGACAGGCAAGGTGATGTTCTGTCTGTAATCCCATTTGCAGGCCCCTCTTGAACAGCCAGGTACCCAGCAGCATGGCGTGGTGGTGCAGAAAGTGCTAAGAGACGTTATAATGGAGTCTGGTGCCTCTTCCTGATGGCCTGTGGGGCGCTCAGGCTAACAGGTCCAAGTGGGTCTGCTATCTGAGAAACAGTGGTGCTGAACTGGCCCGCGGGGGACTGAAGACCCTTTGCATGTCTGGCAGGGGGAGTGCTGATTCCAGGACTGGTTGGTGCCAGAGAAAGAGATGTTTCTTTCATCCCTGCTTTAATAAATGCAAAGTTTCACTTGCTTGAAAGTTTGGAAAAGAATTCATCTTACCCATCTCTTAACCATAATTAAATAATAGATATCTTGAGTAACGAGGTCATTAAGGTGGCAAAACTCTTCTGAGCTAAACGAGGAAGGCGTTCTTAGACACTGAACAAAATCCATCAGACTGGGGAGTGGCGGGGAATGATAGTACACAGATGCTTTATACTTAATGGAAATAAAACCATTGGCTTTATATTTGCCAATAATGCAGACTGTAGTCTACCATTGTCTTCATTTATAATTTCTGAGCATGGAGCTTTCTTGTATCAGTTATTTTGCCAACAGTGGGAAATAAATGATTGAGCAGACACTTGGAAAGTCAGTAGAGAGTGGACATTATTACTCCCCCATAAGAGGCCCTTGTGGCCCCAGGAACAGACCCAGACACTATTGTTTCTAAAATGATTTAATCCAAGGCCATTCCCTTTTAGATATCTCTCCCCCTGGTTTCAGGCTCTGTATCCTGCAGCCAGCTCCCATCCACTTTGTGTGATTCATGAACCCCGTGCTGCAAACATGAGCCTTTAAAATTACTTCACAAAGCACCTGCAGCCTCGCTAATCGTCAGGTGTGAATATACCACACACCTGCTCCATGTCCCCTCGGTCTGTGTGTTAACTATATGGGAAGTCACATAGGGCACTTCTAGGAGTGGTGAGACTTCATGGAAAGAAGACGTTAAGACCAGGGTTTGAGTCTCACTGACCAGCTGGCCGAAACTCGGGCAGGTCAGCCTCAATTTCCTTGTCTCTAGAATGGGCTTTGGGTGGTGTGAAGCCATCTAGAGTGGGGACGCGCCTTCCTTGGCGCTGCCTTTCCTTCCTCCACATGTGCACACTGAGCTGTTTGTCTACAAGCCTTTCCTGATCTTCAGCTCAGCTTCCTAGAGGATAAGGTGTGAGCTTACTTCTTCTCTGTGTTTAGGAGCAAAGTGCCTGGCACACAGCAGGTGCTCAATAAATGCTTAGTAAATAAGATAGCACCTACTTGGCCTACCTTGAAGAGTGGAGACATGTGGATTAATGGGTACAATCAGGACTGACTAAATACTTTATGGCCCAGTGCAAAACGAAAACGTGGGGCTGCTCATTCAGAAGTTATTAAGAATTTTAAGACAGCAACAGCAGAACACTGAGACAAATGCAGGGCCTTTCTGAGCACTGGTCCCTGAGCAATTGCACAGGTCATATCACCATTGTTATAACTTAATGGTGCTGTATCAGTCTGCTTGGGCTGCCATAGCAAAGATCCACAGTGGGCACCTTAAACAACAGAAGTTTCTTTTCCCACTGTTCTGGAGACTGGAAGTCCAAGATCGAGGTGTCAGTGGGGGTGATTTCTTCTGAGTCCTCTCGCCTTTGTAGATTGCCATTTTCTCCTTGTGTCTTCACATCCTCTTCCCTCTGTGTGCATCTGTGTCCTAATCTCCTTATAAGGACACCAGTCAGAATGGATGACCCACCCCAATGACTTCATTGTAACTTGATTACCTCTTTAAGGACTCTATCTGCAAACAGGGCCATATTCTGAGGTACTGGGGGTTAGGACCTCCACATATTTGGAGAGGGGAGGTGCAATTCAGCCCACGAGAGGTACTATCACATATAGATGCTTTATGGTCATCATTCTGAATTTGGTTTCAACCACATGCTATTTCAACCTACCCTGTAGAGATATGTGTAACACCTGCTTTTGCTGGTTATAAAAGAAAAGGATGCAGAAGTAAAGCTCACCATTATCCCGCCATCCAGAGGTTAATGTTTTGATGTTCATCCTTTCCGTCTTTTTTTAATACATGTGCATCTTGATGGTACCGACTTAGATTGTACCATTTAAGATCTTACCTTTTGTAGTTCATCATGTGTCCCTAGCCCACCCCACTGAATATTTTGAATCAGTTTTGGGAATTTTAACAGTGACAAATCATATTCCAGATTCATCCAAAGTTCGCAGGTGCTGAAGTCACCTCCCAGGATACGTCAATAACAACTCTGCCCTGGTTCACACAGATGATGCCATCTCTGGAACCACCTTGGGGCGCTCAGACCATAGGGCAATGAATCCACCCAATCCTTGCTGGCCAAGGCATTTCTTGGCCCTCTGTTGGCTTGGCAACGTGGAGCAGAAAGGAGGGGGTGAAGAATAGGATTGTGGCTTCAAGGAGGAGTCTCCATCTGTCCACAGTGGTTTCAAAGCTAATTACTACGGATGTAATGTCTCAGCATTCATTCCTTAATATAGTTCCCTCAAGAAAGAACCATTTAGTCCACCAATTATTTTATCTCTTTTAGGGATACTTTCTTAATTGCAAAAGAATCTAAAAATACAATTGGCATACTTGATATGTGCAGTATCTTGTTTAGAAAGTTAGGCTGGGAGAAAGAATGCAATTAAACTGTCAAAATGTAATTGTGTCTCACAGTTAATTTAAAGTGGCTCATTCCCATTTACTTTTCATGGTTTTGGAGTTAAAAGCAAAGAAAGTTACCAGGACAACTGGTAGTTATGAAATGAACATGTGGGGCTTTGAGCACGGGCAGCTGCGTAGTTGTTGCTGCTCTCAAATGACTTTGCTTTAATAATACAATCTGATGTTCAATTTCCAAGATACTGGAAGTATGGAATTAGCCAGTATGGGGCACAATGGACTGTTCTGATTAAAGAAATGCACTCTGAACTGATAGTAACTCCAAATCTCCCCAAAAGAGCAGGTGTGTGTGTGTGTGTGTGTGTGTGTGTGCGCGCGCGCTTGTGTGTGTGTACAGTTTCCTGGGTTTCTGCTGCGTTTAGGTGGCTCCTGACTTCTTTATAAGTATAACTGAAGGATGATTGGTTCAACAGAATGGGCATTCTTCGACAATTTCCTCAAAGGAAAAAGTCACCCATCCATACAGTCTGATTATGTAAATGCCGTTTATTCTGGAAATGCGTATGAAGCACTGATGTAATGTCTTGGACTAGGCTCCTGGGAGCTGGAGATGGACCTGACTTGGTTTCTCTCCTCAAGCAGCTTGAAGACAAGTTAGGGAGACAGAGAATTTTGATTGAATATCGTAAGCACTGAGATAGAGGTAGGAAGGAATACCTGGGAAGCCACTGAAGAGGGAAAAACACCCTGGATGGCCACACACATCTGCTAGGATGTGGCAAAAAGCATTCTTCGATTCAGAAATATTCGATTGCTTACTGTGCTTGGGGAATGATCCAAACCTCAGCACAGAGCTTGTGCTCTGAAAAGGTTTGGCCAACGAAGGAGGTGAAATGAAAGAATGAAAAGTGAGCACAGAGTCGTAGGTGTTCCAGAAACGTTCGACAAATGAATGAAATGAATTGTAAAAGAGATAAGTACTAAACACTGCAAAGAACATCCAGATGAATAAGACAGGGCCGTGGTTCCTGACCATGGAGGAGACGGAGTGGGGGCTGGTGGGGAGTGGGGCTATATTCATTTATTAAGTCATCTCTTTGTCATAGCATTTTCCCTTTTATTTAAAACCTAATGCATGTTTACAAGGACACAATATCACTTACGTGGTATTCCTGTCAAAGATGCCTAACCTGAATCTAATCACAAGGAGATAGCAGACAAGCCCCAACTGAGGGATTTTCTGCAAAAAAATAACCAGCATATAATCTTCAAAAATGACAAGGGCAAGAAACACCAAAGAAGGCGAAGGAACTGTTCCAGGTTAAAGGGAAGAAGAAATGAATTTCCTGATTTTGATAAATGTATCATTCACATATTTAGGGGTAAGGAGGTACAATGGCTGAGGGAGAGAGAGGGATGGAGGGAATGATAGAGCAAACAGGGTCAGATGTAATCATTTGGTGAACCTGTTTCTGGAAGTTTCTGGTACTCTTCTTGCAACATTTCTGTACGTTAAAAGTAATATCAAAATAAAAAGGTTTTAAAAAATACAAACTAAACTTAGAAATGTTGGAAAATTTAGAAAAGCACGTGGTAGCCAAGATAGAATAACTCAATTTCATCCTCCAGAAATCACCGTGCTCAACAAGTTGTCATTCCATCCCAGTCTTCCCTCTGTGCTTTTGTACAGTGTTTAGAATGTGCTGGATGACCTGTTAACTGTGCACTGCATGACATCTTTTGAGTACTTCTTGTGGTTATGGACACACATCGTCAAAGAGGTCTGCCTTGCTTACTAACATGTTTGGTTTGGCAATAGGGGTCATAATCCTGATATGTGGGCACTTGACAAAGCGTTTTGGTGGCAGCTGCTGACTGCTTTCACCATAACCGGTGGGCGCTGCTTGTGTCCTGCCAGTCACAAGCCCTGGATGTCATTCCCACACTGTCCTCTGACTACACTCCAGCCACTGGTCTTTTTGTGGTCCTTAAAGCAGGGTTTCTCAACTTGGCACTATTGACATTTTGAGCCAGATCATTGTTTGTCCTGGGATCCGTCCTGTGCTTTGCAGAGGTTTAGCAGCATCCCTAGCCTCCCCCCGACCTGATGCCAGTAGCACCCCCCCCCAGATGTAACCAAAAACGTCCCCAGACATTGCCTATCATCTCCTGGGGGGGGCAAATTTGTCCCCATTTGAGAATCGTGGCTCTAACATCAGAGGCCACAGAGGCAATGGAATTCCTTCCGTAGCTCATGTCCTCATTGGAACTGATAGGGTTGGATCATCGGCAAAAAAGAACCCTGAGTCCAGGTTCACTCCTGCCTCAGCTTCCTCAGTGGTTAAATGGAGGAATTAGTGCACCTGTTCTACTACCTCTCATGAGATCGAATGATACACGTTATGCCATGAATCTGTGCAGGGCTTGTAAATAGATGGTCTGCAAGATATATCAAGATTCTCTCTGGGCACAAGAATAAAATATACAGTAGTCACTGCAAACTCAAAAGAATACTTAACTTGAGGATTTATTATACTCATCCTCAAGTTGCTTGCCAAAATACCTACAGTTATAGAAAACTGTGACAGGGACAATATTATTTGGTTTCACAAAACCTGTTTTAGTTTACTTCTGGGTGTGCAGGAAGACTCCATTTTCCAGCCTCCCTTGCAGCTAGGTGGGCCACATCACTGAGTTCTGGCCAATGGAATACTGGTAGAAATGAGGTCGCCACCTCCAGCCTGGTCCCTAAAACTTCCTATGTGGGCTCCACATACTCTTTTCATTTATCCGTCAGCCAGATTCAGTCCAGTAGAGAACCCTGGGTGCTGGGGGATGATGAAGCCACTAGTCAAAAGGAGCCTTGGTTCCTAAAAATTCTGTGTGGAATGTAGCCCCTCCCCAACAGACTGTGAGAGGAGCAAGACACAAAACTTAGTTGTATTTAGTCACTGAGATTGTTTGTTACATAGCAGGATAGACTTATCCTGACTAACACAAGTAACTAGACATCAGTACTGAGAAAAACCCTAAGGAAAAGGCAGAGCAAATCAGATGTTATGACCAGTTATTCATGGGAAGAATTCACAGACTTCTCTGAGTAACTAGAGTGTTCCTGCCTCTGTGCCTTTGGTCATCTCATTTCTACTCCTGGAGTTCCTCCCTTTACTCCAGCCTCCACTTGGCAATATTGTTTGATCTTTCCAGTCAAGTCAAGGACCAACCCTTCCAGGAAGCCTTCCCTAACTGCCTAGCCTAGAAGTAGTCTTTCCTTCCCATGAACTCCAGTTCCATCCTGTAACGTCCTTATGGCTTTGTTTTACAGCTATTTGTCAACATTTTCCCTTGATCAGAACTGACCTTTTTAAAGGAATACCCCATGTACCATTCACCTTTGCACCCCACCCCCTAGTCCCTTAAACACAACAGTATAATGAAGTCAAAACACCAACATACTATTAATCAGACATAGGCTCAATATACACACCCAGAACCAGCCTTAGGAAGCAAATTATATTATTCACAACACAACATTTGTTAACTGCTTACCCAGTGCAGGGCTCCATGATGGTCCCTGCCGTTGACATGGACCCATCTCATATAACCCCCACCAAAGAGCCTGCAAATTTGGTGTCTTTATTATCCCTGTTGGCAGTTTTCCCAAAGCCACACCCCAGAGCCCATGTCCAATGTACCACAGAAGCTCTGCCCCCCAAACTGCCCAACGCCAATTACTTCCTTTGCCTTGTCGTCTCTGAGAATTATCATCGGACCCAGAGGAAAAGGTGAGAAGTGAGACACAGCCCATCAACTGTAAAACAGTAAAGAGGGTGGAATGAGATAACCAGGTGACTGTGGCTGGTGCTAGACAAACACTCATGATGTGGTCATTATGACTCACCTTAACCAAGAAAAACAAATGTGGGCTTGGTTAAGCTTCCCTGCCACTGACCAAAAAGCCAGACACCAATGGAGACGGAAGGAAGAGACTGTGAAAGAAAGAACCGCCACCAAAAGGTGCAATCAGAATTCAATTCCGGACAGAAAAACTGATTTTCCAAGGTTGCTTCACACAATTTCCTGCTGTCTAATACTGGGCTTGGAATAGCTCTTCATACAGTCCTCAGCATAAAATAAATCCTTCTTTGATGCCCTTTTGGAAACAGCAGCATTGCTTCATGAAAACATGTTTTGTTTTGCTTTTCCTTACACTTACCAGGTATAACTACTTTTTCATTAGAATGTGTATTGCCAGTAGCTGCCAAGGCAGGTAGATGGCAGCCTGCAAACTGGTTGTGGCCTCACTCTTTAATGGTGAAAAGCAGCCTTGGGCATGTATGCTTCCCTTGGCCATTGAATGGTCTGTGGATGTCAGTGTGAAACATAGGCCCGATTCACTTTCAGATCCTGGGACTCCTCTGGAACGTGCTGGACATTGGTCCTAACTTACAAACCCTGGCCAGCCAGGTGGTCTCTTGTGTTCCACCAGCTCTGCTTGCTTTCCAACTAAGAAGTTATTTTGAGGGAATATCAACTGTAAAGAATTTGGATGCTTATAATCTGGGATGTTTTTAACAATGGTACCAGCTATTTAGCCGGTCAGATACAGTGTTGAATTCTGGCCTTGCCTCTTACGGCTGTGTGACCTTGAGCAAGTAACTTAACCTCTCTGAGCCTAAATTCCTACCTCTAAAATGGGGAGAATACTAGTGCCAACTCCACGAGATGATTGTGAAGATTTGGATCATCAAGGCTTATAGCAGAGTGGCTAGCACACAATGAGGGGTTAAGAGTGGCAGTTTTTATTGTTGTGGCGGATGTTATTAGCACTGATGTTGGTTACGTGCAATAGCACACATTACTCTTGTACACTTGAGAGTATATGCATTCGGTCCTTTAGACTGCAGAGAACTGCTCGGATGAACACAACACGTGTGCTTATCTGTGCTCTCGTCTATTTGCGCACGTGCGCACGCGCATACACACACGTGCACACACACACTTGGCAGGACATCTTATCCTGGCTCTAGGGGCCCTGGGCTGGGCCACACTGGCCAGCTCAGCTCGAGTTTCTCTGTCTTGCTCCTACACATCCGCTCTCCCCTTTGCACGTCATTACCTTTGATCCATCTGGTTATCGCAGCCAAGTTTTTACCTCTCCTTCATCACCGGCTCCCTCCTCACTGCCCACTCCAGCTCTCAGCAGCCCATAATCTTCTTATCACACTTCATCCGTCCACTCCTGTCTCCGCACACTGTGCTTTTCCCCAACTCACTCCAATTCTCTTTCTGAAGCTCCCCATTTTCCCCCTGCTGTCTTCTCACTCACTTCATCATTTTAAATCTGGCCTCCGGAAGCCTTTATCTTCCACATCCCTGGCAGGTACAGGAGTCTCCCTTCCAGCTCTTTCGGCTGAGTTTCCCCACCCTGGGCTGTGATGGATCATGCAGCTTTGCTGGTGGAGTCTCCTGTTTGGGTCCCACCTGGTCTGCTTAGAGTGTTAAAGGGCCAGTGGGCTCCTCCTCACATTTATTGTGGAGTGGGCTCACATTGATTGAGTATCTGTGACGGCACACTGCCTGCAGGATCTCACACAGTGCTGCGATGGGCACTACGGAGTGAGGGAGTGGGTGTGGCTCCATATGCAAATACGTAATGCCAACAGCTGAGACCTATGAGCCAGGCACTACTCCTGCTCATATGCACTGCCTGACTTAATCCTCACCACATCACTCTGCCTATTTTGCAGGTGAAGAAACTGAGCATCAGAAATCAAATGACATGTTCAAGGTCAGTTAGCCAAGAAGGGAAGAGTGAAAGCCAAGTCTAGCTTGGGCAGATGCAAAGCCCATACCACACGGCCCCAAGGAAGAAACAAACAGCCTGGGATTGAAGGGGACAGGTGGTGTAGCCAGCCCACTGGTGCTCAGATCCCATCATTGTTAGAAAGCAACAACTTTCTGCTGCTGGGCTGCAAAGTAGCAGTCATCTTCTCTGGGATGGGTTCCATACTTAAATCCCTTCCTTAGTTC
Source organism: Mesoplodon mirus (assembly GCF_964341445.2). NCBI lineage: Eukaryota > Metazoa > Chordata > Mammalia > Artiodactyla > Ziphiidae > Mesoplodon > Mesoplodon mirus. Next base: position 217,686,657 of record NC_138977.1, read on the forward strand.
AACCCACACAGAGGTGATTTTCTTTGCACCTGCTGTGTGCCAAGGAGTGACAGGGCATCGCTAAGTGGAAACAACATGGTCTCTGCCCTCAACTAGATGGTGGGCTGGAGTCGGAGGTGACAGAGGAGCATGAGCAGAATGTAGCATGTCGCCCCCGGCTCTGGGCCCAGAGGAGAGAGGAGCTCATCCTACGGGGGAGGGGAGGCTCTGGGAAAGCTTCTAGGATCTGGTGGCAGTTGAGCTGGGTCCTAAAGAATAACAGTTGTGGGACAGCTTGTTCCAGGGGTTGCATGTGACCTGGGACCATTGGCTCCTGGATACACAACTTGGAGGCTCCATGTTAGGAGAAAGGTGACATTTGGGCAAGAACCAGCAATTTTAAGTCTCACGGGTCTTCCTTTCAACAACTCCTCCCTGAAGCACTGTGGGGTAGTGCTTATGGGCTCTTGCTAGGGGCAGATGGACCAAGTCCTAAGCCTTCCTAGCTTCCTATCTGTGTGATTCACTGTGCCTCAGTTTCTGCATCTGTAAAATGGGACCAATTCTAGTAGCTCTCAGTTCTAGGGCTTGCACGCAGTGAATGCTCATTAAATCAAAGCCTTAGCATCATGATCATCATCATTCACCATTATCATTTCTGTAGTCAGCACCCGGGCAGGAATAGGGAGGTTAAGGTGGCAAGAATCCCAGCCTCAGTTTTCTCCACTGGGCCTCTTTAATGCCACAGCACCTTTTTGCCCGAGTCCTCCCTTTAGCTACCTTCTAGATTTGTAGGGTGGCTTCTGTGTTCCGTAAAAGGCTATGTGTAAGAGAGAGAGCTAAGAGGAATGGAGCTCCATATGAAGAAGATGCCAGCTTGTCAACCAAGAGGGATTTGGTTTAAAAGGATTGGGTTATCTTAAACAAATCTGATCTCAGTTCTGCTACTTAGTAACTGGGTGACTTCAGGCACCTTATGTCATTTCTGTCAGCCTCAGTGTCCTCTTAACTCATAGGGGATTGAGGAGCATAAAGGAGTTATGGATGCCTGTTTCTGGCATGGTGCACTGCACCCAGAAAGCCCTTAGTGTGGGCGCTATGGTCTTCTTCCCGCTCCTCCCTTCCCCTTCCTTCCTCTTCTTTCTCTTCCTCCTCCGCCTCTTCCTCTCTCCTTTTCTTCCTGTAAGCCTCCTCACTTCCCCTTTCTTGCCTAGACTGGCTAAGGGTTTCAATCGGCTTCTGCGGCATCCTCCCTTGGGTACTCTGGTTATGACAGCCAGCAGCAAGCATGAATTACAGCCCGTGTGGCTAACCCCCTGGCTAACCATCTGATTATGGCAAGAGGAAAACAAAAGGCCTGTGGGCCTGTGGCTGGGCCTGGAGCTCCTCAGATCTGAAAGCAGGACATCGAGTGTCAACAGGGCTGCATCTGGGTGGCAAGACTCTCCAACCCCATTGGACAGAAACTCCAGGCTGTCCTAGGTGCTGGGCTCCTGCCACAGCAAAGGATGTCTCGTGTCCAGAGCCTGCAGTGGTGCAAGAAGATGACACACTCCACTTGGAATGATCTGTGATTATAGCCACAAGCTGCAGCACAGTGATTCCCGGGAAAGCAGAGCTGTTCTCTAGTGATGGACGTTCTCGCTGTTCTTCAGCAAACTCAGCGTGTTGGTTCTCTTTTTTATTCATTCAACAAACGTTTATTGGGTGTCTGCTCTGTACCAGGTGCCCTACGTAATGAATATATATACTGGAGACTAAAGCGGACAAAGATCCTTCCTCCACCGAGGTTTCTACTTAGACGGGAGACAAAAAAACTCAAGTATACAAACATATAACCATATAATTACAAATAGTAGTAAATGCTGTAAGGAAAACAGGTAAGGTGTGAAACAGAACATAATGGGAGGACACCTCCTTGAAACCTTCAAGGAAGGACTCTTGGAAAAGGTGACATTTAAGCCAAAAACTAAGAGATGAGAAAGACCATTGCATAGGAAAGTGCAGTGGCAGGAAAGGGCTGCAGCAAAGGAATGGGGTCAGGGAAGGGGTCTGTGTGCTGGGGGGACCCAGGGGACAGGAGAACTGGGGCAGAAGCAGAAGGAGATTCTGCAGGGCCTTGGAGGCCGAGGCAAAGGGTCCGCATTTCATCCTGAGTCGGGGCAGGGGGCATTCCTGGCAGGATTTGAAGTAGGGGGGTGACGTGGATGTTAATGAACAGGGACCACTCTCATAGGTAATAGGAATCAAACTTCACTGACCTCTGCCTTGCTCTGGCTTTTCAGAACCTACTTGGTAAATTTGTGGGATGTTAAGGCCATTGGACCAGATCTTGGTCTCATCCATCAGAGGCTAAGGGGCCTGGGTGGGTGGATAATTGGGCTACCTAACTTGGATGGAGACTTACAATGCTGAAATTCCAGGGTGTGTCTGTTCATTAAACACTTAAACAGCACTTACTATGGGTTAGAGTGACCCTAAGAGACAGGTACAATTTCTAGGGAATGCCATCATTTCTCTGGGATAAACAAAAATATATCAAACCTCATTTTTGAGCTCCACTCATTTGGAATTTGCTACCTATTTCTGGGCAGTTCTGTGAGGCTAAGATGAGGTAATGAATGCAATGTGCTGACCACATAGTAGTTTCTTAAGAAACAGCCGTTTCTCACCCCTTTGCCTTTTGTCTATAGAAAATAGGTTTTCCAAGCAGGAAGAAAACAAAAAAAACCCCACGTATAATTAAAATGATAGGCACTTTGCAATTTGGTTAAGGCACACATTTCAATCACTTTGGAAACACCCATTCAGGCACAATTGCTGGGCTAATTATAAATCATTCCTTTTTATTCATTAAGCCAGAGTCCCCGAAGGCACCCACAAAGGTGTGTTCTGTTGGACTAATTCAAGGCCCTCTTGTTTGACAGCCCTCCTTTGTCATTCTGGTGTTGGGGGACAAGCCTAACAGGTGTCTAACAGCTCAGCAGGGTCATATCAGGTTCTTACTGAAAATGCTTAAATTTCAGAAAATACGCTTGGCCTCACACTTGGCCAAGTCCATATGAGGCGAAGGGGTGCTGCAACGGGGCTCCTCTAAATGGACAGATAAAGTGTCTCTTTCTTTAACATCAGTCCAAATTGGAGAGGTTTGGATATTTAATTATTAAAAAGTGTTATTTCTTTGGATGAGAAGTTGCCCCCTTAGAATGGGCCTGATTGGTGAAACTCTGCCACAAACTGGATTTTGTGGTCTGAGAGTATATTCTAAATTGCCTATTTGAAGTTATCCTGTGCAAGTTCCTTGCATTAAAAAAAAATGAGTGCAGTGTTTTTGTTGAGTTATAAACAGTACCTTTGTGGTGGAAAAAAACTACACCCATAAATATTATTTTTAAAATGTAAACATAGTGAACTTGAATGCTTCTGTACATAGTCCAGCCAGATCAATTTAAAAGACTTTTCATTGGTTGGTCACAATTTTTAAATTTAAAGGGCACGATTATCTGAATTCAATAATGATTCAAAAAAGAGAGTTTTGAGGTTCTTGGGGGTATTTTTTCCAACACTCCATCTTTGCAAAGCCCTGCTCAAGGCTCGCTCTTTCTTGATAGTTATAAAGGGAATGGCACGGACATCACCATTAACACTCTCAGGGTCGCGGTCCTAGCAGGCCTGTTTTATTGGAGGGAGAACATGTGGCTGCTACTTTTTGGGTGTTTAGGGGGCCAGAGGAGGCAAGGCCAGACAGAATGGTCTCTCTGGACCCCACCCTCTGACTCCACCCCTTTTCTAACCTTTTCCCCATGGGATTATATTATCAAAGATACTGTTATTTATTTATTTTTATTTTTATTAATTAATTAATTAATTAATTTTTTTGTGGTACGCAAGCCTCTCACTGTTGTGGCCTCTCCCGTTGCAGAGCACAGGCTCCGGACGCGCAGGCTCAGCGGCCATGGCTCACAGACCCAGCCGCTCCACGGCATGTGGGATCTTCCTGGACCGGGGCACGAACCCGTGTCCCCTGCATCGGCAGGCAGACTCTCAACCACTGCGCCACCAGGGAAGCCCTGTTATTTATTTTTTAATCAAGTCTTTTTGGAACTTCAATGATGAGATTGCTTAGTTTAACTGAACCATAGACTAATTTTCTCTCTGGCCAAGAGCGATAGAAGGGAGGTTCATGTTTGGGTTCTGGCTTATGAATGGAAACCCTCTCGTTTAGAGAAAGGTTTGCTTATATGAAAATGGGCCAGTGAGACTGGCCCAAATGCAAACAAAACAAAGCAAAATAAAATAAAAAACAATGAGAGAGAAATGATAGTTATCAATCAATGGAACAGACTCTGGAGTGCAGGAGTAGACCCGCACATATGTGGTTAATTGAATTCTGACAAAGGTGCAAAGACAATTCAACGGAGAGAGGATGGTCTCTTCAGTGAACAGCGACAGCTCTGGCATAGTTTAATACCCGTATACACTAAAAATCAACCTCAGTCCGTTCCTCACACTCTAGATAAAAACGGACTCAAAACGAATCGTTGATCTAAATATAAAATGTAAAGATGTAAAACTTTTAGAAGAAATGACAAGCATATTTTGTGACACTGGGTAGAGAGTATTTCAAAACCAAACTCCTGATCCATAAAAGAAAAAAAATGATAAACTTGACCTCATTAAAATTAAGGACTTCTACTCTTCAAAAGACAGTTGAGAGAATTAGAAAACAAAACAAAACAAAAACAAAACTCACCACACATTAGGAAAAAATATTTGCAAATAACACATCTAATAAAGGACTTGTACCTATAATTCATATAAAGAACTCTCAAACCTCAATAATGAGAAAACATTTAAAAATTTCTTTAAAAATGGGCAAAGTATTTGAATAAAAGCCTTCACCAAAGAAGATGTACAGTGCAAATAGGCTTGTGAAAAATGTTCAAAATCATTAGTCATCAGGAAAATGTAAATTAAAACTATAATTTAGAAACCACAACATACTTATTAGAATGGCTTTTTTTTAAATCTGAAAATGCCAAATGTTGGCAGAGATATGGAGAATTAGCACTCTCATACATTGCTAGTGGAATGTAAAATGATACAGTCACTTTGGGAAACAGTTTGGCAGTTTCTTATTCAATTAAACATACACTAGACATATGACTCAACAATCCCACTCCTAGGTATTTACTCAAGTAAAAGAAAAACTTATGTTCACACAAAAACCTGTATGAGAATGCTTAGAGAGGCTTTATTCATAATAATTATCAAAGCTGAAGACCATTCAAATATGCCTCAACTGTGGAACGAACAAACCTCAGACACATCCTCACAGTGGCTACTCCATTAAAAGTATGCCAGGTAACATCACTCCAGATGTCACATGAATCTCATATGATGTCATAAGAGCGTTACTTCACCTTTGTAGTATTTTCCCCCAAATCATCATCTAATCATGAAGATAAACTCAAATTGAGAGACATTCTACAAAACACCTGACCACTACTTCTCCAAACTCTCAAGGCCATGAAAAACAAGAAAAGACTGAGAAATGGTCACCATTTTTCTGGAACAGGAAAAAGGACATTAATGCAAAAATGGCGGAATCCAAATAGTGTCTGGAGTGTAGTTAATAGTATTATGTCAATGTTGGTTTCTCTGTTTAGACAAATATGTCATGGTGACGAAAGATGGTAACCTTAGCAGAAATGAAACATGGTGAAGGGCAAGTAGGAGCTCTGTTCTCTTTGCAGCTTTTCTGTAAATCTATAATTATTCCAAACTGAAAAGACAATATTAGAAAAATAAGAATGCCAGGCACATAGCAAGCACTCAATAAATGATGACTATTGCTGTTCTTTTGAGGAGAAAGCCCTGGTAGGAAATGTAGATTATAAAACTTCCATTTTAAATTGCAAAACAATTCGTAGATGGTAAATGGCTCTTACAAACGTTATTTCTCATCAGTTCAGAGCCAGAAGGGTGAAAATATTATCTGGGCCAACCCCCTCATTTTCCAGATAAAGAAACAGAACCCCAGGAGAAAGAAGCAAGAAGAAGAAAAATAACAGTGATTGAAATAATAAAATAACATTAAGAGTTTAAGAAAAAAAGTAACAGACATAGTTAACAGTAAATAATACCTACTGTAACTCAGGTACTGTTCTAGGTACTTATACCCACAATCTCATTCATAACAACCTTATAAGATACATTTTATAATAATCTCTATTTTACAGAGGAGGAAGCTGAGGTCAGAGGGGTTAAATAACTTGCTCAGGGTCACACAGCTTGCAAAGCTGGACCTCAAACTCAGGAAAAGAAAGGGAACTTAGATTCACTGAGCACCCACCATGCAGCAGGCAAGATGCCAAATGTCTCCTAAACCTTAACTCATTTAATTCCTCACAAAATTCTGTGATCTCTGTACTGATATCCCAGATTCACTAAGGAGGAACTCAAGGTTTACATAATTGTCCCGCCACACAGCTGGCAGATGGCAGAGCTGGGATTTGAACTTAGATCCACTAGACCCCATTCCTGTGCCCTCTCTATCACACTGGTCTCCTCTGGATACAGGTAGAATGGTCCAGCAAGAACAAACCAGAGGCTCTGCCTTTTCATTCGCTGTTTATTCCACATTCAGGAAATCTTAGCTTTCCTAGTGGTACAGCTTCTGCTATTTTCTGTTTTACAAGCAGAAAAGACATATTCCATCCATAATTCCTTAAGACTCAGGTAGCTGACCTAGGGCTTTCGAGATCCTCAGAACACAGGATGACAACTGTATCCATTTTAAAAATTCAAATTTCATCCACTACCTAGAAAGTATTAACAGAGTCAGTAAGATGTTAACATATAACAATATTAGCTGAGGCTGATGTCTGATGCTCTTTGGCCAAGCTCTGACTGTCCACGGCTGAGAGGGTATGAAAAGCGTTACATGTATTTAAACATATTGAGGAAAAAAGTACAAAGCGATCATCTGTTTGTATCCCCTCCCACATGTGGCCACAAACGGAACATATTGGAAAGGTTATGAGAGATCAGGAGATTTAGTGAACAGGGCACAATACAGCTTTGTGGTCCGGTTTATTTTCTCATGACAATGTAAAATATAGATTGAGATGAACTCAAATCCCTCATATTTCGTTTTATAGTTCAAATTCATAAATTCTCTACATTCATTAGAAAGCCATGTACTATCTGCACCCACTTGAAAAGATAGCATCCCAAGGGACAGATACAAGAATATTAAAAAAAATCCTGATCAAAGAAATATTGCTTCTTTCCTCCTTTCATTGAGCAGATGTGCAATGTGTCCAGAGAAAGAAATAGAAAAATTCCTGAGTGATTTATTTGATGAACCCAGTTTTAACTGAGGTTATTGCGTGCCTGATATCATGACGGGGGTTATTAGTTTCTAGTTGAAAATGACCAGAGAGAATCCCGTTCACTTCATCAATATGGTCCATTTATAGGTTGTCAGGGAGGCGACATCATGCAGCCACAGCACTTAGTCTTAGAGTTATTTCTCTATTAGATGGTTGCCATCTTTATCATGAAGACTTTTGGTTACTTAAGAAAACCCAGACCAGAAAGATATATCTGTTCCATCCCAGCATTCAAGTCATTAAAAGCAGATGCATCACTTAGAAAAATGTCTTCTATTCAAAAGCCCCATTGCCACAGAAAAAGGCATCACAAAAGTCTCATTTGCCACAGAAAAAAATAAAAAACAGACCCCCAAACCACGCTTTTTCTAGGAAGAAAGTTGATTTTTGCTTTTGCTAGAAAGAATACTTTGTATAAACCAGGGGTTCCCAGGCTTTGTGAAGCAACAAAATTATTTTTAAAAGTTTGGGGTGGGGGTCCCTCTACATAGGATTATCAATTTTTAATTTTGCCAAATAAAATCATTAACAAGTGTTTTTTTTATTGTCTCCATCATTCCATAAAGAAAGGGCATTTTAAGGCACACACACGAAATTTTAAAATAACATAAACATTTATAAAAAGAACACAATCTCGGAAAGAAAGTATTCCATCCTAGGAGAGAGAGCCTTCGCCTGCTCTCCCCACAGACTGAAGAAGCTGTAATCACTTATCAGCGTTAGTCTGCAGACCATCTTCGGGAACCACCGGAAAATCTGGTAAAATCAGTGACGAGCTATTGATATTAGAGGTGGAAACCTCTTGTTCTGGAACTTGTTTGTAATGTCATAATACTTTATTAAATTGTTACAGCACTAACAGTAAAAGAAATAATGAAAAAATAATTTTGGTAATAAGCAGGTTACACCATGTATTAAAGTGCAGAATAGATGTCAGCTCTTTCCTATGTGCTTGACAGGTTGGTATCTCTTAATTCTTACAACAACCTGTAACATCGGTATCGTTACTGTCACTTGAGGGACTAGGTAACCATGGCCCAGAGAAGTCACAGAGCTTGCCCAAGGCACCCAACAGTGAGTGACAGAGCTGGGATTCCACTTCAAGTCCCTCTGAGTCAGAAGCCAGTGCACTAAGGACTTGGCATCCTGCCTTCTTCCAGTTACGCTCTGCTGTACTTATATGTCTCCGGCTCTGTTTCTCTCCCATGTGCTCAGGTTGTTTATTTTGTTTTTTTTTTTTTTTTTTTTCATCTTCAAGTCCTCAACACTCAGGTGCAGTGCCTGACAAATAGTAGACACCTAACCCTATTTCTAAATAAATAAATAAATGAAGACTTCCAGTTTGAGAAATTTGTTTTCGAACATAGGGTGGTGTGAGAATTAAATGAGATCATATATGTAAAACACTTAAAACTGTGCCTGATATAACACAGGAAGCTCTTGATATATGTGAGTGACTTTCATAACCGGTATTAAGAAATCAGCTCCCCTTTGAGAAAGCTGTCTTGGCTTGGTCGGTTGGAGAAATTCCAGCAGCCTTGCAGAGGAATCTTCACACAGGATATCTTCTACAGAAGGATTTTTACAAAATCAGAAATGACAATTTCTAAAATGCACACATACATCACTTTTTTCTTCTTCTTTTGCTATATATATTATTGTTATAACATATCATTATATTATATAGCTATCATAGATGCCATATGATATATATGTATCATATGCAACATAACCCCCCTTAGCTCATGGATGAAGGATGTGCAACTTAATAATAAAATAAAATCAATCCTTAAGCACTCCTTTTTTGGGGGGGGGATTATATTCCGTTATTTTTTTTAACATCTTTATTGGAGTATAATTACTTTACAGTGGTGTGTTAGTTTCTGCTTTATAACAAAGTGAATCAGCTATACATATACATATATCCCCATATCTCCTCCCTCTTGCGTCTCCCTCCCACCCTCCCTCTCCCACCCCTCTAGGTGGTCACAAAGCACCGAGCTGATCTCCCTGTGCTATGCAGCTGCTTCCCAGTAGCTATCTATTTTACATTTGGTAGTGTATATATGTCCATGTTAGGCCCCCCTTGATTAAAGGATTTTTAAAACAAATCTTGCTTTGTTGGGCCCCAAAGGAAAGTTATAAGCGGTTGAAATTTGGGGTTCTCCTGTGTATAAGATGGAAATACAAACTCTTCCTTATTTGAAAAGCAGAATTGACCAGTGTTATTTAGAAAGAGCTCCCTGACATTTTTTATGAATGTCATTTATAGATACAGTCTTAAGCTCAAGCTTAGATTTGTTTTTCGTTCTCCTCTACGGCGCTGTGAAAGCTGCATTGCGAATCAGACTATATTACTAGTGTCAGGGGCATTGTATTATTCTCCCAGACCTTTGCTGGAAATTTCCCAAGATGGTAATGAGAAAACGATTACAGCAAGATCCATTTGTCTCTAATTTCTGCACCCTAAATTACAAGAGGTCCCAGGAACAATCCTCCCCAAGGCAAGCTTTGGGACCAGATAGAAGTGATGTTCTTGCTGCTTTTTATTTCAGTTGGTGATACTCCCTGCCTCCCCTGGACAGATGTTTCTCTGAGTAAAGTGACCCTGGCTGCTGAAATGATTTCTAAGTCTCTTGCATCAGCAGGATTGGGGGCCAAGGAGGCTAGTTACTCTTCAGCTCTTCAGATGGGTCAAAGTGTTGAAAGTCAGAGTTACCGCTATAGCAGCCAGATTTATAAATGCCTCAACAACTTCATTGCATTTTGCCATATAAAATAATTAGAGATTACCCAAGATAAAAAGGACAAGAAAAGAAAATTTGGGATAAGTAGATTTATGTTTGTTTACTTTACCCCAGGCAGAAACAGGATAATTTCTGGCATGTGGTACCCTGTGTTTGGGCTCAACGTGATTTCAGTGTAGTGAGGTTTAGTCTCTGGTGCCGAGAGGTGAGTAACCATTTTCCATGTTTGCTCATAGACAGAGAAATGTAAGTGGCTTCAAAATACTGAACAGTTAGATGTTGCTTGTAATATGTTATCTTATCAGATAAACAATGTCTGAATGGAGTTTTATCCAAATAGTTTCACAGATAATTACACACTTTAAGAAGAACTAGAGGTCAATTAAAAGTATCTCTTCCACAGATAATATATAAAAATATAATCTTTCATAGATAGACATATAGAAAAGTGTATCTTTTTTCATCGATACATATATTTTCCAAAGAGCTAGAAGTCAACTAAGAGCATCTTTTTTGCATCTTCTTCATGAATAAATTAGGCAGAAAAATCCTATAGTAGCCTAAACTTTTGCCCATGTAGACGACTTTCTTTCATTCAGGAACCGTATAATACCCCAGATCATCTCAGCCCTCTGCATGCTAAACCTCCCTCAGATGAGGAACAATTGGACTTTTATATCTGAACCCTCACTTAAACAAGACTGATGTTAAGGTTGCAGAAAGTAAAGATGAGGCTTGTTTTATTGTCTTCAAGATAGTCTCAAAGAGTTGATGGCTGACTGGCCCCAGCCCTTTTGCAGCAAGTAAAACAATTAAAAAAAAACATAAAAAACCAACAGCAACAAAAAACACCTCTCTTCTATAGTAGATCAGCCCCCGAGAGTTATTTTGTTTAAAAGCTTAGTCCAGAATTAGCTTTTCCTCCTTCCTCCCACTGCCTCCCTTTCAGTTTGCTTTAAAGGTTTTTTGTTTTTGTTGTTTTTTCAACCAATTCCCTTTGCACTTGTGAATGACAATGAATTGGTGCTCTTGCAGGAACTTGAACTTCTTGGATAAAAGATGTGTTGGATGTTTAGGTCATTAACGTTGACATGATTATCTTCAGAGTTTGGCCCCATTAACTTGATTATTGAGTCACTGTTTATTGTCATAGTCTGTCACAGAGCTTAACAGCAAAAGGTCAGATCAGCATGAAAGGATCCAAGTGATGCGGACAGAATGACTGATCTTTCAACGAAATAGCTGCTGTTATTTGCTCTCGTTTCGGGGTGGATGACACAAAATGCTTCTGACTTCAACACAGGAAAATTATTTTCAAGTTGTGTTGAAAATCTGCAGATTTGAGCAGGTATCAGTGTCCTTAAAAATGTCCATGCCCTTGGGCTTCCCTGGTGGCGCAGTGGTTGAGAGTCCGCCTGCCGATGCAGGGGACATGGGTTCGTGCCCCGGTCTGGGAGGATCCCACATGCCGCGGAGCGGCTGGGCCCGTGAGCCATGGCCGCTGGGCCTGTGCGTCCAGAGTCTGTGCTCCGCAATGGGAGAGGCCACAACAGTGAGAGGCCCATGTACAGCAAAAAAAAAAAAAAAAAAAATGTCCATGCCCTTTCAGCCAGAAATTCTACTTCTACTTCTGCCAAGGGAGCAGTAAAACATACAAAGATTTATGTTCAAAGCTAGTCATTTCAGTCTTGTTTACAAGAGCAAAAAATTGATGACAATCTAAATGTCCAGCTATTGGGATGAGCTAACTAAATTATGTTATCATACATAATGCCGTGATTCAGAAGCATACCTTCAAATAATAGTTACTAGATATAGGAAAAATTCATGGCCTATTAAGTAAACTATGGATTTTAAAAAATATATAGAAGAAGCAAACCTGATGGTCCAAGACATTACATATTTGTGTGTAGGTAACAACAAAACCACAGGATTTTTCCAGTGCTTACCCCTGGGTGTGTGTGTGGGGGGAGGGAAGTATTTTTATTCATTCTTAATATTTTGCTGTGTTTCCTAAATTTTCTGCCATAAACACACATTTCTTTGACAACTAAAAAAAAAAAAAGTAAATGCAATTTTTAAAATACTAGCAAGGATGCAAGCCCTTGTAATTACATATTCATCTGAAGCACGGATCCATGGTCAAGTACACCAGTGAGCAGACATGCAAAACCCCCTCACGGCTCCACTATTCCAGGACCTACATAGAGTTGTCAAAAGGAAGTCCCATAACATGCATTTGCAGCTCTCAGCCCTTTATTAATGCCACATGTGCTCTTGTAAGGTTAAGTTATTAAGTGATATACAATAATTGTCTCTACTCCAAAGTAGACATTTCAATTCACTCAGCTCATGTGGATCTATTTCGGTATCATTTATCACAACCGCTTTTTAAGAATGATCTCAGTGGGCTGCTTCTCTTGTCCTTCTCTTTGAATGCAAGCCGACCTAAATGGCCCCGGTAAGAAATTAAATAGAATTACCTATGGCATCGCACAGGGCACAATGAGAGCGCGCCAGCTTCCGAAATGGAAAAAGGCGTTTGGAGGCCCCTCATCTTCACTCCTCCCCAGAGTTAATTTGCCTGTATTTCCTCCCTCGTGGAGAACGCTTACATGTAGCCTCACAATGACCTGTTTAGTTGGCGGTGGAAAATTATGTCATTTGCAAGCAAGCTTTCAGCTGTGATATTTTATAATTGTTAAGATGAAAACCTGATAATCCTGTCCCCCTTCACATAAACTGCAATCTATCTTTAAACCTGTGATAATTCCTAAAACCTGCCGCTTAATAAACTAACAAACCCCAGGCCTATGTGATTTTACGGGGAGTCAATCTTTGATCAGCCAAGCTGAAATGGGTCTGATAAGGGGATGCCCTTCCACTCCGGGAGTCGCCACTTGAGTGGGTGATTGCTGTTTCCTCCCCGTCCTCAAGTGCCAAATAAGCAGAAGTCTTCCTGAGCTTCTTATCTCTTTCACTTTCTTCTCGAGATCTCTGTCGCTTTAATCCGGCATGTCTGCTGCTGGTTAACAAGGAAATCCTATGTCAATTATCGCCAACAACTTCCTGCTGCGAAGCAGTGGGGAATCAAAGCGTTTGAGAGCCTTTTCACACCAGAGAGTGATGCAGGGCCTAATTAAATGGCCCTCATATCCTGCAGCCCGGTGGAGGCCATATGATAGATAGCTAATGAAAGATAGCCTAATTTTTCTAAGAACCGTTTGGAGACTGATGGGCTGTCTGGTGGGCTGCAAGTACACCCCGGGGTGGGATGATGTGAGTTTTTTTATCCACTTCTGCTAAATTTAGTGGGCCTGTTGTCAGCACAGGACAGCAGGATTGGAAGAGAGCCTACCTTTGGGAAGATTGCATCTTATTAGAGTTGTTCTGTACGTCCAAGGTCCAAATGGAGCGGGAGAGGGATGTGCGAGAAGATACAGAAAGATGTGAAGTTCAGATCTTGAAGGAGACCACTGCCTATGGAATGATTCACCAGGCCCCAACATCAAGATTCCCCCTCCCACCGAGGAATTCTCAGCTAATACGATGCTGCTTAAAAAAAATCATTTTAGGGCTTCCCTGGTGGCACAGTGGTTGAGAGTCCGCCTGCCGATGCAGGGGACGCGGGTTCGTGCCCCGGTCCGGGAAGATCCCACCTGCCGCGGAGCGGCTGGGCCCGTGAGCCATGGCCGCTGAGCTTGCACGTGTGGAACCTGTGCTCCGCAACGGGAGAGGCCACAACAGGGAGAGGCCCGCATACCGCAAAAAAAAAAAAAAAAAATCATTTTACAAGATCACTGCCAATCATTCCTTTCAAATGACTTATTTCCTGGAGGTACACATACTCTAGACAAATGAAACTAAAAATACACTTTTTATTTTATTACTTTTTTTGCAAGAAATACCTTTGTGACTCACATTTTCTCTCACTACTTTTCTTTATCTAGAGCAGTGATTCTCAAAGTGTGGTCCCAGGGCAAGCAACTTCACCTGGGAACTTGCTGGTGATGCAAATTTCTCAAGCCCCACCCTAAACCTCGTGGATCAAATACTCAAAGGGTGAAACCAGTGACCTGGATTTTAACAAGCCCTCCAGGTGATTCCGAGGCACGCTAAAATTTGAGAGCACTGATCTAGCACATGTCCAGAAACTCTTTTGTAGATGGCCAGTTTGGGTTGTTAATCATAAATATCATCCTTTGTTTAAAAAAAATCCAGCAAGTTACAAAACGGATACCCCATATTATTTAACCTTGATGTGATGTCTGTCTACCTTTTATCAAAATGCATGTATACAAGACTGGGATCATGTCCTGAGTTCTCATGATGTAGTACCTTACTGAGTGAGGTAACTTTTGTTTTAATTTGTGGAAGTTCGGGGTAGGAGGTAGGGAGTCTATCCACTGAAATACTTAAACCTATTTTCTAGATTGTGATTTTTAGGCTTGCAGATTAAACAAAATCAAGGTACCGAACAGGGTTTGTTGCTTTTTATTTTGTTATGAACAACATTTACCCCCTCGGACACTTCATAAAAGAAAGGATATTTTTAAAAAGGACAAAAAGAAAATTGTAAGGACATAATTTCAGAATAAATGTCAATCCTTTAAATGGAATGAGGTTTTGCTTATGAAAAGCTCTTTCTGTTGTTTTTATTTTTCTCTTTTAATTAAAGATTTGGGAGTTCTTTGCCATGAAATGGTATTGGCTTGCTAATTGATGTGTAGAAATGGCTAGTGTAGGTTTTGGTTATGGAAATAGGGGACAGGTAACACTTTAACTTGGAAGCTTATAACTCCTAACTTGGAAGCAGTCATGTTACTCTCCTGCTTAAGATTATTCAATATATCCTTTTCATGGAATGAAAGTGAAATTCCTCATAACAGCATTTTAAGTGCTTTCTAGTTTGGCCCTCAGCTCACTTTGTTATTATAATTGTTCCTACTAATATCGTACCTACTACTATTATTACATCTACTCCTCCTACTTCTACAGAATGCACCTGTCTTTGACAAAACTTTCACTATATCCAATCATTCTGTAAGGTCATTTGTGTGGAGAACCTCATCAACGACCAGATACTATTGTTATCTTGAGTTTTACAGCTGAAAAATTGAGGCACAGGAAAGTTAGCTTGATTGCTCAACTGCTAAGTGAGGGAACTTGGGCTGGGATTCAAGAGGTTCCAACCGTCACATCTGCATTCCAGGAAGGAAGAAGGAGGAAGGAAAGCAGCAAAAACCTCACCTAATAATTTTGGCCTACATATCATTCTCATGAACTTAGTCACATGGTCACTCCTGGCTGCAGGGGAGGATGGTATAATAGTTTGGCTTTTTGTTTTTTTTTTTTTTTCATTTTGGCACACGGCTTCCCCCAACAAAATTAGAGCTTTGTTATTATGAAAAGGGAAAGGTGAACACTGAGTCAACTACCAGCAGTCTCTGCCCTGAAGCATGACATTCTCACTCACTATGGGGAAGAATTCCATTAATTCCCATTGTGGCTGAAGAATCCCCTGTAGATCAGGTGGGATTTAGCCTTCCGGTTCCTTCACTGGGACACAGACTTAAGTGGTGTACCAAGGAGCACATTTATCACTCCTTTGGCAGCGGGGGTGGTAATTAATAACTGGCCATAAACATGGTTGCATGATTGGAGTATCAAAAGAAGATGAACCCAACTATGCACATTTGACATTTTAGCTGTGATACTATTTGATCTGTGACAGTATAAAAAATCATCGACTTTTCATCAAAATGTAAAATGAAAGCTTATCACATTCAAGTTATCTGTGTCCTTTGCTCAAACATTTCACTCATACTCTGTCTGGCTTCTTGGTAAAGAGATACACCAGGGCAGCATCTTCATAGCCTTTGTTGCAGGTCTGTTCGCTCATTTACATTAATATGCTGATGTCAGAATATGCACAGAGGGGCATGGCCTCATCCCATGGTCCTCACCAGAATGAAAAAGAAAAAGGATCATGATGTTATAAGACGAACAGTTACTGAGACCTTTAAGATTCTATTTCCTTTCCTTTTTTTCTCAGCACCATTCAGTTGACTTCTGCCCAGCATTCCAGAATATTCCAAAGATAACAGTAGTGGAGATTTCCTGGGACCCTTGTTCCTACATCGAAATGTGAACTGGTTGCTATTAGAATATTTTAATAGATAAAGATTTGAAGAAAACTTGGAATTTCCTTCAAAACTCTAATTTGGGTGTTTTCATTCTAAATGACTAATTTAAATGTCAAATATCTTTCTTTGTGTGTCTATATTAAATATCATGTTATCAACTTTTAAAAGTTTGTTACAGATTCACAGGGAAGAGGGGAAGAGTGAGAACCATGTTACAACGTATTACTATTTGAATTCTGCCGGATTGAGCATCCACTACCCCAATGGGGTAAGGGCAGAGGAAACAGAAAGAAACATTTTCCCACAGGGAAGAGCACACTGCTTTGGAATCAGATCAGTGTTTGAAACCAGGCTCAGACGCTTACTAGCAAACTTCCTAAGCTTTTCTAAACATCGGTTTTCTTATTTGTAGAATGGGATGATGTAGATGATGACAATTACAGCAATGAACATTTATTGAGGATTTCTCATGGGCTGGATGCTAAACATATTACATATATTATTTCATTAATTCTCATCATGATCCAATAATGTAATTACTATTAGCATTTTCGTGATACTATCTGTTTTAGTTATCTATAGCTGCGGAACAACCCCTGACATTTTAGTGGTAAGCAATCACCCTCTCTTTAGCTCACTGTGAGTTGGAAACGGAGGCTGGGCTCCGTTGAGTTATTCTTCTGGTCTCTGCTGGGCTCCCTCAAATCTCTACAATCAGCTGCAGGTCAGCAAGGCAGCTCGGCCTCAGGGATTTGGCTGCTGGGTGACAGGAGTGATTTGGGTCCTATGTCTCTCCTCAACAAGCCTAGGCTTGTTCGTGTGGTGGAAGCAGTGTTCAGAGAGAGAGAGAGAGAGAGACAACATAAGCCCTGCTGAAACATTGGTTCAAAACCAGCACATCATCACCTTGCTATGTTCAATTGGCCTAAGCAAGTCTCACAAACCAAACCCAGATCCAAGGGGTGGGAATGGACTCCATCTCTTGATGGGAAGAGACACAAAGTCTCCAAGGAAGGAGGGTAATGGTAGCCAGTTTTGCAAACAGTCTTCCAAGTCTCTACCTCATAAGGTTGTTGTAAGGATTCACAAATAATAATAGCTAATCTTATTTAATTCTCACAATAATCCTGTGATATAGGTACGATTATCGTCTCCATTTCACAGATAAGTGAGCTGAAGCAGAGAGATGTTAGGTTTCTTCCCAAAGTTGCAAATTACTAATGAGGAACCAGACTCAAATGGAAGCAGTTGAGATGAAATCTGACAAGGGTGGTGCCTGGGTTAATATATTATACCAGTGTCAGTTTCCTGGTTTCCAGAATATGCCATGGTTATGTAAGATTTGGTCATTGGAGGAAGCTGGGAGAAAGGTACACAGGAACTCTCTGTACTATAGATTGCAACTTCTTGTGAATCTTAAACTAAGCAAAATTTAAAGAAATATTTTAAAAAGTTGAGGCAGTTCAAATACTGAGCTAATGTTCTGCAGACACATGAGGACCAGAGTGTAGTGCCTGGTCACACAGTAGGTGTTTAATAAATGTTAGCTTCCTCTGCTGAAAGCCCATTATCCATTTAAAAGATTGGAGATAGGGCCTCCCTGGTGGCGCAGTGGTTGAGAGTCCGCCTGCCGATGCAGGGGATACGGGTTCGTGTCCCGGTCTGGGAGGATCCCATATGCCGCGGAGCGGCTGGGCCCGTGAGCCATGGCCGCTGGGCCTGCGCGTCCGGAGCCTGTGCTCCGCAACGGGAGAGGCCACAACAGTGAGAGGCCCGCATACCGCAAAAAGAAAAAAAAAAAAAAAAAAAAAGATTGGAGATAACATCTCAAGTTCCTAACTCAGTATAAGCATGGGCACCACCTCAAACAGCTTCAGAAATGACCACTCAGATGTGGCCAGGGGAAGTCAGGGATGTAGCAGGGGCTACGGCTGGTCTCCCATTAGGGCAAGCCCTGCAGTTATAGGGCAGAACCGGATGTGTTTCAGGATTTCTGCTTTTCTAAGATTACTTTATGGAAAATCTTTTTCAGATCTCACAGATCCCTGAGGAGCCTCAACTTGGAACTGAAAAAACTGTTGGGAAGTCTAATTTAAAGAGAACAATACGATATGGGGATTAGTCGAACTTGATAGGGTCAAGCCAGGCACGGTTTCTTACCTCTCCTCCAAGTTAGTGGAGAAAAATTCTGTAACAGAAAAAAATATATTAACAAATGATAGGCTACAAGTAGACCTAGTTAGTTTGTATTTTCACAAAGAGTGAGATAACAAGCTTTGAACAAAACTATAAAGGGAAATAAATAGTCATGTGTTAAAGTCACAGATCTGGCAGAACAATAATAGTAACCATAGTAAGAATTAGTAAGCAGGTGCTGCTGGGCATGGATGTGGCCATGACCCACTGCTGAAGCTCTGTCTATGAGCCCAGTGCCTGTGTGCTAATGATTCGATGAGAAGCGGTTGATGTCTGGAACACTGGGGGAGGATGTGTTCTGGTAATGGCCAGTTGGTTTTACATGATATCCTGACAGAAGAAAACAAGGAATATACTCATAATGATAATAATAATAATAATCATAGTTAACATTTACTGGGCACTTACTATGTGCCAGGAACTCTTTTAAGTGTGTTACCTCTGTCATCTCATTGAAACTTCACAGTCTTTTATGGGTGAGGAAATTGAGGTCTGGAGATATTAAATAACTTCCCCAGGCATGCAGAAGCTTCCCATGGGGAAGCAGGGATAAAAGGATGCATTGTCCCAGTGTGGCGACAGGCTCATTTTGGAAAAGCATTTTCAGACACAATAGCCATTGCCTTCCCCTTCTCAATTGTCAGTTTGCCTGGGAATGTTGAGCATCCAGGCTTGGAGCAACGGGGCCTTCTGTTACCCCTCCCTGAGGATGGAACCCAGGGCGCCTGCTTCTCAGGTGGAAAGTATTGAACTTTCTCCAAACTCTTAGTTTTTGAGTATTTCATCTGGAATTCATTTTTGTTTATGATGTGAAGTTTGAGATCTAGCATTCACCTCCACCCCAAGAGCCAACCAGTTATTCCTGTGTCATTTGGTATATAAACTACCCTCTTCACATTGAATCAAAGTGCCACCTTTTACATGTATTAAGTTCTCATATAGACTGTGATCCATTTCTGGTTCTCTATTTTGTTCTTGATCTATTAATTTATTCCTATATCAATGGCATATTGTTTAGATTATAGTGTAGTATAGCATATGATACACACACACATATATGCGTAGTATAGTATAATGAGTTTCATTATGTTGTAGGGGAACACTTCCAAATATCTTTCTTTCTCAAACTTCTCTTAGTCATTCCCAGATAGTTATTACTATATATAAGCTTTAAAATAGTTTCATGTACTCCCAGCATCCCACGCACCTCGACACACAAAACACACAGGGATGCTGAACTGAATTGCATTTTATTTCTAAGTTAATTTGAGGACTGATATTTTTATGGTATTAAGCTTTCTTTACTAGGAACATGATACGTTTCTCTATTTCTCTGGGTCTTATTTTAAGATCTTCAATAAGATTTTATAGCTTTCTTTATACAAGCTCTATGCCTTTATTATTAAATTTATTCCTGGTTAATATGGTGAATAGGATTTTTTTGACTTCCATTTTGTAACTGGTTTTTGCTAGTGTAGCAGATATTGTGGTGCTGGCCCACTTCCCCGCAGCCTCCCGGCTTAAATGCTCCCAGGTTGACACCCTTCTCGAAGTGCCAGTGAAGTAACATTCTCTAGGAGACTGATGGGAAATGAAAAATAAATTCCCCAGCTGCCTCCCCTCTCCCCTAGCTCACCCCCATGGCCACATGGGAAGTTCCCTATGTCCAGCTGATGGAGGAGAAAAACCCAGTCTGGGGCTCACAGATGGGTCAATTCACTGTTTCGTGGCAAGCTAGAAATAAATACTGCCACACTACACACATTCAGGGGTGACGCTGAAAACACTGGGAGGGGAAAGCCTCACTGTGGGCATAGCTTCCAGGAATAAACCTTGTGTGGAGGGAGACATGACCTGACATAAAGATAAACACAGACTCCTGGGAAGTGGTGAAAGGCCTGGCTGGCTGGACAGGTATCTGAAAAGGTTACAAGATCAGAGGCAAAGAGGTATAGGAAGAAGTATGTGGATGGACCCAAGGGAGTAGGTACAGAATGACCCACATCAGTGCCCACCATCCGTATCCATTTGCAGAGGGGGCCCTAAGCAACAAATAGATAGTAGGCATCAGTCAGGCCCTGCCCTGGCCACCCTCATGCTTGCACAAGGGGTCCACGAATGGAGGAGTCATGGCAGCTCCCTTTCACCATGGTTGATTCATCTACTGCAGATGCTGCTAACTATGTGATCTGTCAGCTGCAGAGACCAATGCTGAGCCCTCAATGGGACCAGTCCTTGAGGAAGGAGAGAATGATTTTTGGTGGTAAGCTGATTGCATTGGACCCCTTTCACCCTAGAGTAAGTGACAACTTGTCACTATTGGGATTGAAACATATTCTGGGCATAGGTTTGTCTTTCCCGCCTGTGCCATCTATGCCAGAATCACTATTCAAGAGCTCACAGGGTTTCTATGTTCCCCCCTCCCCACCAAATTCTTATTTTGAAGCCCTAACCCCCAACAAGATTGTACAGAAACACCTCATTTTACTGTGCTTCACTTTATTGCAATTTGCAGATATTGCATTTTTTTACGAATTGAAGGTTTGTGACAACCCTGCCTTGAGCATGTCTGTCAGCACCATTTTTCCAACAGCATTTGTTCACTTCGTGTCTCTGTGTCACATTTTGGTAATTCTTGTAACATTTCAAACTTTTTCATTATGATTATATTTGTTCTGGTGATCTGTGATCAGTGAGCTTTGATGTTACTATTGCAAAAAAATTATGATTCACTGAAGGCCCAGATGATGGTTAGCATTTTTTAGCAATAAAGTATTTTTAAATTAAGGTACCTATATTTTTTAGATATAATGCTATTGCACACTTTACAGACTACAGTATAGTGTAAACATAACTTTTATATGTACTGGGAAATTAAATAATTTGACTCGCTTTATTGTGGTGGTCTGGAACTGAACACACAATATCTCTGAGATATGCCTATGTTTGGGCCTTTATGGAGGCAATTAAGGTTAAAGAGGTTATGAGGGTGGGGCCCTGATCTCATAGTTTTAATGTCCTTTTAAGAAGTGACACCAAAGAGTTTGCTCTCTCTCTACCCTGTGAGGACATGGCCAGAAGTTGGCCATCTACAAGCCTGGAAGAGAGTTCTCACCAGGATGGAATCAGCGGGCACCTTGATCTTGCACTTCCCAGCTTCCAGAAAGGTGAGAAATAAACTTCTGTTGTTTAAGCCACCCAGTCTTTGGTGTTTTGTTATGGCAGCCACACAGACTAAGACACTTCTCAAATTCCTTGCCCTCAAATTATTGTCTCTAGATATGTTTTGAGGAAAATCAAAGTAAGAAAGTCAGTAGAGAAGAAAGCTATTGGGTTTTTTTTCCCCTCAACTTTTTTATTTTGAACTAATTTTAGACTTCAAGAAAAGTTGAAAAAATTGTTTCTGTATATCCCTCACCCAGCTTCCCTAATGCCAACATCTTACAAAACAGTAGAATGTTGATTAGAACCAGGAATTTAACATTATTTTAATACTATTCACTACATTGAAGACCTGAGTTGAATTTCACCAATTTTTTTTCACTAATGTCCTTTTTCTGTTCCAATTCTATCCAGGACCCCACATTGCATTTAGCTGTTGTTTCTTCTTAATCTCCTGAAGTCTGTAACAGCTCTTCATTCTTTCTTTGTCTTTCATGACCTGGATGCTTTTGAAAATTATTAATCAATTATTTTGTCAAATGTTCCTCAACTTGGGTTTGTCTGATGTATTACCATCGTTGGCCTGAGGTTATACATTTTGGGCAGGAATACAAGAAAAATGATGTTGTTTATCCTTCTCAGTACCTAATACAAAAGAGATTCATGATGTCTCACCACTGGTGCTGTTTACCCTGATCACTAGGTTAAAGAGATTTCTTTTTTTTTTTTTTCACACATGCACACTGTATTTTATTTTTACAAGAGATAAATAAACTGACACCAAGCACTGTAAATGGATGACCACAACAAAAGCAACAATGATCGCAATTACCAAACACGAAACACACTCACACTATGTCATGATATTGACATTCAGTCCAGGAATCCTCCACTGTAATGGTTCCTTTACCTTGCAGTGAAAATTGATTTGTATATTTTTTGCCTCTGAGTCCTTGTGGGATTTTTTTTTTTAATTCAAACAGAAAGTCACAAAAATTATAATCATCCTCATCAGTTCACTCAGTCCCATGTAATTAATGTTTTTTTTATCTTGGTCTTTTGTTAGCACTTTTATGAATTCATCAGTTTTCCATTAGAGTTCTGAAAATGCTTCTCTACTATAAAGTTACATCTTTTCCTGCATAATTAATAAATATCTCGGGCAAAATACTTTGAGACTATGAAAATTCTAATTTTCCTAAAACTTTTGCCCACTAGTTTTAAAGTTACTGATATTTGCAGATCTATCCTGCATCCAGTCACATTAGCAAATTCTTTTATTAATTTGAAAAGATTTTTAGTAGAATCTCGTGTGCTTTCTATTACATTCATATCAGATATACATAAAGATAGCTTTATCTCTTAATTTTCATTGTTTATAGCAACTATTTCATTTTCTTGTCTTATCACAATTGCCAAACTTAAACCATTTCAGGCAATAATGAGGATAACAAACATCCTGATTTGTGTATTTGATGTGAATGATTTCAGTATTTTGCCCTTTGTTATAATGGGGTAAGTCTTGATGTAAGTCTAGGGAAAGTGGTATTTTCCATATTTAAATAATTTCCTTTTATTTCTGTTTTACTAATTTTTTTGTTGTTCAGAATGGCTGTTAAATTGGCAAATGCTAATATAATTATATTTCCTCCTTTAATTTGTTGATGCAATGAGTTATGTTGTCAGATTTCCTAATGTTAGATCTTCTTTCCATTCCTGGAATGAATCCTACTTAGTCATAATGCATTCATTTTAACATGCATCACTGGATTCAATATGCATCTATAACCACAAAGGAACTGGGTCTATAGTTTTCTATTTTGGTTCTATTTTATAAGATTTGGGTTTTGTTTTGTTTTGTTTTGCTTCATGAAATAAATCAGAGTGGTTTTAATTTTTTCCTACGGTCTGGATTTATTATGATCTTGATTCAAACAACTGAATTTTGAATGTTTCCTTTCATAATTTTTTCCTGATCCAAACATCTTTACAAATAAAAAAAAAAACTCCATCATGGAAGGTGTGCATGTGTGGAGAGGAGGGTATATAGGTATTTTCCTCTTGACTTTTCTGTGAACCTAAAACTGCTATAAAAATAAAACCTATTAAAAAATAATTCCATCAGCTGGCAAAACTACTGTAACATTAGGTGGATGCCCCCAAAAGTATACTGATTCATACTTTTTTCCTCAATCTGAGTGAGAATACTAGAAACAGAAAGAGCAAAGAGTACAAGGTAGGTGGTGAGGTAGGGAAAACTAGTTTCAGTTAATTTGAGTATTAAATTAAAAACATGTAAATCATATGCAAAGTAGCATCCGATTGCTTGGGGATAAGAACTCTGGCACTTTTTGAAAAAATACTGAGTTACTGTTTATACTATTAACAAAACCCTAAATAAACAGAAGGTTCACCTTGTGGGGTACTTTCATTGAAGAACTTCTGTGACAAATGTTTAGAAAATGTATTAATCACTTTTCTAACCTTAAAAGTATAGAGCGGCAAACATCACAGCTTCAGTCTCTGACAGTTGAGATTGTTGACCATTACAAAAATTAAGACAGTCTTGGGGATTTTGAAGAAGGGGGATTTTGAAAAGGGGAAAAGAGAATTTTGTTTTTAGGAACAAATTTCTGATTCCCAAAGGTGTTGTTTTCCACTTGACCTGTCTATTTTTTTTTTATTGAAGTTTAGTTGATTTACAATGTTGTGCCCATCTCTGCTCTACAGCAAAGTGACTGTTATACACATACATACATTCTTTTTTTTATATTCTTTTCTATCATGGCTTATCCCAGGAGATTGGATATAGTTCCCTGCGCTATACAGTAGGACCTTGTTGTTTATCCATTCTAAATGTAATAGTTTGCATTTACCAACCCCAAACTCCC
The DNA here is from genome assembly GCF_964341445.2 of Mesoplodon mirus. NCBI lineage: Eukaryota > Metazoa > Chordata > Mammalia > Artiodactyla > Ziphiidae > Mesoplodon > Mesoplodon mirus. The sequence goes on from NC_138977.1 coordinate 217,711,175, forward strand.
AGTCCATCCCTCTTCCTCCCCCACCCCCTTGGCAAAAGCCAGTCTGTTCTCTGTGTTTGTGAGTCCGTTTCTGTTTTGTAGATAAGTTCATTTGTGCCCATTTTAGATTCCACATATAAGTGATATCATATGGTTATTTGTCTTTCTCTCTCTGACTTACTTCACTTAGTATGATAATCTCTAGTTGTATCCATATTGCTGCAAATGGCATTATTTCATTCTTTTTATGTCTGAGTAGTATTCCATTGTATATATGTACCATATCTTCTTTATCCATTCATCTGCACTTGACCTGTTTGTTAAAAGTGGATATACAAGATTATAAACAGTTTTGTTTACTTTTGTATTCCCCGTACCTCTCACAATGCCTGATATACAGAAGTCAAATATATTTATTAAATGAATAAATAAGTGAATGAATAACAATAATTCAAGTTAATCGAGCATTTTAGTTCATTGAGGCTAGTGATATATTTTGATGAAATATGTTTTTCGTTAAAGAATGAGGTTAAATCATATGAAATTACCATTTTGCAGATCAAAAACAGTCATATATTAATAATTTCATATGGTTCAACCTAATATCTAACCTCAGATCTGAAAATAACATTTACTATTTCAGGCCTGTGACTTAATAGAATATTATTTGATACCCATCTGAACTCCAGCCAGTCTGATCCTTCTTGATGATATAGCACGGTAGCTTTGGGCTAAAGCTTTGGAGAAATAAACCCATGTTCAAATCTTGGTTCTATCTCCTACTAGTTGTGTGACCTTGAGTAAATTCCATAATTTCTCTGAGCTGAAATTTCCTCATCTATTAAATGGGGATAATGCTTTCCTCATAGTGTTGATATGAAGACAAACTATGATGGTAAAATGAAGTGCTTGACACCGTGCCTACACACAGTAAATGATCAATAAATGGTTTCTATTACTCTTATTATTTATTTATTTATTTATTTATTTTGGTTGCCTCTCTCTAGGATATTGAATGTCTTGTCATTTCAAAACCAATTTATAGTGGTAGATAGTTGTGATAGATGTTGCAATAGTGTTTTGCTTCTGGGTGGGAATATTGACTAGGAAGAGGCCCAAAGGAACCACTTTTGGGCTGAAACTGTTCTAAGTCATAATCTGAGTGATGGTCACATGAGTGTACACTGGTGTAAAACACCATCGTTGTATACTTAGGATTGGTGCAGTTTTCTGCCTGTGTTATAACTCCATAGAATCTTTGCCTATTTGTGGGGTGGTATTAAGATGGGGAGAAGCCATTTAAATACCCAGCAACACAAATAGAGGGAATTAAGCACTGCATTTTATTTTATGAAAGCCCTCATATCTTCACGTAAAATGCCTCCCCCCCCATCTCCCCTATCCCTGTGGCCACCCTGCCCTCCAGCCTCTCTGCCTTTAGAATCTGCAGCACACGCCCAAAACCCAGCACACCAGGTAGACGTGGTCATGAAAAATGGGAAAAGGGAAGTTTATAGGCAATCTGGTGGACAGCAAAGTACAATTTATATATGGTGTGTGTAAGGGTGTGTGTGTAAGGGTGTGTGCGGAATGGAGATTGAGGGTCAGCACAGTTTGTTTCTGGCAAATGAGTTGGTCAATATAGGATGTTGATTTAGTTGAGGGATTGTCATCAGTACTCATGACATTTAAAAAAGAGCCAATACTTCTTATTGGTGCATAACCTCCCCCGCCCCCCGCTCTCTCTCTCTCTCTCTCTCTCTCTCTCTCTCACACACACACACACACACACACACACACACACACACACTGATATTTAGGACATTCCTTTTATTTAATTCCTCCTACTATATAATCAGGGATCTCTCTTGCCATGTTCTCTGTAATATCTTTTTTTTTTTTCTTGCAGTACGTGGGCCTCTCACTGTTGTGGCCTCTCCCGTTGCGGAACACAGGCTCCAGACGCAAAGGCTCAGTGGCCATGGCTCACAGGCCTAGCTGCTCCGCGGCATGTGGGATCTTCCCAGACCGGGGCATGAACCCGCGTCCCCTGCATCGGCAGGCAGACTCTCAACCACTGCGCCACCAGGGAAGCCCTCTCTGTAACATCTTTGTTCCCAGGAGAAATCCCACCGTTCTCCTCTGCTTGCTGTGTTTGTGAGGTCATGTCCGCATACATCAGGAGCCTGGATTTTTCTGTGGAAGCCATTGAAACAAATTCCTACCTCGGCACAAATGAATATGTTTAAAGACTCCGGTTTCCACATGGCCTAAAACATTTCTGAGTGTGGGGAGAAAATGGAGCAGGTTTCCCTTGGATGTACGACTGAATAAAAATCTATCAACTTGGTCCTTATGGCAGCTGTGCGGATATTACCATGGTTTAAACTTCCTGGAACCTTTTGGAGCCTCATGGAGCATCATGGAAGATGGTCTTTCATCAGGACTCTCTTCCTAAATGTCCCCTTCACGTTTATCAAAAGCAACACCAGCAGTGAGCCGATCAATCGCCCCAAACTGTTTTTAGACGCGTCTCTTCCTCAGAAGAAAGGGAAGAGTTATTTCAATTCACACCACACACCGCTTTATGAAGATGATTTCAGTCATGATTTCCTATGTGCCTGTGTAAAAGAAAGAGTGGAAATAAAGAACAAAACCAATAAAGACCAAACCAAAAGCACATGTCCCGAAGGGGCGCACACCAGGCGAACAATGGCTGTTCAACAGATGAATCCACCGAAATGTAAAATATTCCACAATGTCATGGCAGCTTTGAAATGCTACACTTTCTGGCGCTCATCTGTTAATCATCTGAGGGGACTTTCTCAGCTAAGCAACAGGGACGGTCTTTTCTTTCTAAGTTCACACAACTGGCAGGGCACGCAACTCAGGATCGAAGTGACAGATAGGACAGAAAGACAGCCAGCAAACCACTACACGAAGAAAAAAACAAAGGAAGAACCAGAGAAAGAGAGAGGGGCAAGCGAGCTGTTTTTACCCCCTTCACTTCCAAATGAAAACTCACTGACTGTATTTTGGCATATAAGCTTTTCTTTGAGTTAGTTTCAAGTCATAAAGCTATAATCATATTAACGATTAATGACACCAGGGAAGCAAAGTGACATAATGAGAAGATTTAAGGTTCTACACAAAAATATTTAAAGAATCTCTTACGAAATCCATCTATTTTAAATAGTATCTTTCAAAGCAAAGAAATCATCAACAGCCCTAAATTTAAAACCATAGATAAAATGCATCCCCCACCGTTATCCCAGACAGGGTCATTCCAGATACATACGATTTAGAAAATACTGCTTTCCAGAAAACAATAGTAACCCCAACCAGAGAGAAGATGTGAATCTCATAAATATGACACCTTGGGGACACATTGTATGAGTATGAAATAAACTACATGCACACACCTGTGTACTAAGTATGCATCCCTTCATGAGCAACTGGATCTCTTGTGACATGGACCCGTGCAAGGGATCGAGAAGTCAGTCAGGGGACCCTGGACTGTTACATTACCCCCAAGGAAGACCATTCTGCTTTTTGGGGAGATTGTCTAAGTGTCCAAAGACAGACAAGGCTGTCCTCGGGGTGATGAGGTTGCCATTGGCATGATTCAAGCAGAAGCTTGAAGGGCCCTTGGTGGACATGATGGACCAAACCAGTAGTTCTCTAACTTTGCTGTACACAGAATCGCCTGGGGAGCCATTAAATGGTTAAAGCCATTCCTCTTTACTGGCTGTGTGCTCCTGGGATGAAACTCAGACATCTTTATTCTTTAAAGCTCCCTAGGTGATTGGAATCACCCAGGGGCTAGATCAGTGCTCGAGAGCCCCAGCAGACAAGTATTTCTCAAAATTTCCTTGCACATGAGCCACCTGTGCATGCTGTTGAAATGCAGATTCTGACCCAGTGGGGCTGGGGTGGACCTGAGAGTCTGGCTTTCCTGACAGTCTCCAGGTGAGAGGTCCCACCTGCCGGTCCGGGAACCACACTTGGAGTCACGGGTCTCAGATGACTTAAGTCCTCTTGAATCCAGAGTTTCTCTGGGATTCAGCATCATTTGGGGGAAAGAAATAGGGCACTGTGGTCAGAGAGGGAGTGGTCCTGCCGCCTTCCCTGGCTGCAAGCTGAAGGCAAGTCACTTTTCTCCAAAGAAGGGTTTGGGGAAGCCCTGCAGGTCCTCCTCCAGCTCTCTGAGGCTCTGGGGAGGGAGAGCCCACAGTTTCGAGAATGTCCCAGGATTTCTAGAATGCAGGTTGCAGGGAGGCCTCTTGGGCTCCAGAATTATACCTGTGCCCTTGTCCTTATCCTTCACTGATCTGCATTTGTTGTCCTCATATACATTGATCGGATGGGAATCTAGATGGGACAGCGGCAGTCAGTTCTTCCAGAGGGGTCAGGTCGGGAAGGCTGCAAAGATGAGGTGGCTGAGTTGAAAGATGAGTGTGCAGACTAGGGGACAGGGCAGGGATCAGTGTGAACCCTGGTGGCAGCTTGAGGCCTTTGGACGGGGGGTGCGGGGTATCAGGAGAGAAGTGGTTGAGTCCCATGGAGAGATGGGAGCAGGACCAATGGAAACATGTGGACAAGATGAAATTTGCTTTGCTTCTAAATCGATAGTCCTTAGTATCTGTTAGGCATTCATTTAGATTAGAGGTTGAGTGCTACAGTGGGGAGAGCAAAGGAGAAAACTCCCTCGCCTACCTCAGTGGAATTACCTTATGTCCTAGCAATTCAGCGCTGGCCCCAGCTCACAAAAAGCCCGGCAGCTAAATGAACACATCCTTATTAGAAAACAGTTTCAGAAGGGTCTACGGTCCTGGAGCATGGCCCTGGGTCTCTATTCCCCCTTTAGCAGATACTGTTGGTTCCTCCATCACTAGGGTGGCCAAGCTTCCCAGTTTTTTTGCAACTGAGAGGTTTCAGGATTTGAGACATTCAACACTAAAAGCCCTAGGAGTCTAGAAAGGTGGGGAAGTTACTTCTCTGAATGGCTGATTGGCCCAGTCTTCCCTTCTTTGGACAGACTATTCTGAGACACATTCGACATGGTTTCTCACAGCACTGCAGTGAGACGAGCCCCAGTTACCTGTGGCAGTAACTTCTTAGGAGGAAGATAAAGGGATATGTCACCAACCTGCTGATTTTGCCCCACAGGACTCTGGGGACTCTGGGACCAAGGCCATCCTACGGAGATGGGAGAGTTTTCCTGCGATTGGCCATCACTTCCAATTATCAGCACAAGTGGAAGGCAGCTTTTAGAGTGAAGCTTCACTCCCCTCCCCAGGGCTCAGCGGCATTTAAAATTCAGTCACTGTCATCAGCAAACCTCTCCGAGCAGAAACAATCCCATCATTCTCTCTGGCCTTGCAAAGGTGTTTAAGATATCTAAATATTTTAAAGGTATCTAAAAGGATTGGATTCTTTTCTTAGTGGTGACTTGATGAATAAATGATGCCCTAATTTCAGTTTAATTATTGTCTAATGCTCTCTAATTCATTTCAGATTGGTGTTTAACTTCTTTCCAACTTGACAACCTTTCAGGCAAAACTGTTAAGAAAAAAACCCTGGAGCTTCCTTTACAATAGGAATGGATTAGTTGTCTCTAGATACCACCTAAAGAAAAATAGCTGTTCAAATCCCTAATATTTTTGGCACTTTGTAAATTTAAACCCCATCCAAAACACATACGTAAAAAATATTTTAAGTCAGGGACGGATTCTTGCTCAGAGCCTGAGATTTTGTTCTGCTGAGTTTGAGCACGGAGCAGATTTTTACGGTTGAATTATAAGCCCCTGAAAATAGGTTTATTATGGAAGTGGGAGCACACAACTATAGCCTATAGCAACATGAATGGCCCTGTTATCATAATGCTTAGAACCCCTTCTTTGTGCTGAATCGGCAAAGCAAGACACCTGCTTTGGCCTTTTTGCTAATACATGTCAATGTCAGTTAACAGCTGTGTCCCTCTTTAGAAATATGCCCCAAAGTTTTTAGTAATCCTTGTATTGCTAGGGACCCCTATGTCTCCATCTCAGGAATGAATGTATCATTTATAGTAGGATACTTGTGACATTAGACATACATTCTCTCGTGGAAGGAGAAATCAGGGGTTTGGTGAAATTTTGCTTTAGTGGTGGCTGTGTATTGCTTGGGTATTTAACGCCTGCTATCGAGCAGGTTTCTCACCAGACAGAAAGGACAGGTGTAAATCCCTCAGGCACGTTCCTTGAGGCCGGGAAAGAGAGTCCAGTGGGTACAGGAGGAATCTCAGTTTAAGATGCTATCACTTGCCCAAAGTTCAAATGCTCTGCATTCTTTAGGCATCTGAAGTTCTCCTTAAGAAGCCTACATGTTTATTTTCTGTAGTTATTAAACTACAAAGTAAAACGTTTGGAATTCTGTTGCATGAAACAGACAATTTCCATAACAGAATTAAAATTACACTCAGCTGCAGGGTAGATCACCGCTGTGATTGGCTGGAAAAGGCAATCCCCAATTATGGGAGCCTGCTCGCAGAGGCTCGGTCTCCGGGTGAAAAATCATAAATGCCATAACTGCCCTAAACACGTGCAGAATTAAGCCGTGTAGAGGAAAGTTAGACATTCGTCAATTCAACGTAGTCTAATATCAGTAAGCCAGAGCCCTACTACCTAGAACAGTTGACTAGTTAAGTCTTGGTTTCCCTCCCTCTCCTCCATCCCTCCCTGACCTCCAGCTCAGAAAGACTCAAGAGCATTTACTGAGTGTTTACTGGGTGCTAGGCACTATTGTACTCACTTTCTATGTATTAATACATAAAATCCTCCCAACAACCCTAGAAGTAGGTGCTATTATTACTCCCATTTCTACGGAGGGAGCTTATTATTTCCTCATAAGCTTAGCAGCTGGGCAGAAATGCTAGGAACTTTGGCTTTGCTGACAGACCTCCCCAGGTTTGCATCTCAGCTCTACCAGATATCAGTTGTGTGACCTTAGGCAAGTAAGTTACTTAGGCTTTCTGTGCTTCAACTACCATTAAAATGTTATTTCTCTAAAATGGGGATAACAATGTGAAATTATAGTTAACACAAGAGAATCCTATATTCTGATTGCTAAAGAGATTTTTTTTTTTTTTGCGGTATGCGGGCCTCTCACTGTTGTGGCCTCTCCCATTGCGGAGCACAGGCTCCGGACACGCAAGCTCAGCGTCCATGGCTCACAGGCCCAGCCGCTCCGCGGCATGTGGGATCTTCCCGGACCAGGGCACGAACCCGTGTCCCCTCCATTGGCAGGCGGACTCTCAATCACTGCGCCACCAGGGAAGCCCCACTAAACAGATTTTAAAATTATCTCTTCAGGTTATTTCCCATGAGTTCAGGCTTTCATACTCTTCTCCAAACATCATGACGCACCTCTAAGGGATCGTGGTGTATCTGTGTGTGTGCCCAGCATGGAAGTGAGGTGTGGGGTCAGGGAAGGAGAGAGGAACCAAGAGCAAGATGGTCTTTCTCCTTTTGAAAGCAAGGGCTGCAAAGACTACGTAAACTCAAAGTTGTCTGAGAGTGAAGCCACAATGGCGGGAAACAGAGGCAAGAAAGAAAAATAGCAAAAAACCCCACAAACTCCCAAGGATCTCATTGTAGCATCTTGATCCAGCCCTACCTGAAGTTACATGACTTCACAGTTACATGACCCATAATTCCCACCCCATCCTGGCTAGTTTGAATTGAGTTTCTGTCACATGAAATTAAAAAAAAATAGTCTATAGGTGGAAGAAGTTAACTGCATGCTGGTCACCAACATGCAGTCTCCAGACCAGTTGGAACCAGAGGTTGATAATTGAGATTCCTGAAACATCACCCTGTTACTTCACCATCAACCAACCAGAAGGATATTCACAAGCTGATTGCACACCCTGCAATCACCCCGAATGTTGCCTTTATTTATTTTTTAAAGATTTTTTTTGACGTGGACCATTATTAAAGTCTTTATTGAATTTGTTACGATATTGCTTCTGTTTTATGTTTTGGGTTTTTTCTTTTGGCCACAAGGCATGTGGGATCTTAGCTCCCCAACCAGGGATCGAACCCACACACCCTGCACTGGAAGGCAAAGCCTTCCACTGGACTGCCAGGGAAGTCCCTAATGCTGCCTTTAAAAACCCTTCCTTGAAAGCCATCTGGGAGTTCCGGTCTTTTGAGCGTGAGCTGCCTGTTTTCCTTGGTTGGGCACCTTGACATAAATGGTATACTTTTCCTCACCAAAAAAAAAAAAAATCTAAAAAAATATCCTGCTTTATTTCCCCTTCCCTCTTCTCTTCCATAATTCAAATATAATTGGAGAGATAGCATAGTATCTAGCCATCCATTCTTCTTTCCTTCTATCCATGCACGCATCCATCCTTTCAGTTATTCATTCATTCAACAAACATCCACTGAGCACTCACGTAGAGCCAGATGTGAAAGAACAAAGATGAATGTGCTTCTGTTCCTTGAAGAGCTACAGGCAAACTCACAAAACTGCTACTATTTTTTAGAAATGAACATTTAGAAAGGTAGTCCTATGAATGGGATGGTGTGACTTCAGAGCAAATTTCTTAATATCTGTGTATCATGTCTTAAAAGTTTCTTAAAATATTGTATAGATTATATTTTAGGTTTTAGTAGAGTTCCCACTTTTTCCTTCAATCCCCTAAACTGAATGGTGATGTATGTTTAAATGAAAGAATGAATTCTTAACCTTCAGGCCCCCTCCCCACACACACATCCTTTGCACTGTCCTCAAAAGACTCCAGCCTGAGGTCAGGGGAGGAGAGTGTCAAGTGCACTCAATATTGAAATTATTTGAAAACCCCTGTTATCTTCTGCTATAAAGACATGGATTTACTTCCTGGTGAGATGGAAGAATCCTTCCTCAAAAGCTCCTCATAGGAGTCCTTCAATCACCCCCTGTGAGTGTCCTTTAAACGCGGGTAGAGACCCATCATCACATGGATGTTATTTAAAACATGAGCTTAAAAAACTGAAGAAGAGACTGGCCTGTCCAACTGATAAATTATTTTTCAGCCAATTCTCTCTAGTTAGGGTACGTAAATCTTATCACTAAAATGATCAAACATAATGCAAATTTATTAGGAATGCATCCTTGATTTGTTTTCATTTGAGATTACTGTGGGCTTATTTACTTATTTTGCAAATAAACTATGAAAACCTCTAATGTGCGATATTATTTGGTAACAAGATTGGATTTAGAATTCACGTTGAACATAATAGGCTATCAAAGGAGATGTCACATCAGAATCTTCTGTGTTGTGTGTGTGAAATGTTCAAAGTAATTACAAATGTGACGAAATCTAAATTGTACATTTAAGAAGGAAATCGTGCTAAAAACTCTTGCTTGATGTTCAGATAATACGAGCAGCTTATAAGCCTTTGTGTTTTTTTTTTTTTTTTTTTTTTTTTTTTTTTTAAATTTTATTTATTTTTGGCTGTGTTGGGTCTTCGTTTCTGTGCGAGGGCTTTCTCTAGTTGCGGCAAGCAGGGGCCACTCTTCATCGCAGTGCGCGGGCCTCTCACTCTCGCGGCCTCTCTTGTTGCGGAGCACAGGCTCCAGGCGCGCAGGCTCAGTAGTTGTGGCTCACGGGCTTACTTGCTCCGCGGCATGTGGGATCTTCCCAGACCAGGGCTCGAACCTGTGTCCCCTGCATTGGCAGGGGGATTCTTAACCACTGCGCCACCAGGGAAGCCCAGCCTTTGTGTTTTGTTCTCTGTGTTGTAAATAGCATCAGAAGCATCCCAAAGTCGTGGATTATTTATAAAATACAGATTTAAAAATCTGGTGTTTTTTTACAAAATAAAGTTATACTTTTCAGTCTGTTCCATATGGCAGTATTGCTTTTCCACATGCTTACCATCCTTTATCAATATTTTTATTTTTCTTAGTGACATAATCAAACATACGATTACATTTCAACACAGGGATGTCAATCACAAGTTTTGGATGGGTGAGAGTAGGAAAAATTCTCATTTTGGTGGTGACCAAAGATGGTGACCAAAAGATGACCAAAGATGAGAGACAGGAGACCCATCAGTCACTTTTTATAAAAACATTTTTAGAGAGAGATGGGGTAAAAATTGGGGGTTGTAGAAAAGAAAAGCTCTATTCCTTCTCCCTTTCTCTCTCTCCCTGCATCACCATCTTCCCCTAACCCACTCTACAATTCAGGGCTCAAATCTTCCAACTGAATGCTTGTCCCCAGCCTTCCAATCCCTGTATAAAAAGGAAGAGAATCTTTTCTCCTTTGGAACTTAGACTCCAAGTGTTTGCTCAAAGGGACAGTGTCAAGGTCAAAATAGGAAAGAGATGTATCCTGATAGCACTTTCCATAATGCCATGTTCTGGCGTGAGCCACCTTGAGCCACCATGGCATTCGAGGTCTCTAGAGCAGCACTTCTCAAACTTGAATGTGTGGAAGATTCACCCAGGGTCTCATGTGGATTCTGATTCAGGAGGTCTAGGGTGGGACCTGAGGTTCAGTGTTTCTCACAAGCTCCCAGGTGATGCTGATGCTATTGGTCCTCAGATCACACTCTGAGTAGGAAGGTTCTAAAGAACCTTGAGTCTTGAATGAAGCTTTGAGACGCGTGTGTGTGTGTGTGTGTGTGTGTGTGTGTGTGTGTGTGTGTGTTGGAATTGAGCTCTTAAGACTTGGCCAGTTCTATGCCAGCCAAATCAGCCCACATGCTCTGATGAGTAACCAAAACATTTTTGCATCCTTGTGAAGTGCTGGGCACTTCCAGATCCTTTACTATTATTGCAATCCCCATTTTACAAATGAGGCACAGAGAAGTTAAGTTTCTTGTCCAGGGTCACAGAGCTAACAACAGAGGTAGGACTTTTGGGACCCCAGCCTGCCTGAATCACAAGGCTATACTTCCTCTGAAAATGTGTTTCAAGCTCTTTCCCTTCTCAGGACTTCTGCATATGCTGTTCTCTCTGCTAAGATTGCCTTTCCCCACATCCTGCCTGACTGTTCACCCTTGAGACTTCAGCTGAAATATCACTTAGAGAGGCTTTCTCTGATGGTTGTCTCACTGCAAATTAAACATGTTCTGCTTTTTTCCACACCACATTTCTTTCCCTCATAAGTATGCTCACAGTTTTCAATTATTTGATTATTAGTGTTAATTTGCTTTCATATCTAGTTCCCTCACAAAACTATAAGCTCTGTGAGGCTGAGGCTGTTTATTTCACCAGCTCCTAGCACTATGTCCAGAACAAAATAGGGGCTGCCTCATTACTTGACTGACTGATAGAGCGACTGATGCACTAAGTGAATGAATGAATGAATGAATGAATGAATTTACATTCTGCAAATACCTACTAAGCCACTAGGGGGCAAGTGTACACACCACACTTACTGACTAGATGTAAATGTATCACATATGGTTGACATAACCAAGAAAGTAAATGAAAACAATATTGCACTTCTTACATGTGCCATTGGCTATACAATAGGTGGAGTAAAAAACTCATCTAAATTACATTAAAGAATGAGAGTATGGGTTTCAAAAGTCTACTCATTTCTAACTTCCTGATATGGTCCTGACCAGACATTAAAAAAAGAGCCTGAGATGATGTTCAGGTTTTCGGAGCACACGTCTACTTTTATTCCTCTTTGCTCAAGTCCTGCTCCAGACTCAGCGTGTTTTTCTTCCCAAGGTGTGTAGGGAGCTTGGGGAGCTGCCACCCTGGGAGAGGGATGGATATAGGCTGTTACGGAGACGTGGTCCATGGATATGGCTCTATGATGAGCCACCAGGATGTCCAGCATGATGATCAGGAGGATCGTTGTCATGGCTTGAGTTCCCCCGGAAGCAGATCCTGATATGAGAATTCTGGGCAAGTTTTTTGTTGAGAAATGAGACAGGGATGTGGGTGCCCAAAGCTTAATCCCGTGGGGAGACTCTGGGAAACGTTAGGGTCCCTCCTCAGATATTCCACTCAAAGGATGAGGAGCTCAGACATTCACACCCAACTCCATCCAAGTTAATACGCAGGCATTTCCAGCCTGCCTGAAGTGGGCAAGACCCCTCTCTTCCAGGACCTGAGAGAGGGCCCCTGAGCAAAGGTACAGACAGTGGCACAGTCAAGTGTTAAGGAGGGAGCTTAGTAGGACACTGATGTCCCCGCAACGGCCATGCTGATTCATAACCTAGTCTAGAGGATGAATCTTGGAGCTGATGGACCATGAGTCTGACTCAGAATTTATGTCTTAAGTTCCTCAAACCCCTAAGTACCTCCGATGCCCCCAAAAGCCACCAAGAAGGGAATATTATGGCCTAGAGCTGTCACTATCCCAACTTCCACCATTAATGGGGTCATTTGTCATCATGAAGGAAGCCCTCTCTGTCAATGCCACCGTCCCTTCATTTTCAGATTTGTGAGGTGACATCTCTTCTAAGTACAGATATACTCATGGATATTAGTCTGCCATCCTGTGTGATCTTGGACTTGGGTCTCAAATTTTCTGGCCCTATATTGCCCTGTCCATGGAAGGAAGGTGAGGACACCCTTACCATGTCTATTGCACAAGGATGTTATGAGAAGAGACGAGATAGTATCTGAAAACCACTTTGAGCTCTGGAGAAAAGGGCTCTTATGAGCTAAATAAATATAAGTTATTACACAGTATTATTTTAACCTGGCCCAAGTTTAGATTAGTTGTATGAATCATTCATCAACCTTTACTTTGTATAATTAAAAACGTGTGGTTCTTGGAATCTTTGTTTGGGAGGCAAGTTAATGTGGCGGGACTGGGATTGGCATGTCCTTAGAAGTCAAAGACTTCTGGTCTAAAGACAGACGCACTGATTGATGGGTAAAGTTCTATGATCAGTTCTCATTTGGAGGTATCCTCAGTCAGCCTTTTTAGGAGTCTATGATTCATGTTTTTCCTTATTGGCCTGTTTCATATTGCCAGCCCTCCCATGGTATTTCAGAACGTATTCAAGTGTTGTCTCCAGTTTTTCATTTTACCCCCAAGAAACTCTATGCCACGTATCTGTTGCTGAGGCTTTCTCTTTGCACGAATGTGTCAATGTTGATTGATTCTGGGAGGCCAGCTGAATAACTCACTCCTTTGGGAGGCAGAATCGTCTCCCCATTTGGGTTTCTCCCCAAATGTGCAAGTGCCTGATTTAAAAAAAAAAAAAGTACAGATGAACCTATTTGCAAAGCCGAAATAGAGACACAGATGTAGAGAACAAACGTATGGACACCAAGTGGGGGTGGGGGTGGGGGTGGGGGTGGGGGTGGGGGTGGGGGTGGGGGTGGAATGGATTGGGAGATTGGGATTGATGTATGTACCCTACTATGTATGAAATAGATGGCTGGTGAGGGCCTACTGTATAGCACAGGGAAAAGAAAAGAAGGTACAATCTGTTTGCAGGGCATATATTAAGTTAACCTTAAAACTGCATTCCAATATACATTAGGTACAGACAAATACTGTTTGATTCCACTTATACAAGGTACCTAGAATAGCCAAATTCATGGAGTCAGAAAGTACATTGGTAGATGCCAGGGGCCGAGGGGTTGGGGGGAGGGGAGGGGGAATGGGGAATTAGTGTTTAATGGGGACAGAGTTTCAGTTTAGGAAGGTGAAAAAGTTGGGAGGTGGCTGATGGTGAGGGTGGCACAACAATGTGAATGTCCTTACTGCCACTGAACTGCACAGTGAAATATGGTTAAACTAGTATGTTTTACGTTATGTGACTTTTACCACAATAAAAAAATGTTTTTAATAAATAAAAGGTGCCCTGCTTAATATGAATTGCATTGACCACAGCAGTGCATGAAGGGATACACCAATATGACAGTTAATTCTTAGAGCCTGTGTGCTTCCTGATAGCAGTGGCTATGGTTCCCTCATTTTTGTGTCTCTTCCAAAATGCCCAGCACAGCACCCAGCATTCAATGGGCACTCAACAATTGCTAATTGAATGAGTAAATGCTAATAAAGAGGGGGAAAAAAAGAAATAAAAACACAACGAACCACTGAACCCAAGGATATCAGTAGCTATGGTCTCCCCATGTGTTAGTTATTAGCTATTAGTAGTGTGGGTGGTCTGGGAGAGATGGACTAATTCTTCTGTTGGCCACAGTGGTGTCAAACAGTATATTAACTATTGGGAACAAGGGTGTTGACTGGATTTCTGCTGTGCACTAAATGTCCCTAGTGACTCCGATGAATTAGATACATGCCCCCAAGGGCCCAAGGTATTCCTGGCTTGTAACTTACACAGTGGAAGGATCTGGTGGAACAAAAGGATGTCGGGTAAGGTCTGCAGGGACGCCTGCCCCTGCGGAAACACACCAGGAAGCAAATTGTTGACAAATCCCACCCAAGTGTCCCTAATGAGTCGGTTATGGAATAATGGGCAGGAGGGTAATTGACACCTTACAAGGAGCTTAGAGGGAGCTGTTTACCCACAATTTTGCTATTTCCTTCCTTTTAAAGCTTCATCACAAAATTTCTGCCATGATCGTGCACACTTATGATTAAGGAGTTACTGACAACACACACTCAAACTCGATCACAAATAAACCAAAGTGAACAAATGAACCTCTATTACAGATGAATCAATATCTGTAATGATCTCTAGTTTTATTTTTGTCCATTGATCATGTAGAATTCATCCACTTTTTAAATAATTATATTTCCCTTAATTTTTAACTATAGCCATTTCTTCTTTGTTTTAGCATGGGAAACATGTTGCCCACTTCCTAGATCCAAACTTCAACCAATTTGCACTATGTTTTTTTCTTTTATTTCAAGATTTAGGAGTTTTGATTCCCTCCTAAATTGTTAAGTGGTTTGTTCTTTAAAAGAAACCAGCAAACTATAAAAGGGTCCTTTAAACTTCTAGGACATCAGTTCACTTTTTCAGGAGAACAGTTTGAAGAGATGGGGTAAATGAAGTAGAAACATTCAGATTAAATTTCCTTTGAAATCCATGGGTTTTAAAATTAAGGGAAAGTGATTGGCAAAACATGTTTTGGTTTTTGCCGAAACTGAAATGTTTGAAAAATAGTTCAAGATGTTCTTCCACACCCCAACCAACCACATCCATCTGGGGCTATCCATCTCTAGTTTAAATCTATTTTTATCCATCCACTATGCAAAGAACAGAGCTCCTTTTTGCAGCCAGAGGGCCACCATATTTTTCTAAGGGAGAAGAACATGTTGGTAGTCTGAAGAGTGGATATACAGTCTTATGTCCTATGTCATGCTCATGATATTCTTTTCAGAAAAAGAAAGTTCTAGACTAGATGGTTGTGAAAAGACAGTTGCTTCTACTAGACTTTGAATCAGACCAGGAATGTGAGAACAGTTCCTTTACTTATGTGTCTATCATCTATCTATCTATTCATTCTCATATTCAACCTTTCCTTCATTCAACAAATATTTATTGAGTACCTCCCATGTGCCAGAGATTGTAGGAATATAAAAGGAGGTAAAAGAACGCCCCTGGTACTAGGGAGCTGACCATCTTTTACAGATATTTTTGAAGTGTAATGTGTGGAAGGTGACATATTTAAGGCTGAGTAGGGGCATGGAAGGAATGAATGGACCTGCTTGAGGATGACAAAGGGGAAAATTAAATGGAAGAGCCACAAAAGGTGACACAAGATGCAGGTGAAAAGTGGAGAGTGGTTGGAAAACCATGAAGCGTAAAGGAAGAGTATGTTGGAGCACTGGTTGGGATGTTATTCATTCTAACATGTAGACCAAGGAGAGGTTGGGAAAAGCTAGATGGATGCTCACTGGGGTGGAGGAGGGTTGGAGGAGCTATTCCCCTACTGAGGATCCTTTCCTTTCTTTTCAAAATTTGGTTGCTGGCTCTCAACCTGTTTGTCAGCCTCCTGGTTGGTGCTGTAAGTCAGAGTCATGGGTTGGGGCTGAGCTCTGCCTGGACACATGTGAGCCTTCCCTCCTCTCTGGGACTTGGCTAGACTAGATGATCTATAAGGTCCATCAGAGAATAACCACATAGTCCTTGTTCTGAAAATGACACAAATTGTAGATCTCCCTCCCCTTTCTTTATTCTAATAATCAGAGTTGGGAAAACTTGCTGCAGAAAGTCTTGTCTTCTCTAGTTGCACCTTGCAATTCTGATGCCCGTGGGTCTCTTCACAAACTGAAGCACCACGAAAGGATTTCTTACTTCAGAGAACAGCCAGGGGCCCTGGAGACATGTCTGCCTTGCTGACTGACAAACAGGCTTGGATGACACTGATCTGTGACTATAGCTGTTTGGTTATGGTTTTCTTTGGGATGTAATAAGAATGGCAGTTTCCTCGTATTGTACTGAAACTGCCAGTTAATTTGTAGCTGTGCATTCACCTAATCGTAGGACTGAAAAGCTAGCTGTCCTTGCATACATGAAAATGGTGATATTAGTAATTTGGTTGTCACATGTGGCATAATATGTGGTTTGGAAGCCATTACAGGATTAGAGGCAATTTGGAGATTATCGTCTCCATGACATCACCTATGGGTGTTGAGACTGGCAGGTCCATTCTTTCTGTGATTCATATGACATGGTTTGAAATAACTTCTCTTAGCCACAGATAAGAATGGGAGTGGGAAGAATAATGTCATTTCCACCTAGAATCCTTTTCTGACCCAATAGCCCTTCTAGATTCTTCCCCAGCGCCCTTGCTCATGCCTCTCCCAGCACTTGTCTGCTTAGCTCTATGAGTGAAGGGGACCATGAGGTTGACATGTAGACACACAGTAGTAGGGAATACATGAGTTAAAAGAAGACTAAATGATTCCTCATGGCACAGGATTTTGTGAGGCTAAATGAGGGAACACATGTAAGCTCCCAGGGCACACATGTCACCTTATAGGCATCAAGTAAGAGTCAGTGTCCTTTATTCATCATTGTGTTCCAGGGGCTTCATCAAAGCTGTAGGGCTGGTTTGTGTAATCATCAAGATTCCTCAAGGCCCTCTGCATGGCCATGCTCAGAGACACATCGGGAGAACTGGATATGGTACACTGTCACTCTTCAAGTGTCAAGGAAGCAGTTCCAACTCACCAGGCCACACACCCCCATGGCCATCCCTGTGAGCAGTGACTTCTGCATGGCAATGGCTGGGCCCCCGGTAACCCACAGACTCATCCAAGTGGGGACACCAAGCTCCAGAGATGAGGGAGAGCAGAGGCAAATCAGAAGTATGCTATAGTGAGAAATTATGATGAATCTAGAAGCCACAAGAGGTATACTTAAAGTATATGAAATATGAAGACAGTCAATATAATAATTATGTTTCTTTGCACACTCGAATTCGTGGACCGACATTCATGCCTGCTACTCAGGTTGGCATTTAGGAGCTGAAACCATCCCTGGATAGGACTCAGACCTCTGCTCCTTCAGAGATCATCTGCCAGCCCCTGGGTGTGGAGAGTGTGTGTGTGTGTGTGTGTGTGTGTGTGTGTGTGTGTGTATGGGCTTTGAGCAATGGGGAAGTCCATGTGTTTTCACTTTGTGACCAAGTATCCCAGAGTCCCCCAAAGTCTTCTTTCAGATGTTGTTAGCATTATCAGTTCTTGAATTTTCTTAAGAAGCACATTTCATGTGGTTCCCTAAATGTTAGAACTCTTTTACCCCCAGACCCAGCAGAAGACTTTCATAGGGTTTCCATTAAATGACCACAATGAAATGTGCATCATGCCATGTTTGAGAATCCCCACTTTAACAGGGGTCCGCTCTCATGCTGTCTGTTGGCGAGGCCTCCGAATCACTCAAGTATGTGTCTAATTTGTGCTGCTCTCGGGAGAAGTATCAACAGTAAGAGATCACTTTCATAAGCGATATCATATCCTGATTGAACATTGCCAGGGAGTCTTAGGCCACTTGGTGGTTGCATAGGCCTTAGATCCAATTACAGCTGTAAAAGTGGTTTGCATTAGAAGTTCTGACTCTACGATTTGATCATTATAAGTAGGATAAACCACCAAAAGAATGTGAATTGCCTTCACTAAAAGGATGTAATAGCCCAGAGAATATCTTTCATATTTCAAATTAGGGAAATCCAGCACTGCCTTCTTCCCTGCAACTACTCCTTTAACACTAGTCAAAGCAATGCCAAGTTCTGCATTTGGTGGGTATCTCTGGATCCTCCAGCCAAAGGGGTTTTAGTTCTTGAATAACCAAAAGGACCTTCCTATAGGACCTCTTGCAGAGCTGACCCCGAGAACTGAGGTTCAAGGGTGCTGTATCAACAAAAGGCAGTTGTCCTGCGCTTGTACTAAGTACCCAGAGACTTTGAAATGGTCCCCTGCCCACCGTCCCCTCCAAGTGAACTCCTCCCGAAGGCTGTAATATGCCTGCCTGAAGCTGCCCAACTGTGGAAGCATTTGTGCCCGAGATGCTGCTTTGAGAAGGTTCCTAGGCAATATGTCCATGTTGGATGTTAAAGAAATCAGTGTCTCCAAGGACTTTGAAAGGCCATTACCCTGGCCAGCAGCCATGAAAGGGCCCTGGCCGCTTCAGAGTCTGCACACAAATGTGACCTTCAATCCATACTTCGCCCCATCTCAGAGCAATTTACCCACAACCAACGCACATGCCCTTGCTGTTCTCGGAGAAGGAATCCATGGCTAAGGAAGGGCTCGGACAGCCTAGAAGGATGGGTGGGAACCTCAACATTCCCTAGAGGTCCCTGGTTACCCAAGGACACAAGATACCCCAGCTCTCTGTTCAGCCTGGTTACTGCTCATCCAGTACCCACTCTGTTACTGCTGTGAAGATGCAGAGAAGCGTGAGACAGAAGAAGGGAAAAACGAGCAGGCGGCCCTTGACCTCCATCTTCTCCACCCCGCTATCCCCCAGCACTCTCCAGCACTCCCCTCCCCCCACCACCCCAGTCATGGGCAGTAAGGACAACCCGGTCACGGCACCTTGGAAATGGGTCTCTCAGGGGCCCACTTGACCAGGGTGAGATGTAGTGACGCGTCTTTGGCAGGGAAGGCTACGTCCATTTTCTTTTTTTTAGAAACAAATGTATTTATATAACCAGCTCATGCTGGGACTTCGTCTGCGGCATAGAATTACTTCGAAGGGAAGTCAACGTATACACCAGTACAATGCTTTGCAGAAACTCTCAGTAGTGCCTTAACTTTCTGAAAGAAATTTTATTGGACATACTTGCTGCAAACTTGGGCATTTTACAAAAAGAACAGTAGGTCTCATTTAGTCAGTTTTCCACAGCATTGCAAATGCTCTTTTCTCCCTCCCTCCCACCATTTTATTTCCCCATCTCTTCCGTCCTTCCTTCCTTCCTTCTCTTCCTATAACTTTCCTTTCCGCCCTCTCTTATTTTTTTTAGGAAAGAAATTACATTCTATCATCTTCCTTCTAAGTAATGACATTATTTTAAAATCCAGAGTTGAGCTGCAAATGAAAATTCTTACTTGCATTCTATATATGAGAAGTTAAATGACTGTCCAATGCTAATTAAACTGAAAAATTTAATTGCCAATTACTTTTTTTAAACTACAGAGTATCAATTGTTATGAAACGGCCTAATTCAGTATGTGTGTGTGTGTGTGTGTGTGTGTGTGTGTGTCTGATTTCCAATTTGCCAAGAGAATTTTTGATTCTAAAGTTGGATCCACTGATTCTTTTTTTTTTTTGCGGTATGTGGGCCTCTCACTGTTGTGGCCTCTCCCATTGCGGAGCACAGGCTCCGGACGCACAGGCTCAGCGGCCATGGCTCACGGACCCAGCCACTTCGTGGCATGTGGGATCTTCCCGGACCGGGGCACGAACCTGTGTCCCTTGCATCGGCAGGCGGACTCTCAACAACTGCACCACCAGGGAAGCCCAGATCCATTGATTCTTACATGGAATAATGTCAAGACTGAGAAGCCAACCCATCTAGGACTCCAACCCTAACCAGAGATTCAGCATCAAATAATCCATTGAGTGTGTACCTCTCAGTCTACTTGTAGAGTGATAAGCAACTCTCCCTGCTTGTGGAACCCCAGGGAATTCTGATCCTGATAACAGCACTCAGATGACAATGTGGGAACTCACAAGAGAGCCGGTGCCTCTTGCACTTACCAGCTGTAATGCTGAGCGTGTTATACAGACAAATCAGGCCCCCCAAGTAATACGCTTTCACCTCACAGCAAGCAGCATTTGAGTTCAGGGAGGGAAAATGTGTATTAAGAGAGCAGGTTAAAAATCGACATTTCCCAGACTTTCATGAAATCAAAATTATGGCCATGATGCTAAGTTATTATAATGTATTTATTACCAGGATTGCTTTCATATTTAACCAGTTTGGCCCATCTCCAGACCTGTTTTAAAATGCACCACCTTGCCCACCTTTCCCATTTTCATATGAAAAACAGGAAAGCAAAAACTAATTTACTCAGAGAGACACAGAGCCTGTTTGCCCGTTTATCTCTTACAGACCACTCCTCAGTCCAATGTTGACAGTACATGATATTCCATTAATCTGTCTAATGAAAATTTAACCAGTGTTATAAACAAATAATTGGCTATTATCTTCTCAAAGATCCCGAATAAATTACTCTGCTTATGTTCCCCCCTTTCTCGGTGCTCAAAAGCGAGTCCTTTCTGATGGATGTCACAGGGAGAGGAAAGGGGGAATCCGCACCATCCCAGTTCAGCTTTGTTGGCAACTGCTGTCATTGTCATGGACAGACTCTGGGAACTTGGGGATGGACCACAAGGAGGGGTGGGGGAGGGGTGGCAGGAGGGACAAGCCCACCTGTGGGTCACCGGCTTGGCTCGCTTTTAGGAGCCACTTTCTACACCTCTCATTATCTCCACACTCCCCTACCGTTTTTCCTGCTCTAGTTTTTTTTTTTTTTCCTACCTTCCATTAGATTTCTTTTTTCTTTCTGCTCCTAAGCCTCTGAGTTCTTTTCTTTTCTTTCTTTTTTTTTTGAATTTTACTTTATTTTTTTATACAACAGGTTCTTATTAGTTATCCATTTTATACATATTAGTTTATATATGTCAATCTAACCCTCTGAGTTCTTACAGGGGTCTTCATCTCTCATTCTCAACTCAGCCACACACTCTCTACCCCATCCGCCTAGTCCTCTTACAGCTTCGCTGTTATAATCGTAATTTTCTAAACACAGGGTCTGCTTTAAAATGGAGCGCCTGGTGCCAAAATGGTTGGCACACCCGATGTTGAATAATTCAACGAAACTATTTGGATAAGGTACAGACCCTGTTTGTAGCATTATGTTGAATCAGACAAATTGAAGGAATCTATTTCAAGCCATTATTGCTAAAAAGCAGTCCCGCCTCCACAGTTCCACATTAAAATTAGAATGGCTTGGCTAAATGGCAGGGAACTGAAAGGGAAAATCAGAGCCAGTCCTCAGGATACTGCCTTGCCTTTCTTAACTTAGTCATCTATCTTCTCTACTAGATCACAACTTTTTTTAAAGACAGGGATTACATCTTGCTCATCTATTTCATTAACATGTGACACATAAAAAAAGTCCTAAGTGAATAAATAAATGTAAGCATTGTGGGCTCCTTTAAGAAAAATTCCTCTCAGGAGCAAAGGTAACAAAATTATTAGAACGATAGATATGAAGATTTAATTTTTTATAATGGGCCTCCTTTCTCAAAGCCCTTAGATTTCCTAATACCCACAAGTCAAGTCCCACAATCTATGCTGCAAACTGCAAAAATGATTTAAAACACCACTTGCGTTTTCCCTTAAATGCCTAGTAAAAATATCACCACTGTTCATTATGAAACAATAAAAGAGCAGAGAGGGGTAATTCTCATGCTGTGGTTCTCAATCTTCAGAATGAACAAATCATCTAAGAAGCTAATTATATATAGATCCGCAGGTCCACTCTCAGATGTGGATTCGTGGACTTAGGCTTCTGCTACTGTGTCAAGCGCCCCCGGAGATTCTGATGTAGGTGGTTGGTGGACAACTTACTAAGAAATGCTGCTCTGATGAGAGCTTAGCACCTATTTTGGAATCACCTAAGGCTTCTTATTAGGCTGGGACTTCCATGTGCTATGAGCAAGAGGTTTACATCTTCAGAGAAGGCCCATGGGCTCAGTCCTGGACTGGAGGAGGGGAAAGAGGGAGCTGTCATCCCCCGCCCCCCCACCTCTTGGCCCCAGTGGCCACTTCAGCCAGGGCTCCTTCAACACGAGTCTTCACTGTTAATGTTGTTCATTTTATCCGTGGGCCATTCCAGCTTGCAGGTGAGTCTGGCCCTTAAGAGAATGGTTAGGGATGGAAATCCAGAATTCAAATTCAAGCAAAGTCTCAATAATTTGATACTTTCTTCCAATGTATAAGTTTCCAATAAATAGTTGCTCAGATACACAAGCCTGAGAGCATATCTGTCCCAGTGGAAAGACAACACCAATAACCAACATTGGTGCTCACACTCATCATCTCATTTGATCTACACAATAACCCTCTGAAGATGTGACCAGGACTCAGTTCTTCCCATCCAACAGATGTAAGATCTGAGGTCCAGAGCAGCCGGATGAGGAGCTGTAGAAGTTCTTCGATAAGGGCACCGTGACAGAGTCAGATGGAGATTACAGGGCAGATAGGACATCAGGATATCAGGATGGCCTTGGGGAGGCTGGGAAATGGTTAGAATCCCTTCCTAGACGCTAAGGGCCAGTGTGAATGGGCATCAGTGGGCCCACTGAGTTGGACTTTACCATCTATGTTAACGGTGCATTACCAGGGATGGGACCTCAGCCTGACATCCCAGCATTGAGGTCTCATCACCGCCACTACTGCAAAATTTGCAAAGCTGCCTCTCAGGGTGGTTGAGACAGTATATGTAAAGCACGTGGCCTGACCCGCAGAAGGGGCTGGATTACTGATAGCTGCTATTATGGTAATTACCGTTCTGACCTCAGAAACGTGTACGCTGCCCTCCGGGGTAGTGCAGCCTGGCCCAGTGTGAGGCAAAATTGCAAAGCAGGTGTGATCATTCCAGGGCAGAGGGCTTTTCGGTGCCCTCAGACCCCACAGCTGGGATTATGGTCCCAGCACGGCTGCACCATGCCCTGCTCTAATCACCAGCAAGGCCACTGCGGGAACTGGTCTTCTCAAACAGGGAGAAAAGTCCTTGAGAGAGAGGAGGTTAGTTTATAAACTTCTGAAGGTGCTTTATGGTTTAAAGAGTGGCTAATGAACAGAAACATATATTTGGCTTGGTCTAGGCTCATAGGAAAGATATGGATTTCACTGGAAAATAGACTATTTCCTCCAGTGACCCCCAAAGCAATCAAAGACACTGAGTAATTTGATCCCTGAGAATCAGTTTTAAAAAATTAAATAAAATACAGCTTCATTTAGAGAAGAAAAATAAAATAATTCCCTCCAAAGGAGTAATCATTAAATCATTCCCACGGGTATGAGCAAGGGAGGAAGTGGTAACTCATGGATACAATCCGCTACAATCTACCAAAATGTAGAGAAACCTTTTGGATTCACTATCCAGCTTCAGATGCAGACTTCATTAGCAGCCACTGGCTGAATGTGTGGCACCTGTGGTTGCTGTTGTGACAAAGACTGAGCTGGAATGGGCACAAGGAATGGGGACCTAAATGGAGCTAAGTTGTCCTGGCTCGTCTCATCCCATCCTTGGTCTGATCAGAACTGCGGGTGGAGACAGGGCACCGACCACTAGCGATAGTCTTTTCTGTGTAACCCACCAGCCACGTCCACCAGTCTTCTGGGGTTTCCTGATATAATGCTGGTCATTTGGGGGTGTGTCTTAGATCTAGTACAAACCTGCAGTTGCCTGATGAGAACCCACCCTGGAGAGTCACCCAAGCAGCCCAATTCAAGCCGATTTGAATATCAGTCAAAGGGATGATCCTTGGGAAGTTTTCTTCTCTCATCCAGTGACTCCAAAGACCAGGAAAATTTGAGCATCATTGCTCAAGAGACAGAGAAGGTAGGGAGCAAAGGTCTATGTAGCCTTGGGAAATTATTCTTCCAACATACCGAGTGTTAGCATAACAATAATACTAACGGAGCTAGTGTTGATTGCGTACTTTCCATATGCCAGGCAGCATTCTAAGTCCTTCCATGTATAGTAACTCATTTCCTCCTTACAACATCCTTTTGAGGTAGGCACTGGTACCATCCCCAGTTTACA
The DNA here is from genome assembly GCF_964341445.2 of Mesoplodon mirus. Classification (NCBI taxonomy): domain Eukaryota; kingdom Metazoa; phylum Chordata; class Mammalia; order Artiodactyla; family Ziphiidae; genus Mesoplodon; species Mesoplodon mirus. The sequence goes on from NC_138977.1 coordinate 217,735,368, forward strand.
GATGAGAAAACTGAGGCATGCGTTAAGTGACTTGTCCTAAACTACACAGGGAGTAAGCAGGAGAGTCAGGGTTAAACTCAGGCCATCTGTCTTCAGCGCCCATGTGCTTAGTTGCTGCACTAAACTAGGGTTTTCAGTCTCTTTAGACAACATCTCCTTCCAAATGTCTGTTCTATAGAATCCCTGGGAGAACCACGGTTTCAGAAATGCTTGAGTTGGAGTTTCTCCCTTCTTCTGGTAACGAAGCGCCAAGTATGCATCAGGGGCACACGCTGATTGCCCAGAAACCACATGGCCTATCATATGTCATTCCTCATAATTTATTTTTATGAGAGTAGTAAGTGGTATCAGCATTTTATAAGCATGTATTTATATTTGTTAATTTAATTTATGCAAATGCCTCATTTACGTAAATCATACACAGATCCACCATCAGGATATCTTTAGGGAAATTATATGATGAAGATATTTAGGGATCTAACATATACAATCAGAGAATGCAAATTATTTTTACTGCATGTTCTTTACGCCATTAAGTTCATAAAATGTCAACAGTCTGGTTTTACTAAAGCTCACTTTGCAGTGTTTTGGTTGCTTTGGTCTTTCTTTCCTTCTTGCCCCATTTCATTGCTTCTGGGATGACCAGCTCAGGCCAGGGTGTTGCTGGGAGAGAGGGAATCTCAGCTGAAGCAACACTGGAAGCCCCACTTTTTCGTTCTCTTCTGAGGGATGAGGTTACAGTGTGTAAACACAATGCTGTATTTCGTAGCTATCCCAGGGCTTTGGGCTTGATCCCTTCTTGATAGTGGTGTCCTCATTACCCATTCATGGCGCTGCCAGGCAGTTGTCGTGAATAATAAGCTTCCCCTTAAATCTGGACCATCGGTTCTGAGTTTCTGGCATGTTGCTTCAATGAGTGGGGTGGGGGGTAAGATTTTTATCTCACTTCAGGGAGGAAACCCTGTATGTGACTTTATATCCGGTTCTGGGACTGGAGAAATGCATTTAATACTGTGAGGCTTACGAATCAAAGATGGCAAAAGGTTGTAGGGATTGATGTTTGCGCCCATGCTCATAAGACAAGAAAATGGGAGTTAGAGGAGGATCTGACATGATCTTCTGGTCATAAGGACCCAGAACATTAAACCGTGCAGCCTACAAGAGCCAACGCTGCTTTTTACAATGAAAGCTGAGAATGTCATCTTTGTAGTAAAGTAAAAACATTATCGTCACCAGCTGTCTTCCCCACCCCCTGTGTTGCTTACAAGAACCATTGACCACCACTAAATACATACATAAATCCTTGTTTCTACTTGCCCTGGAGACTGCTACATAGGATTGCCCATGTGAGAAGCAGTGAAACACCACCTATGGAGCATGTGTCTTTCTGGCCTTCCCTTTGCAGCTCATATTTGGAAACTCTGTTGGTTTTCAGTCCATGACATCTTCAGGTGTATGACACATCTCTACGGGTCATCCAGGTGCCCTGGTTTATATGTCAATTTCAGGGACCCTGGAAGATAACTCTGCCCTCAGGACCCAGAACACTTCAATTTTTTGTATACCTCATGGCCTGTATTTTCAGCCAGTCCATCCCTTACGTAGCATCCAAATTTGGAGAAAATCTATCCAACAGTTTAGTGTAAATTGGATTATAGACAGAAACAATTTGAATATAGATTGTATCTCTATTAAAGTAGCATTTAATAGACTTTTAAAGAAAAGTCTCTTCACCATCATTTGGGCTATTCACAAAGCAATTTCCGACCCACGCTGAGTTCCTGCAGTGGGACGGAGGGGGGCAGCTCAGGGCACAGTTACTGGTTCTCCACAGAAAGCAACACAGTATTCATACTCTTCTAAATGGAAACAGCATCTACTTTTAGCTCACACCCTAAGAGAAATGCAGAATGGTCCTCCTCATCACCATGGTCGCCCAGCACACGGGGACAGGGGTCCCTGGGCCACTGGTTCAGAGCTGCAGCAAGGGACAGTTGCTCCCCCTAGGAACCAGAAGGCAGGCAGGCAGGCAGCCGCCATATGCATCACCTAAATGGGGATGAATGGAGCCTTCCCGTCACACTGCCATGGTCCAGGGATGGTATACAGAATGAAGATTGAGCATCTGAGAAACTGAAGGTATAGAACTTGGTCTCTGTCTGAATCAGATTAAAAAATTTGCCTTGAACCTCAACTGTTTCTTACGTTTGTGCTTTTGTTTCTGTCATGCCTGCTACCTGGCATGCCTGTCTTTCCTCTTCACCTGGTCAATTTCCACTTATCATTAACATGTGCCACCTGCATCTCACTCCCTCCCTTCCTTCCTTCTCTGGGCTGCTCATAACAGCGACCAGACCTCTCAGCACACTCTATCCACCACACTCTTATAGTTCCCCATCCAGTGTTGGGCACTTAGAAGATATTTAACAAACAATTATAGAATAAATGGGTTAACCTTTCTGTGCTTGTCTCCCCTGACCCCACGGGGCTGTGGTTTCCTCAACGGCACAGACAGTCTCAGCCAACTCTTTGTCCCCAGAACCCTGCATGTGTTTTGGGCAGAAAATATGTCTCTGAATAACTGAACGAGTTCTCTTAAGACAGTAGTGAGAGTCCTCAGAAAATGTTCATCCATAGTATATTTGGGCTAAAAGGTTTGATGTTAAGGGACTGAAGTGAGAAACATAGCAATTTTTCCTGAGAAAATTGGGACACTGGGAGCTAAGCAATGTTTACACCAGAACTTTAGCAAGAGAGTACATTAAAACAAGGTGTGCCTTGGGAGGGAAGGCAACTTTGCCAGGACCTGTCCCACACTTCAGTGATGATTGTTTATTATAAATAAACACATGCATCACTTATTTTTAGCCTTTTATAATCTCCTTTGGGCTCTGCCTTTTCAACAAAGGTCAAGAAATAAGGAAATAAATTATATTCTGGAAGCCAATTCTCTTTCCTGGAATCTCTCTTGAGAGCTCAGGTGGTGAACAGCATCTTACCTTCCTTCAGCCTCTGGCACCTAACCTCTCACTGATTGTTTCGTGGTTCCTTACAAGTCAGTGAATCTCATGTAGCAGGTCTAGGCCGAGTTATTATACAGAAAAGTGATTAAATGTGACCAGAACATTTTAATTCAAGGAGACCTATCCTCTAACTCAAAAACAAAACGAAACGAAAACAGAATGGTTCACAATTTCCATACTTGCTCTGCATAGTAGATTCATTTCTGAGGGAGGAGCCGGCATTGCCTTGTTGCAGAGCCTCCAACGAGCTGCTCTCAGTTGGTGGGCAGCTGTCTTACTCCTTTCCTTTTCCTGTTCACTTTTTTCTTCTTTTTTTTTTTTAATGCAGAGAGCTTGCATCTTGCTTCTGCTAACCTTTTGACTTGAGGCTAAAGAGATAATTGGAATTTTTTAATATATGACCAATATAAAGAAAAGTCAGTTTTGACATTAGTCAATGTCTGGTTTTTGTCTGAGTTGTAAAACACCAGGTAAGTGGGTTTTAGAATGCCTGTGCAGCTCACCCAGAGCAGCATTAATCTCGGGGGAGGGAGATGCAAAGTCTAGTCCAAGCACAGGTTTACTCTTGACTCAGTCCCCTCTGCAAAGTGCCCCCCTCTCTTGGACTTGACTAAAACTTCTGAGCTGGGTACTGGCATCTAGGTAGGAGCTGTTTAGAAGGAAGGAAGGCGAGAAGGAAGGAAGGAAGGAAGGGAGGGAGGGAAGGAGGGAAGGGAGGGAGGGAGGAAGGAAGGAAAGAAGGAAGGAAAGGAGGGAGGAGGGGAGGGAGGGAGGAAGGAAGGAAGGGAGGGAGGAGGGGAGGGAGGAAGGGAGGGAGGAAGGGAGGGAGGAGGGGAGGGAGGCAGGAAGGAAGGAAGGGAGGGAGGGAGGAGGGGAGGGAGGAAGGGAGGGAGGAGGGGAGGGAGGGAGGGAGGGAGGAAGGAAGGAAGGAAGGAAAGGAGGGAGGAGGGGAGGAAGGAAGGGAGGGAGGAAGGAAGGAGGGAGGGAGGGAGGAAAGAAGAAGGGAGGGAAGGAGGGAGAAAGAATTCTATTTTCTTTACTTTTAGACCTTTTTTGCGGAGGTGGTGATATTAAAATATTTAACAACAGAATGGCAGGGCACCAACCAAGCAGAAAGGCTGCAGTATTGTGGCAGGTCTCAGTGGCTCTGCTGAGCCAGGTGTTAACCCTTCTGTGGCTAGGCGGTTGTTAAATATTTTAAAGATTATGTTTGACTAAAGTTATATTAACCCCAGATGGGAAAGGGGAGCCAGTAAGCTCCCCAGGAAGAGGGTTCAAGTGGTTTCTGCTGAAATTATAATCACCGTAATCCCCAGAAGCTTCCTCCTCCTCGGAGATCACAACAAGGATGGGTCATTTTGCTGATCTGATAAAAGGGTTCTTGGTGCAGAGGGTTGGAGTCCCTGAATGTCCCCCTCATTCGACATCAGTGTTTTACTGCATTGATGTGGCCAGGTTCCCACCTCTGTGTTCATGGAGCTGTGCGCTGATCTGTTCAAACATTCACTGAGTACCTGCTGTGTGCAAAGCACTTTGGAGGGAAAACTGGCCTTAAAAGCTTCCCACTTTTTACAGGTGTCACCAACAGTTGTCCACAGATTTTTTCTTCGTTTGTTTGAACTGCACAGTGTTTAAAAAATAATTGAACAAATATTTTAAAATCATGAGATTTTATTTAAAACTCCAGATTTCTAATCTTTTTGGGGAGAAACCCCCAAATCTCAGAAGCTCTGATGACACTGAGTCCACATGTCCCCTTGGAATTGTGGATTCTCCCACAATCCCCTGGGGAAGCCCCTGCCCCATCTATTGATAGTTGTGGATTGAGTTACCACTGCCCAAACCCCTCCTGGCTGTCACACTGCCAAGCTCCCTCAATTATGTCACAGAAACTGTAGGGCGGTGGTGGGGAGGGAAGGCTCTGTGGTGGACAGCTGACCCTTCTCACTGTGTTCCCTTGGGCAAGTTACTGAATCTCTCTCTGCCTCAGCACCTTTACTTGAAAAATGGGGATAATATAGTTCTGACTGTCTAAGTTTGTTGTAAAAATTAAAAAGAGGTCATCAGAATACAGTGCTTACAGCAGTTCCTGGCACATAGTAAGTGCTCAATAAACATGCCTGCCCCTAAGAATACAGAAGATGAGGGTGATGTGGATGTTGTCCTCAACCAGCCACAACATGTAAAATGAGCATTTAGAAAACATCTTGGATGGCTTTAGTTCAGAGACTGGTCCCTACAATTCCCTCCAGAACCCCCTTTCCCACTTTATTTCATGAGCACCAAGTACAAACATCATTTGTGTACAGCTGGCGCTCAGAAGGGAAGAAGCAGAACAGGCAGAAGCAGATTGATTCTCTGCTGATGGGACTGCAGACAGGTCTCTGAGAGGCCATGTTCCACCCACCACAAGAAGAGAACCTAGAGGTCACTGTAACTAGCCCACTCCCTGAGAGCCAGATGCCATCAGCAAAAAAAAAAAAAAAAAAAAAAACCTCCAGAAAAAAAAAGCCCTGAATGAACAGTGTTGCACATCAACTAATCTGTGATTCATACATATTCAGAAGGAAAGTGAGTGAAAAACCAGCGTTTCAAGACAGCTTTACATTTTCAAATTAAGTTAATAAAATAAGATTTCCAATGTAATGACAAATTAATTCTTCTTTTCATAAGTTTATTAAAATAAGCATCTCCTATCTGCTAACTAGCACTGACATATGCTTACATAGATACATCCCACCCAGTAACCTAATCTCCCAGCAATCTTGAAGCAATTAACTCCTTCTAATCTTGAGCTAACAAAGCCCACCATGCCAAAGGCCCCTGAGAGCGCCCCTCCAAAGGCCTGCTTGGCAGCCTCCCTCTAGCTCTGCTCAGAACATCCAAGCAGGGAGCACTGAAGTGGTCCAGCCCAGCGATTCCTCTGAAACAACCAGATGAGTCATCACAGATCATAAGATCTTCATTAACTCCTTATTTCTCTGCTAATTAACACAAAAAGAATGAGTTGAACGCCTGACAGTCAATGACTGACCCACTGCTTGGTGGTTAATGGGATGCAAATGACGTCTAATGAGGGTCTCTCCTTGCAGTGTGGGCAGCTGGCCTACTATTTTTGTTGTGGATTTTCAAGTGTGGGAGCTCCATGAAAAGAGTTTACCTAATAATTTAAACTGCAGCTGAGTTTGTAATACAAAGTCCATGCATTCATGTAAGTCCTACACATGGCAGATTTAACTTGAGCATTCATGTAAGTCCTACACATGGCAGATTTAACAGTTAACTACAAGGTTTAACTGAAAATACCATTATTTAGGAGGAAAAAAATACAGCTCCACGCCCTTCCAAATGAAGCACAATATTTGTTGATTATGTTAAGTTCTGTGATGCATTTTGGATTTTGGTTTTTTTGTTGTTGTTGTTGTTTTGTGGGATGCGGGCCTCTCACTGTTGTGGCCTCTCCCGTTGTGGAGCACAGGCTCCGGACGCACAGGCTCAGCGGTCATGGCTCACGGGCCCAGCTGCTCCGCGGCATGTGGGATCTTCCCGGACCGGGGCACGAACCCGTGTCCCCTGCATCAGCAGGCGGACTGTCAACCACTGAGCCACAAGGGAAGCCCTGGATTTTGTTTTAATGTGACAGTGGCAAGCCTATTATTAAAACATTGCTTTTTTGTTCATCCTGAGCATAGCCTTTGCAATCTATTAGAGTTTTAAAATGCTGGCTACAGAAACCAAAGTTTCATCCTCAAAGATTTGTCTTAGAATACAAGTAGAAAAATCAGCCAAAATCTGATTTGTGTGTTGTCAATAAAATGTGGATTCAATAAGGAGATTTGAGCAATGAGGTCAATAACGTAGACAAAAGAAGGAATTTTTCTATCTATTATATCATCTATTAATGATAATTAAGTGACACACTTATAAACACGAGTGTAAAGGTTTAAAAAGTTTTAATGAAGATGCATTTTTCTTTATTCTACCCACTACCACCCCCTTAACCTGGATGGGGAAGACCCTCCGCAGTTAAAACTCTTGAGTTCTCTTCTCAACCCATACCTTTCAGAACCTTCTTTTTTTACTAATAAATTGAATTGGCAGCTCACTCATTGAAGAGACCTAGCATTGCCATGATCAATCCACACTAAAGTCTTTTTTAAGAACAAAAAGCATAGAAGTGTTATTGTGAAATTCAAAAAATTTTCACTCTATAAAATAAATTCTCTGAGTTTGGACAACATCCAGACCCATCCCACTTGTACCTGTTTATTTTTTCAACAACTAGAACCTATTGGTGCACATGAGTAGTCGAATTTATGCATTCTTTGAACTTTCAAGTTTAATGACAAACAGTTCCTTGCTTTCTAGTGTGGGAGAACCAGTGGAAAAGAGGAAATCATGGTAGTCAAAATTATTAGTTGTTGCTTGACATTTTTAAGGAGTTTCTGGAAAGGTGATTTCTCCCAAATTGCAAACTTCTAACTCCTTTTAAATTTCAGGATCAGTTAGTGATACCCTTTCTTCTTCTTTTTTATGGACTTTCTCTTGAACCCAGTCTTGAAAGGCGTGAAGAGATTTATCCTTCTTTCCATTCTTTACACAGGCCTCAGGCCTTTGGAGTAGCTGTTCCTTCCTCCTGGAATCCTTTGTTTTGGGTCTTCTCCTGGCTCTGCTTATTTTTCAGGTAGACTCAGCTTAAATGTCACCTTCACAAGTTGGATGGTCACCTGAAGCAGCCCCTGATCACTTCCACCCTGTCAGCCATCGTTAGTGTCTTCTTCTGTTTTCTGGTTGCTCTTCAATGTCTGGCATCCCCACTGGTCTGTAAGCTCCCGGAGAGCAGGGACCTTGCCTGTTGCTGCATCCCCAGATGAAGTAGTGCTTGGTATGTAGTAGGGACTCAGTACATGTCTACAGAATGACAAGACATTGGATGCTCCCTCCAGAATGCAGGGATGTTCATACCCCTGTGACCTCGATCCTCTGTTTTCTCTGCCAGATTGCCCTCTATCCTCTCCTCCTTCCTGGGGAAGCCCTGCTCATGCTTCAAAGACTCTGTTTAAAGTGCTCTCTTCTTCACAGGTTTTCCCAGGCCCCCAAAGGAGAATTCAGATCCCCGTCTTCACTGGGTTTAAATGTTAGTGCACTGACTCCTGATGGGTTACATGTCTCTCTGTTTCCTAAGCTGCCCTCTGAGCTCACAGAGGCTGGAAATCTTACCTCATTCTACTTTGAACCTCTCACACCAAGCACAGTGCCAGGAACTTGAAGGTCCTCAAAAAGAAATGCATTGAACAATGAAGCTATCTTTCTATTTCAAGAAGGTCTGGGAACACTAGTATAAGTAACCATAACAGAGACGCGGCTACTCAGAGATGGTGGCGTACTTTATCTCTAATCTCCATAATCCTCTCCCAGACTCCCCCATTTTACAGATAAGGAAACTGAGGCTCCAATAGATTAAGGAACAAGCCCACGTGCTCAGGGAGTATGGAGCTGTGGTGGGATTAGAACCCATTTGGAAATGAAGACAAACCCCAGGCTCCTTTTGCCAAACTTAAGTATATTTTATTGAATGTTAACACTAACTCACCATTTTGTTGCCTTCTTGTGAGAGGTTCCCTATGGGTATTGATTTCTGTATTGACTTTATGTTGGTTGTGCAGCCGAGCAGAGAGCATGTTTTACTGCTAGGAGTAGGCAGAGTTAGTGGGATTGAGTCACTGGTATGCCTGTTATTTTAACTATTATTTCCACAAAGTTTTATGCATCCCAACTCCTTAAAATTGGGCAAGTGGGACAGAAAAAATAAGACAGGAAGAAAGAGAAAAAAATTGAAAGAGAAAAGAAAAGTAGCTAGTGGTAGAGTGTTAGTAATTTTACAACTTTGTATGAGATCATTGGAGGCCATTGAAACTCTATCAAATTCTATGTCTTTGGGGAAGCCTGCCTCAGTGACCCCATCTACAATAAGGCTTTCCTAGCACCTGCTCTAAACAGCTCTGTGGAAATCAGGAAGTGGGGGAAAAATGACATTTTAAGTAGAAGTTGCTTTAAAAAAGAACATTTTAAATAAATACAGGGGTCCATGGTACCATTATCATTACTTGGCTTGACCTTCGAAAGCTTTCAACCAGTCTTTGACACTGTTTTTAACCAATTAAGCTGCAGAATTCCCTTTGCAGAATCCGTTCCCACCCCACATGGCTCTGGCAATGAGACATCCTGGGGAAGGCAGCTTGGAGTCCCGAGAGAGAGGCCACCTCTGGTGACAGTCTGAGTTTGGCTAGTAAGCCAGTATGAAGCATGGAGGCCTGTGTGATCAGTAAAAGTCGTGGAAAGCTTTGAGCTCTTCTCAGACGACATTTATAAAAGTGGCGGACTTCAGGGGTTCAGGGAAATGCATTTCAGAGTCGGGTACCCTAGTTGGACTAGCTTTAATGATCAGAGAGTCCCGGTGTGCCTACAGAGCCTTGGGTTAGTCATTGTGTCTCTTATTTGCAAACTGGCTAAAGGTATGAACATGGCATCCAGGAGCATGTTGTTCTAGAAGAGATATTCATGGATCTCCCCACCATTTGCTCTTGGCTGCCACCATTCATGTGCTGCCACCCCAGGAATTTTGAGCACAAGTGATTTGGAATCCTCTGGGCACCCACTCTGTTTCCTTCTGCCCTTTATGTGCACAAGATCTGAGAGTGGACAAAACGCAGTCAATTTAGTTGCCAGTGGCCTCTCATTAGTTCTGCATCTAAGAAAACCCATAGCTATAGATGAATAACCAAATAATACACACCAAATATGAGAATGTGAATTATATGAAATTGAAGCACACTGTGCTCGGGGAAGAAAGAAACTAAATATGTGAGAAGGACTAATCTCAAACAAATAAAAATTCTGACAATTGTTGTTTCAAGCACGGGCTGCTGAGAGAGCTATGAAAATGGCAGAGACTCAATATAAATCTTTTCCCCCTTTTATTTAAGTGAAAACATCCTTGTATATTATGTATACTTAGAATGTCACCAATTTTGGAGGTAATCTTTTAGGTTAAGTATGTTCCCACATTAAACTGATAATTATCCTTCCTTCTCTTCTTCTATCCCCCTGGCACTCAACACGCTGGATTTTTGCTTCATGTTTTATTTATGGAACAGAATTAAAATGCAGATTCACAAAAACTTAAAAACTCATAATTATTCATAAAGGGCTTTAAGGTTATTTAGTACATTTTTATGAAACTCTGGGTTTGGGGGAACATGTACTTGAAAGTTGGGGAAGTCGATTAAGGTTGAGTTCTACTATGAAGTAAATCCCAAAATGATCAAAATCTTTGAATAAAAGTATTTGTCAGTATTCATAATCTATATTTAAGTGAAGTAATGGGCATAAATAGCCTTGTAAATATATTCAAGACTGGCCTGGCAAGAGAAAAGACTTGCATATTCAATGCAAACAATCAATGTAGGACGAAAGGTCTAGTTAGAAATCTTTGATCACTAAGCAAATGTAGCAAAATACAGAGATTTTTCTTGTTTTTTAGCTATCTCTATGATATTATGTGTATTTACAAAAATGCTCAAGTCTAGGAAAAATTAACACCAATTGGAATTGGATGTGTTCTATTTCTTCTGGAGTAAGCAGAAAGAGTAAAACGGTCACTACTGATGGAGGTGACTGCTACAGTTTTATACAAGTGACTAAAGAGAAAAGAGCATCTGTGAATAGCTGTGAAGACAGAGTCTCTACCCTTCCCTACCCGATGATGACTTGGTCTCTTCAGTCAGCCCCAGATTAAGAACATTTTAATGGGGAGTGTGGTCCAAAACCATTGATCAAGGGACATGTGTGTTTTGGGGATGTTCCTGCTGGAAACATCTGAAAATGTAAGATAAACAGATGCAAGGAGTGAGAAGCCCATGGGTTCTTGGGAAATTCTTCTTTACAATGGAGTGGGGCAGGGAGACGGAATAGAAAGAGCATGGACTTTGACCTTTGGTACCTAGACTTAGAATTGAATCTCTGCTCTGACACTCACCAGATGGGTGACCTTGGGCAAGTAAGTTAACCATTCTGAGTGTTGGTTGACTCATCTGTTAAAAAGAGGGCGGGGGGGAAAGAGAGAGAGAGATAACATCTACCTTCAAACAGCTGAGATAAAACGAGATAATGGACATAAAATATCTCATACAGCACCTGGCACATAGTAGGCATTGAAGAGATGTCAGCTCTTTTTATTATGCCATGTTACTTTGCTCTAGGCTTTTTATTAATATTTTAACCTTAAGTGCACATACGTGCTCATACATAAAGATGAAGATGTACAAAATCGCCATGATCTTTGCATTAAATGCAGTGATGGCTGAATGGGGCAGGTGCTAATCTATTTTTATCACCTTGTGTACATTACATTATTTTTAATAATATTCTATTTACCAAAGGCTTACAAAACATAAATGTATATGAAAACAGAGCTATCTTCACAATTAGAATCATTCTGCCTGAGAGAAAAAAGAGAAAGAGTAATCCTCTTTTAGCAGCTTTACCATGGCTTTTGAGCACAGTATTTCTCGCATGCTCCCTCATGTTTATCTTCAGAGATAATATAATTGCATATTTGATGTACTCGAGGCTTTTTCTTCAGGAACACCTACTTCTTGGTGAGGGTCAGGGGCCGGCGGGGCAAAGGATGAACTTGGAGAATATTCCCAGTTCTGTTGGGGTGGGCATCTCTCTTTCCTAATGATATACAGCTGCAGAAGCCAACTTTTCAAATGACTCAATAAAAATACTGATAAACATTTAAGCCTCTTAAATACACACATAACCTGCAGACATGACAGTTTGAGCAATGAGCTCCATTGATTTCATGAGAGTGAAATATCTGAATAAGCTCTCAGGATCTCTCTTGTTCATTGAGCAAGCAGAAATGTCAGATATCTGGCTTTTACCTGATTTCCCCTCCTTCCTTTTCCTAATTGGAAATGGCATCTAATGAGGAAGTTTGACTAATTCTGAAGATAATGTTATTGGGTTGGCCGAAATGTTCGGGTTTTTCCATAAGACGTTATGGAAAAATCCAAATGAACTTTCTGGCCAGCCCAATATATATGTGCTATATTATTACTTCATGGAGGGGAAACTACGTGGATTTTTTTATGGCTATATATGATTAACCTGTGCAGTGCTGATGTAAAAAATACATACATATGTACGTGCGTGTGTGTATAATATATATATTCCCATCCACCCCCAGCCAATTGAAAGCTTACTCTCATGATAGACTGAAGCCCTGCTCTAGTAGGAAGTTCTATCGACCTTTGAGAAGGCTAGTCTCATCATAGTTTTGAGGAATTTACCCCTTAAGCTGTGGGGAAATGACAAATCAACAAATGAAATCAATATCAGCTTGAGTCACAGCACCAGACACTTAGCATGAGTTTAGGCCCCATATTCAAAGAAAAAATGTCCCTTTGTCTTTTCACTATGATCTCGCTGTAGGACATTGCTGATGAAACCCCTTGATCATCCCCCTTCCATGATTCCTGTCTGTGAGACTCATAACTCTTCTCCTGGCTTCCTTGCTGCTACTTCTTGGTTTTCTCACTGGCTTCTCTTTTCCTTCAACTCCCAAAGGCTCCCCTTTCCAACATGGTGGTATTGGTGGCATTAACAGGTTTCCAGGTCTCCTCGATTTAAAACCAGAGTATCATCTCTGAGATACTCTGTCTGGTATCCCAGACAGCTCCCTGGACAACCCTCTCCCACCTTCAATCCTTCCCTCAGCTCCTTCCTACCGCCTGACACAGACTCTCATCAAGTCCTGCCAAGACCCTCTGCGTGGGTTCTTTGATTCCAGCTGCTGCCACAGCTGCTTCTAGAGCCCCTAATCCCATCCACCAGCTCCATTAGATTCCTCTTCTCTCTTTCTCCACCAGGGACCTGCACAGCTTAAGACACCAAAGCTCAAGTGTCTGCTCGGTTTGCAAGCTGCCTTTACAACATCCAGCCAGCTGGAATCCAACACAATGGCTCATCTTTGTCACGTGTTGCAAATTGTAGGCACTACATCTTTTTAAATTTTCTGTAAAACCCAGCATGATGCTGGGTAAAGGGAGGTTTAGACATGAAATGTCCATCTGGAGATCACAGAAAATATTTTTGGAAAGCAATTTTTAATTTCACAACCCGTACCTGCGTCCATTTCCCTTGAGAAAAATGGAAGCATGAAAAAACCTAAACCCTCTTTGAGCATCATTCCTAACCCAGGTCCCCACCCCCAAGATGGCCACTTTTATATTTGTGTGTTTGTGTGGGTAGGGGTTGGGGGCACTCTGTTTCTTTCAGCGCCTTCCTCTATATATTTGCATATGCGTATATCACATAGGTTTTTTGGTGCAGCTGTTTGGGGGGAAATGTCTCCTCTTTCTTCTAAAGTTAAACACTATTGAAGTGATGGATTTCACAGCTTGAGCAACTTCCTGCCTGAAATTTACCAAACTCTGTTGCTCACGTGTCTTTGTCCCTGTGACCTTGCCTCCAGATTTGCTCTTAACACAGCACACATCTTGATGCAAAGCTTTATAATCTTCAGAACATTATAGCAATATGTAGAACATTATAGAACGTGACAAGGGGGCTTTTGTTGTTGTTTGCTTGTTTGGAGGAGCTTTTTTTCCACTTCAAACACCATCACTGTAAGAGCTAGAAAGCTCCAAAGATGCCTCTGGAAAGGCTGGATTGACTGCAGCCTTGCTCCCTATACCCTCACCCCCCCACTCCCCAACATGTTGTAAGAAGTGACTGGATCCACTTGTGTTTGAGAGAAATCGCTTGGGCCCTGATGAAGTGCTCAATAATTCCGTGGTTGGAAGCAGAACTCTGGATCCCAGAATCGGCCGGCTCGTCTGTGCTCCCCTCTCTAACCAACAGCAGGGTCTTGGAATTTAATATGCTTTCAAGTGAGTTTTAGTATGTGTGACATTTCTGAACCAAAAGCTAAGTTCAGAGGAATGGCAGTTCGGTGAGACAGTTCTCAAGATGTGTTGTTGTGTCTTAACGAGATCCTGATCTCAGAGGTGATGCAGCAGCTACCTCCAGTTTAAGGATGCAAATCCCTCGATTCCCTTTGGAAACATGGTGGTTAATGAATTTAGCTAAAGGGAGAGGCCCCCCTGTCCACACTCAAAGAGTTTACCCTATACCATTGGTTAAACTGAGCTATGTTAATAAAAATTACCCAGTACTTTTCCTATCAAAAGTGGTCAAGTTACTTCGAGGGCCCCAGAGCTTTAACTACCCCAAGGGAAGGAGGGACAGTGATAATATCATTCCCCTGAAAGTGTTGGGTTTCTGTTTATTTTCAACACAGGCAGCTGGTAAGTAAATTTATCCTCAAAAGGAGTGACCCTTTCAATGGTTCTCATTTACCTGAAAAAAAGTAACTCTTTTACACTCACTTAGCCTTAGTTCCCTGTTCCTGGTCCCGACTGATATACCTGGGAAATGGTTTTCACCTGCATTGTCAAGTCTAATTCATTGGTGGGGGGCTGCCTGGATTGAGAGGGGATCTGGGGCCATAGCTGGGCTCTGTGGAAATGTGTGACTTTGTTGATTAGTGGTGTCTGGGGCCATGATTAGTGAAGCCTGCTAAGGAAAGGGCCTGGAAAGGACGGCTCCTTTATATTAGCTGTTGCTGGTAGTTACCATGGGCTTCATTTAGCCCATGAACTTAGGCACCCTCGAGCCCTTCTTTTTGGACAACAGATGACAGTGATCCTGGCATTTCTGAGTTTCTCTAGAAGAGACATATTAAAAAGCCAGAGATCCAGGGATTTCTAAGCACCGCAGTGATCACTAGAGAAATGACAGAGCTAAGGCAGAAAGAAGGTGTGTTCAGGGGACCTGGGAATGAGGTTCTGGCCTGTTTTTTGGAAAATGCTGGAGCCTTCACTTTCTGTGCTCTCAGATCTCAGCTTTTCTTAGAAAAACTTCTTGAAATTCCCTGTGTACACTAAGCGTTAGTGCAAATATTATTCCAAAGGTTGGTCACTTATGCTCTGTGCTAGAAATGATGATTCTGAGACCCATGAGGGACCCTCTGAATCAGATGTTCTGGGGCAGGGCCTGGAAATCTACATTTCCCCATGACCCCAACCCCACCCCACCCCTCCGCCCAGGCAGGACCAAATACATAATTTGTGTGGCCCAGTACAAAATGAAAATTTGGAGTCCCTGTTAAAAAATTATTACGAATTTCATAACAGTAACAGCAAAGCATTAAACCAGGCAGGGGGTCCTTCTAAGAGGAAGCCGGTCCTGCCCCCAAGTTATTCTGAGGTGTACCAGTGTTAGAATCCTGAACTAATGCCTCACCCAGCAAGACAGAGGTGAGATTGTTCAGTTCATCCATCCATCCCAAGTGGTGGCTGGAGGCAGAGACAGGCAAGTGCCAAGCAAATTCCCAAGTCCCCTCAAACAGCACTGGAAGCCTAGAATTCCCGAGCCCCACTCGGCACCCTGTAAGAGCTCCACCAACCGCAGCATTTAAACAGTTTCTAAAATCTCACTTCCCCACTAAATATTCCCAAATTGATGACATAGAAAACTCACAGCTGTTTTCATGGGATCCTCCCTGCCTCTTGACTCACTCACTGAGTTATCTAACTAAATACCAAACCAAATAAAGCCTGCAATTCAGTAGACCACCAGAGAATTATTAGAAATCCATTTGTACACCAATTCCCAAGGCTCATTTGTTGGACGATCCAGTACAACGGCCACCACAGAAACCATTCACCACCGATACTGCGTTTGATGCTCCACAAAAAGGTTTGGAATTCAAGGCTCGACTTCTGTGAACTGACCCCTGTGATAAAGATATTGGTTATTAAGTTGGTGTCTTCCTTTACAGAAGCAGCTGATATAGACTTCTAAGACACACGAGTGTTTCTCTTATTATCTTGCTTTTAATACTCCTATTGCTTTTGTACTCTTTTTTTAAGCACAAAGCTTAGATTTGACCATTACCCTGCTCATATTCTTCCTAGTGCCTACAGAATAAAATGTTTTCCTCAGTCTGGCTTTTCAGGCTCCTGTAGCTTGTATCTTATGGAGGGAGATAGACGATAAACACATAAAGTGCAAACTAGTTGCAAATTATGATTAGAGCTGTGTTTAAAAACCCAGCGTGCAATGAGAATAATGAGAAGGGGGCAAGCAGTGGTCCTAGTGCTGTGACCAGAGGTATCCTCTTAGAGGAAGCCCATAGTCCATATTTTTTGCTTTGTAAGTGACAAATACTGAACTCAAACCAGTTAAAGCAAAGAAAGAAAAAAGGAGGAGGGAAGGAAGAAAGGAAGGAAGGAAGATAAGAAAGAAGGAAGACCCAGTGCACATGAGGCCTTAATCCACGTCACTGGTAGGGACCTGGCTTCTCTGTTCCCTTCTGTTTCTCGCCTCTCCCTTCCTCTCTATAGCCCTCTCTGAGATAGTATATTCTTGTGCTGTCAAAGATAGACATTGGAGGTCCAAGCTTAAGTCCTGCCAACATAACAGACCCAGTGGATGGAGAGTACCTCTATCTCATTGGTTCCGGAAAGACTTCAGAGGCTGATCCTCACTGGCCAGTCACAAGTCACATGCCAATTCTTGAACCAATCAGTGTGGCCAGCGTAAGGTTAAATGCCTTGGAACTTCCTGGAAAGGGTTGGTCCTTTTCCACTAAAACCTCACTGACTAAATATGGGACAGGCTGATTTCTCCAAAGGAAAATTTGGATTTTACTATGAAAAGAAGTGGAGAGAAATGCCCAGAAGGCATACACAACACAGAAGTCCACCAAAGGAGATGACAATCTGAAATCTGATGAGAGGAATCTAGCCATGTGAAGAACTAAATGGGAAGGAATATTCCAGACAGAAGGGGTGGTAGGAAAAATTGACACTTAAAAGAAACTAATAAAAGGTCATTGCGTCTGAAAGGTAGTGAGCCAGGGCACCAGTAACTTGAGATGAGTTTGGAGAGGTCAGCAGGGATTAGATCATTAGAATATTTGAGGCCAAGGGCACAGAACCCATTATGACTCTTCCTTCTCATAATATATGACAGATTTCTTTGGAGATCTTTCAGAAACATCTCTTATTTCGATTTACTAAATTTGTGAGATTTTAGCTACTCTGTTCCAAAAGGGACAGGCTACCTTAAAAGTGGCAAAACATCACGTCATCACATTTGACTTGGAGATGCTTGATGCTGGTTAATCAACTATTTAAGAAGCTTTTGATTTGAAGATGTAAAGAATCCATCAGGCTGTTACTGTTTAGACCAATTTAGACCTCCAATCTTTTAAGTTTGCAGAAAAATTCTAAATGCATTACACGCTGCTAAGACTTTTCAGATTCAACCAGAACAGGGGCATTTTATTTCCTGAGGATATGGAAGTTTGCCTGTATTAGCTGTATTTAGAAAATTATTCAAAAACTTTCTAAGTCAGATTGAGCCAATCTGGATTTTGAACATTTGCTATGATTTTAGCATTTCATCTGTTTATTTCTTAATATCTAGCCAGATTAGACTAAAGTCTTTTCATCTCGGATGGCATGGCTATGCATTAAACTGAATGGAAGGAAACTGACTTGACAATGTGTGTGTGTGTGTGTGTGTGTGTGTGTGTCACCAATCAGATCACACTTTTCTTATTAATAGCAAAATGCTTATATTGAAAACAATGAAGAAAACAAGAAAGAACAAAGTTGACAGCTGTGACTGACATCTGGTTTCCTTGGGAGCTGGCCATCATGACTTAGAACTTTGCACAAATATGCCAAGCATGAGAGGACTAGCTAGCAGACCCTAAATGTTGGCATTGCTTCATTCATATATTATTACTTTTGCCCCACCGTGTTCCCACTGCAGTGCTTTTGTCAGTTTCCCTTGAAAGAAGGCAGAAGCTCCACATGATTTATTATGAGTTTTTTCTTCACTAGAGATTTATTTGGTTTTGTTGTTGTTATACTTAACATAACAGATGTTCCGGCGTTTTTTCACATAATACCACTTTGAGTCTCATGTTATCCTTAAAACCCTACAAAATTTTAGGCGGTCCCTCTGAAATAATTTCCTCCTCCTTTGGAATTTTATCTTCAAGGAGGCCTTTTTCTCACTATTTGTAATGGTATATTAAAACAAAAGCTATGTAGAAACGGAACTGTTTACTCTTATGTTTTATATCTTTGGAATTAATTGCTGTTCAAAGATAATTACCCCAAAGCTGGAGTCAGAGAGTCTACACATCTACTGAAAGGGAATAAAAACATTCCTTTTGATTTTTCCACTTCTGCCCCCAATTTATAAGCAGGACTCCATAGTGATAGTAGATTCACTTAGGAATATTCTAGAGACCAGTTGCAGGCCAGGTTTTAGTAGAATGTGTTTGAGCCACAGACAAATGCCTGAAGCACACCCTCAATACTCTTCTGGGAAAGTGAAATTCAGAAGCTCTTATTTAAGGGTTCTTTAATTATTAGACTTAGGAGACTCTGACCTAGGTGGTTCCCCAGGTTGCCATCACCTCATCTTGGATGCATTTTCAAGACTAAGGTTTATCCAGAGTCAGCATAGTGGTTGACCGTCAGGCCCGACATCCCCCAGAGCAGACTAGACAGTTATTGACAGGCTGTCGCCATCTTCCTGAGGGCTAATGGTACATTTACCTGACTCTTTGCCCTCCTGGGCAAGGTGACGGCCCCTTGTTGTGTTTGCTGTCCTGTCACCAAAGAGAACAGTACAATGTAAAGTATCCTCTAATGTGCTAAAAGCCTCTACGAAGGATGGTTAAACAAACAAAGCATTAAGTTGCCTTTCAAGCCAACTTGGCTCTCTCTCCTAATTGTGTGGAGAGCTGATTGACAAAATTGATGATCCTTAAGGATCAATTTCCTCCTCATCAGGTCATTACTCAGCACAGAATGTCCAAGGGCCACAGGTTAAATTCCAAACTCATTGTTCAGTTAGTCAATGAACTGGCCTTAGCCTACCTCAGATTGATTCCCACCTCTGCCCACTGGAAGGTCCCCCAGCTGCACTTTTCTACTCATGATCACACCCCAGTGAGCCCAGGACATTCTTTTTCTGCCACCTCCATCTTTGGCCCATACTGGATGTTCTATTGACCTTTGGTGTTTATTGCTAACACGCTTTTTATAGTGTCTCTATGTCAGGTAAGATTCTTTTGATTGCAAGTGACAGAAAATGCAAACCAAACTGACTTAGGAGAAAAAGAAAAGAAAAGAAGAAAATAATTTGTTGATTCTTGTAATTGAAAGAGTCCAGGGGGATTGTTAATTTCAGGCAAATCTTGATCCAGGGTTCAAATGCTGTGCCTGAGCTCCAGTTTTTCTCTTTCCTTTGCTCAGTTCCATATCTGTGGTGCTGATTTCTTTCTGTGGTCCCACTTGGATGTAAGGTGACTGCCAGTGGTTCCCAGGGCTCCTATGCAGTAGGAGATAGGAAGATCTGGGTACCTCACTCCCACTCAAAATCTCCTTGGCCATGGATAGGACAATGTGCACTCATCAGCTTGATCTAAGCCACGTGTTCCAATCCTGAGCAGGGGATGGAGTCAAATGTACCAGAAGCATGTGGACTGAAGGGGAAGGGAGGAGTGATTTCACAAAAAAAGAGAGAATGGATACTGTTGGCAGAGATGCAAATGTGTCCCAGTTATAAGCTAACTCGAGGACAGAAATCTCAGCTCCTACTTCTGTGTTTTCCCCAGGCTTGAGCACCGTACCCTACATTTCGTAGGTGCTTCATGAGGGGCATCAGTTGATTGATAACTACCTATGTAAACTTTTGGACTAATAGCACCAGAACCAGAAATAATAAACATTTTAAAAAGTGTAGCTAATCAGAACTTTGCCTTGATGCCTCTTGTCTTTTGGTTGGCAAACACCATCCAGCTCACAGTGATGGTGACTGTAGACACAAGCTCTGTTTAGTTGCCACATGTTTTGACAGGTGCCTGAAGCTGCCAAAGCAGATGGTCTGGCAAGATGCTGGCAGTTCCCCAGATGAAATTTCCTTATACTACATGAAGTCTTCCATGTCCTTGAGAAGGAACTGTCTTTGGCTTCGCATTGACTGTTGACTGTCTGCGATGCTGGCTTATTCGTCACCTCTGATCCTGGTAGAAGGATGCGTTTCTCTTCCTATAATGAAAGTCAGAAGGAGGAGAAAAGTACTGTGACTGGGGTTCTAGATGATAGAGCAATACTATTTATTTACTTATTTAACAAAACATGTCTGAACTGGTGGTTGCAAGCAACCCTTGATGTCCCCTGGCTTGTAGACACTTCATTCCGATCTTTGCCTCTGTCTTCAGTGGCCTTCCCTTCTGAGCCTTTGTGTCTCTGATCTGTCATTGGATTTAGGGTCCACCCAAATCCAGGGTTATCTCATCCTGAGATCCTTCACGTAATTACATCTGCCAAGATCCTATCTCCAAATAAGCTCACATTCACAGGGGCCTTGGATTAGGACTAGGATATATCTTTTGGGGGGAGAGGTCACTATTCAACCCACTATAGGGAATCTTGCTGAATCTCACTACCTGCCCTCCTAATGTTGATTCCTTGCCCAGTGCCTCTCTACCAGTTTTGACATTGTGCCTTTCCTGGCTTCCTGCCTTTCATGGCTTGCTACAAAGACTGTCTCAACCTCACACACCCGAGCCACCCTGGCTCTGGGTCCTGATGCCCTGATCTAGCCAGTTCAGACAGAAGGAAGGGAACCCAATAACCCATGGCCAGTAGTCACTGAGTGAATGTCTCTTAAAACTTTTCGAAACAATAGAGTGAAATAAAACTTCCATTGGCAGATATCACCTTGAGACCTTAACAAATTTTAAATGTCTGTGGCTTCAAAGGAGAAAAATAACTCAAGATGCTTTAACAGGGAATGACTAGTCTCTGGTGGATAATTTGACGTTGTGCTACATTTATAAATTAAAAGAGAGCAGACAAAATCTAGAGAATTATCCACAGTTGAGAAGTAGGAAGAAGGCTGTGATCAAATTTCTGAGGCTAAGACTCAACACTGAACTGTCGGATAAATTAGGCACCCACATCAGCTGTGGACCTCTCACCTAATTTAGAAAAGTGATATTCACAAACATTGTCAATATTTCTGAGTTTACAATCACACCTTTGACTGTTGACTTAAAGCATCTAGTTTGGTTCAGGCTACTGGTGATGTTTACACTTCGGAATCTATTATGCATAGAAAAATTAGGGATTATCTTTGACCTGGGTACCACATATTCTTATGCAAAACTAAGTAGGGTTATTTATTCATTTAATCAATTCCATATGTTTGCTATCATCATCACCATGTAGAGCAGGTCTGATTTCTGCTGAGGTCAAACCAACATCATCCTGTACGCAGGGATGGTAGGTCTGATTGCGAGCACAGGTAGCCTGGTTGGCATTCAGACAGCGTTAAGCCTTCCTGACTCCTGCCACACAACGGTCTCGTTTTTTCTGAGAGGTCACGTGGCATTCAAAGGCAGAATCAAGAGAAGATTTTTCTTCTTTGTGAAACTACAATTTAGGGCCTAATATGTGGGAAAGATTTGACTTGGCATTTGCTTTTTAGCTCAGCCTGGGGTATGTGGAAGAACAGAACACAGACATCGATGAAGAAAGGCCAGTGAGTATTGCAACAGGTGAAACTGTGACCCAGAGAGATTACATTTAACTTTACAAAATCACACCAGCCTTATTGCTGACTGTGTTCCAGGCACTGACCTTGGCCCTAGTGCTGCAAAAATGAATTTTTACCTATTTATCCCTAAGGGAGTTCTCAGACAGACACACATACACACACACACAGAGAGAGAGAGAGAGAGAGAGAAAGAGAGAGAGAGAGAGGACATATAAGGGCTAAGAGGATTTGTATGAAGAACCATTGATTCTATGTGGTTGAGCCTGGAATGGAATTGAGGAGGGGAAAAAAACAAGAAAAAGTTCAGGTAAGTGTTCTATCTTTATGTGATAGGTTTAATAAGTTGATTATTTGGGCAAGGTCAGCAGAAACAGTCCATGCAGAGGGGACCACATGAGCAAGTCAGAAAAGTGTGCAAGTACGTGGTGTTCGGGCATTACTGAGATTTTCATGTGTGCGGGGTGCATGGGGCAAAGAACTGGAGGCAAGGGACCAGGGCAGTGATTTGATAAGAAACCCAAGAGGGGAAATAAGATGGGTGGTGAAGGACCCTTTATGAAAACCTATGGATTTAGGGCTCTTCCCTGCAGCTGATGGAGAATCAGGAAAGACTTTAGAACAACAATGAAATAGTGCTTTAGGAAGATGACTCAGGAGAGGGGAGCATGGTGGGGTAGGGAGAGGCTGGGGCAGGTGGGCCCATTTGGAAGCTGTTCCGATCATCCAGGCATTGGGAAATAGGTAGGGAGAGACTGGGGCAGAGATGGAGACGTGATAAGTTTGAACCTGGGGCAAGATGAAGTTCGTCTGCCTGAGGGAGATCCCGAGCCCATGACCAGAGAGCAGAGGTACAGAGCCCTGGAACTCAGCGGGGACGGGCTCCACCAGATCCATGCGTGTCTCCTTGACCTTCATTCAACCCACTCAGCAAACATTTGTCCAGCATCCAGTATGTGCCAGGCATTCTGCTAGGCACCAAGGATTCCAAGATGAAGAATGAATGAATTCCCATGAAACTTAATGGAAGTCCAGAAAAAGTAAAGGGGAAAAATGGTTTCTCTCTCTAATGATTAAAAAAGAACAAAATAAACTGAGATACCATTTTCTAAATATTAATGTAGCTTTTAATAATTTTCCAAATGACACAATTTTCCACTGACTGGGCGGAGCCTGACCCGTGTGCTTCCGTGAGGCGCTGCATCACGCACCCAAGTAGCCTCTACTCAACAGCTGCCATGTTCCTGCCTGCCTGGCAGTTTGGGTACATTCTTGCTGGCTTTGGGAAATTCTCAGCACGTGGGACCTGCTTTCCCCAGCAGATGCCAGACACTTCAGCCCTACCTCACCCCCTCTCCCCCGCAGATGGTCAAGCCTGGTCCTGAGCAAGTGGGCCCACATGTCCATGTAGCAGGTGAGAGGGTGGCAGCGGTGCCAGGCCAATCCTGGAGCAAAGCAGGCACTAGAGGGGCCACAGCAGGATACAGCGGAAGTGATTCCCCTTCAGGCCGGTTCCGGGTGGCTGAGAAGCTGCGTGTTCAGTGGGGCTTAGGCAGCTCCATTTCATGAGGCCAAACAAGACAAGTGTCCTGTGTTTGGGGAATGCCTCAGGAAATTATGGTCCATCCACATGATGGGGGTCTCATGCAAGACTGAATCTTGAAAGCTGTGTTGAAGTGTGGAAGAGGTGTGTCAGTGGTAGGTCTAGTGTGTCCAATATATTGGAACAATCAGCATACCACCCTGTAACATGCAAAATATACATCTGTGAAAGGTTTCTTCCAAATCAAGGAATTAGCTCTCTTGAGATAGTAGAGCTGGGAGGGCTGTCCTTTTCATTTAAAAACACACTTAAAGACGCCCTCCCTTGGCCTTCCCCCCCCCGCGTTGGCAGTCAGCTGCTGGCTGCGCTCGTCCCCATTCCCAGGCCAACATCTCAGCCCAGCCACCGCCACCTTCTGCCCTGGAACCTTCGGGACTCATCTCCCCGGGCCTTTTTCACCTGTTTACTCGTTTGCCACATGAGCCCAGGCTCCCAGGTTTCCCTTTATCCCCTAAGACCTCATCCTGGGGGTCCAGGGCAGGTACTGGCCAGCCTCAGCAGTCCTCTGCATCGTCCAAGGCTCCCTGGACACCCTCCATTGTCTCGCCCCGAGGACCCCCTTCTCCCGTAGTCTCTCAAATAGAAGCTCCTTCCTCTTCCACGACCTTTAGACCAGTGGGCCCCAAACAGGTAAGTTGGTAGATTAGACGGCAAGGATGGGGTACATTCTCTTCTGATGGCTTCTATTTTCTCAGCAGGTGAAAGTAAAGGGGGGATGTGTTGGAGGTTTGAGGGGAGGAGAAGTAAGGGGAGGTGTGGATCTTCTCCCCAAATAAACACTTGTTCTGACACATATTCACACTGACATGCGCACACACACATGCACGCACACAGAGTTTTGCTCAATTTCAGGAAATCTTCAGAAACCCTGACATTCAAGGGTGTTTGAGATCTAAGACTAAGGATTCCTGTCCTAGAGGAAAAAAAGACCAGCCAAACAGAGTTCAAACAACAAAAGTCAGAGCAAAAAGAAGCTTAAAAACAAGCATGAACCGATGATGCAGGTATGGTACTGTGCAACTCAAACCAGTAATACATGAATGTGTTTAACATATGGAACATAAAGCCCCTGACTGGGTTAAAAAAATCCGACTCTCTTCTTTTATGACACATATACCATCATTTCTTCTTCCTGCCCTCCTACAATTTGATTAAATATAAGAATAGAAACAAAATGTAGCAAGTAAACATAAAATAAAACAAAGCAAGGATAGACGTTTTAGCCTCAAAGTCCAATTCAAACCAAAAAAAATTCACTGAGTCAAAGAGGTCATTCTATGTTGGCCAAAGTCACAACCTTTAATGTATCTTCTGAATTCTATTTTTTCCTCCAAATAAGCTTCTTGTACTAGAAAGACAAGAAAAATAATTTTAAAAGCCTTCATATTTTGCAAAATATCTATCTTCAAGATTTTTTAAAATCCACAATGCACAATAAAGATATATCAGTTTGTGTACATTTAAATGTTAAAAATTAAAATTAGAGAACACAACTTATTAAAAATACTATAAGAAATTGATAGACTGGTTTTTGAACTGGGTATTTTTTTTAACATCCCATTCTTGGTCCTTGTCTGATTAAGTTCATTAAAAATCAATAAATAAGAGTATTAGAATAATAAACTAAAGTTGAATCAACAGCTATAAATCTTGCACCTTAAACACAGAATTCAGCATAATAAAATTTGAGTTAAAATGCATGCTTTTTATGCATAGAAAAAGTGTTGGAAAATACACAGCAAAATGTTAATATTTATCATCTTTGAGCAATGTGATTACTGGGGAAGCATTTTCCTTTTATTACTTTCTGTATTTGTAAAGTCTTTTTTTTTTTTTTTTTTTTTTTTTTTTTTGCGGTACACGGGCCTCTCACTGTTGTGGCCTCTCCCGTTGCGGAGCACAGGCTCCAGACGCGCAGGCCCAGCGGCCATGGCTCACGGGTCCAGCCGCTCCGTGGCATGTGGGATCTTCCCAGACCAGGGCACGAACCCGTGTCCCCTGCATCAGCAGGCGGACTCTCAACCACTGTGCCACCAAGGAAGCCCTGTATTTGTAAAGTCTTTTTACAACATTTAGGTTACTTTTACAATAAAATAAAAACTAAATTAAAAAAAAAAACAGTTACAGAGGACATTCTTTAATATCTCTCTTCTCAAGAGCTGTCAATGTAAACATTTTTTCTTTCAGCACCAGGAATCATGTGAAAGTTGTATGAAAATTTTTGCCAAAACACCTGCACTGGAGGGCTTAAGATGTTTTCCAGTTTATTTTTCCTCTTTGTGGCGTGTCCACTTGTACTTAGAAAATTCTTCATTTTCATCTGATGCAGAAATTATTAAAAGATGCCAATTTCATGGGACTGCTCTCTCTTTCTAGATCCCGGGCAGAGTTTTTCAAAACTGTACATAACCATCCAAAAGAGGAATGCTGTTTTTTAATCATCAGGCAGTTTGCAGGTGGATGCTGGGTTCCAAGTCTAGGGAAAATTCTTGTGGGTGAAAGAGTTCTGCAGGATATCGTATGGCATAACCAATAGTTATAGTGTAAGAAAATTCCAGAGATGGAGGAAAGGGTAAGTAGGGGAGAGCACTGAGAATTCTTCTCCTTATACTTAGTTCCTTTGTGGCCAGTCTTTATCAGAAGAAAAGAACAGGTGCAGAGGGAGTGTCCCCTCAGAATATGCTGGTTTCATTCCACATATTTTCAACCAGCAACACTGAAAGGAACTGGCTTCAGAGTGAATTCAAAAGCAGAGAGAAAATAACATGATAGAATATTTCTCAAAAGATTTAAGAACAAAAATCCTCACTTCCCACTCTTCCCAAGCAGAAACCATAAATTACAGGTGGACATTCAGAAAGTAGTAACTTCTAAATTCAACTGAATTTTTACCAAGTTGGCCACAAAAAGTTAGGAATATTAGCTACTTAGCTACAACTGATTTCAGTCAAAAAGTACAAAGAAAAGTTACTTATTTCGTCACAATAAAGAGTTATAGTGCCTCTGCTACATTGCAGTTTCAAAGGCAACTCTATATTCAGGTATACCCTGGAGGGGTGGAGAATTTGATGAATGAAACTATCATGTATAATTTATATGGTAGCAATGGTAATAGATGGATTGGAGGTGGAGTGTATATCTCAATCAACCCCTTCAATATTCATGAAACATTTGTTTCAGCAGCATCATGCAACCTGAACTGAGAAGGAAATTACCTAAGAAAGTCGTCTGGCTGACTCACAGCACTGAGTTAGGTCAATAGTTAATTCAGTGGCTCCCAACCTTCTCAAACACAAGGACATTTCTTTTAACTTCAGAAACCTTCTTCAATTTAATATTAGTTGTAATTTTAATGCAAGTTCTTTGAAAACAAATATTTCAAGGGTAGAAGCTACTATGAATTCAAGAATAATTTGAAATTCAGTAAAAAACTTCTATAGCTATTCTAAATAGAACTACATTTGTCCAATATATAGTAATTTGGGGGGTCTTTAGACAGTGCTTTTAGCCAATATGGAATTATAGACCCCTGGCAGTATTGCTGTGGCCTTCCAGAAGTCTGTGGCCTCAGGGAAACTCTGGACTAAATCCTTGTGGTAGTTATTAGTGCTGTTTCTCCCAAATATCTAATTCTCTTCCTCCTAGGTACAGGGTAGAATTGCACTTCCCTCACCTTTAGAGCCTCATGACTTGCTTTGCCAGTCAAATGTGAGTGGAAGTGACATGTGTAATTTCCTCGCAGAAGCCTTTAAGAGCCAGTATGTGGTTTGCTACTCCGCTTTTCATCTGACACTGACTGGCAAAGCCCCAGATGGTTGAGGTTCCATCAACCACTCTCTGACTGAGAATGACATGCAGGAAAGCCCCCAACCATGCTGGTCATACTAAGAGAGCTATGGAACATTAGCTAGAAATAAACCTGTGTTTTTTTAAAGTCACTGAGATGTTAGAGCTGTTTGTTACTGCAGCAAAACCTGGCTGATCCTGACTTGCTCAGTTCTTTAGGATGGAGAGTTACTTGTTCTTTATGGGCAAATCCTCTAATCCAGTGTGCCAATTACTTATTCCAAAGTAGTATGTATTACCCAGTTAGTCTAAGATCTTCTTTGTAATCTTCTACAAGATCATAGAAGATTCCCCAATGTATTTCTGTTTACTGAACTGCCATCTCCTATGGTTCAGGAATTTTTTTCTCTTTAGAAATCATCTATCTTAGCCAGAAAGGTTTTTAGCTAAGTAAGTTTTTCTAGAGGACAGAATGTGGAGAAGAAATGATTAACAACAAAAATAAAACATGCTGGGCTGAATATGGAGGCCAAAGGGAGGACAAGAATGCCTCAACTACTCAAATGGAACTCAGGAGAGTAGCTTGATCTGGAATCAAGACTTTACCAAGAAGCATCTGGCAACACCACTCCTTCAAGTTCATTCAACAGCCTCCAGACCTCCCATCAGAGTTTCTCTAGGCTGCTTCCTTTCACACATCACTCCAGATCTGTCCTGGCAGGCCTGGCATTCTCTCCCCATTCACTTAGTTATTGCATTAGCTTAGCTTTTTTTTCCCCCTGGGCTGCACCCAGAGGGATCTTAGTTCACATGCAGGATCTTAGTTCCCGCACCAGGGATCGAACCTGTGCCCCCTGCTGTGGAAGCAAAGAGCCTTAACCACTGGACCACCAGGGATGGCTCTGCATTAGCATTTCTGAAGTCCACTTTGACTTAAGACACTTTACCTGCAGAGAGTAGACTGTAATACTATCTGCAATCAACTGAGGAGGAGCATATTTCTTCTCACGAAGAAGCCCAGTGGCTGTCAACCCAGCACAGCACGTTAGAATCTCCTGGGCAACTTTGAAAAATACTGATGGGACTTCCCTGGTGGTGCAGTGGTTAAGAATCTGCCTGCCACAGAAACAGAAATATAGATCAATGGAACAGGATAGAAAGCCCAGAGGTAAACCCACGCACCTGAGGTCAACTAATCTATGATAAAGGAGGCAAGGATATACAATGGAGAAAAGACAGCCTCTTCAATAAGTGGTGCTAGGAAAACTGGACAACTACATGTAAAAGAATGAAATTAGAACACTCCCTAACACCATACAAAAAAACTCGGGCTTCCCTGGTGGTGCAGTGGTTGAGAGTCTGCCTGCCGATGCAGGGGACATGGGTTCGTGCCCCGGTCCGGGAAGACCCCACATGCCACAGAGCGACTGGGCCCATGAGCCATGGCCGCTGAGCCTGCGCGTCCGGAGCCTGTGCTCCACAATGGAAGAGGCCACAACAGTGAGAGGCCTGCATACCACACACACACAAAACAAACAAACAAACAAACAAAAAAAACAAACTCAAAATGGATGAAAGACCTAAATGTAAAGCCTGATACTATCAAACTCTTAGAGGAAACATAGGCAGAACACTCTATGACATAAATCACAGCAAGATCCTTTTTGACCCACCTCCTAGAGAAATGGAAATAAAAACAAAGATAAACAAATGGGACCTAATGAAACTTCAAAGCTTTTACACAGCAAGGGAAACCATAAACAAGACAAAAAGACAACCCTCAGAATGGGAGAAAATATTTGCAAACAAAGCAACTGACAAAGGATTAATCTCCAAAATATACAAGCAGGTCATGAAGCTCAATATCAAAAAAACAAACAACCCAATCCAAAAATGGGCAGAAGACCTAAATAGACATTTCTCCAAAGAAGATATACAGACTGCCAACAAACACATGAAAGGATGTTCAACATCAGTAATCATTAGAGAAATGCAAATCAGAACTACAATGAGGTATCACCTCACACCAGTCAGAATGGTCATCATCAAAAATCTACAAACAATAAATGCTGGAGAGGGTGTGGAGAAAAGGGAACCCTCTTGCACTGTTGGTGGGAATGTAAATTGATACAGCCACTATGGAGAACAGTATGGAGGTTCCTCAAAAAACTAAAAATAGAACTACCATATGACTCAGCAATCCCACTACTGGGCATATACCTTGAGAAAACCATAATTCAAAAAGAATCATGTACCACAATGTTCATTTCAGCTCTATTTACAATAGCCAGGACATGGAAGCAATCTAAGTGTCCATCGACAGATGAATGGATAAAGAAGATGTAGTACATATATACAATGGAATATTACTCAACCATAAAAAGAAACGGAATTGAGTTATTTGTAGTGAGGTGGATGGACCTAGAGTCTGTCATACAGAGTGGAGTAAGTCAGAAAGAGAAAAACAAATACTGCATGCTAACACATATATATGGAATCTAAAAAAAAAAAAAAGTTCTGATGAACCTAGGGGCAGGACAAGAATAAAGATGCAGACATAGAGAATGGACTTGAGGACATGGGGAGGGGGAAGGGTAAGCTGGGATGAAGTGAGAGAGTGGCATGGACATATATACACTACCAAATGCAAAATAGATAGCTAGTGGGAAGCAGCTGCATAGCACAGGGAGATCAGCTTGGTGCTTTGTGATCACCTAGAGGGGTGGGATTGGAAGGGAGAAGCAAGAGGGAGGGGATATGGGGATATATGTATACACATAGCTAATTCACAACTAACACAACAAGGTAAAGCAATTATACTCCAATAAAAATGTTAAGAAAAAAAAAAGAATCTGCCTGCCAAGGCAGGGGATATGGGTTTTATCCCTGGTATGGGAAGATCCCACATGCCACGGAGCGACTAAGCCCGTGCGCCACAACTACTGACCCTGCACTCTAGAGCTCGCGAACCATAACTACTGAGCCCGAGTGCCCCAACTACTGAAGCCCGTGAACCTAGAGCCCGTGCTCCGCAACAAGAGAAGCCACTGCAATGAGAAGCCGGCACACCGCAAAGAAGAGTAATCCCCACTCGCCGCAACTAGAGAAAGCCCATGTGCGGCAGCAAAAACCCAACACAGCCAGAAATAAATAAATTTATTTTAAAAAAGAAAAAGAAAACTACTGATGCCCAGATAGGACCTGAAATCAATTAGACCAGACTCTCCAGAGATGAGAGTCTAAAAAAAATTAGTGAAAATACTTTTTTGTTTTATTATCTGTAGTCTTAGAAAATAACTAATTCTGTTCCTATAAATGTTTTATATATATAACTAAAGTTGAAGAAAGAATTATGCCCCAGCTTTCTCTCTAACAGCTAATCCCAAATCCATGACCAAATTCCCAGACAAAACCTCTCACCTTTATATTATTTTGTCCTTTGTATAGGTATCTATCGCTATGTAACAAATTGCTACAACCATTGTGACTTAAAACAACATGCATTTATTATTTCACAGTTTCTATGGCTCAGCCATCTGGGTCCTGTGCTCAGGATCTCAAAATAATGTGATCAAAATGTTGGCTAAGTTGTTTTCCTTTGTGGGCCTCAGAGATTTCCTCGAAGCTCATGAGTTGTTGGCAGAATTAGGTTCCATGCTACTGTAAGACTGATGTCCTCATTTCTTGCTAGCTCTCAGCTTCTAGAAATCACTGCAGTGTCTTGCCATATGGCCCCCTCACAGGACCGCCTACAGTATGGAAGCTGACCTCTTCATGGCCAGGAGGAGAATCTCTTCTAAGCCTTTCACCTGATTAAGTCAGGCCCACACAGGACAATCTTGCTTCTCATTAAGTTAAAATCAGCCATTTTGGAACTTTCATTACATCTGGTAATTCCCTTCACCTTTGCCATATTCTATGGACTAGAAGCAAATTACAGGTCCAACCAAACTCAATGGGAAAGGATTTTAGAGGGGCTGGCTCACCAGGGGTCATTTTAGCCACATCATTTTTTTAAATCATTATATTTTTTGCATAGTTTCTTAATATTATGATGGCTCAAGCTGGACAGTATCATCAACATCATCATCACTATCATCATCTTCATCCTCATCCAAATCATTCTCTGAACCATGGAGAAAGTACTGTAAAGATAGATTAGCCCCTCTTTTCCTGACCCTGGTCTAGTTCCTAGCCCATTGTAGTGGGTTTATGGTCAACATCTGTACATTTCTGGCTCATTTTCAGCCTGTTCCCAATTATGACCACCACCTCCCCCCAGTTTTCTGAAAGTTTATATTTAAGATCCATGCGCAATAATCAAAATTGTTTCCTCCAACTAAGAAGAACTTGCTCGCCTGATGATACCCTAACAGATCCCCACATCCAATCGATGTTAGAAATCAGTCTAAGTTAAATAACACAGATCCTAAAATGATATTATCTCCTAAAATAACAAAAAGCTGATGGTGACTACTAGGCAAAGAAGATATTAGTAAGTTGATGTGGGAAGGCCCTGGATAAAGATTAGGAAAGATCTCAACGGACAGATTTCAGACACTAAGTAATAAGAAGGATATTCTTCCTAGTTTCTTTTCAGCCCAAGATTTCTGACTGTTTTCCCACAAAATACAAAGCAAATGGGAGAAATACAAGATACTGATTATTTCATACTTTAGTAGCAATCACGAAATAGATTGCAACCTCTTCTCTCTTCTCTATCCAGTAAATGAGCAGGCAGAGTGAAAACAAAAACAGAGCAGTGTGGTAGAGATATTAGATAGAATGCTAAAAAAATTAACACCCAGGGGAATTTTTTTATAAGTTTCTACTTTTCTGAGATTCAACATTGGTATGTTTTTCTCATTTAGGTTCACTAAGTTATGTTTATTATTAATTCAAATTCACAATATTGAAGGGGAGATATTTCCCATATGGTTGACATGTTGCTCTGGAGGTTCATAAATTTGGAGGAGTTTTGATTAACACTGACAGAAAATCCTTTGAAAACATATGGCTGTATATACATCATGTCATTCCTAATAAGATGACACATCCTTCTTCACTTTTCCCTAATAAGATGAGTTCAGTTGTATTTAAGAAACATGATAATACTTTGTTGACTTTTCTTTATGGGCAGAAAAGTTGAGTAAAAATAAACTATTTTGTTGTTGCAGCAGACGCTGAAAGCATAGCAGATAGTTTGTGGGAATTAAAAAAAAAAGAGTGCTATCTCTAAATACTTTTTATAGGTGCAATTAATCTGTTGTAAACTTGGAGTGATTTTTGACACTCCCCTGCCAATTTCCTTCTTGGTGACTCTGGTCGTGCATGACTGGGGATTCATCTCCTTCTCACCAGGTTTTAGAACTGCTCTCTGCCGTCCTCTCTGATCACAGCTTTCACACCATTTTGGCTCCAAAAACAGTCTCATCCTTGGTAGCTTACATTTTCAGATGAACAGTTATCTTTGTTTCTTGAACTGATTTTTTTCCACTTCTTCTGAAACCCATTGCAACAAATTCATTTTTGAGAGTTCGGACATTAGCTGCTGGAAGTATATTTTAAAATACAACAAATATGGAAAGCAAATTGGCAACTTGTATCAAGAATCTTAAAAAAAAAGTCTAAGCTGTTTGACCAAGTAATTCCCCTTTTGGAAACCCACCATAAGGAAGTAATTTAATATGTGAAGAAAAATTTATTATCAAGGATGTTTATAATAGTATTATTTATTATAATAAAAAATTCAAGAATATCTTACATGGCCAAAAAGTGGAAGATGGTTCAATAAATATGGATGATCCACTACAAATCATTTATAGGCTGCAGGATAATAGTAGAAAATTAAAACTAACTTACTAATGCATATGCAACCCAGTACCTAGTGAAATGTACACAATTAGTTTTTATAAAAGGATAAAAATTCAGCAGCAGCAATTAAACAAGAAAAAAATTCATGTCATAAACTACTAAAGTGGTGGCTAAAGAAGGAAATAAATGATTTTGCTGTGCCAGTACTGACCACACCCCCACACAGTTCTGAAGAAAGAAAGCGAGTTAGTGAAATGCTGAGATGTCTCATTAATACCTTTCAATTTGGAGAGAAGACAGAGAAGTGAGTAGGTGACCTGGAGAAGACCCTAGGAAAAGTCATTTCTTTTTTTTTTTTTTTTTTTTTTGCGGTACGCGGGCCTCTCACTGTCGTGGCCTCTCCCGTTGCGGAGCACAGGTTCCGGACGTGCAGGCCCAGCAGCCATGGCTTACAGGCCCAGCCGCTCCGCGATACGTGGGATCTTCCCGGACCGGGACACAAACCCGCGTCCCCTGCATCGGCAGGCGGACCCTCAACCACTGCGCCACCAGGGAAGCCCGAAAAGTCATTTCTTATTGCATCCCCTACATATCACATAGATTTAAGCAGAGGCAGGACAGGGTGCCAAGGCCTACCATTTCCACAGTGTCAATTTGGGAAACAAGCTAGTGTATAAGATCCTTAGCAGGACCTCGGAAGAAAGAGCAGAGCTAAGTTCCCTCTAATGAGCTTCCTGCATCTCCTTGTTCCACTCCACACTGTTAAGGTGAGGAAAAAAATGAAACAGATAAGAATACCCTCAAACTCAGAGAACACAGAGAGGCCCCAGAAAAGCTAGGAACATTATAAAGGAGAAATTACCACACCATACTGTGGCATAAAGAATGTCCTTTAGGAAGGAGAGGGTACAAATTTTCTGCTATAAGATGAATAAAGTCTGAGGATCTAATGTAAAACATGGTGACTATAGTTGATAACACTGTATTATATGATTGAAATGTACTAAGAGAGTAGAAATTAAATGTTATCACCAAAAAAGGGATAAGTATGTGAAGTGATGGATGTATTAATTTGCTCAATGGTGGGAATCCTTTTACACTGAAAGAGAAAGAAAGAAAGGGAGAGAGAGAGAGAGAGAGAGAGAGAGAGAGAGAGAGAGAGAAAGAAAGAAAGAAAGAAGAAAGAAAGAAAGAGAGGGAGGGAGAAAGGGAGAGAGAGGGGGAGGGAGAGAGAGAGGGAGGAAGGAAGGAAGAAAGGAAGGAAGGAAGGAAGGAAGGAAGGGAGGGAGGAAGGGGAGAAAAAGAGAGAGGGAATGAAAAAACAAAACATAGATGAGAAATCCAGTCTGGATGAAAACAATTTAAAAAACAGAAAAAATCATTCCAAGAGATTGTTTCATGCTATAGAAAAACTTACAAAGTCAATAAAACAAAACAGCAAAATGAGAATAATAAAATAACAGAGTGAGAAGAAAAAGATTGGTGCAGTAATTAAAACATTGAGAACTAAAACAATAACATTACAATAAATTAAAATTAGCAAGGAAAAGAATAGACATAAATAAAAATTAAATTGCTGGAATGGAGAAACTCTTGAGATCACCATAGTGAACACAGAAGTAAAAGCGGAGAGTAAAGCAATTTAAAAGAAGATGGAAGATGAGGATAATCCAACATAAGGATAATTGGTTTCCCTGAAGTGATACTCCAGAAGAACAGGAAAAGTTCTTTTGAGGTGTAATAGTGAAAACCAAAAATCCTTGAAAGGAAGAACCAGATCTACACACTATGTTTCAGAAGAAAACTGACAGAGGAGTCCATGTGGAGATGTGTCTTGGTTCAAATAGTAAACTCAAGAGGAAAGATTTTTTAAAATATATTTTTTATTGAGGTATAGTTGACTTGCAAGATTATATTAGTTTCAGGTGTACAACATAGTAATTTGATATTTTATAAATTACAAAATGATCATCATGATAAGTCTAGTTACCATTTGTCACCATATACAGTTATTATAATATTATAGATTATATTCCCTAAGGAATAAAGAATTCTTCAGGCTATAAGGCAGTAAACATAAACCACCAGCAAAGGGAAATTATGAGGTTGGTTTTGGACATGCTATAGATTTTCAATGTCAGAAGGTGATGGGGAATTTTTACAAGATTCTAAGGAAAACAAAATGATTTTCTAAAACATGAAGCCAAGACAATTTATTGTTTGAATATAAAAGTCACAGGCAGATATTCTCAAAAAATATGAAAAAATATGGTGAAATATAGCATCCATAACCCATTTTTAAAACAATTTCTAACAGAGGGAATCAGCCAACCAAGAGATGAATCAAATACAGAATTTAAGCATAGAAAAGTTATGGTTTAAAAGGCTGGTGACAAATCATGAACCCAACTAAATATGGTCTAAGATCTAAAGTGAGAATTTAATTGCAGAACAGAATGTATACATTATTAATCTGGAATAAGTCTGCAAAGCTA
Source organism: Mesoplodon mirus (assembly GCF_964341445.2). NCBI lineage: Eukaryota > Metazoa > Chordata > Mammalia > Artiodactyla > Ziphiidae > Mesoplodon > Mesoplodon mirus. Next base: position 217,770,809 of record NC_138977.1, read on the forward strand.
TATAACCAATGAAATTGGGGGGTGGGTTTTGGGGAGAGAGATGGTAAGAAATATAAAAGAAATAATTTTATCTTTTTAGCAGATGAATAAAATGTGTAATTAAAAACTTAATGACCCCAACCTCTTAATTTTTTTCATAATATTTATTTTAAAATTTAGAGTAGGGGCTTCCCTGGTGGCACAGTGGTTAAGAATCCGCCTGCCAATGCAGGAGACACAGATTCAAGCCCTGGTCCAGGAAGATCTCACATGCTGCAGAGCAACTAAGCCTGTGTGCCACAGCCACTGAGCCCACGTTCCACAACTACTGAAGCCTGCATGCCTAGAGCCCATGCTCTGCAACAAGAGAAGCCACGGCAATGAGAAGCCCGTGCACCGCTACGAAGAGTAGCCTCCGCTCACCGCAACTAGAGAAAAGCCTGTGCACAGCAATGAAGACCCAATGCAGCCAAAAAAAAAATTTAGAGTGATCATTTAGGAGACAAATCTTTATGGTAGAGAAACATTAATTTGTGGTTTAAGATTTCTTTATGTTTATTCAGTTTCTTTTTTTCTGTTAAAAATAAATAACACTTATCTATAGTGTGCTAAATCCAGCATGGTACCCTGCATTGGACTGTGGAATGTAAAAAAGGACAGTAGTGGAAAACCTGGTAAAATCCAAATAAAATTTGGAGTTTAGATAATAGTAATGTACTGATGTCTATTTCTTAGATGTGACAAACCTACCATGGTAATATAAAATGTTAATAGTAGGAGAGTTTGGGTGAGGGTGTGCTACCTTTGCAACTTTTCAGTAAATTTAAAATAATTGCAACATAAAATGATTCTTTAAAAATATTATACATCGGGCTTCTCTGGTGGCACAGTGGTTGAGAGTCTGCCTGCCGATGCAGGGGACACGGGTTCGTGTCCTGGTCTGGGAACATCCCACATGCTGCGGAGCGACTGGGCCCGTGAGCCATGGCCGCTGAGCCTGCACGTCCGGAGCTTGTGCTCCGCAACGGGAGAGGCCACAACAGTGAGGGGCCCACATACTGCAAAAAAAAAAAAAAAAAAAAAAAAATATATATATATATATATATATATATATATAATGCAATAATGCATCATATCCATATACCCTTTTATCTACATCTTTATGAAAAATGAAGTCTAGGATAAGGTTTATAAAAATGCAACACTGGCTATTTCTAGGTCAGTGGCTTCACGGTGATTTCTTGCTTTTGTTTTGTATACTTTTTGTACTGTTTGAAATTAACACAGATGAATATCATTTTTATTACAAATGCTATTAATATTCCAAAGTTTTTAAAAGACACAAATAAATAGTGTTATAGATGAATATTAACATAGGGAATGTTTATGATAAAATATGTCCTGAAAAAAGCAGAAGACAAAAAATAAATATAATAGTAATAATTTTATTTCAAAAAATATATTTATGAAAAAAATGACCAGAAAGAACTACATTAAATTATTGCTACTGATTGATTTGGGATTAGTAAATTTTAATTTTTTCTTTATACATTTTCAATTTTTACAGTGGTTTAACCAATGAGTACACGTTCATAATAACTGAAAAATAAACGTTACAGTTTTCCTGTTATCCAATGAAGTTGGAACTGGCAGTTGGCAAGTCAACTGGAAAAGTTAATTAAAGCAGTGAATCATAAAATGTGATACATACATACCTTAAAGATTTAATTTTAACCTAAAACATATGGATGCTCATTCAGTTGCCACTCTTTTGATGTTATGCCAAGGCCCTTTCTTTGTGTTGGGGTCTGCTGATCAGAGTTCCAAGCCGTCTTTCTTTCAAAACCACCCATAATGCATCATCCAGAAGTTCCACTTTTGGTTTCCTTAAGGCAGAATGAGACCTTTAAGACACTCAGAACGCCATTTTCTACATTTTTGCTCTTCCCCCAGTCTTTTCTGTGTGTTTTACCTACACCTTATTTGATAGCAATTTATTATAGCAACTTGTCATCATCGAATCTTTCATCACTTTACACAGTAGTTGTGTAAATAATAAGCATATATTTGCATATTACGGTTGCCAGTACAACTAGCATAAATGGGTTTGGGGACACACGTGGCTGACTTTGGTCCTCACAACTGGTGGGAAGTATGGGGGCTCAATAGAGAGTAGTCTAAGCTGCAAGAACGCAATGTGCAGCGGGCATTATTTGGGAGGTTTTACGGAGGAAAGCAGGACCCATACCTTGCCTGACAAACTGATGAAGTTGAGGAAGGTTGTGAGAGTTCCTATAGATAAACATAAAAGTGGCAGACTCTAATACAAGTCTTGCTACCTTCAGTGTAGCAGGAGGAGGCTAGCATCAGATGTTTTCTTGATCTGCTATTCTCTCCACTTCTTACACTGAATAGCTAGGACACCCTCTTATGGTCCCTTCAACATAAGGCACTGATGAAGGACAGATGGGTCATTTGGGCCTTTTCTAGTTGGCCCACTCTGTAAGCTGGTAATGGTATTCCATGGTACAGATGAGGAAACGGAGGCACTTAAAAGTGTCCAAGACTACGGTTACTCATTGACAGATCCAGGATTCACACCTAGATCTGTGTTCTGACTCTAAATGTACTGCTGTTAACACTCTACCACAGTGACCTTCTTCAGTGGTACAGATGGTCCCCGACTTAACAATAGTTCAACACGATTTTTTGACTTTATCATGGTGCTAAAGCTATACACAGTCAGTAGAAACCGTACTTCAAATGTTGAATGTTTTCTGGCGATGTGCAGAGTGATACTCTGTTGTGTTGCTGGGCAGCGAGCCACAGTTCCCAGTCAGCTGGGCCATCACGAGGGTAAACAACTGATACACTTATTACCATTCTGTAACCGTACAACCATGTCTGCTTTTCCCTTTCAGTATAGTATTCCATAAATTACATGAAATGTTCAATACTTTATTAGAAAATACGTTAGATGATTTTGCCCAACTGTAGGCTAATGTAAATGTTGTGAGCACATTTAAGGTAGGCTGGGCTAATGTGTGATGTTTGGTAGGTTAGGTGTATTAAATGCACTTTCGACTTACAATATTTTCAATTTAAGATGGGTTTATCGGGAAGTAACCCCATTGTAAGTCGAGGAAGATCCATATAGGGTTAATGATTAAATAAAGACATGAAATCACACAAAGAAGGAAATTTTAAAATTGTCGCTTACATTGTCAGTGTAGAATAGCTTTGTTCTTATAGTAGCTGATAACATCTTATTTTCCTGAGTCTTAAAATCATCAGTGATATAGAAATAATGTGAGTGCTATGCTATATACCTCTGTCCTATATATTTAGAATAATTCATCTCCGTCTTTCTGTTTGGGGCCCATCCTACAGGAATCCTATTCTCTTTAGGACCATCCATATCCCAGATATCCTTAATTTCACAAGCACTGTCTGGAGTTCCAACTTACATTCTCAGCCTGAAGACGTGCATGGGAGTACCTGATCCCTTCGTTAAGCACTGCATCAACTATCCACGGTTTTCCTAGATTGGCAGGTCTGATCTCTTCTGCATCACAAGTTACATCTCTTTACCCTCTTACCAGCTCATGTCAATTTTCATAGATTTCTTTCTCAGTATCATTTCTCCATATTATTCCTCCTTTTTACAGCTAAGCTCCTCTAAGGAGTGACCGAAATTTGATCTCCATTCCCGCGCTTTGTCTTCTGTCATTTCCAGCATATAAGATCACCAATGGCCACCATTTTTCCAAATCCAACACTTTTCTGTTCTCATATTTCTTGACCTCTCAGGAGCAGGCAGTCAACATGTTTGTCCACTCCTTCCTTCTTCAAAGACTTTCTTCTCCAGAACTCCAAGACATCATATTTTCCAGGCTCTCCTCCCACCTCACTAAACTCCTTAGTCTCCTCTCCTGGGCTCTCTTCTGTTCAACCTCTAGATGTTGGAGGACCACAAGGTTCTTTTCTGCATCCTAAATTGATCTCATCTAGCCACTGGCTTCAATACTGTCTCTATACTGATTACTCATACATTGATCTTTCCTGCCCCTTCCTTTCCGCTGAGCTCTAGATGGATACGTCCATCATCCTAATGGGTACCTCCACTCGAGTGTATAACAGCCATCTCAAATGGAACATATACGAAATGACCTCTTGATTACTCCCAGTTAGAATCTACTCATTATCCCACATCTTGCCCAGTGGGTAAGTGACGTCACAATTCACCAGTTGGTCACGTTAAAAATTTAGATGACATCCTTGATTTCTCTCTTTTCCTCACCCCCAGTCACATTAGTTCATCAGCAAAGTCTATCAGCTCCACCTCTAAAATGTCAAACGAATTCCTGCCTCTCCCCATAGCCAGAGCTTTCCCTCTTGTTCAGGTCAATATCATTCTCTCCTGGCCTGGTGTGGCGCAAAACCTAAAGGTAAGACCCTATATTATGAACTGCCTTGACATATGGTGAAACCAGAGAGCCTCAGGTGGCATAACCACAGGTTTTCCCTCCCAGCTCTGCTTCTGCAGATAAGTTCGATCCAGACAACTCTCCTTACCCAGGGGACAAGGTTCCTGCTTCTCCCCAGGGAGCAGCTTTCAGTCCCCTGCCAATCCTCAGAATTATTCAAACAAGCCATTTATATCCTGCAGAAACCCAGGATCACCTCACCCTCTTAGAACTACAGGGCCCGACTTCCACAGCCCCTGGCTGTTTACTCTGTTCCCCAGTACAAGTCCTGTGTGGCCTGCATGATGTCCTCCTCTCCCAGGCTGTAAGTATATGTAACTAATAAACTTCCATCTCATGTGTCCAGTGTTCAGTGTCATGTTGGACTATCCTTATACTCTAGGATGGGAATTTCTTCCTCACCACTGGTGTAGGAAAAAAGGTGATTAAAACACTCAGCTGCCACTGAAATCTCTGCTTAGATGATTTCTTCTCGGAGGGGTCTCTCTTGACCACCCTCTATCCCAGCATTCTCTCTCATTTTCTACATGGCACTTGTCACTGTGTGAATTATTTATTTACTTAGCACATGTTTCATCTCTGGCACATTCCACTAGACTGTGAGCTCCACTTCCAACATCAGAAATCTATCAATCAGATCCGCTTTAAATGTATACTGTGGGAAGAGACTTCTGCCACCAATCCAGCCTTCATCTGAGCCCAAGCCATCACCACCTCTCACCTGGATTATTGCACTCACATCCTCGTCACTCTCCCTGCTTCCACTCTTGCCCCGTTTCCCTCATAGTATCCAGAGGGACCCTTTAAAGATGTGAGTTAGCTCATGTCACTTCTCTGCTCTACAGCTCCGCTCCGCTGCCTCTGGGCTCCCACCTCACTCAGAGTCAGTACCTGAGTCTTTATCATCACATACAAGTTCTGCTCAGTTCAGCCCCAGTGCCCTCTTTGCCCTTCTCTCCTGATATCACCCCTTTACCACTGTGCTCCCAGCACCACGGTCTGTTTGGTATTTAGAGTTTTGTACTTTGCTTGTCTGGTTCCCCCACCTAGAAAGCCCTTCCCCCAGATACTTACATAGTGGCTCCCCACTTCTGCTCAAATGTTACCACATCAGAGAAGCCTATGGTTCCTACACTCTTCACTCTCCATCCTGTTACCCTACTTTACCCTTCTTACTTTTATCACTCACATTTTTGCTGATTTGTTTATACTTTGTCTGCTCTGCTAGGCTGCAGGGAGGAATAGAGGCTCTCTTTGACTCAATACTGTGTCCCCAGAGTCTAGGACTTCAATTAGGGGCTTAAAATATATTTGTTTAATTAATAAGTTTGTGTCTTGCTTATCATTGTATCCCTAGAGCCTTAAACAACATGTGGCACACAGTAATAATAATAGGACTAAAATAATTTTTAAATAATAAGGAGAGTTAAAACTTATCTAGCATTGGCTATGTGACAGACACTGTTCTCAGCTCTCAGTATATGCTATTATTTAGTCCTCACAACTATAGGGCAGGTACTACTATTATCCCTGTTCACAGATTAGGAAAATTAAGCTTAGAGAGTAGAAGTAACTTGCTCCAAGTTATATATACAGTAAGTAGAGTAGTCAGGATACAAAACTAAGTGGTATAATTTCAGAGCATGTGGTATTAACCACTTAAATAAATAAATGACTTATAAAACGGTCATCAGTATCCTCTCCTTGTGACATCATCCTCAGGCCGATCAGTGCATGAGGATAAGACACTTGTTGACTGCTCTATTTACTAGTAGATAGCAGTGGATAACAGTAGGCGAAAGCATTAACCAATATTATATTCTATTAAAGTACTACCTTAAACATCAATAAATATTATACTAGGACTTGAGAAATTTTTTAAAATAAAGATTATATATTTTAATTGCTTTCTTAACTCTCAGATGGGTTAAAAGCCACTGATTTCAAAAAGGAAACTTCTATATCCTAATTTATGCATATCTATCAACTGTCAGTAAGAATGCAAAAGGTCACCTCAGCCTGCACCAAAAGGTGTTTCATAAGTTAAATGGTGATAAAGAATTAGATCAGCTCCAAAGCCAACCTAGAATGGAAATGAATATGCACTTTCAGCAAGCCATTCCTCACAGGATGTAAATTATAACCACTTCAAGATATAGTAGGTGTTCACTCAAGTTTCTCTCTGGGTTTTCATAGCCCTTAGACCATTATGTTTGAAGTAAAAGTTAATAAAAGTCCAGAAACAAATTTGAAAAGGTATTGGTACCAAGAGATTAATTCAAGGGTTTTTAAAGAAAGTACCCTCCACCTTGAATAGCTTTGCAATGAAAGAGGAGTGTCATTCCACATATGGTCTCAGGAATGCCCTAATGCAGAGTCAGTCACAGCACTTGTGGCCTTAGCACCTTCTCCCACAGGAGAGAAAGAAACCCTGCGCTCTGTTATTGGCTCTTGGCAGCAGGTAAAATCAGCTTAAGAGTCCCTTATGCCACCAAGAAGGCTCTGTGACCTGCAGTCCATCTGGAAAATCTATCTTTCAAACACAATCAGGCCCACAAAGGTAAGAGTCAGGAGGCAACGCTTGTGACCTTAAAGACCTGAAGGATATATCAGTGGGTTTTGTCCACAGAGACCTAATGCAGCAAGGAGTTAAGACAATTGCCAAGATCACTCCAGCCAAAAGCAACACTCCTTGAATTCTGACCAACAACACTCTTCGCTCCCAAAACAAAACCCAAAACTTATGAAGAAAAAAAATACTGACCAGCATGATTGACGCGATGTATATTGGTTGACTTCACTCTAGACGCGATGTATATTGGTTGACTTCCCTAGAAACTCTAGGGAAAAACAGCCTCAGGGATTCCTGGGCCAGGGACCTAAAGATTACTAGAATGGCAGTGCTGAGGGTTTAGGATAAAGCCCAGTGGAGGTGGCTGAGGCCGCAAAGGGACGGTCACCACCAGTAAGTTTGACATTAAAATTGGACCAGTCTGGAAGAGTCACATTATAGCTTGGAGACAAGCAGGTAACCCCAATAACAAATGAAGCTTCTATGAGAGGCAAAACCCAGCAATTTTCACTTCATTCTTTTCCAATATATAACAAATATTCCAGCCTGATGTGACATTTAAACCTCGCAATACAATATTATGGAAACATGAATGAAGCACAGCAAGGAATTTTCGAAGGGGCTACTAGGACGTTGACTTTGGAGTTTTCGAGTCAAGTTGGTTTACAGTTACCTAATTACAGAAAGAAACCCCAATCGCTCTTTCTTGATCCCAAAACTTGGCTCTACTCAAGTATAAGGGAACTCGTTGGCGCTCTCAAGGTTCACAGTGGACAATCAGTAAAGGTCTATGGAATTTTGCCCACATTTAAGATAGAGTAAAACAAATCCAGAACTTAGTTTGGGGGGGTGACTCTAAATTTAAAATCTGGGTGACATTCTGAAATTATCACATACGAGCTCAGAATTTAGATTCTACTCTAATGAGCTCTGTGAATGCCAGTGAGAGGGGGCCTAGCTCACCTGCCCTTTCCACTGATCCCAAGATCTCCAGTTCCTACCAGGTCTCAATGTGACAGGAGCCTTGCACTGCCACGTGGACCCTAAGATGGGAGCCACCACTGAGGAAAGCTCAGCTGAGTGGACGTTTATGCTGTACCATGCCACATCTCCTTGGCCCACCTGTTTCTAGTGCAGCTGTAGTGGACCCTCATACCCTGTTGCAGGGTCCCATGTCAGGTGTGCCCTAGAAGGCCACCCAGGCACAAGCAGGCACAATCCAGAAGTAGGGGTGTGTCCTAATGCCCCTGGGAGCAACCCTCAACTAGTGGGAGACAGGGATCTGGGGATGTGTCCCAGCCGACCCTGTCTTCCACTGTGGAAAATTCTGTAGAAATTCTGAATTCTATATGGTTCTTCAGAGGGACCCCAGCAGGACTGAGGCCTGGTTGCCCCCAGCAGGACATATTCAGCTCTTTACTGCAGTACCTGCGGGCTCTCCTCCTTTCTCCATCTCTTTCCCTCTTCCTCACTTCCACTTCTGGGGTCCCCTTCCAGATAAATGAGTTGAACCTCGGTCCTTGTCTCAGACTCGCCTTTCAAGGGAACCCAAATAGGATGTCAGCCAAAAGAGATGAAGCAGGAAAACACACCTGCACACACACGCGCGCGCGCACGCGCGCACGCACACACACAGTCCCCTGCACCCAGCAGTACTTATCCCTCAACATTTCTGTCCTTTGAGCCAATAAATCCCCTTCTCTTTTTCTGTTCTACACAAGGCAGTTGGCATTAGGTTTTTCATCACTTGAAACTACCCAAGTCCTGAATAGGACCAGCACTTGGACTTCGAAAACAGATGATTACACTTTCCTACTAGCTCTTCATTGGCAACATCTTTGTGTGTCTACCACTTAGTGCGATGCCTAGCGCCCAGTACAGCTCAAAGATCATGCATTAGATTAATGAATCTCTAGTATATGTTTTTACTTCCATTGTTAAGAAGAGGTAAAAAGAGAGCTTGGCATTTTTATGTGTCATATAGTGAGAGATCACATTTAGCTGGCACACACTGGTATGGCCACGCTGTAAACAGCCACCCCCCCCTCCCCGAGTCCCCAAATAGCCCCCAGCACCTCCAGTCACCCTAGCACCCCCCAGAAATCCCTGGACCTCCCCATGATCCAGCAAGCAAAATGTTAACACCTGGCACAGCATCTGCTCTGATTGGTCAGTTCCGGCCTTGCCGATTGTATAATATTTGGAATATTACCCTTGCATAAGGCCTGATTTTTTTCACTCCCTGTGCCCTTTTAACATTAATCCTCATAAAAGCTTGAAAGTGATGCAGCACAAACTCCTTAACACAAAAGAAATGATTTTCCTCCAGACCTACCATACTGCTAAGAATACAGAGGAAACAGCTTTCTTGATAGTTTCCACATGAATATTAATTCTAGTACAATATGCCTGCAGATGTAGTCGTTGGCTTTTCATCTGGCCACATGATTCACTGAGAAATCAACTGTTCTGCAAAACTTTCTTCCTGCCTTAATACAGCTCCTCCCATGAACGGCAACGGTGATTCTTTCGGATTTTCTTTGCCCCACAGCTGGTGCCGTTCAAGGGATTTTTTGGCACAAGAGGAAGTCCCATCTGTGTCCCAAGTCCAAAGTAATCAAGAAGTTTTAGAGTTCATTTTCTTCATGCCTTTTCCTTCCTTCACCTTCTTGAATTTTCAGAGGTGAGGTAGTTCTTCAACTTTGAAAGCCAAGTCTAATTATGACCTCTTTGGAGGCAACACAGTATATTTTCTCTGTACAGTAGAAAGAAATGTCTCCGATGGGTTCAAAGTCAAGTGATCATACTAATTGGACCCCAGGTGGGATTCTACAGTAGGTGAGCCCAAGGATGGAAGGGAGCATGTGGAGGACCCTTCCAAGTGTGCCGTTAGGAAACCTCCAGAAAATCCAGAGAAAGACCAAAAGACTGCTCTTGAATCTACCCTTCCATGGACAAGATACGGGAAAACGCAGAACAGGAATGGCTGTGTTTTAGACATTTCAGCTAAGGACAGAGCTGGGTCCAACCGTCAAGTGCAGATGAAGCTATTGAGAAAAAAATTCTGCAAGAGATTTTACAGAACGTAGGGAAATGGGAGAGGAAGAAAACAGGAAGTCAGGGTGGTGTTGAAATGGATTTCAATTTCAGATGAGATTACCCACCACACACTCACTGGCTCTGTTTCTTCTCTATCTACCAAAGGATATTCCTCTTTGAAAGAATATTTTCTTCCTAGGACCCTCTATGTGTTTCCTGGGGCTGCTGTAACAAACAACCATAAATTCGGTGGTTTAAAACAGCAGAAATTTATTCTTTCCCGGTTCTGGAGGCCAGAAGTCCAAAATTGGTATCAGTGGGCCAAAATCAAGATGTCAGCAAGGTTACATTGCTACCCACCTGGGTCCTTGGACAGTTCCATCAATAGAAATTGATGAGAGGTCAGATGAGAAATTCTGGCAAGCCTTTACTGGGGCTCTTGCTGCAGCACAAGGGAGAGAGAACAAGTGACAGGTGCCCTTGCCAGCTCCTGGGGGGTGGGGGTGGTGAGTTGGTCCTTTAAGTGGGGTGAGGGTAGGCACCCATCAGTGAGTCGGGCCAGAGGGGCGGCTTAGGTGGTGTGCCCACCCCCTTGGTGGTGCCGTGCTCAGGGATCATGCACAGCACCCTGCTTTTGCTCCCGATACCTCAGAAGTGGCAGTTAGTTTGGGGCCTTTTTGTAATTTTTGTAGCCCAATTGCACACAGTGTAAGCAGTTATTTTTAGTGCAGTTATTTTTAGCCCCTTTATAGTTTTTTTTTTTTTTTGTATTTTGTTGCTGGAGATGTTTGCCCAGGTGCAAGCTCTGCAGAAAAAGGTCCCAGGTCCCACCCAGGTCCCAGCCTGTCTCAACACTCCCTTCAGAAGCTCAGGGAAAGAAAGAGTCCAGCCTTTGCCTCTTCCAGCTTCTGGCTGCCAGCACTCCTTTGCTTGTGACCACATCCCTCCAAGCTCTGCCTCTAAGGCCACATTGCCTTTTCTTCTTCTGTCTGAAGTCTCCCTCTGCCTCCGAGTTGCATTTAGGTCTCACTCAGATAATCCAGGATAATATCCTCATTTCAAGAGCCTTAATTTAATCACATCTGCAATGTTTTTGCCCTATGAGGTAACCGTCACAGATTCCAGGGATTAGGACATGGACAATTTTTGGAGGGTTCAGCCTATCGCAGACAGGATGGTAGAAGGCCTGTGTTCCCCACCTGTGACCTCAGCCGTAACCATTCTGGTCCGTGCCAGTGGCATTTGACTGCAAGTACGAAGACTCTGCCCCTTGGGTGTTTTCTCCGGGCCAGAAGACCAGGAGGTTAATGTTTCAGAGAGTAGCCTTCAGGCAAATCCAGATGCGGGGTTAGAGGATCAATACCAGACTTCCTCTCTCCTCAGGTGGGGCAACTCAGAGGTAGTCTAAACTGTCTGTCCCTGTTGCCAGTGAGATGGAGAGCTAGCTGCCCCGAGGCAGCCTGCTTATTGGTCGTGCGCCTTCACTAGCGTCTTCTCTCCCTGTGCCACTTCCCTTCCCCTGGCCATGCTTCCTAGGATGGCCTCTCATAAACTCTGTGCACTCACGTCCTTGTCTCCGGATCTGCTTCTGGAGGAAACCACCCTAAGATAGATTTCCTGTCCTTACCTGGTGATTCAACACCATTTCCAGGCACCTGGGCTGTGCACTCATGAAAGGCAAGACTCCGACTTCAACAACTTTCCCTTCTCTTGCCCAGGCCTGCTGAAATGGCAGAAAGAATAAAAAGCATCTTCACAGGTCCTAAGTCTGAGAACCGTGGGGGCCAGGGCTTGGGAGTCATGTGACTGGGCCCCTGCGAGGCAGACCAACCTAAACCAGGTGAGGATCTGGTGAAGGGTCTGGTGAAGGGTGAGGATCGAACTCTTTTCTAGTAATATTCTAAAAGGGGAATTGTCATATTGAAATTTCAGGGCGTTCTCCCCCGGTTCCTTTCACACTGGAGGATTTCACTATTCCCTCTGAATGTAGACCATGGTAGTGTTAATCTCATATAAATAGAAAACAGCCCCAAAATGTATAATAATTGCGTACACCACTCCTTTTTTCAACTTTTTGATTTAGTGCCACTGCTGCAGAGCCGGGTTTTATTGTATTATGATACGACAGTAATCTTCCCGAGGCTTCCACTTTATTTTGTTACATTTATCTAGCGCGCCAGATTCACACTCCCACAGTAACCATATGGGGAAAAGCCACAAAAGCTGTTAAGTACATTTAATTACTGTTTTGATGAGCTCATATTTTAATTATGTTTATTGATTCTGTGTATATTGAAATAGTTTGAGCATTTCCAGAAGAAAAAAACGGAATCAATACGCAGCAATTACTGAGCATTTCATGATTGTGTGTGTAATTAAAACTTTCATAAACTATTTTTGAAGACCATTTCCCCCTCTAATCCTATAGTGGTGATTAACTAGGTTTCTGACTGTGTTTAGGTAAGCTTTGCTTTTTCTTCTATGTAGAAGGAAAATAGGGTTCAGTGAGAAATATGTTTACAGTCAAATATTTCTGACTTAAAATGTCTCCCTTCCAAAACAGCAGAACGCACATATTGTACCTTCCACGATTTGCTAAAACACCGCTAACAATGATAAAACACAAATTTAAACTTCCTAACAATTCAGTGTTGCCAGCTCAAAGATTACTCCGACTGTCAGCCATACATATGCTGTTGCTAAGTGACAGATTAAAACAAAGAAAAACCCCCGCAGTCCTTCCATGCCTGCCTCGATCCTTCTCTCAGGCTCGTAGACATTTTTACAGATCTTAAGAAATTTGTACTTGAAAAAATAAAACTGCACAAACCCCACATTTTCTTCAGAGAATGAAATTAGTGTCATTTGCATTTTATACATTTTATTACTCTCAGTCTGTCCGTGAGAAAATGATGCAAAATAGGGAGTTGTCTCTTTAGAAGGTGATGACAGATTGTCTATCCAGGAACTAATATTTCTAGCTCAATTTCTAATTCACCTGGGTCCAAAGCACCAGGCCTCCAGCCACCTGCATCAGCATCGCCTGGAGCCTTTGGAATGTCACAGATTCCTTGGCCTCACTGAAGGCCACTGAATCAGTCTCTAAAGTAAGCCTCAGGAATCTGAATTTTAAGTACCATTTCCAGCTAAGGTTTATGAGTCTTTGACCAAAGAAGCTTCTACTGACCTTAACTTTCTCATTCTAAAGTGGACCCTTAACAAGGTCCTCCAAAAACAATCCTGGTATTGAGCTACCTGATGAGAGATCATTCACTAGGACAGCGGAGGAGGGCAACTTCATCCCCCAAAGGGGCTCAGCCTCCCTTGGCCCCCTCTCTCCCAGCACGGGGCTGCCTGCCAGCAAATGCACAGAACATCTCTCCCCTAGGAACTCACCTCAGAAAAGAATTGTCTAGGATCCAACCTTACCAAAAGCCTTAGTGAGGTAAGTCTATTTCTTTCCTGGGCTGCCGTAAAACATTACATTATTCTCGCACAGGTCTGGAGACTAGAACTCTGAAATCAAGGTGTCAGCAGCGCTGGTTCCTTCTGGAGGTGCTGAGGGAGAGTCTGTTCCATGCAGCCCTCCTAGTTACTGGGGGCTGTTGGCCGTCATTGGCTTGTAAGATGTCTTACTCTCATCTCTACTTCCAGCATCACGTGGTGTTCTCCTTGTGTGTCTCTGCGTCCAAACTGACCTCTTCTTATAAGGACACCAGCCACTGGTAGGGCCCACCCTACTCCTGACCGTATCCTCATGTGATTACATCTGCAAAAACCCTGTTTCCAACTAGCATCACATTCACAAGTACCAAGGTCAGGATAAGAACATATGTTTTGGAGGGCTACTATTCACCCCACGACAATGAGTGAGGCTTACCAAGGGTTGTTTGAAGACTGTGCCTTCTGTTCAATCTTCTCGAGTCTCCCTTGTACCCCATTTTGTCTTTAGATCCAGCCAGCCCATCAAAAAGCCGCATGCCCAGATCCTATGGCTTTGGAGCCATGCAGAAAGGCTTTCCTGAAATGTATTTGGGTCAGCTCCTGCTGACCCTTGCTGAGGGTGCTGTAGTAGAGGAGTGTTACTCCTAGTGTGGCTTGTAGATGGGGCCAGTCCCCGTACTGCAGGGTCACTGGTGCCCACAGATGGGGTTGGCATCTGGTCCCTCCTGCAGCTGGTCGAGAAATACTGTGTGCATTACTCTGGTTCCCAGCGGTGCTCCTTCGAAGAATTTTCTTTTACTGTTTAGTTCTAGTTAAGTCCTTCCCAGATGAGGAACTGGGATGTTTATTCCTCTTCAACAGCTGACCACGTGTCCCTTTTCTATCTGACTTTAGGAATCGTAATTAGTGTAATAAGGCAAGCCAGGCAGGGAATTAAATGAACAGTCTGAGCCTGTGGCAACAGGGTTGAGGGGTAAGAAGGGTGGTGGGTGGAGACTGCATCGAACTAAAAAGCACGTAATCCACCTCCAGACAGTCATAGTCTAAATTTATTTATTTATATTTTCCGATACGCAGGCCTCTCACTGTTGTGGCCTCTCCCGTTGCGGGGCACAGGCTCCGGACGCGCAGGCTCAGTGGCCATGGCTCGCGGGCCCAGTCGCTCCGCGGCATGTGGGATCTTCCCTGACCGGGGCACGAACCCGTGTCCCCTGCATCGGCAGGCGGACTCTCAACCACTGCACCACCAGGGAAGCCCCATAGTCTAAATTTTTAAAATATTCATGATGGAAATTTTCAAACATGGACAAAAACAGAGAGGTATAATAAACCCTCATACACCCATCATTCAGATTCAAAAATTATCAACATTTTGCTAATCTTGTTTACCTACCCCATTTAGTTTTTTGTTTTTGCTGTGTATTTTAAAGTAAATCTCAGATATCTTGTGGTTTTACTGGTATGTAGACCATTATCACACCTAACCAAAAGAACAATAATTCCTAAATATCCTCTAATCCTTAATGCATATTCAAAATTTCCAAATCCAAAACCAAAGCTGGTTTTACAGTTGGACTACACAAAGTCCACACACTGCATTTGGTAGTTACAGCTCTGAAATCCCCTTTGTTCTGCGTTAGTGTCTCCTCCGACTGAAACAGGCTAAAATGTAACTTCAGTTGGGTTTGTCTCAGGGGCTGCCATTTTGCAATCTCCAACGCAGTCTCTTTGGGGCCAGATATTCGCCTTCCATTTTTCTCTTGGGTTTGACTTCGTTTTAAGTTCTACTTTCCCTGGTTCTGATTTTTAAATCTGACTTTTAGGTTACCAGTTCGTGATACGTATTTTTGCCATAAGCCCTCAGATCCTTGACAGGCTGATTTGGGATATAAAGAAGTTGAATTATGTGAATAAATAAGATAAACTCAACATTTTCTTTCTAAGTGTGTTTGAGATAACAAAGTTCCCAGTAAGTTGAATCTCACTGTTTAAAATTTAGAGATAGTAAGCAGATTCTGGAATTTGGCACCTGCCCAAGAATTCAGCAGTGTGTCTGATATAAAATTCTACTGAAAGCAACAGAGTTAGGATAAAGAGGCAAGATCTCACTGGCTTTTTAATGGCATTTTTTGAAGATCTTCATATAGTACTAGACAGAAAAAAGAAAAGAATGAAATCAAAACAAAACAAAAGCAAAGTAAGACTTGTCAGCAAAACATCTATGGTATTTCTTATTTTGAGAACTGGGAAACTTCCAGGCCTACTTAGGAAACCTTTGCTAAAAGGTTTCCTTATAAAAAGATTTATCACCTTCTCTCTCTCAGGATTCATACGTAACATGTATGTGTAGGGCAACGGCTTAGGATTCACTCATAAGGGAAGAATAATTAACACGCGCATTATTTTGACAGCACGTGTTCATTGGGCTCCTGCAGTGCGCTCAGCATTATCCTGGTTTTGGAGGCTTTGAAAAAGTATGAGGCAGTTTCTGAAATGCTTTCTCCAAGGATGCTATGCTTTTCCCTTTCTGAATGGAGGACCAACCACTGTGATATAAAAAACAAAAAAAGCTCTGGATCCAAACAGTCCTGAGTTTGAATCTCCATCATTTATGGGCTGTGTGACTTTAGGTAATTCATTTAGATTCTCTAAGCCTCAGTTTACCTACCTATAGAAAGAGGATAAAAATGATACCCACTCTCAGAGTTGATAAGATAGGACATTTGTGATGTGTCTATGGTGTGGCCACCTGTGGCCCTCAACTCGGTAGCCAATTTGATACTTCTGGACTAATTTGATCAACCTCACCCTCTCACCAATCTGGGTGAAAATTCAGGAGCATAGCTTGAAAAAGAATGAGGTGGGGTCCCAGTCCTAAGGAGTCCGAGCAGATGACCAAGTCAGGGACTCTGGGAGCAAAATGGAAGCTGAGACAGTGGACAGGGCCCAGGGTCAGACCAGGACAACGAGATGCATGATTAGCGCCCCAGCCCCAGGTGCTGGCCTCCACTTTCCTGGCCTCCTGGCTCTTCCCCTCCCTCCTGCTCCTCCCCCAATGACAGATGGGGCCATTGGAGACTAACCAGAGCTGCCTCACCCAGTAAACCATGCTCACTCAGGACTGAGGCTGTTGACAGCCACTGACTTTGCCACTTGACTCCAGCTCTTTAAAAGTCCGATTTCATAAGAGAGTGTTGTGATCCCAGTGGCATCTGGGAGGTGCAGCTGCCCGTGTGTAATCAGGCCCAGACCAGCTCAGTGTACGTGGCAGCGATTCTGGTCCAAATGTTTTGAAAGTTTGCCCAATACCATCAGTCTAAAGAGTAAAAGGCAACAACACTGAAAGGCTTGAGGGTCCAGATAGAGGGAGGAGATGACAGGGAGCTCAACCAAGAAATTGAATACAGGCTGAATAACTGTTCTGCGCTCAGAGACTCGACATTTCCCCCCTCCCCCCACATACACCTTAATTTCCTGCAGATCACTGTGTATCCCGACACAGCAAACGCAGTATAGACAACTAACCACACTGGGCAGCTCTCCTTCTGTGACCTGGCTCCGAGAATCCTCTTTCTGGTAATGGCTAACACACTTATGTTCAGACACATAGGGCCTCCTTCAGAAATGATGAAAGCCATGAGAAACAGAATTCAGGGCAGCGCTGGCCCATGACTCTGGGCGGATGAGGGTGCCTGAATTTGGACCTGTAACAGAATTAATATTTGAGACAGAAGAGATCCAGGGACCTCTGTATGGCTCAGCCATCCTGCTCCCTTTCTGAAGTCATTTTCATCCCACAGGTGGTCCAATTGGCACCAAATTTGGTCAAAGAGCTGGCCCAATTTCTCCCCAATACACAAAGGGCCAACATCCTTCGTATAACTGTGTTCTGCTCAACAGGGTTCAAGGACCATGTTCCTCTCATTAGCAAGTGTTTTTCTATAATAAACACAGCAGCAGTCATTTACTGAGCATATAATATATGTCAAGCCCAGTACTAAGAGCCTTATATCATTGCATTTAAGTTTAATGACAGGATTATATTAATTATATTAATTATACTATATTATATCCAAGCAAAAATTGTTATTATTAACGTATTACAGATGAGAAAGCCAAGTTTATGGAGGCTAAGTAAAGGGCACACAGATAGGAAGAGGACGAGTTTGGATTTCGAAGGACACTGTCAGTTTCCTTGAAGCCCAAGCACATTCATTCTCTTGCTATCCACGTGACGCTTGGCTTCACCACCTTGGAATTTCCCAAAGTGGGCATATGTACGTCCACTAATATGACATACTATGAAGACCGCAACTTCACTAGGCCATGGAAGAACTCGGTCCCCAGTTAAGTTCCACAAGTTAGATGTGTTCTCAGAATAAGACCACCCGTGTTTACCTGCCTGGCCTCCTGATCCAGCACCTTGCCACTCCTGCTACTCGACATTGTCACCGCTGACTGGGTGTCACCTGCCTATGCCAATGACAGCCCCTAACACCAGCATGATGGCCCTGGGGAGAGTGCCCTGCCCTCCCCTCTCCATTCTACCCCAAGTATGAACCAGGCTGTATTAATTTCTGAGGGCTTCTGATTATAAAGTACCAAAGACTGGGTAGCTTAGGCAACAGAAGTTTATTCTTTTACAATCCCAGAGCTTAGAAGTCTGAGATCAAGGTATCGCAGGGTTGTTTTCTCCTGAGGCCTCTCTCCTTGGCTTGCGGATGTCTTGTCTTCTTGTGTCTTCACTCCATATCACCTTCCACGGTCTTCCTCTGTGCATGTCTGTCTCCCAATCTCCTCTTCTTATAAGGACACCAGTCTTAGTGGATTAGGGCTCACCCTAATGACCTCATTTTAACTTACCTCTTTAAAAACGCTATTTTCAAATAAGGTCATATTCTGAGATGCTGGGGGTAGTGGTTAGGACCTCATTGTAACAATTTTGGCTGAATTTTGCAATTCAGCCCCTAACACAGGCCCTCCCTTTAATTTTTGCAATAGAACTGCTACCGTTTCACAACTTTTAATATGACTTCACTGATAGTTTGGAGAAAACGATAACGAGCACAGCTATAACCACTCCTGCACAGGGGTGTCCTCAAAACTCACAAGCCTATACCAAATCCCCTGGCTACTTGAAGGACACTAGCTTGCTTAACTCCTGCCCTGTTACTTGGCAACAGCTTCTCTCTTAAGCCATTGAGATGGAAATCACATCTGCATCTTCATCCAGACCCAACCAGGACAGCCCAGAAGGAGAAAGATGTTTCTCCATCTCTTTGGTCTGAGGCCACTTCTCCCGCCCTCCCTTCCTCTCCCAGGAGCAGCCTCTTTCAGGGTGACTGAGAGTGTGAATATTCATTACCTGATGGAAAAAAACACACACTTCTTTTCCTGCTGCTCCAAGTTGGACAGTTTTATCAGAACATAATGTCCATTGTCAGTACATTTCCCAGTCTAGACTACTGACTCTTAAAAACACAGTGTGTTGGACACTATGGCAGAGGCTGCTGGCTGTTCCCCAGAGATTTCTCTTTCTCCTTCTTTAGTGCAGAGACATGTACCATTTCCCTTCCACCTAGGTAAGACAACAGGGCTGATCATCACCTGTGGAATGTGAGTGGAAGTAACAAATCCCTTTGGGGCCACAGTGCTTAAGGAGTAGGCGTGTCTTCATCATTTTTCCCCCATTGACTGGCCGGATGCGAGGTACTCCAGGGGCCCTAGAAAAGGGCAGAGTCACAAGATGGAAGGAGTCTGGTTCCCTGAATCATCATGTAGAACGTCAACTGCCAAACTGACAGCTGGTAAATTGCATGATTGCTATATAAGTAAGAAATTGACCTATGTTGACTTAGGCTACTGGAATTCAGGGTTGTGTTAGCTAGCAGATATTATTTACTTTAATGAACATAACTACCCAGAGGACAACCCAGATGGAACTTCATCAGGTTGGGTTCAGTTTCTTTTCTTGATCCTCCTATCATCATGATGACCAGCTCACATACCCTCCATGTAGTCGTGCATGACTGCAGCCATGATAGCCTGTGAACTTGCCCAGGATACACACGTCTCCAAGAACAAGCAGTAAGTTAAAGGTACACCCATTCTGTGAAGAGAAACATGTCTCAGAGAGATTTTAATATAGCAGTTGTAGTCAACATTTAATGTCTACCTCCAAGGAAAATTAACCTGCTTATAGATTTAAATAACTACTCTGTTTTACTTCTCATTTTTGCCCATCAGTGCTTCAAAAATCTTGCTGGACTGAATGTTTGTGTCCTCCTTCCAAATTCCTATATTGAAGTACTAACTCCCAATGTGATGGTATTTGGAGATGGGTCTTTGGGAGGTAATTAGGTTTAGATGAGGTCATGAGGGTGGGGCCCCATGATGAAATTTGTGTCCTTATGAGAAGAAGAGGTCAGAACTCTCTCTCTCTCCATCATGTGAAGACACAGGAAAAGGTGGCCACCTGCAAACCAGGAAGGGGACTCTCAACAGGAACTGAATCAGCTGGCACCTTGAACGTGGACTTCCCAGCCTCCAGACAGTCTGGATTATAAGAAATAAATGTCTGTTATGACTATGAGAAATAACTATCTGCTGTTTAAGTCATCCAGTCTATGGTATTTTGTTATAGCAAACTGAACTAAGACAAATCATAAGTTGAAATCTCGGCAGAACTCTGATTCATTCTGTTCTTGGTGATGGTCTCATCATGGCAGGCTTCTCTCTTCACCAGCCTTGTGAGTGTATTAGTTTTCTATGGCTGCTGTAAGCAATTATCACAGACTTGGTGGCTTAAACAACAAAAATTTATTTTCTTACAGTTCTGGTGGTCAGAGTCTTACAAGAATCTCACTGGGATAAAAGGTGTTGGCAGGCCTCTGTTCCTTCTGGAGACTCTGGGGAGAATCTGCTTCGTTGCCTTTTCCACTTTCTGGAGGCCTCCTGCATTCCTTGGCTTGCATCCTCTTCCTCCATATTCAAAGCCAGCAATGTTGGGCCAACTCTTTCTCAAACTGCCTCTCTAGTTCTCTGGAGCATGGAAGATTCTCTGCTTTAAGGTTAATGAGAAAACTATCAAGACAATGAAAAACAAATATTTGGGGGATAAAAAGGACTCACAGGGTTAGATTGGGCCCAACTGGATAATCCAAAATAATCTCCTCATCTCAAGGTCCTTGACTTCAATCCTATCTGCAAAGTCCCTTTTGCCATATGAGGTATCATATTCAGGGGTTTTGATGACAAGGATGGGAAATCTTTTGGGGTGTAACTGTCATTTTGCCCATCATGGGAGGTTCTACACGCTCACACACCTTCCTATATCAGTTGGAAAAACATAACAAAACAAAGCAGAAAACTCCTGCCTCTGTTTCTCCTGCATCTGTACTTCTTCCCTTGAGTCAGTATTTGTGCCTCAATATTTCACAGAACCTCTAGTCTCAGTTCAGTGTTTGTGGCAAATGGAGACAGAATCCATGTACATCTAATACTTCAGCTCTTGCCCTGTGTAGGCATGGAAAGAATCGGGCTGGGGCTTCAGGAAGCACGGCCTGGTGAACAGAAAGGAGACCCCAGAAGTGAGCTTTGGGTTGATCAGGATTGATGGTTGCGTCTCCTTTGTAAGACAGGGAGGAGAAAGGGTTCATTCAATGCTTCCAAGGCCTCCTTCATGTTTCCCTCTCTCCAGAGTCTGTGGCTGTGTGTTTCTGCTCTGTTCTCTCCTACCCCTCCTCCGAGTTGCCTGCTGCTATGGAAACGCGCCCTCAGGATCCTGCCTCTATCATTCTATTCTCATCTCTCATTTTTCAATTCTTTCTTAAACTCACCTCCTGCCATCTATTTCAATTTTGTCCTCTGGATTCATTCTTTGCATTTTTGTTCTCAGGATCCCCCCTAGGATTTAGACATTCACTCATTTCAGGTGCCTGGCTCATTTGAGACATGATCCCTCTATAATTGTAACATGGCTGGGCTTGCGCTTTCTGTATGATTAATCAAGTTATGACCTCGGCAACACAGGCCTGTTTCAAACTTTTATAAGATGCCTGGGAGTTCCAATGCTATTTAAGGGAAGATATAAATAGGAATTGTTCATTTAAAAGTCCTCCCAGGTGTTGAAAAGCAATCACCTGGTAACACCAAGGTACAGTAGTAATATTTTTTCCAGAAAGACCCTATTTCTACTTGCAGATTTACAGATTTCATACTTTGCAAAGCTGGATGGAAGTCTTCATAGGCCCCTCAATCAACACTTATCTTTCAAATAGCCTTCTGGACCTGGGTCAGGGGAAAATTAATTTCATAATAGAACAACAGCTTTCTTCTTAGGAATTTGAGATGTTTGTTCATTGCCAAGAGCACAGGGCTATAAAAGATAGTCCCTCATGTAACAGATATTACTTCATAAATGTGAGATCAGGGTAATCCTTTAGAATTTGGGGAGACTTTTCCAAAGTGGTGGAGCTAAAGGCCACAATGGTATCTGCTTCTTTGGGTGATTGCCCCAGGCAATGTCATAGCGCTTTGGCAATGACTCAGCATCAGTATACATAGTTGATTTCCTCCTCATCCATCGCTAGTTTCTCTTGTGAGATTCCATCTTTCAATATTGATTGAGAGCCAGTCATGTGCTCAAGCTGGTCAAAGTCCTGAGCATCTGGCCGAGAAGTCCTGTGGCCTTTCCCCTAAAATGTCCCCATGTCTTCACCTCTACCATCCCACCTGATCTCCTTGACTTGCAGCTTCAATTGCTCCGGCAAATTAAATCAACATACCACCTGCTACCAGAGTGATTTCCTCCAAACACTCATGCAATAAAATTGGTTTAAAGTCTGTTGTTTGCCCATATCCTGCTAGACAATATCAAAACTCCTGAACATGGCCCCTCACTCCTACCCATCTGGTCTCACCTGCTCGCAACACCCATCTTAAGCCCCAGCTATAACTCTAGGCTTAAGCAGTAAGAGACACTTACCTGAGATACCCTTCCCTCTTTTCTACCTTCTATACTCTGGTTGTCCTTCAAGACTAAGTTCAGTTTTTTCCTCCCCAACACGTTGATTGTTGGAGGATCAAGGAAGATATAGAAGGTTGCACATCAATGTTTGCTTTAACATCCCAGGAGCACGATGGGCAGGAGGCTGGGAAAAGAGAGAGAAGTAAACAAAAAAAACGGTTCCTGTTTATATATTTTTAAAATATAATATATATTTCTGGGCATGCTTCTCTTCAATAAGAGATGAGTGGAAGTATGGTCACCAAAATAGGAATATCTCAGGGTGGCGGGAGTGCAGGCGATTTTCTCTGTCCACCCTCCTCTTTTTCTGAACTGTTCCCCTTGATTTCAGTGAGTGTGCATTGGTGGTGCTCAGAGTCACCATGTTGACCAAAGCATAGAGGCATTTCCTCTGTGTTCTAGATGCTGTACATCTAGTACCCCATTGGAGCCTCACAACTGATACAGGATGACATTGGTACTACTGTTGCCCTCAGTTTGCAATGGGGTGCAGAGGCCCAGAAAAGACCATTAACTTGCCTGAGTCACATGGCTCGTATGTGGCAACACCAGTCTTGATCCAGGTTTAACCATGAGGCAAAACTGCTTTGCTAATTTAAAAAAAAGACATGAACGCCATCTTCACGCTGGGAGAGTGAAGGTCCTCCTTTCTGGGTGTTCTTTTCATGATCTGCCCTGCAATCCACCTGCCAGACACCTCTGTGTTGCCAGAGGGCATCTTCGTCCTCCCATCCTG
The DNA here is from genome assembly GCF_964341445.2 of Mesoplodon mirus. NCBI lineage: Eukaryota > Metazoa > Chordata > Mammalia > Artiodactyla > Ziphiidae > Mesoplodon > Mesoplodon mirus. The sequence goes on from NC_138977.1 coordinate 217,794,094, forward strand.
GTCCTGGGCACAGAACCGGCTCCTAGGGAAAGTTTACTTGAGGAAGATTGCTAACCCTTACTCTCTCTTTCCAACAAATGATGAAGCCAGAGAAAGAGTTTGAAACACAGTATCTCTTGGTTTATAAATGCTCGTGTGGATATAGAGAAAAAAAAAAAGAACACCCTGATCTCTAATATGTACCTTATTAAAGTTATTACTGGGCTTTAAATTGCATGTGAAGACTGAATTCAAAGACTAGAAAAATCTATTAAGCCTTTAATATAGAGTGAAAGTTGTTGTTTTTAAAAATGCACCTTAAATTAGACCTGCCAGAGAAATGGACTATTTTACAGTTATCATTCATGTAGACTTCAAGGGAAAGCTGACTGACTGAAGTTCCTGCTTGCTCAAGGGTCATATTTCACACTGCAAACTTTTAACCATGCTTTTGCAAGTCATAATTAATGTTAAAACGAGCCTAAAATTATCACAATTTTTATGGTGGTGAATTAGGGAAACCCATGAGTAGCTTCACCACAAACATTAGGTAGAACCATATTTTGTATTAGTCACTGAATAATGTGCCCATTAGAAAGATGCTTGGGATAAACTGCACTTTATTGCACCCTCATCATTTCATGAGCTGCAGCAAACTGCAAGAGTTAGGTCAACTAGCAGGTCGAGCTGCTTGGGAAGTTCTTTTAACAGCGTGCTGGGACCTTTAACGATGGGTGTTTTTAAAGGGCTTGTGTGATTAGGTGATGTTCTCTCAAGATAATCTCCTTTTTTAATTAATTCAAAGTTAACTGATAAGGGACCATAATTGTATCTCAAAATCCCTTCAATTTTGCGTGTGTGTGTTATTTATTTTTAAATTTAATTTAATTTGTTTATTTTATACAGCATATTCTTATTAGTTATCTATTTTATACATGTTACTGTATATATGTCAGTCCCAATCTCCCAATTCATCCCACCACCCCACCACCCCCCGCTTTCCCCCCATGGTGTCCATACATTTGTGATCTACATTTATGTCTCTATTTCTGCCTTGCAAACTGGTTCATCTGTACCATTTTTCTAGATTCCACATATATGTGTTAATATACAATATTTGTTTTTCTCTTTCTGACTTACTTCACTCTGTATGACAGTCTCCAAGTCCATCCACATCTCTACAAATGACCCAATTTCATTCCTTTTTATGGCTAATATTCCACTGTATATATGTACCACATCTTCTTTATCCAATCATCTGTCGATGGGCATTTAAGTTGCTTCCATGACCTACCAGGCTATTGTAAATAGTGCTGCAATGAACATTGGGGTGCATGTGTCTTTTTGAATTATGGTTTTCTCTGGGTATATGTCCAGTAGTGGTATTGCTGGGTCATAAGGTAATTCTATTTTTAGTTTTTAAAGAACCTCCATACTGTTCTCCATAGTGGCTGTAACAATTTACATTCCCACCAACAGTGCAAGAAGGTTCCCTTTTCTCCACACCCTCTCCAGCATTTGTTGTTTGTAGATTTTCTGATGATGACCATTCTAACTGGTGTGAGGTGATACCTCACTGTAGTTTTAATTTGCATTTCTTTAATTATTAGTGATGTTGAGAAGCTTTTCATATGCCTCTTGGTCATCTGTATGTCTTCTTTGGAGAAATGTCTATTTAGGTCTTCTGCCCACTTTTTGATTGGGTATTTTGTTTTTTTAATATTGAGCTGCATGAGCTGTTTATATATTTTGGAGATTAACTTTTTGTCCATTGATTCGTTTGCAAATATTTTCTGCCATTCTGAGGGTTGTCTTTTCGTCTTGTTTATAATTTCCGTTGCTGTGAAAAATCTTTTAAGTTTCATTAGGTTCCATTTGTTTATTTTTGTTTTTATTTCCATTACTCTGGGAGGTGGCTCAAAAAAGATCTTGCTGTGATTTATGTCAAAGAGTGTTCTTCCTATGTTTTCCTCTAAGAGTTTTATAGTGTCTGGTCTTACATTTAGGTCTTTAATCCATTTTGAGTTTATTTTTGTGTATGGTGTTAGGGAGTGTTCTAATTTCATTCTTTTACATGTAGCTGTCCCATTTTCTGAGCACCACTTATTGAAGAGACTGTCTTTTCTCCATTGTACATCCTTGCCTCCTTTATCATAGATTAGTTGACCACAGGTGCGTGGGTTTATCTCTGGGCTTTCTATCCTGTTCCATTGATCTATATTTCTGTTTTTGTGCCAGTACCATGTTGTCTTGATTACTGTAGCTTTGTAGTATAGTCTGAAGTCAGGGAGTCTGATTCCTCCAGCTCCTTTTTCTCCCTCAAGATTGCTTTGGCTATTCGGGGTCTTTTGTGTCTTCATACAAATTTTAAGACTTTTTGTTTTAGTTCTGTGGAAAACGTCATTGGTAATTTGATAGGGATTGCATTGAATCTGTAGATTGCTTTGGGTAGTATAGTCATTTTCATAATATTGATTCTTCCAATCCAAGAACATGGTATATCTCTCCATCTGTTTGTGTCATCTTTGATTTCTTTCTTCAGTGTCTTATAGTTTTCTGAATACAGATTTTTTACCTACTTAGGTAGGTTTATTCCTAGGTATTTTATTCTCTTTGTTGCAATGGAGAATGGGACTGTTTCCTTAATTTCTCTTCCTGATCTTTCATTGTTAGTGTATAGGAATGCAAGAGATTTTCTGTGCATTAATTTTGTATCCTGCAACTTTACCTGATTCATTAGTTAGCTCTAGTAGTTTTCTGGCGGCGTCTTTAGGATTCTCTATGCATAGTATCATGTCATCTGGAAACAGTGAGAGTTTTACTTCTTCTTTTCCAGTTTGTATTCATTTTATTTCTTTTTCTTCTCTGATTGCTGTGACTAGGACCTCCAAAACTATGTTGAATAATAGTGGCAAGAGTGGACATCCTTGTCTTGTTCCTGATCTTAGAGGAAATGCTTTCAGTTTTTCACCATTGAGAATGATGTTTGCTGTGGGTTTGTCATATATGGCCTTTATTATGTTGAGGTAGGTTTCCTCTATATATATAATTTTGACAAAATTCAACACCTGTTTATGATAAAAACTCTCCAGAAAGTGGGTGTTGAACTTTGTCAAAAGCTTTTTCTGCCTCTATTGAGATGATCATGGGGGGGGGGGTTCTTCAATTTGTTAATATGGTGTATCACACTGATTGATTTGCATATATTGAAGAATCCTTGCATCCCTGGGATAAATCCCACTTCATCATGGTGTATGATCCTTTTAATGTGTTGTTGGATTCTGTTAACTAGTATTTTGTTGAGGATTTTTGCATCTATATTCATGAGTTATATTAGTCTGTAATTTTCTTTTTTTGTAGTATCTTTGTCTGGTTTTGGTATCAGGGTGATGGTGACCTCATAGAATGAGCTTGGTAGTGTTCTTTCCTCTGCAATTTTTTGGAAGAATTTAAGAAGGATGGGTGTTAGCTTTTCTCTAAATGTTTGATAGAATTCACCTGTGAAGCCATCTGGTCCTGGACTTTTGTTTGTTGGAAGATTTTTAATCACAGTTTCAATTTCATTATTTGTGATTGGTCTGTTCATATTTTCTATTTCTTCCTGGTTCAGTCTTGGAAGGTTATACCTTTCTAAGAATTTGTCCATTTCTTCCAGGTTGTCCATTTTATTGGCATAGAGCTGCTTGTAGTAGTCTCTTATGATGCTTTGTATTTCTGCAGTGTCTGTGGTAACTTCTCCATTTTCATTTCTAATTTTATTCATTTGAGTCTTCTCCCTCTTTTACTTGATGAGTCTGGCTAAAGGTTTATCAATTTTCTTTATCTTCTCAGAGAACCAGCTTTTAGTTTTATTGATCTTTGCTATTGTTTTCTTTGTTTCTATTTCATTTATTTCTTTATGATTTCTTTCCTTCTACTAACTTTGGGTTTTGTTTTTTCTTTCTCTAGTTCCTTTAGTTGTAAGGTTAGATTGTTTGTTTGAGGGTTTTCTTATTTCTTGAGGTAGGATTGTATTGCTATATACTTCCCTCTTAGAACTGCTTTTGCTGCATCCCATAGGTTTTGGATTGTCGTGTTTTCATTGTCATTTGTGTCTAGGTACTTTTTGATTTCCTCTTTGATTTCTTCAGTGATCTCTTGGTTATTTAGTAATGTATGGTTTAGCCTCCATGTGTCTGTGCTTTTTATGTTTTTTTCCCTGTAATTGGTTTCTAATCTCATAGCATTGTGGTCAGAAAGATGTTTGATATGATTTCAATTTTTTAAATTTACTGAGGCTTGATTTGTGACCCAAGATGTGATCAATTCTGGAGAATGTTCTGTGTGCATTTGAGAAGAAAGTGTAATCTGCTGTTTTTGGAAGGAATGTCCTATGAATATCAATTAAATTAAATTAAATATCAGTTAAATTAAATATCAATTAATCTATCTGGTCTATTGTATTATTTAAAGCTTTCATTTCCTTATTAATTTTCTGTCTGTATGATCTGTCCATTGGTGTAAGTAACGTGTTAAAGTCCCCCACTATTATTGGGTTACTGTCTATTTCCTCTTTTATAGCTGTTAGCAGTTGCCTTATGTATTGAGGTGCTCCTATGTTGGGTGCATATATATTTATAATTGTTATATCTTCTTCTTGGATTGATCCCTTGATCATTATGTAGTGTCCTTCCTTGTCTCTTATAACATTCTTCATTTTAAAGTATATTCTCTCTGATATGAGTATTGCTACTCCAGCTTTCTTTTGATTTCCATTTGCATGGAATATCTTTTTCCATCCCCTCACTTTCAGTGCGTATATATCCCTAGGTCTGAAGTGGGTCTCTTGTAGACAGCATGTATATGGGTCTTGTTTTTGTATCCATTCAGTGAGCCTGGTCTTTTGGTTGGAGCATTTAATCCATTCACATTTAAGGTAATTATCACTATGTATGTTCTTATTACCATTTTCTTAATTGTTTTGGGTTTGTTTTTGTAGGTCCTTTCTTCTCTTGTGTTTCCCACTTAGAGAAGTTCCTTTAGCATTTGTTGTAGAGCAGGTTTGGTGGTGCTGAATTCTCTTAGCTTTTGCTTTTCTGTAAAGCTTTTGATTTCTCCATCAAATCTGAATGAGATCCTTGCTGGGCAGAGTAATCTTGGTTGTAGGTTCTTCCCTTTCATGACTTTAAATATATCGTGCCACTCCCTTCTGGCTTGTAGAGTTTCTGCTGAGAAATCAGCTGTCAACCTTATGAAAGTTCCTTCACTTTTGCCATATAATGTGCACTCATCATGGGATTGAAATCCCATCATATCACAAGTTCTGCCCACATTCAAGGGGAGGGGATTATACAGGACATGTACACGGGAGGCAAGAGTCTTAGGGGACATGTTGAAATTCTGCCTCCCAGTCACCCAGTAGGAAGTGACATTTCTGTGACATGAAGGCCCATACACTTGACATCAAGGTCTGGGTTCAGAAACACTCTGGAATATCTAAAAGATGAAAGAACGGTTATGAAAACACACTGCAGGCTGCAAAAGGCTAAGAGAATGGGGGTTAGTATTACTGTTTCTCATCCATCAGGGTCCCCTCTTTTTCCTCCATCTATGCTATAAAGACCTTACTGATCTCTGGAGTTTAGCTCACCTGATCCCTGCCTTCTCTGAACGTTGTTTCCCTTCCCTAGTTACCTTCATGCCAACAAGTTTACTTTTTCCTTTGTTGACTTTTTCTCATTTGTCCATTTAGTAGGCTGGATAATGCCTCCAGAGATATGAGGTCCTAAACCCTGGAATCTATAAATGTTACAGATTTGGAAAGGGAGTGTTTGCAGATATGAGTAATTTAAGGATTTTGAGAAGGGGAGATTAGCCTGGATTATCCAGGTGGGCCCTAAATGTAATCACAAGTGTCCCATAAGTGAGAGGCAAAAGAAGATTTGACACCCAGAAAAGGAGAGGGCTATGTGAAAACACAACAGAGGGAGATGTAAAGATGCTGGCCCTGAAGACTGGAGTGATGTGACCATAAGCCAAGATATGCTGGCAGCCACTGGAAGCTGGAAGAGGCAAGGAACTGATTCTTTCTTTGAGCCTCCAGAGGAAACATAGCATGGCTGACACTCTGGTTTTGGCCACTGATATTGATTTTGGATGTCTGGCCTCCAGGACTGTAAGAGAATACATTTCTGCTGTTCCAAGCTGCCAAGCTTGTAGTAATTTGTTATAGCAGCTACAGGAAACCCAGTCTGTAGGAGCCTTGAGAGATTTCCTAGAATGTTGTGTAGTCATTAAAAATAGTCAATGAGACTTTGTAACCACATGAAAAACATTCATGCTACAAAGTTCTCAAAAAGCAGGGTTAAAAATAAAAGTTGCTGGTGTAGTAAGCACAGCTATGTACAAATGCAGAGAAAAGAGACTGGGAAAAACAGGGAATAGTACTAGAGCTGATGATGTTCCCTCTTTCTACATTTTGTTTTCAAAATCTAGTGAACCCTATTGTTTTTGTGCTGGGAAACTTTGTAATTTTTTAAGAGAAGGTGCCTCTGGTAGCTTCTGAAGTGCTGTCTACTGCTTGGTTATCATGCTGGGCAATAACAAAGATGTCAAGGTCTAGACTCCCCACTGTGGACTGAGTTAGAGTGAGACAGGGACTGTGTCTGCCTCGTTCACTGCTGTACCCTCTGTACAGGGATGGTGCATGTTTGTTGACTGACAATGAGCAGTTGGACAAGTGTTCAGGGCCCTGTGCACAGCACTAACTTCTTTTAAACAACAGAGGTGAGCAGAAGGATGCCTTGAACAAAGCTGGTTTGCATACAGAAGGCACTCAGCATTGGATGGATTAAACCACAAGGCAGGAAGTTATCCTGGGCAGGGCATGAGTGCACTGCAAACATGCAATGGGACATGACTGGGATACTGGCCACATCCTCCAGATTAGGAAGGTCAGTGTCTTAGTCCATTCAGGCTGCTGTAACATAAGACCATAGACTGTGTAGCTTATAAAAACAGAAGTTTATCTCTCACAGTTCTGGGGGCTGGAAGTCCAAGTCAAGGCATGGTCAGATTTGGTGTCTGGTGAGAGCCCACTTCCTGGTTCATAGAGGGTCTTCTAACTGTGTCCTCGTGTGGCAGAAGGGGTGAAGGAGCTCTCTGGGGTCCCTTTTATAAGGACACTAATCCCACTCATGAGGGCTCCACGCTTATGACCTAATAATCATCCCTAAAGCTCCACCTCCAAATACCATCACACTGGGGGTTAGGATTCAACACATACATTTTGGGGGAACATAAACATTTAGCTCATCACAGTCAGAAAAAAAAAGATTTTGGTGGGGGGCAGAGAGGATCCTTTCCTGATGCTTAAAATTCACCTCAGCCCTGGAGGGTACGTGTGTGTGAAAACATAAATGTACATCCTCCTTCCTTCAGCTCTCTCTGAAAATCAAAGATTAGGTGCTCCCACAGTGACTGGGGAGTAAACTGAAGGACTGGAATTAATGAAAGACTAAATGGCCAAAATTCTGAGTTTTACAGAACACATGAGCGTAATGAACATGTCTGTTCTCCTACTATATCCCTAGTATTTATCATAAGGCCCAGTATTTGGGAGACACTTGGCAAATATTTGTTAAATGAATGAAAGAAAACCCAGGAAGTTCCCCTGAGCAGTGATGGGAAAGAGGATTCTCCTCCATCCCCTTCCCCATTCACTAGGGGACAGGCGCCAGCACACCTGGGAGAGCCCAGAAACACAAGAAGAAGTCAGGCAGGGGAGAGCCATAGCCTAGCAGCAGAGGGCTGAGCCCTACACTCCCCCTCAGCCTCTCCTCCTCGGGAAGGAAAGTGCCCAGGGATCCTGGGAAACCCTTGAAACTTTGGCTTCTGGATTTCCTCACTCAAGGAGTGAAATGGGGAAATTAATAGTGACCTCCATTCCCCAAGATTATGGGGATTAGCTCAACAAGACTTGCAAAGTGCTTCTAAAATTCAATTTTCAGGGCTGAGGAGGCAGGCTGCTATGGTAGAGGAGATGGGCTTTCCTGCTCGTGGGGTCACATCTGGGGCCTTTGTCAAGAAGGAAAGTAATTTCAAGATAGTGATCAGCAAAGGTCAGACCAAGGACATCAGAGATCAAGGTGAGGGAAGGAAGGGGGCGGTCAAGGGACAGTGAGAGGAAGGCAAGGACCTTGTTTGGAGCAGTCCCCAAACAATCTCTACAATGGCGAAAAGGGGGAAGGGTACCCAGGTCCTAGTCCAGTCAGCGACCTGGAACCTCAGCTTCCCATCTGGGGGAAATGAAAGTGGTTGGATTCAACATGGCTAAGGCCCTTTCTGATTTGTCAATTGATGACATTTCTAGCTTCTGGGGTGCACATTTTCCAAGAATAAAGGGGAACAGAGTCTTGAGCCACACCACACCCTAGATTGATAAACCTCATCTTTGATTGGATAATATGAGTTTTCCAGAACTAGAATTTGGAAACATGAACAATTTTGGAAGCAAACAGTTGTTGAAAACACAGACCTAGAACTTATGACCTTAAGCCCCTTCAAATTCATTATCCTTTTCTTTTTGTTGAAACAAAACCAAAAAACCCCAACAGAAGGGGAACCAATAACTTTAACTCCCTCTTTTTGAATCACAAGCTTGAAAACTACCTGGCTGATGAAGTTTCCAAGATTCACCCTTGGATAGCGTCATGTGGTGGATGGACGTGGCTCTGGAGCTGCCTCCGTGGCCATGAATGAACTGCGTTGGATGAGCAGGTCACCAAACCTTCCTGACTCACTGTTGTCCCCTCTGACATGTTGGAGTATGATGTGGATTAGAACCAATTTAGGCAAAGTGTCTCACTCTGTATTGGCCCAGGGTAACTCCTCAATCCATTAATATTATTACTTTGGAATTGTAATTAACAATTAAACATTTGAAGTATGTGATGCTCTAAGTATTACAGATGTAAAAGATAGAAATTCCTTTGTAGATACTTCCAACTCTTCTAACTACTAAGACACCAAAGGCATTAAAGCAAAACAAAACCCCTGAATGTCCACACAGGGTTCTGATCATCCAAAGAGCACAAGTTGCAAAAGATCACTTTTTTCCCCAACATCAGTAGAGTTTAACTCAAAGCATGGTAGCATCTTCAGAAAACTCACAGCATGGGAGAAAAGGGCTATCAGCCTGCAAGTGCCTAGATGTCACCCCCAGAGTGCCAAAATCTGTGATACGATACCATGATGTGTTGGTGCAAAAGGGCAAAACGCTTTTTGTTGTGATTGCAATGTGTTGTGTGTGTGTTTCTTTTGCCCCCAGTTCACATACCATCAGCAGAGCTGAATAACTATTCATATTACCTGGAGGTCATTCTTCCTCCCAAGAAACCTAGAGCAGGTTACTGAAGGGAAAGGGAAATAAGAGTGTTTCTGACGATGGGGAGAAATCAGAGAGGATACACAGTTTCACTCAGCACGGCCCTCGGAGGGGTCTCGGCTCGGAGGGCAACCTGATAGCGAAGCTAGAATCTCCGTCTATCGATGTACTAAATTGATGGCAATGAAAAGAATCCTCCCCAGACACAAAAGTACACTTGTTTTCAGATTAATGTATCCTGAATGTAAGCTTTTCAGCCCCTTCTCTGAAGGAGTTACTGCGTGCTTGCTTCAGGCAGAGGCAGAGCCTTGGTAGTGTTATTTTTTAAAGTATTTGCTTGCAGGAGTGACCTGACCACTTGCTCGTTAATACACAGAAGGACTGTTCTTTCCTAACATCTCAGGATACAGATTCACGAGGACACTAAATAGTTTGTTTAAACTGGTGGCGACAGAGAGACAAGCCATGGTGCACGCTGGATGGAGGTGACATGTTTCCCCCTGGCAAAGTCTAAAGTTGTCTCTACTGGGCCCCCATTTCCTCCTTCCACTTGCTACAGAGGATCTCAGTTACCTGCTGTTAAGCATCTTGGCCTTATCTTTGTGTAACCAATGCCCATTTCTCTTTTCAAAAATGACTAACAGGAATCCAGGGTATTGTGTTGAATTTTAATGGGTTATTTTGTTCCTGGTGTGTTGGTTTCCAAAAATTCTGAGAGTGGTTTCCTCTCTCCTGGTCCTTTAAAAATAAGACTAGGAATCCTCAGCTCTGATGATGTTGAGAGTCGACATCTTTCTAACAGCTGGGAAGGCTCAGTGGTATAAGATTTTGGAGAAAAAAAAATCATATGGGGACCTATATTTTAGGATCTTTGAAATTAAGATAGAGAATTTGCTTGAAGTCTAAAGTGAGAGAGGCCAGGGAGTATAGACACTGTGCCCTGGATGTGTGCAGTTGTGGGACCCTCTCTCTCAAAAAATGATTAGATTGACTTCTCACAAGTAACAAGATGAATAATTCCATACTCTTTCTTAAAGCCATCTCTCAGTGTTTGAACATTGGAGGAGTACAGGTGTACTTTAGGGAAATGTGTAAGACTAAGGGGTTTTCTTTTCTTTTTTCTCCCTCCCTTTTTTCTTTCCTTCCTCCCTTCCTTCCTTCCTTCCCACCTTCCCTCTCTTCCTTTCCTCCTTCCTTCATTTCCTTTTTATTTTTATTTTTTTGAGAAAATAAATCCAGAATTTTGTCTTTAGAGTTCAGTAATTTCCTAGATGTCATGTCATGGAAAATTTTCTGTACCCAATGACATTGGCTTAGGTTGAACTTGCTGTGAGTCATGCTGCAGTTTCCATGGATAGCTATCACCTTTTCCAAGATCGCTAGGAGGGATTGTGCTTTTTACAGTGCACGTGTAGTACACCTTTCCCGAAACAGAATTTGGTCTCAACCCGAGTATAAACTCCTTCAATTTTTTGTTAACATCTTTATTGGAGTAGAATTGCTTTACAACGGTGTGTTAGTTTCTGCTGTATAACAAAGTGAATCAGCTATACATATACATATATCCCCATATCCCCTCCATCTTGAGCCTCCCTCCCACTTTCCCTATCCCACCCCTCTAGGTGGTTACAAAGCACCAAGCTGATCTCCCTGTGCTATGTGGCTGCTTTCCACTAGCTATCTATTTTACGTTTGGTAGTGTATATATGCACATGCTCCTCTCTCACTTCGTCCCAGCTTACCCTTCCCCCTCCCCGTGTCCTCAAGTCCATTCTCTACGTCTGTGTCTTTATTCCTGTCCTGCCCTTAGGTTCTTCAGAACCATCGTTTTTTTGTTTTTTTGTTTTAGATTCCATATATATGTGTTAGCATACGGTATTTGTTTCTCTCTTTCTGACTTACTTCATTCTGTATGACAGACTCTAGGTCCATCCACCTCACTACAAATAACTCAATTTCGTTTCTTTTTATGGCTGATTAATATTCCATTGCATATATGTGCCACATCTTCTTTATCCAGTCATCTGTCGATTTGACATTTAGGTTACTTCCATGTCCTGGCTATTGTAAATAGAGCTGCAATGAACATTGTGGTACATGACTCTTTTTGAATTATGGTTTTCTCAGGGTATATGCCTGGTAGTGGGATTGCTGGGTCATATGGTAGTTCTATTTTTAGTTTTTTATAAACTCCTTTAATTTTTAGAGAAGCTATAATGTCCTGGTTTTGAAAGCTGGGAGCAGTAGAATTAGCTCTTCTACATACAACAATTGGAGGCTTTTTGCACAGTTGGGATATACCATATAACTAATGGTCTTCTATAACATCATTTTAACACATGCATAATTTTTCTTGTTGCTCAAAATCTTGTTTGGATAACTAATATTTTGGACAAATGCAAGCCTGTTTCAAGAAACACATCTTTCATTCATTAGCAGATAATTCATAGGAGTATTCAGCTCCCAGGTCCTATTTATCATTCTTCCTCTTTCCCATGAAGCTATAATGAGTTAGCACACATCACACACAAGTAACGAAGAAAAGGCTGCTTACCTGGGTTGTCATAGCAGCCAGTGTTCTCTCCCTGCCCCAGTCCAAGAACCATGTCATGCCTCATGCCAGCTATATATTCCCAAGTCGAAAGTATATCTAGTCCATCTTCTGGCCAAAAGCTCTCATTTTGATTCCATCTATTCCTAGAATATTAAGTAGAAAGACTTCTGCTTGCCTTTCAAAGCCTTCGTACATGCTCAAAAACCACCTTCCCATTATCTTCCCCCTCCTCTTCCACTCTGAAACTGGATGCTTTGTGTTGTCTTGAACACACTGTGTACTTTCTGTCTGCAAGTTCTGTTTACATTGTCCTTTTCATCAGAAGTCCCCTCCCCACTCCCAGCTCCCGTCTGCTGAAATCTTCCTATTGGTTACCAAATCCCATTGGCCCATGGAGGCTTCCTAATTCCCCTCACAGATGTGACCTTTGCCTACTTAGCCAATAGAGACCTTCCTTGATCACCCTTATTACAGCCATTTATTCACGGGAGATCCCAGTCCTACTTGACTGTACATTTGCAAAGGCAAAGTCAATGTCATCTCTGCAGCCAACAACACTTTGCATTTAGGAGGCCCTCACTCTCTGTTTGTTGTAATGAACGAAAGGACTCAGTGCTTCCTTTGAACCCATCATAGATATTTGCATACGAAAGGACCCTAAGCTGGCCCAACTCTTGATGCTCCAACTGGATAGAATCACCTGGGGCTTTTGTGACCAAGGATTGGGCAAAGTTTTCTTAGACACGGATATCTCAGCCATGATATCAAATGCATGATCCATAAAAGAAAAAATAGATAAACTGGACTTAACCAAAATTAAGAATTTTGCTCTTCAAAACACCCTCTTAAGAAAATAAAATGATATGCCTCAGACTGGAATAAAATATGTGCACATCACATATTTGACAAAGGACTTGTATCCAAAATATATAAAAAATACTCTAAATTCAACAGTAAGAAAACAAACAACCCAATTAGAAAATGGGTAAGACTTATACAGATGTTTCACCAAACAGGACATATAAATGGCAAATGAGCACTTGGAAAGGTGTTCAACATCATTAGCCATTAAGGTTACATACATAAAAATAGAGGCATAATGAGACACCACTCCACACCTATTAGAATTGCTAAAATAACAATAAAAAATAAAAAACACTGTTGATACCAAGTGCTGATGAGGATATAAAGCAACTAGACCACATCTCATACGCTGCTGGTGGGGATGTAACATGGTACAGGCTTGCTAGAAAACAGCTTGGCAGTTTCTTATAAACATACACACAACATACACCCTTTTTCAGTCACACTCCTGGGCATTTATTCAAGAGAAATGAAAATGTATGCTCACACAAAAACCTCTACACGAATGTTCATGTAAATTTATAGTAATAACCCTAACCTGGAAACAACCCAAATATCCCTGAACAGGTGAGTGGATAAACAAACTGTGGTACAACCATACCAAGGAATATTACTCAGTAGTAAAAGGGATCAAATGATTGAACAATGCAAACAACCTGGATGGATTATGCTGAGTGTGAAAAGCCATTGTTAAAGAGTTACACACTGTATGATTCCATTTACATAACATTCCCAATGTTGTAAAACTGCAGTGATAGAGAACAGGTCATTGGTTGCCAGGGGTTAGAGCTGGAGAATGGGTGCAGCGATCAAGGGAGTTTCTTTGTGGTGAAGGAACAGCCCTGTACCCTGATTGTAGCGAGAGTTTCTAGAATCTAAAATTTCATAAATCAACACACACAATATTCATGTAAATACTGTTGAAATCCAAGTTAAGATTTTTACCTGAATTAATAATATTGCACCATGTCGGGTCCCTGCTTTGACAATATACTGCAGTTATATCCCATATTATTGCTTATGTTATCAGCAGAGAATCTGGGGGAAGAGCAAGCAAGAATTCTCAGTACAACTTTTCCAAAATTTTGTGAGTTTTTACTTCAAAATAGAAAGTTATATTAGAAATCACGCATAAATACGTATAAAATTACAATTATGTTGAGTGCTGCAAAGGAAAGATACATGATGTGATGGAAACCTGCATTAGTGGGATTGACCTTGTTGTGAAGGTCAAGAAAGGCTTGAAAATGAGCTGAGATCTATAGGAAGGGTAGAGGTTCATGAGGTGAAAAAGGCTAGGAGGTTGTATCCAACTGCCTTGACTTCGGAAACATTCAATAAGGTAGGAAAATAGTTCTTTTCATGAACCTCCAAAGCTGAAACACATAAACATACAGAAAAGCAGTGATGCCTCATCTAAGGTGGGTTGGGAAAGAAGGCTTCTGGGGCTTAGCAAACCCCTAAGCTTCTGGGCAAATTAGAAGGGCAGGGGGAGGGGTAGAGGGGGTGGGCGCATACCCCAAGAGTTCACGTTAGGAGCCCTCAGAGTGAGACCCCAAATCACTGCAGGGCTGCTGAGGTAGGTGCTAGCCCCAGCCATTACCGGCGAAGGGCTTGCCCATGTACAGGTGTCTGTGGCAGGTTTACCGAGGGGAACTGTACGCGTGTGTGCCTGTGAGCTTCTTCTACAAAATGTTGTAGGGTATTCGAGAAGAAAGAGTAGAACACTTTTTCCCTTCTTCATACGCCTCCCCTTTCAGCCTGGACCATCCAGTAAGGCACTTGACCTCTTTGGATTACAGCCTTCTCATCCATAAAGTGAACTAGACCAAATGATCTCTCCGTTGACTCAGCCTCTGCATTTGGTGATTCTAGTTTCTGATTTTTGACCTCTGTATTCAAATTATACTTTCATTTTTACCTAACAGCTCACCCTTACGAATACTTAGCTAAATATGGAGGGAAATTGTCATGTCTATATTATGGAAAGACACTTCCTTTTAAAGTCATCCTTTTGCTTGAGAGAGTTCAGTGGTGATCTGGAAGCTCAGCTACAAGGCACAGACTGCATCTCTGGATCTCTGGAAATGATCTCATTGGGTCAAATACAAAGAACCGTTCACTCACTAAGTTCCAATGAAAATGAGAAACGGGATGTGTTACGATATAGCCTTCCAACCAAGGGAGGATTTACATTTTCTCTTAATAGTAATTTGACTGAGCTAATATTTATACATTTAATAAAATTTTCAACACTTTAGTTAAAATGCTATTTTTATGTAGTCCTCCAATCAGGAAGATTTAAATTATATTCATTAGTGATATCATGTTCAGTGGCTGAAGCCATAACATTAGAGGGAACCCAGCTGATGGGCAGAAATATATTTGCTTAACAAAAACAAGAGAAAATAAGACAAAGGCAGACGTGACTAGGAAGAGATTGTTTTTTGGAAGGCTGACATTTTTCTACTGATCCTCCTTCAAAGCAAATTATTACTTACCTTTCCACCTAGTCTGATAAAATAATCACAAATATTTTGAATGACTTCATTGAAAGGTGGATTTAGAACATTTCGTGCTCACTATGGTCAGGTCTAGGGATGCAGAATGGTTATGTATGGTTTCATTTTAACTCTCAACCAACCAAAACATAGGTGTTTATCTTTAAGCCTGTGGAGCAGAAGCATCTAATTGATCCCACTTGGGAGACAGACGGTGAATAATGGGCCATTATATTTTGACAGACGCACAATTGCCTTGAACTTGTCAGGATTTCAGGTGTGGGGATCCAGCTACCTGGGGCAGTGGCTGGAATGTGATGGTTTCTGAGCTCCTGATCACGCATCTGCCCGCTGCAGCCCTTGTAGGGCCCAGCTCCATTTCACAGGAATAACTCACCTATTCATGAACAATGAGGTTCAAATTGTACTTTCCTTTAACACAACATTAACTCTCAAAGAGCTGGAAATTCAGCACTCGGATCTGTGAGCTTAGATTGCAAATCAGTCACTGAGAACATTATATGAGCAGTAATCCCATTAAATATATCATCTTGCAAATATCTAAATCCAGTTAATTAACTTGTATTGCAAAAGAGCTCGGAGATATAGTTTTCAGAGAGCAACCATACATTTTAGGGCCCTAATTATACTCAAAGCAAATTCCAGGCTCTACTTTTTGTACAAAATAGGTGGAAGAATGCCTTCTAAGGAAAAAATGGATTGATGGAGGGCTCCATTTATGAGATTTGAACAGAAAGGATATCCAAACATCTAAAAAATTAACTGCTTTCTTGAATAAACTTTTTATTTGCATTGTAGGGAGATTTTTTAATAAAAGGATTAAACAAAGTCTGCCATTTTAATTAAAATGCATAGCAATACAATGTCATCTTTACAATGGTCATAGAAATTAACTAGATCCTGGATTTAGCGATCCTTCAGAGTTCAGAATAATATGACTTTAGCATGATACCAAAACCCTCAAGATGTATAAACTTTAAAATAATCATAGCAAGGACTTAAAAATAAATAATAATTTCACCTAATGAAAATCCCTTTACTGAGTTAGAAATGTATGACAAAAATGCTGAATATTTTTTTAGTGGTCAATAATTATCTGGAATGTGTTTATATGTAGTTATACCACTGTCTGAGATGTATATATAAATGTATATTTGCATATGTGTATTTTGTATAAAATTTGCATAAAGAGAGAGAAAGTGTATGTGTGTGTGCTCTGATGACACCCACTCCCCTTCATGCTTGCTTTGTACCAGCCCCGAACCACTCACCACAGTAGATCTTGAGTAGTATTTGTCAGTACAAATATATGCTTTTCATTATGTGTCATGAAAAATCCACACCCTCTAAGTGTGAAACTCAGGACTGACTTATTTTGAAATAGTTTAAATTGTGGTTTCTCTAGACTATTGTTCAATACAAACATATATATGTTTGCTATCCTAAGAAGAATAGCAATGAAGTATAAGAATACTTTTAATATAAATAGTGCTTTTCTTCCCAATAGCTTAAATTCTCATCCTACGCATTAAATCCATTTATATGTATGAAGAATATATGAAATAAAATGTTTTTTAGAATCTCAGCTTTACCTGAAGGCTGGGAGTAGACACCGTTTTTAAAAGATGTCAACAGAATCGGATTTATTTATTTATTTTTAATTAATTAATTTGTTTATTTTTGGCTGTGTTGGGTCTTCGTTGCTGCGCACAGGCTTTCTCTAGTTGCGGCGAGCAGGGGCTACTCTTTGTTGTGGTGCGCAGGCTTCTCATTGTGGTGGCTTCTCTTGTTTCGGAGCATGGGCTCTAGGCGCGCAGGCTTCAGTAGTTGTGGCACGCAGGCTCAGTAGTTGTAGCACACGGGCTCTAGAGCGCAGGCTCAATTGTAGCCCATGGGCTTAGTTGCTCCGTGGCATGTGGGATCTGCCTGGACCAGGGTTCAAACCCTTGTCCCCTGCGTTGGCAGGAGGATTCTTAACCACTGTGCCACCAGGGAAGCCCAGGATCGGATTTATTCACGCTAAAATCCATGACCCCATTTGGGGTTCAGTATCCTGAATAAAGTCCCCCAGGTAGTCAAAGATTCTTCCTAACAATACCATTGTCGCTATCCAAACGTCACCAACGTAAAGCATGCTATCTTATTGGGAAAATGTGTCTTACTCGGTGCTTATTCCAAAACAGTTTTGAGGAGCTTGTGGTATTCAAAGCAGACTTAGAAAATAAAGACTTTAGTTCACCAACCAGCCTTCTTTAGGCACTTTGCAACTGGAATCTACAGAAAGTCACTTAGCCCTTAACCTCAGAATAGGTTTCTTCATCAAAAGGCTATCAGGTACTTCTGATAGATTGATAATTTCTGGGGAAAGTAGACTCACTTTAAGAAAACTTTTTTTTTTTTTTTGCGGTATGTGGGCCTCTCACTGTTGTGGCCTCTCCCGTTGCGGAGCACAGGCTCCGGACGCGCAGGCCCAGCGGCCATGGCTCACGGGCCCAGCCACTCCGCGGCATGTGGGATCCTCCCAGATCGGGGCACGAACCCGTGTCCCCTGCATCGGCAGGCGGACTCTCAACCACTGCACCACCAGGGAAGCCCTAAGAAAACTTTTTAAAACTACCACTTCACAACCATCCTCTTAAATGTTTGCTACACATTTTCCAAGTACTGTTTAACAGTGTACGTGAATTATCATGTATTCCTCCAAATAGCTCTGTGAAGTAGGTACTATAATGAATCCCTGTTTTACAGCTGAGGCAATCTACTCTTAGAAATTTGTAATCTATTCAAAGCCAAAGATCTAGCAAGTTAACAGGCTGAGATTCAAATCCAGATCCATCAAACACCAAAGCCTATACTTTCCCCCTCTGAGCTGCACCCTTCTGAGGACAGACACATTGCCCTATACCCTTAACTCTGCAGTACCCGGTTTTGCTTTTGTAAACACACATGAGAATTAAGAATACTAAAGCACTGTTGCTTGGTCATTTGTTATCCAGTGGTGCAGAGGTGGTTAGATCGATACGTTCCACAGTAAACAAGGTGTCCGTTGGCTGAGCTTGGGCGGAACTTTGGGACATGAGAGAATGGAAATGTCACGTATGATATGGGTGATGGCTGTGTGAACATCCCCTCACTGATACATTTTCTTACAGCAACACATCTATCACTTGTTTGGACACATTTTACACGTCAGGTGGGAAGGAGACTCTTGGGTTCCATGATTTGAGGATGTAAGCTGTGTGCATCTAGTGAAAGGGTTAAGTGCCTTCCAGGCCTCCCCACTTTCCCCGTCTCCTGGATCATGTTGTCTAAAGGCAAGGCTCCCAGCCCCACAGCAAACCGAAGACATATCCTAATGACAGTATAATTAGAAGTATCATTGTGGTAATGATTCTTTTCATCTGGAGCACAGGCTGCACAGAAAAGGCCTCCCATTCAGCTCGTTCCTCCCGTCCATCCCTTTGCCTTTCCCTAGGTCAGTAGCACAGGGTTAATACCAGGTGTTTGACAAGTCCTCAGACTTGGGGCTCATCAAATTAATTAAAGAGAAACACATCCAAATTCTAGTGAATTATTTTACTTTAAAAAAATGCCTCCCATTCATCTGGCTTGGTGGGTTTGATTAATGAAGATGACAAAGAAACTCTTGTTTCTGCAATCCACAGCCACTTGGTTCGGGTTCAGTGGGCCCAGGGAGAGGCATCCAGGCCTAAATCTGGTCTTTCTTTCCTACTTAAAAATCCAAAGAGTTGAGAAGTTTCTGATTTTATCAGACCCGCCAAGGCAGGAAAGGAAAGACAAAAACATCTTGATTCACTAACTTGACGTAGCTAGAATTTATTTGCTTAACTTAAATACCCCTTAGAAGACTTTTCTTTGTTTTTGTCACACATAGAATAATCCAAAACATTAGGAAAGCATTAGATTAATCAGTATATTTTAATATCCCTAAAACTAACAAACCCTAGAAGGATGCCCTTCAGAGAAACCCTCGCAGTACCTTGCCCCAGGCCTCCATCTCAGGGCTCTCCCACTGTGTCCCCATCCCCCTGGGAAAATCCCCACTGGTGGTAAATATAATGAACAAGGATATGTCAGGGTGTGAATTTAGGAGAGAAAAATAGAGGGTTTGATTCTTAATGGGAGTGATTTGTTTTAATCAAATAATTTTTAATTCTTATGGATAATTAGGCATCCAAAGTACATCTTGGATAGAGTTGTTTGCTGCATTAGCAAGATATGTCTGCTTAATTAACTAAGGAAAGCATTTGAAGATAAATTTGAAACATTTAGATTAAATTTGGATTAATATGCATATGCTCCTGCCAGGTTAAAAATAAAATCCAACAGACAGCTGTACTAATAAACTTAATATATTAACTAAAGAATAGATATTTAAGATGTGGTTTTTAATAACATTAACCAAATTCATCATGAGATTATGGTTTTAAAGCCCATAAGCTGTAAATACCTTCTTCAATTCTCCAAAACCCTAAAATGCCAAATTTTCCAATCCAGTATCTACCCATTTGGTATTGAGACATTAAATGGCATTTTATGATTATCTTTAAAATAATTATTTAGGCATTTGAACATCATTTTTAATTTCATCATTTATTTGAACCTAAAATTTAAAAGAGAGACATTTTCTTTCACCAAGTTACTCTTAAAATTTTGAATTTATTTCTGGGAACTTAAATGTAGTGTTGATTAAAGCTGTTTAATGAAAAACATCTTTTCCCTTCTATTTTTAGGCTGAATGCAAATCCAGTCTTGTCAATGCCATCTTAACCAGCTTTGACTAACAATGAAAATTCTTTTATATCTGAGAAATGAATTCACACCTGTGATGTTCAAAAGTTTCCAAAATTAAAGTTTTCATATTTAGTCAGTCAATCCACATTCAGGTGATTCTCTTGTTTATCTGAAAAGAACAGAAACTCAACAAATAGATTAAATGGAGTCACTTAGGACAATGTGTCCTATGGGGTTTTAAGAAATACTAACTTTGAATCAACACTGTGAAAATGAATCTACTACCCAAAGCAATCTACAGATTCAATGCAATCCCTATCAAACTACCACTGGCATTTTTCACAGAACTAGAACAAAAAATTTCACAATTTGTATGGAAACACAAAAGACCCCGAATAGCCAAAGCAACCTTGAGAACGAAAAATGGAGCTGGAGGAATCAGGCTCCCTGACTTCAGACTGTACTACAAAGCTACAGTAATCAAGACAGTATGGTACTGGCACAAAAACAGAAAGATAGATCAATGGAACAGGATAGAAAGCCCAGAGATAAACCCACGGACATATAGTCACCTTATCTTTGATAAAGGAGGCAGGAATGTACAGTGGAGAAAGGACAGTCTCTTCAATAAGTGGTGCTGGGAAAACTGGATAGGGACATGTAAAAGTATGAGATTAGATCACTCCCTAACACCATACACAAAAATAAGCTCAAAATGGATTAAAGACCTAAATGTAAGGCCAGACACTATCAAACTCTTAGAGGAAAACATAGGCAGAACACTCTATGACATAAATCACAGCAAGATCCTTTTTGACCCACCTCCTAGAGAAATGGAAATAAAGGCAAAAATAAACACATGGGACCTAATGAAACTTAAAAGCTTTTGCACAGCAAAGGAAACCATAAACAAGACCAAAAGACAACCCTCAGAATGGGAGAAAATATTTGCAAATGAAGCAACTGACAAAGGATTAATCTCCAAAATTTATAAGCAGCTCATGCAGCTCAATAACAAAAAAACAAACAACCCAATCCAAAAATGGGCAGAAGACCTAAATAGACATTTCTCCACAGAAGATATACAGACTGCCAACAAACACATGAAAGGATGCTCAACATCTTTACTCATTAGACAAATGCCTATCAAAACTACAATGAGATATCATCTCACACCAGTCAGAATGGCCATCATCAAAAAATCTAGAAACAATAAATGCTGGAGAGGGTGTGGAGAAAAGGGAACACTCTTGCACTGCTGGTGGGAATGTGAATTGGTACAGCCACTATGGAGAACGGTATGGAGGTTCCTTAAAAAACTAAAAATAGAACTACCATATGACCCAGCAATCCCACTGCTGGGCATATACCCTGAGAAAACCATAATTCAAAAAGAGACATGTACCAAAATGTTCATAGCAGCCCTATTTACAATAGCCCGGAGATGGAAACAACCTAAGTGTCCATCATCGGATGAATGGATAAAGAAGATGTGGCACATATATACAATGGAATATTACTCAGCCATAAAAAGAAACGAAATTGACCTATTTGTAATGAGGTGGATGGGCCTAGAGTCTGTCATACAGAGTGAAGTAAGTCAGAAAGAGAAAGACAAATACTGTATGCTGACACATATATATGGAATTTAAGAAAAAAAAATGTCATGAAGAACATAGGGGTAAGACAGGAATAAGACAGACCTACTAGAGAATGGACTTGAGGATATGGGGAGGGGGAAGGGTAAGCTGTGACAAAGTGAAAGAGTGGCATGGACATATATACACTATCAAACATAAGGTAGATAGCTAGTGGGAAGCAGCCGCATAGCACAGGGAGATCAGCTCGGTGCTTTGTGACCGCCTGGAGGGGTGGGATAGGGAGGGTGGGAGGGAGACGCAAAAGGGAGGGGATATGGGAACATATGTATATGTATAACTGATTAAATTTGTTATAAAGCAAAAAAAAAAAAAAAAGATAACCGACAAGGACCTACTGTAAAAAAAAAAAATACTAATAAAAGAAAAACAAAAACAAAAACAAAACAAAAAAAAAGAAATACTAACTTTGTATGATGTTAACAGGTATTATGGGGAAAAAAATAAAATAGTTTTGCTTTAACCCATTATTATAAACATTTAAAAACACAGAGAAGTTAGAAGAATAGATAGCTTACAAAACTTCCTCCAGGTGAGCAAAGCTTAGCGGCTTCCTTCACTACAGACCTTCTCAGGGCCTTTAATATTCCAATATACACAGGCAGTTTTCAAGAGGAGAACAGAAATATACATCATAGTCCAAATTTATTTGCAGCATCTTGCACGTTTGATGTCCCATTTAGTACCCTTGAGAAATGCTGGTTCATGGCAAGTGTAGAGGTTTTAGGATTTCCATTTAGAACTCTACCTGAAGAAGCAGAGAACTTGGTGCCAAACAAGGTTATGAAAAGAAAGATGTTCTGGAGAAATCATGGTTTGAAAAAGTGATCAACATTTGAAAGGTTCACAGTATAATGTTTACAAAAGAGTTGGGAAGCAGATTATCTTACAGTTGATTGAAATAAGCTACCATGTTCTAATTTGCTAAACTCTCCTTTCTCAAATGGACTCAGGTTGTTCTAAAAACCAGGCAAGGATTTGAAACTGTCAAGAAAATAATCCAAATGAATAAAGGTCTTGTTTCTCCTTAATCCTACCACTACCTCATAAAGTCCCTAAAAAGAGTGAAATGTGGCAAAGTTAGATTTTTTTTCAATTTAACGTGGACACTGAAAGTAGGATTGTTGATGGTTAAGTCAGCTACAGGCTTTGGCAAAGGTTATTCTGAAATCCTCCTATGATTCTGGCTTTACAGTATGGGATCAAATCAATGCAAAATGTCAAGTCCTGTGTTGCGTTTCCCTACTTCCTTTAAATGTTAAGCTGGATTTTGGAATGCATGAGTATTCACATGTTAATGGTGAAATCAATTCATTTGTGAGCATGTTGTAAGACACAATAAGAAAACTGTTATCTGAAGACAGTTATAAACCTTTAAAAATTTCTTATTATTACTTTATTTCACTTCTTGCTGTAATCCTAACAAGCGCAAACTCAACCCCCTTAACCAGTCTCACAGAGAAATTATTAATATAAAAAAACCTAAATCTTATCTTTCACTCTTATTTCCATACCAAAATAGTTTTTTGTTGTTTTTTTTTTCCCAGCGTCTTCTTTTACCACCTAGGGAACAAAATCCCAACTATGGATTCAAAATGACAGATTTTGTGGGTTTTACTTTTCAGAGATGATGTCATTTGTGGGGAATTGTTGGGTAAACCATACACCCTTTTCAGAAACCTGCAATTACCTCTCTGAATAAAGAGATCAATGTCATGTTTCTAGAAATAATGGCTAATGATATGTCTCCCAAAAGGAAGTGGCGTTATTAATTACCTCACTGTGAACACACAGTTTATAGACAGCTCTGAGGGCCACTCGCCCAATTAAGTATAATGACTAAAGCTTCAGTTAGTCCATCTGTACAGCCTTCTAGATTAACAAGCCTGCAGCTTTACCAGGCTTGTAAGACTGATATGCAGTGAGGAGAGCTCAGAGGCTGTACCTGGGCTGCCTGGGAGATTTGGTATTATCTCACAGCAGGAGGGGGAAACTTGCCCTTCTTATTTTTAATCACCCATCTTTGTTTTCATGTGAGCTGTGTTGATCTTGATCACCCCTCCCCCCTTTACATGCCAAGGTGCACTAATTCATAGTATACACTTATATGTATTTAAATATGTATAAAAATTTTTTAATTTTAATATTCTATTTACATACTTGTAAGTAAATTATGTATGTGTAAATATAGAAATTTAAAATATTATATTCATATCATATATTTGTATGTAGACTATAAAAGTATATATCATATAGAGTAATTTATATATAATTATATCTTAAATTTATATATAAATTATAAAGGTAATTGTATGACTACATACTTACATTTTATAAAAATATAAAATATAAAAATATAGTAAAATATATAAAAACATAGAACATAAAATATATAAAACTATTATATATTTTATATAAGTATAATACATATAAGATAGTGTATATAAATATTAAAACATAGTACATAAAAATATATTAATACCCATTCACACATGAAGGTGACAAGAACAACACATTATAACCAAGGCAGCCCAGGATAGAAGCTAGAATCTACCTCGGTCAGGAATAAAGGCATGAAAGTTTTAAAATAGTGTATTACAAAATATGTATATATATACACACATACATATTTGTAAACACATATTTATTACTATTAAATGCCCTTGTGCTTCCAAGCAGTAATGTTGGCTGATTATGGAGCCCTTACCATAAATCCATGTTTTAAAATTAGTTTAATTCTTTTATTTTAATTTATTTTTATTTTTTTGCAGTACGCAGGCCTCTCACTGTTGTGGCCTCTCCCGTTGCGGAGCACAGGCTCCGGACGCGCAGGCTCAGCGGCCATGGCTCACAGGCCCAGCCTCTCCGCGGCATGTGGGATCTTCCCGGACCGGGGCACGAACCCGCGTCCCCTGAATCATCAGGCCGACTCTCAACCACTGCACCACCAGGGAAGCCCAGTTTAATTCTTTTAAAGGAATAACTATTCCTTTCCATGACAGCCTCAATATAATTTATTGCAACGGCCCTACATTGTTCGCTCCCTTGTTTTTTTGCTAATTGGCTATGGGAGCTGCATGTTGAGCTCTTAGGAATGATAGGCAACCCTTAGGGTGGGGACACCTGGGCCCGGCACCTCGGCCTCATTCCCAGGCTTCCAGTGACCTCAGGCGAGTCCCAGAATCACACTGTGACGAGGGCTGCAGCTGGACCCTGGGCCCACGTTTGGACTCTCAAGTACGGAGGATTGCTGGGCTGCCCTGGGCTTCCCAGCCCCCTGATTTACAGCTTCCACAATGAATCAGTCCCTCCCCACCTGGAGAGAATAACGCCTCCTCCCCAAGGGCTTGGGTGGATTAGGGATTCCTCTTTATAAGTCTCTTTGAAATCCTGCAGTGAAAAGCAGGAGGCTGGCCCAACATCTGGCGGCTTCCTGAGCAAGCATAGATTGGCCCATGCTATGTCCTTACAGATGGAGGGCAACGTCAGCTCTGCCACCTGCTGCTTCACTTTAGGTCATTCTGAAGGTCAGAAAACGTGATGATTCACCCAAGACAGGTGGCCATGCAGCGCCCTGGTCATTCCCTGCAGCAAAGACATCCTGGCAGTTTCCAACCTGCTCTTTAGCTCTGCTACAAGGATCAGGTCTGGGTGCAGGGGGGTAATCACAGCTCTCAGATAATTAAAGCTAGATTCTTGAGCCTATCAGAGTCTGGGTTTTGTTTTGTTGTTTTTAAGCACGGCCACCTGTTCTGCGTCTTCTTCCTCCCTTCATTCATTAGCAAATATTTTCCGAGCACCAACCACGTGCCAGGCATTATCGCCGATGAAGAGAAATGATGAGGCAAGATCAGAACCCTACCTTCACCATCTACTGACAGTGACCTTGAACAAATTTCTCAACCTCTATGACCCTCAATTTGCCCACCTGCAAAATGGGGACTATACTCTGTATGCCAAAGAGTAGCCATAGAGATTACATGAGATAACAAAGAACTACATGTGACTCTCCTCATGATTTAATACAGTTGAGGAACTTGGTAAATGGGTGTTCCTTCAGCGTTGACCCCAAAGGTTGGTGAAAACCTTGTGCCTGTCTGTCACTAAGGAGACGTCACACTCCCCAGCTCGGGAAAATGCTGGGCTCTCCATGGCTCCCACCTGGGCCAGAAGTGACTCTTTCCTTATGGGTGGGTGGGCAGCTGGTGTGCAGAAGAGTTAGAAATATTGTATGTCTGTGTGTCAAATGTGTTGTCCACCCAACTTGGATGTCAGGGAACCCCTAGAACATTCCTTTAGCAGCTTTAAATATGCCTGTGCTGGGCTTCCCTGGTGGCGCAGTGGTTGAGAGTCCGCCTGACGATGCAGGGGACACGGGTTCGTGCCCCGGTCCGGGAAGATCCCATATGCCACGGAGCGGCTGGGCCCGTGAGCCATGGCCGCTGAGCCTGCACGCCCAGAGCCTGTGCTCCGCAACGGGAGAGGCCACAACAGTGAGAGGCCCGCGTACCGCAAAAAAAAAAAAAAAAAAGCCTGTGCTTTCATTTTATAAAACAAGCAGATTTAAATTATGTTCTATTATGTTTGAACATGTATAGCATGATCGTGACCCAAATTTCACTCCTAGAGAAACACTTGCATGTGTACACCAGGAGACCTGGACAAAATGCCTATGGCAGCATTGTTTATGGAGCAAAAATTAGAAACAACTGAAATGCCAATAAGAGTAAAATTGATAAACAATGATATAGTTACTCGAAGGAATACTATGCAGCAATGAACAGTGATGACATATATCCATGTGCATAAATCCTAGAAACACTGAGTAAAAGTATGTCACACAAGCATATGCAGGGTATGGTTCCATTTATCCAGGTAAAAACATACAAAAATAAAAATATGCATATATGTATATTTTAGGGAATGCATACATGTGTGGCTAAACTATAAGTCAAGGGATGCCAATCACAAAATTCACAAAAGTGATTATCTCTGGAGGGAGAGACCAGGACAAGCGCAGTAGTAGTCAGGGAACAGGTATAGTCAGGGGGAAGGGAGAGCTTCATATGTGTTGGTGACATCCTAGTTTCTGAGTTGGGTAGTGGGTTCACAGGTGTTAATTCCATAATTATTTTTTAATCCATACATATGTATTGTATATACACATGTTGTGTTATATTTCATAATAAAATATTTAAATGTTTCCCATTGCATTTGATTCTTGGAAACCAAGAATTTCCTAGGAGAACGAATGTGTATGCATACAAGGATGTTTCCTTATAGCATAATTTATAGAAGTAAAAGTTGAAGGAACTAGAATATTCCAATATGGAAATAGACAAATTACGGCATGTTCACTTTTTAAAGAGAGTTTTTGGCTATTGGCTTGTAAGAATGGAAAACTAGAAAATGAATAAAACTGCCACCTTCCAAAATACTACTCAGGACTAGAAATTAGAAGGTGGGATTCCTCCAGTGTTTGGTCTATTTACTGACCAGAGATGTTCATTTAAATGTTATTTCTGCCTTTATCTCGAGCCACAAGAGCACAATGATAAGTAACACTAAGTTCACACTTAAAAAAAAAATTATGAGTAATCGCTGGCAGAGACTTTTTAAAGGCTTTCTCAAAAAAAAAATTACATAAGCAAGGGAATTAGACTTTGAATCAAGAGTCTTAAAGAAATATGATGGCTGCACCTCCTACCAGGATGGAGGTTGATGGGCATGCAGGAAGCCCTAAACCAGAGATCAAATCAGTAAAGACTGCTGTGCTAGAGTTTTCCTTCCCTTTCTCCCACCCACAGCACCCTCTCTGGGCACTAGAGAGTCAAGCAGTGATTCTCCAGGGCCCCGTCCTGCACGTAGCCCTTGATTTCATCACAGCTACGTTGTCTTCAAGTGTCCACTGGTGTTAAGATGTGAACCTAAGCTATTCAGGCATTTCCTGTTTTGATACACATTGGTTCAAGCATCTTTATGTCATTTAGTAAATGATGACCAAATCTTTCTTCCAATCGCCGAGCTCACCTTAGCATTCCCCCTTCCCCCACCCCAGATTGGCAGGAGACCTGAGGATTACTTGGTCCAGTAGCCACCTGCTGGTCAGCAGGTCTAAGATGGATGGCCCTCAGCCTACGTCACTCCCCTTCTGAGGTCTCAGGATGGGAGCTCTCCTGGGTGATTTGGACTGTCTCAGACTCAGAGAACATCAAGTCCAGCCTCAAGCCACAGTGGCCATGGGCAGTGGGCTGCAAGCTTTGTGATGGAGTGTGGCAAGGCCAGACACTCGGAGAGAGGGTCTGTTTAGAAAATGTGAGTGGTTCACCTCCCGTCCAAGAGTTCACTTACTCATTCACTCAGCAAATATTTACTGAGACCCTACTCTGTGCCAAGCGCTGCCCTGGTTGCTGGTATGCAACGGTGAGCAAGACCAACATAGTCCCTCATCTCAGGCAGTTTATAGTCTAGCAGGAAAGACAGAGAAAAAGCAAATAAGCAAAAGCCAGTAAGTAAAAATTACTCTTTCTCTGGCCAAGAGCTAGGAAAGAAACAAAGAAGAAGTTGAAATAGAGAATAATCAAATTGGGGAATAACACACTTTAAGTAGGGGGTAGATAAAGCCCCCTCTATGATGGTTCTTTAAGTTAAGAAGGATGAAAAGAAATAGGACTTGGAGAAGAGAAAGGGGGAAAGGATCTTCCTAGAATTGGAAAGGGAAGACACAAATCTGTGAAAAGGACAAGTGTCTGGCATGTTGGATACAATGAGTGAAGCCCAGTGGGGTGGAGGGCAGTGAGTGAGGGGCCAGAGTGGGCAGGTGGACGTGGGCCAGATCACATGGTCCCCCTTCCATGTTGCGTAAGGTCTGCTTACCCAGCACATGGGTCTAAGAGACAAGTCAGCTCCTTCCTCCTGTTCTTGCCAGGTGACTTGGGCCACCATCAGAGGACCAATGTCCTGTTTAGACTTAGAGGGGCTCAATGGCCAGTCCTTTCCAGGCTGTGCTGCAGGAGCCTCATGCCCGGGACATGCTGACTTGTAGGCTGATGGAGACAGCCATCCTGAGTGGTCCTGTCAGCCCATTCCCAGACCAAGGGCACCCCATAGCCTTCTAGAAATGTAATCTGGGAGGTGCTATTTAGGAAAGGTGGGTAGGTAGGCTAAGCCCCATAGTCAGCAGTCCCCCCAGCTCCTAAGTGCTCATCGTCAATTTCTCCTTATGGGAACTGAGTCATCCTAAAGCATTCAATCATCTCAGGCCATTCAAATAGCCTTGCTCTTCATAAAACCCAAAGGAGGCCCAGCCCAACTGCCGATCCATCTGGCCAGCTGAGGATTAGATAATTCTGAGAATGCAGATCTGTGAACAGAGGGAAATCAAAGGGTCTGTCTGGCTCACAGGGCAGATGGAGAAAGCAATGCTTTTCCAGTCACACTCAGCCCCTCCTGTTCCCTGGGCCTGTGGCTAAAATCCAACAGTCAAACGATGGTGGATGAAAGGCCCAAAAGCTAAAAGTTCTTGACGAGAACTTTATAAACGCTTAATGGCAGCTTTGACTTTTCTACTATGTTTTTTCATTATATATATAAATATATATAAATATATATATATATTTAATATATATATATATATATATATCATGCCATGAAATAAAGTGTAGAAGTTTTTAAACCACCTGTAATTTCACTACTTCAACATAAATATTTTCTTCTTTATATAGTTACTTCTAGTCTTTGACCTTAAACTATTTTACATAGTTGTAGTCGTATAGGTACATACTTGTGTTTTTAAATTTTATATTGTACCATAAACACTTTTCCATATTCCTTCCACCCTTTGTAGCTTACATTTTAATAACTACATTATTATATCACCAAGTAAATGGACTATAATTTATCTAAGCAATACCTTTCTTTTGGAGATTTATGTGATTTTAGTATTTTGCAATCATGGATAACCATGCAGTTGATATTTTCATGCATATAACTTTTTTATTTCAAATTTTGTTGGAAATATATTATTAATTTAAAAAATACATTTGTTCATGTATATATTACCATATCTTCTTTTCAACTGTCCATTATTTTTCCTAAAGGTACTCCCAAATGAAAGCAATTTAGTGTGAAGCTGCCTTTTGGTGAAACATTGTCTTTCATAATGACTTGTGATACTAAAGATTCAGATGTTGCTTTGGTCAACTTCCCATTCAGACTCATCCAGGATGTCCTGTGCTTTGTCTTCGTGGAAGAGAATTCGGGGCAGAGGTCTTCTCTAGTCTCAGTTCTTGCAACAACTTTTCCCCGGTTAGATCTAGATATACAGCTTCAGAGAATGAAGAAGTTCCCCTCCCTTGGGAGAGGGGAGAGGACAAAGGGGCCTGTCCTTAGATAACAGTGGCCCATCACCAGCAAAGGAGCTCTAAGCCAGAGAAAAGTGATGTTCCATGCAAGTCAGAAGTCCCTCCAGCAAGGATGGTGTAGCCTTCCCTGAGAACATATTACACTCATTCTTTCTTAATCTGCTGAGTTAGAGGCATTCTCCCTTTAGTGTGATTCTGACACTGCTGAGCAAACTTCCCAACTTTTAAATCTGTGTTTAACTAATCCTTAGCACTTGCAAACAAGGGCACCAAAAATAGAAGTATTCTCTTAATGGGGTTGCTTAGGGAAGAATTTTCTCTGAAGATTTTTTTTTTTCTTGTGAAGGAAAGTGTTAAAAAAGGAGGTGGGAAGGAGGTTAATGGGCAGAAAGTTTCCCTTTGACAATTCTGTTAAGATTACCTAATCCTATTTTTAGCTCTCCTAAACAGATGGGGCAAGAAGTTACAGCTGTGGCATCTTTGATATATCTAAAGAGGGACATTTCTGAGACTGATTTTTATCAATCTATCCATAATTATCAATGGAGAATTCATGTTACTATAAAATTAAAAATGCCAAAGAATTCACTTCTTTACTGTCAAATTGAGATTTGATGGAAG
Organism: Mesoplodon mirus; assembly: GCF_964341445.2. Taxonomy (NCBI): domain Eukaryota; kingdom Metazoa; phylum Chordata; class Mammalia; order Artiodactyla; family Ziphiidae; genus Mesoplodon; species Mesoplodon mirus. The sequence goes on from NC_138977.1 coordinate 217,824,774, forward strand.
AAACAGCCAGGCAATTAATTATATTTAGGAACCATACATCTTGGCTTTGAAGTTAAATGTATTTCCCTGTGTCTTTATATCAAGAGCAGCTTTTATTAAATTCAATTACTTTTCCCTCTGGTCCGCTCCATAAAGGTGCACTCGTAGAGAAGGATGGCTCTTAACGGAATTATTTCCACTGGAAAAGATGATGATCAAGTGGGGTTGGTCACTAAAAAAAGTTGGTCCTTTATAAGCAAAATAACAGATGATAGGCTGTGTTCCTAGTGGTCTTCAAGTTCAACTGCTTTCTCATTAGCCAACAAAACAAAGAAAGAAAAGAAGAAACGGGAGGGTCTCCTTATTTTCCATTTTGCTTCTTTCTTGCCCATATCACCACCTAACGCCTTACCCTTTTGCAGAAGAGATCAACTCAACTCATCTATGAACCCGTGGACCATAAGATTCCTCTCAAGACGCTCCCAGCATTAGAACATTGTTGGGCTTGGAATGAGCCAAGAACACACAGTCTGGAAAGATCAGTGGAATGCAAGTCATCAATTGTAGACCCACCTCTGTCTCTAGCCACATAAGACTTAATCATTTTTGTTCCAGGAACATTATTTTCTTCATCTGACCAGTAGGCACAGTGACTCTTACCCTCCCCATTCCATATGATCATTAGGAGGATCAAGCGAGATGGGTGAGATAACAAGTGATAGTTGCAAACCTTTGGCACCATTGTTAATAATAATTTATGAACTAGCAAATTTTTGTTTCAATGCCATTTAAAATAAACTGTGGCTTTGTTGAGTAATTTTCTTGTCCAAGTGTGCTCAGTTGTATCTTACTATATCTAAAGAATGATATTTCTCTCCCTAAGCCACACAAGCAAAAATGTTTTAAAAACCTGATATATTATCTGCTTAGAAAGTGACTGCAAAAGTTGACTGCATCATTGACGAGTCAGGTGGCAGCTCCCAAGGAAGGCATTTTCTAACCAAAAGAATAATGCATTTCTGTAATAAAATGACCAATTTTACAAGTCCCAGGCATTGCTTTAAAAATGGTTATATTAGGATCAAAAGCTTCAGGGCCACCTGGGACCAATAAGTGGTCTGTTTCCTTCGGAAACATCATCTACTTTAGCCCCAATCCTATGGTTCTGGCTCAGTGAAATTAAGAAGCATGAAAAACACAAGGTAAGCCCAAAGAGCTCCTAGAAGAATTATGTAGGTAAAATTCCATATTATGGGTAGGGAATTTTCCTCCAAGTTTGTCACAGAAAGGAGCCCAGGTTATAGCTACAATCAGCGTGCCTTCTACCAGCAACACACGTCTAAAGCTGGATTCAAACGCTCAACAGCAAAATCTACAGGTGGCGTGGCTAAATGCCGCTGAACTTGGTTGTTCATTCATGCTGTCCTCCCTCATTTTTCATTGCTGATACTGTTGGGGACATGAGTTCCAAGCAGTGTCCGTTTCATCAGGTGTATCATTACCAGCACTTAGGGAAAACCTCCTTAACGACAAAAGATAATTAAACTGCCACATCAGGACATCATGTGGATGGAACACATCTCCTGGCACTTTCTTTGGGTACACTGGGCTTGGCTGTTCTGTTGGCTTTAAAAGAAATGAAAAACTTAGACGTCCAATGTGTTGACATCACAAGCACCGTGATTAAATCTCTGAGAAGTTGTATGCGCGGTTTAGTCAATGGGATCAAGGTGGGGTATTGGAGATGGTTCTGAGCTTAATGTGCTTGGAACATAGTATGATCACCATGGAAGGGTAAGCACTAACACAGGTGGTGTATCCTCATTATCAAACTATTATGTTGATTGTCTACCATAGGCAATGAGTTTATCTAGGGTCCTGGGGAAAGACACAAGAAAGCTGCTGGCTTGCAAGCTGCATTAGGCAAAGACCATGTCAGTCTCGTTAACTTATTTATCCATAGCGAGAAACATAGGGCCCCAAATATACTGTTTTCAATGAATGCTTTATAAACTGAAGAATGAACAAACGACTAATATTTAAGGTATTAGGGGTAGGCCTCCAATAAGATGATGGAGTAAGTACAGATGTCTAACCACACTCTCCCAAATCCAATCATCAAAAAATACGAAAAGAAGTAAACTTACTTCTGGAAGCTAAGAAGGGTGCCATTTCCTTACCAAACATTTCGAGGTCCCTTTCACATAGATAATTTTGTCTTTGCAAGAAGCCTCTGTAAATGTGCTCATTCAGTATGTAACCTTTCGAGATTGGCTTTTTTCACTCAGTATCATTATCTGGATATTTCTTCAGGTTGTTGTGTATATCGATAATCCATTCCTTTTATTGCTGAGCAGTGGTCCGTTGTATGGATACACCAGCATTTTTTAACCATTCACCTGTTAAAGGACATCACGGTTGTTTTCAGTTTGGGGAAATTACAAATAAAGCTGCTATAAACATTCATGTACAGGTTTTTATGCAAACATACACTTTTATTTCTCTTATTTTTTTATCCTAAAACCAAAGACTTGAGATTACCTTATGGAACCAGCTTGGGCACATGCCTTCTTTAGAACCAGTCACTGTGGGGAGAGTAGAAGGAGAAGGAAATAAGTGCTGATTGGCTTCACCTGCCTCAGGAGCTACACCTTGGGGTAGGAGGCTGGGGTCAGCTTCCCTAGAATCACAGGAAACTCCAAACAGCATATGGATGGTCAGGAAGACGGCAACATGGAGAACTGACCACGGTAACATCACTCAGTGTGGATTCTGTGCTGTGAGCAGCTCACTCTCCCGGTGTGAAGGTCTAACCTCAACTTCAGCCTTTGCTCCAAATTTCTGCACATGAAACTTGAGAGCACGTGGAGACCAGTCCCCTCTTGTTCTCCTTCTCCTCCTTCCCACGGCTACCTTCCTCATCACACACTAAGCTGTCCTTGATCCTCGGTTCCTGTCCCATAACCTGTGTTCAATGGTCCATCAGGGTGAGCCTGCTCCCACCCCGTCTCCTTCTGCTTCCCACCCCAGACACTATCCTTTCACCTCTGCATGACTGCATACTCCATCGTCTGCAGGGGCAGACTGTTCCAGAGGGCTGCCAGCCTCTGCCTGGTGGATCTCAAGGTAAATTTCCTTAGCGAGGAAGGAGCAAGAAGGAATGGGAAAAACCAGACCATGACCAACAGAAACTCTACTAAGAGCCCTGCCCCAGGCTTCTTGGGGACAACAGCCCATCCTCACCTTTTACTCTGACTCAGCCTCCATTCCTCCTGACTCCCATCAGCAGGGTCCCTTCCATACCAGCAGCTGACATTTACCAAGACTACATCTCATGACTTTTTCTAGGTGTATCACGTATATTTGATTCTCACAGTGACCAATTGCTCCACTTTAAAGATGAGGAAACTGAAGCTCTGAGAAACTCAGTGACTGCTCAAGGCCACATAGCTAGGAAGCATCAGAGTCAGGATTCAAATCCAGGCCGTCCAGCTCCAGAGCACATGTTCTTAACCACTATGCTGGCTTCTCCATCATTCGGAGTTACCATGGCTCATCAATTTCACTTAAATTTTTGGGAGCTGGGGGTTTCCCTGGTGGCGCAGTGGTTGAGAGTCCGCCTGCCGATGCAGGGAGCACGGGTTCGTGCCCCGGTCCGGGAAGATCCCACATGCTGCGGAGCGGCCGGGCCTGTGAGCCATGGCCGCTGAGCCTGCGCGTCCGGAGCCTGTGCTATGCAACGGGAGAGGCCACAACAGTGAGAGGCCCGCATACCGCAAAAAAAAAAAAAAAAAAAAAAATTTGGGGAGCTAACCAACTCAATAACTTCCCTCAGTAATGCAATTAATGATGAAAGAAGATAACCAAAGCCAGCAGTCATGGAGCACATACTCTGTGTTATAGGCTCTTCACTAAGCACGTTGACTATAAGGCTGCTCGTGTCACACAGAAATACTGTGGGGAAATGAGGCTTAGAGAATGTAAGTAACAAGTTCAAGGTCATTCAACTAGTTAGTAGGGAAGCCTGGGCTTGAGCCCAGGTCTTTTGATGATGCCAGACCCCATAACCTTGGCCACTGGCCTGTGGAGGGGCTGCACTTCGGTCTCTTGGTCAGGCTTAGGTCCAGGGGCATCACAGTTTCTCTCTCAGGAGGACTTTCATTACCCACAACCCCAGGAGTTCATGACACCAAAGCAGGGCCCTGGTTGCTCAACCCTTCCCCAAACGGACACACCAAGTGACCGATTTATTTGAAGTCCAGTGTTTTAGATGGCACCACCAAACAGACTGGATTAATTCTGAGCTAAGCTCCTTAAGAGCAGGGCTCATGTTTATTTTATTCATTAGTTTATGCTCAATTATTAGCACAGTGCCTAGCATATAATAGTAGCTCAATAAATACTCAACAAATGAATAAATTACCATTATTTTAGCCAAAGGGTTAGCATCCTCTTTTTTAAAAAACAAAAAACTTCTTCCCAGGTTATGCGGTAGGTGTATACCTTGCTGAAAATACATGTCACAGACCAAAGCAGGAGAGTATGGAATCATAATCCATTTAGCTCAGTGATTAGACCTTAATGTGGCTAAACTCCACTGATGGGGACTTGGTGTTTAGTAACGCTAATGCTACCTTGATGCTTTTCCAAATGATGAAACCACTGAGAAAAATAAAATAGGAGGAAAGCCAAGGAGAAAGAGGTGCATACAGGAGAACCCATAGGAGCAGAAAATTCAGGTCAGAAGTTCAGGAGGAAAGAAAAGTAAAGACTAATACCAATAAAATAGAAAACACAGAGTAATCCCAGGCAAGGGGGTATCCGGAAGAAGCTCACAATGCTGGGGCCAAAGCAAAGATTACAGAGAAGCTCTGGAAAAGCAAAAGGTCAGAAGAAAAGCAAAAGTCAAATAAATAATGAAACCTGCATGAATAAAACCTGCACTGGGGCCCTGATAAATGTAACTTGTCACATACAAAGGAAAGGTTAGCAAAGCAGGGTGCTAAGGAGATAGCAGAGGTAACTGGGGAAGAGTTTTGCTTTTAGGATTTGATTTGCTTACTCATTTTTAAAAGGAAGGTGAGCATAGATGTTCAAAGACATCAATTTCCCAGGAGTGGCTGGCTCCTGTTTGCATTCCCACAAATAAAAATAAAGGAAACTTGCTACATTCCTGGCCTATTTTACTGTGGTTTTTAAGACAGAGCAAAAGATGGGCTTTCACTGAGTATTGATGGCTTAGAAGGTCCCATCAAACACTTTGATATTTGCCTTTGAAATATTCTTACCTGTTCTCTGATGGATGTGTGGTTGTCAGGGTTGTCTCTGTGGTCCAGAAATGAGTTCCGTGAAGCCCATACAGGGGCCTGGCTAATGTGCATTGATATCAAGTTATCTCTAAGCAGGAATTTGCCCAAGGTCACGTGGAGGGTTCATTGCAAGATGTGGCCCATCTTGCCCCCCACCAAGCAGGCTGGCACAATCAAACCTCATGTCTTCACTGCCTTTGATGAGCCTTTGGGGTTACTTTGCTTCATTGATAAGCAACCAACAACACTGTATCGTAGCGCCATCTGAAAAAAGTGTCTGTCGTTTTAAGGGGTATTTTTCAAAGGAAGGCATTCCCTAGGAAGGTGTGGGGTTAAGTCAAAGCCCACTGTCCACTCAAACCACACCTTTCCCCTCTTCCCACTGGGATCACCCTGATAAGATCTGGCCGTAAGAAGACCAAGAATGACTTTGAGTAACAAATGCAGTTACCAAGGGCAACCTGGGGAGAAAGGTGTGGGTGTGAGCTCCTTCTCTCCAAATGGCTGTCTCTATGCGTCTCCACCAATCGCCTTCACCCCAGCCGAAGCACTGAATGAAAAGATTCGTCAAACTCTTTTTCTGCCCTGAGCCTTCACACGTGCTGTTCCGTCTGCCCTTCCCCCATCACTGGGCTCAGTCTTCCGTGTTAGGACCCACAAAGAGGTCACCACCCCAGGGAAGCCCTTTCAGATTCCTGGTCTTAAGCAGATTCCCTGACTTTACAGACTCACAGAGGTCCATTCTTTCCTTCCCAGACGTACTACTACTTGTAATCACGAGCTGGGTTATCTGATTGTGTGTTCAGTGCCAGCCCCAGCGTCCCCTGGACTGGAAGCTCCATGAGAACAAGGACTTTGCACTCATCTCTACCACTGGATCCTCAGAGCCCAGCAGCATGCCTGGAGCATGTAGTGGGCCCATCGCACGTAGTGGGTCTCCAGACATTTGCTCCACAAATGCTTGCACAATCCTAGAAATGACACTACTCACAGAAGTATCCGTGACTCTGTGAAGCATTCATAAAGCTGACAAAGCAAAGCAGCTTTCAATTAAGAAAATTGTAAGGTTAAAATATAGAAAACTACACATTCACGCTAAAGAACAAATTCATCAAGGATTTACTATCAAGGATCTATAAAAACATCTTACGCAACTATTTTGTACTTGTTTATAAAGTACTTGTACTAGTACCCAGCTCACACAGCCACCAAGGGGCAGAACTGGTTTTGAACCCAGTAGTGTGGCTCGAAGACCCACTAATCTAAGATTCATAGAGTAATCCTAATTAAAACATTCAATCTGGATTTAACCTAGAATTGTGGTACACCTGTATTTTGAGGATGGGAGAGAGGGTGGGAGGAGAATGGAAGTAAGTATAAGATAAAATTGACCTCATCCTGCACAAGAGAAAAGTAAGCGAAAATGCCTAGAAATCATGATCTGATGGAGTGCACTATACATTTAATAGAAATGGAGATACATGGCAGAAGAAAGAAATAGAGGGGCCTCTAGCTAAAGTAGGATTCGACAGTGGGCAAGGAGAGCATGGAACTATTATTTTTAACTTTTTCCCTTTTAGCAATTTTTGATACTTTAACATTTTGCATTTATTACTTTGACAAAAATGCATTTGAGGGAAGAAAAAAAAAAAAACGTGCACCAGCAATAAAAGACATGTTGAGCGACCTGGTTCTTAGTTTGCTGAGCATAAAACAAAGAATAATTTTGTTATTATGTGCTGTGTTTGTTTACTTATTTGTTTGTTTATCTATTTATTTAAAGGAATTGGCTCAAGAGACTGTAGAGGCAGACAAGTCCTCCAGTCTGCTGTTGGCAAGCTGGAGACCCAGGAGTACTGGAGGTGTAGCCCAAGTCCAAGTCTGAAGACCTGGGAACAAGGGGAGCTGATGGTGTAAATTCTAATCTGTGGGCAGGACCAATGTCCCGGCTCAGATAGTCAGGCAGGTGAAGTTCCCTCTTACTCAGCACTTTTGCTCTATTCAGGCCTTCAATGAAGTGGCTGATGTCCACCCACGTTAGGGAAGGGGCACTCTGCTTTACTAAGTCTACCCCTACAAATGTTTATCTCATCCAGAAACGCCCTCACCAACAGACACAGAATAATGTTTGAACAAATATCTGGGTCTCCCATGGCCCAGTGAAACTGACACATAAAATTAACCATCACACATGCCGTTAAGAGGTTACATCTACTTTATACACAGATGGCTGTAGTTGAACTACTATACAGATTTCCAATATTCCCAATTCCATCTGCACTTTCACTAAAACTGCTCAGTAACATATTTATTTTTAAAAATCTTTTAAAAAGTCATAAAAATAAAAGAACATTAGAGATTGTTACAGTTCCGTTGCTCCCCTCCCCTGCCCCACTCTCCCTGGTCCCTCTCAAAAGGCTGTGGCCTCATAGATTCATGAAAAAATATGTTGCATTGTTTTGCATATTCTTTTTAATAATCATGAATATTCTTTTCAATAGTCATAAACAGTACCATACTACACAGGCCATTCTGCAGCAGGCATTTTGCACTTAACGTGATTTTTTTTGAGCTCTATCCAATTGACTATTGCTCTAGGGAAAATGTAAAAGTATGCTGCCAGGGAATTCTCCTAAATTTTCATATTTCATTCACATTCCCCCTCTCAACAGAGATTATTTCATACCTCCTTTTTTCTTTTTTTTAAAATCTCCCTCCCCCTCTCTATTTCTGCACTTCCCTTGGGTCATCTCATCCAGTCCCAGAACTTTAAATACCACATTTCTTTTGCTGGTGTCCATTGGTCATCCTCCAACTTTGACCTCTCACCTCTCCCTAGAACTCCCCATTCACACAGCCACTGTTTATTTAACTGCAACATCTGGATTTCCTAAGGGCATCTGAAACATCTCCTGATGAAAAGAGCGGGGGGAGCTCTTGAATTTCCCCTCAAGCCTGATCCTAACTGAGTCTCCTTCATTTCAGGGAAAGGCCCACACCCACCCAACATGCTTTAACCAGTTTTAGGAGTTATCCCTGTTCCTCCCTTTCCTTCACTTGGTCTGGTTGAACCCAACCTCTGAGAGGATATGGCAGGAAAAAGGACATGGAAGGCAGCTGACATCTATGTCAGGCAGCACCGACTCAAGGCCCAGGTAGGAAACAAAACAGGAGAAGCGTCTGGTTTAGCACATAATGCAAAGGTGATTGGGAGCTGACCCTCATCCTCTGTCAGGGGTGGGGTGGGGTGAGGGCTGTGATGACTGGGAGACTACAAGCTTATTTTAGATGGTGCAGTTTTGCCGGGCACAGCTGGGGATTGAGACCCTCAGCCCAAGCTGGCTGGATCTTTTAAGAGTAGTTGAAAAGCTGGATTTTGTCTTAGTAACTAATTCAAACCATTTTTATGTATTGCATAGGCCCTGATTGGGCCCATACGTCACCACCGGGCAATCCTGTGTGTGTGTGTGTGTGTGTGTGAGAGAGAGAGAGAGAGAGTTGGCGGAGGGGCGGTACTTGAAATGCACAGGTGTGAGCTCATCATCCTAGGTTCATACGCTAGTTATTGTTCCATGCATGACCCCCTTTTTCATATTTTTCAATTACACTGTTTATTTATTCTTTATTCCCCACTCCTACTGCCCACCCCTACCATATGGAATCTCTCCAGTTGACTCGAAACTTTTGTTTGTATGTGTTCTTGCAAAATGAATACTGTTTTGCATGTATTTTTAATGTACATAAGTAGTGCTGTTATATAGATCTTACTCTGCTTCTTGATTTTGTCAGGACTATGTTTCCAAGTTGACCCATGGTGCATTGTAGATATCTATTCTGTTACTTCCAATTGCTGCATGGCATCTGTGCTTTGCCTCTCCTCCTCTCCACCCCCCACCTCCCACCATGCCCACTCTTCCCAGCTGCTTCCAAGTCCCACGATGAGAAACAATGCTGCAGTGAACGTCCTCATACCAGTCCTGTAGAAACCTGTATGAGCATCTGCTTGGGACATACCTTGAAAGGCAGAATTGCTGAGTCATAAGGCACTCATGCTTACTGTGCACGGCACTGCCTTCTGGTCTCACAGGTGGGGTTGGAAGATGCAGAGATTCCTACATCCTCACCAACACTTGGCATCGTCCAACTTTCTTCTTCCCAGCCTAATGGAAAGTGATACTTCATGGCTCTGAGTCCAATGAGTACTTCCAGAATTAACACAATCATTTTTCTTGGGGACCTCAGCAGACTTTAAAGACTCTTTGTGTTCATCCTCAGACCTGAAAGGTAGATGATTCTCCCCATTTGATAGTTGACTCACTTCACACCAAAAGGCAAAGCCAAAATCTTATTATACCTCTTAAATTGTGAATTCCACCTACTGGCAAGGTGGGATGGGTGAGAACTGCCTTTCTAGCCATTGTATTCCTCCATCTATTCAGCTCAGTATTCCAATCACTAGAATGTACTTTCTACTATGATGTTTTGTCAAATTCAAAGAAAAATGAGTTACATAAGTATTGAGTTGGACAAAAAGTGCCTCCGGTTTTTAAGTAAAAATAAAAAGAGATGTTTTTCATTTTCACCAAGAACTTTATTTAACAACGCATTCACACTTTTGTTCCACTACCTTCTGCCATTTTCAGGCAACTTCATAATTCCATCTTCCCAAAGCTTTTTATCTTTTTGAGCAAAGAACTGTTCCAGGTGCCTTCTACAGTCTTCCAGGGAATTGAATTTTTTTCCATTAAGAGAATGTTGTAAAGACCGAAATAAATGGAAATCCGAAGGTGCAATGTCTGGTGAATACGGCAGATGAATTAGAACTTCCCAGCCAAGCTGTAACAGTTTTTGCCTCGTCATCAAAGAAACATGTGGTCTTGCGTTATCCTGATGGAAGATTATGTGTTTTCTGTTGACTAATTCTGGAGGCTTTTCATTGAGTGCCACTTTCAGTTGGTCTAATTGGGAGCAGTACTTGTTGGAATTAATCGTTTCGTTTTCTGGAAGGAGCTCATAATCGATGACTCCCTTCCAGTCCCACCATGTACACAACATCACCTTCTTTGGATGAAGACTGGCCTTTGGTGTGGTTGTTGGTGGTTCATTTCGCTTGCCCCATGATCTCTTCCATTCCACATTACTGCACAGTATCCACTTTTCATTGCCTGTCACAATTTGTTTTTAAAACAGAATGTTTTCATTACGTTTCAGTAGAGAATCACATGCGGAAATATGGTCAAGAAGGTTTTTTTCACTTAACTTATGTGGAACCCAAACACCAAAGTGATTAACATAACCAAGCTGGTGCAAATGATTTTCAGCGCTTGATTTGGATATTTTAAGTATGTTGGCTATCTCACGCGTGGTATAACGTTGATTGTTCTCAATTATTGTTTTGATTTGATCGCTATCGACTTCAACTGCTCTACCTGACCATGGAGCATTGTCCAGCGAGAAATCTCCAGCACGAAACTTCGCAAACCAGTTTTGACACGTTTGATCAGTCACAGCACCTTCTCCGTACACTGCACAAATCTTTTTTTGCGTTTCAGTTGCAAAACGCAGTTGCAACATTTTCAGTTCCGTTTTTACCTTTCTTGAAATAATAAAGCATAGTATGCCAAAAATGTTGATTTTTTCTTCCATCTTCAATTTTAAAAAATGGCTACACAAAACTTCACCAATTTTGATGTCTTTTTTTTAATGCACGCTGATATGACAGCTGTCACATACAATCTAACAAAATTGTTTCAAATGAAGTTAAAGACAACTAAGTGCTACTCTAGAGCCATCCTACCAAAAAAACCGAACAAACCTTTTGGCCAACCCAATAGAAATCCAAAGCATAGTCTGTAAAGCGAACTTTTTCAAGTGACTTAAAAAAAAAGTCACAGTCCCAATTTGAGGTGAAATACACCCTGGACACAGAGAGGTTACTCTAATAAGAGCATATTATGATTATCTGGTCCAGAGTCTTTACTGATGTTGCCTTGTCATTACAGAAGTTGTTTTTTTCCTTTTTTTCAGTATGGCATAATATAATCCCCCAATACTTAGAACTTAAAAAATGTTTTCCCTAAAGCAGCAGGGGTGATTATCATGAATGATCAGTAAATTTGTCAGCATTAACACACCAAAGTAACTTGCATCAATCTACATGAGACTTGTCAGAAGGCTGGAAGGGCTTTGCTGACACACAGGCTGTCAGCTCTGGAGCAGGGCTGCTTGGGTGTGTGCTGTGTTTTGTTTTCCATTCTGCCATTGCAAGAATATTATGGGTAATTTAATATTTTCTAAAATATTGAAAATCCTTTTAATTGAATAAATTTACTGAAAAGCTTTATAGATTTAAATGGTCTTATGAGTCATTTACTAGGAAAGATTGATTTCTTTAAGAGGATCCAGCTGTAACTCGCCTGGAGCATTGTACAAATTCTTTAGGGGAACTGACGACTTTTTTCTTGTCAGTCTAGTTGAAAATGATGCTCAATAGTTCTATTTATCAGTGGGGAAAACTTGTTTAAACACATTCAGAATGCTGCTCCTGTTTTTACTGAAGCTAATCCTTCTGTTTCCCTTATTAAGAACATTTAAATATAAACACAATCAAATTTGTTCTCTGTGAGCTGTTAAAACCCAAGTGTAATAAAAAGAGGACCAAAATAGCTCTGCCGTAATTCACATTAGAAACGCAACGCCGTTTACTTATTTATAGGACACAATGATAACACCCAAAGAGATTAAAAAAAAAAAAAAGAGTGAGGAAGAACCCCATCCACAATAAACCTAATGAAATTGCATTTCATAATCCTAGACTGCAGATTTCTCAGGACAAAGACCAAGTGTTAGCCTTCTTTATAGACTCAGCTCCTGGAAATGAACCTGGCTCCTTGTAGGTACCTATTGAAATTGCAGCGACCACAATAAATAACCCCCGCTTCTTCCCTGCCTGAGATACACAGAGGAGTCAGACAACTGGAGACAAAAAAAATCAGCTTTATTCAAGATAAAGCGAAATTAGAGGGCACGGCGGCATTGTGAATACAGAGTGGGCTTCCGAATCCTTCACCCTGAATTAGATGGAGTTGGCCCCCCAGTCATAGGCAGCTCTGGCCAACTGGAAGTCCCCCTACAGATGTGAGTCCGTGAGCTCACTGCGTGACCGAACGCCCCAGAAGGCAGGCAGCCTGCGGCCAAGCTACCTCAGAGCCAAGGACGCGCACCTCCCTTCCCAAACCTGTCAATCAGGTAAGCCACGCCCCCTCTTGGCAGGGGGACGGGGTCGGAGAGAAGCTGGAAGCTTCCAAAGGCCTTTTCCTTTTGGAAGCAGAGTGGGAATTGTTGCCTTTCTATAGAGACATACACCCGTGGAGGTGAATGCTTAGTAAAATAGAGGGAATGTGGTGTTAAAATGATACCGGCTTCACTAGGGCTAGAATTCTCAGCTCTATTCTTATTGTGGTAACCAGAATATGTGTTAGCAAATACCCCTCCAAATTTAAAATTCACCTCATTCCTTAGATCCATGTTTTAAATCTGCCTTCTATTTAAATTATGTAATTGTCAAAGGAATTACTTGGTCATACTTTTCTTTCTACCTTTTCATTTTACTTCTGCTCTGTTTCATGACTTAGTATATACCCTTTCTGTAACCTGTTGCTGGGGAAACTCAGTAATTCTAAGCATAGGCAGCTATTTGAACCAGGACAGGGCTCCTTAATGACCTTAACAGACTAGAAAGAAAACTCCTTGTTATAGTGCTTTCTGTTTTGGGTTTTAGAATTTCCGGATGTGTGACAATTTTAAACAAACGATCACTCTGATTTGGGATTTCGGGCTCAGATCAAAGTCACCGTCGTCAAACACTTAGGGAGAGGTGATGAAACCAGGCAGGGCTCTGTGGTGTAGAATGCAGACACGCAGGCATGGGCGTCCAAGGGTGTTTGCAGAGTCGCTCCCCTGAGCTTCCCATCAATAAGGAAGACACCTGGGTGTCGATGCTCTGCAGGTGTCTCCCACACACTGGGGTCTTTGATTTTCACAGGGTTCCTTTTGTATCGTCTTAGCCCTGGGTTCAGATCAGGGTTGACTGCTCAAAACTGAGCTTCTCAAATTACAAAAAACAGTAAGACCTCCTCTCGATGTTTAAAAGTCACTTTGTAAAAAACAGAGGGGAAGAATGTAAAACTCCAGACGTGGACTTTTAAGGCTGGGGGAGACTGGAGATCATCAAATCTACCAGCCCTCCAACCCACTTCCTCTTTTTATCAAATGGGGAAACAGAAGAAATCAAGTTTAGGAACTTGAACAAAATTGCAAAGCTCATCAGGTGGCCAGGTCAGGGCTAGAACTCAGTTTTTCGGATCCTCCATCCATCTTTATTCATCTCTGCTTCTCAACTGTTGGAAACTTTAAGGAAGAATATCCAAGAGTCAAGAGAAGAAGGCAGTGTGACTCCTACCTCGTTACCTGTAGCTGTGTTTACTGCTCATTTGCTGAAGTATTTCACCAAGGTCAGCAATAAGTTGTAGATTGCACGTTCTGGCCCAAAGCATGACTGTCTCTTGGTCCCCGTAATTTTCCAGCCTTCATTTCTCTTCACAATACACTTTATACTATAGTCACTGTACTAAGGGTCCAACCCCACCGGCCAGATCACAGCTCAAATCTGGGAAATCCAGGTAAGAACTGATCCATGAGTTGGCTTCCTTGCTTGAACGGACCCAGAACGTAAATCATTAAATTAGCCTTGAATGTTTAAGATTTATTTGTTTTGGGTGTTGTTTTGGGGGTCCTGGGGATTCCAGTGGAATGACAGGAAAGCTTTTGGCATTAAATTTCAAAGTGTGAAAGTGAAAAGGTCAACACCAGGGTGAGAAGGGGCAGGAGGGCCCCCAGGGAGGAAGAGGCAAAGGCACCCCTTCCAGCCACATACACTGACACACACACACACACACACACACACACACACACACACACACACACACACACACACACACACACACACACACACACACACACACACACACACACGTGCCCCAGCTCGAGCAGTCAACCTAACGAGCACCCATGTTTGGAATCTGTGTCTGCAAAGGTGTGGAGGCTGTCCCAATCGGGTCTTCCTGGTTTCTGAAAAGGCCATCAGCAATTTCCATCACAGCTAAGAACCGGACACCTGGGGCAGCCACAGGACCAGCCTGGGGAGAAAGGAGGGCAGGAAAGGCCAAAGATGCTGACAAGAAATTCATGACAGCCCCAGAGGGGGAAAAAGGGAAAAGCCACCCAAAGAGGCCCAGGAAGGAAGACTTGGCCAGGTGGCACCACTTCAGTTTAATTAGACAAAGGCAGGAGGAGGGGGAGAGGCCTGAAAGATGAGACACCTGGGGAGCCAAGGGGGTTGGGGGCAAAGGTTGAGAAAAACAAGCCACCTGGGACCCTGATAGAAACACTCTCCACTGGGATGAGGTGTAAAGGAGGCAGGTCAAGGAGCCTGGCAGAAACCAGAGTGCAGAAATGGAGGCCCCGCGGAGAGGCGGGGCTGCCCATTAGGCAGAACAGGCCAAAGGAACTAGGAGTGGCAGGGACGTTACCAAGAGAATGTCCTCACCTGGTAATAATAAGGGATAAATGTCAAATCAGGAGGATGGCACAAAGAAGCCTAACCTAAAAAAGTCTTTTTTCTTCTTCTTTTTTTGCTATAACTGTTTACGAACAGTATGATTTTTTTTTAAATTGAAGTATAGTTGATTTACAGTGTTGTGTTAATTTCTACTGTATAGCAAAATGACCTAGTTTTATATATGTATATATATACACATTCTTTTTTATACTTTTTTCCATTCTGGTTTATCACAGGGTATACTGAATACAGTTCCCTGTGCTCTACAGTAGGACTTGCTGTTTACCCATTCTCTATATATACTAGTTTGCATCTGCTGACCCCAACCTCCCACTCCACCCCTCCCCTACCTGTCCTCCCCCTTGGCAACCACTAGTCTGTTCTCTGTGAGTCTGTTTCTCCAACAGTATGATTTTATGAGTCAAATTAGAATTTTTTCTCTCCATTTATTTCATTTAAACATTTCAAACTTTCTTAGAAGAGTTGAAAGAAAAATAGTTTACACCCATATATCCTTCATCTAGATGTACAAATTGTCAACATTTTGTTAACATTTGCTTTAGCTTTCTAGCTGCAACCTTTCCCCCGAGCCATTTGAAAATAAGTTGCAAACACCAAAATGCTTCATTTCTAAATATTTTAACATGCATTTCCTAATAATAAGGCCATAACCATCACATACCTGGGAAAATTAAAATTAATTTTATTTAATAATATATAGTTCATATTTAATTTTCTCAATTGTCCCCCAAATATCTTTTTTTGGCCTCTTGTTCCTAATCCAGAATCTAATATTCGGGCAATAATATTGTCCAATACATTTGGTTATATCTCAGGAGACTATTTTAATTTGTAGCAACCTTTTTTTTTGGTTGTCTATTGTTTTTCATGACATTGAGGTTTTATAAGATAACTGACTAGAATAAACTAGGTTCTGGATTTGTCTGATTGCTTTCTCATGATTAGATTCAAATTATCTTTGGCAAGAATACTATGCAGGAGATATTGTCTTTCCTAGAAGGAAAACATACCTTAAAGGTTTCATCTTACCTACAGGACAGAAGAGGTTCTAGTCAGAGTAGCATTAAACCTGTTCTTTTCTTTACAATTTACACTGATGTCATGGTTTCTCCAAAAAAGTTTTCAATAAATACCTTGGTCATAAGCAGATCATTAAAATAGTCATCAAAAAGCCAGTTATGAATTGAACACTGATTTTTTTTTTTTTTTTGCAGTACGCGGGCCTCTCACTGTTGTGGCCTCTCCCGTTGCGGAGCACAGGCTCCGGACGCACAGGCTTAGCGGCCATGGCTCACGGGCCCAGCCGCTCCGCGGCATATGGGATCCTCCCAGACCGGGGCACGAACCCGTATCCCCTGCATCGGCAGGCGGACTCTCAACCACTGAGCCACCAGGGAGGCCCTGAACACTGATTTTGATGCTAAGATTCTAGGCAAAGAAATCAATGTGGTAAAGAAAGTCAATTCTAGAACTTCACTGTCCAACTCCTATAGAAAATTAAAAAAGAAATTCCTGGGCTGAATTCTACCAGAAACGTATCAGAAGAAACATGATGGGCAGCACCTTCCACTGTGGTTCTCCAGCAGAAGCAGCATCAACCTTCATGGAGAGCCTGGGTCATGGGGATTCTGTTCTCTAACGGGAAGGGCCCCACGTGTTCTGGATGCCAGATGTGTGAGTGGGAAAGCTGGCGGTTTTGCAAATGGAGGAGCCTGGCTTGTCTTCTTGACCAGATGGTGAACCACTCACCTCAGCAGGGCAGTGGTTTACCTGAGGCTCTGATACAGACCCCCAAATCATATAAGGGTGGCTGAAGTCTAAAATCAGGCTAAAAGTCAAATATTCCTAAATTAATCAAAAGATGTATCTTATTTAATTCTGAAAATGGCCCAAGAATATGATGAAAGACTAAAACAAACCAAAAGGGATTTATGAAAAACTAATTTGTCTCCTCTGCAAACCCAGCGTATCCTTCAGAAATAACCACCATCTCAATATTCTTCCAGCAATGTTCCTACAAATGCATACATACCCATACGTATTTTAAAATGCAAATCACTAGAGCACTCTATCTGTATTTTTCTGTTGCCTTTTTCTACCCCCTTAACAAAGTAATTGGGTATTTTGGCATACCAGCTTATGCATGGATCTTGTACTTTTTACTTGCTGCATACTATTCCATTAGACAACATAAAGTGTTTGACTAATGGCCAATTTCTAGTTTTTTTTTTTTGTTGTTGTTGCTGTGGTACGCGGGCCTCTCACTGTTGTGGCCTCTCCCGTTGCGGAGCACAGGCTCCAGACGCACAGGCCCAGCCGCTCCACGGCACATGGGATCTTCCCGGACCGGGGGGGCACGAACCCGTGTCCCCTGCATGGGCAGGCAGACTCAACCACTGTGCCACCAGGGAAGCCCCAATTTCTAGTATTTTGTTACTATCAACAGTGTTGCAGTCAACATCCTGACAAATCCATGTTTGTATACACTTTCCAGAATATTTGTAAGATAAATTCCTGGAATAAAATTGCTGGATCAAAAGGGATGCACATTTAAGATATTCATAGATATTATAAAATTGCCCTCCAAAGAGCTTGCTTCAAGTTACACCCCAAATGACCTAGTATCCGTGTCCCCTTTTCCTGGCAAGCCTGTGCTTTAACACAGCTGAGCAACCTGATAGGTAAAACATGGCACCTTCTTTGTCTACTCGAATTTGCAGATGTTCATAAGGCTATTTGGATTTTTCTTCTGTCTGCCTTCTGAGTGTTTTCCTAGTGGTCTTTTCCTTATGGGTATATGAGGGCTTTTTATATTATAGAGAAATCAGACCTTGTCTGTCATTTGTGCTGCTATCTATTCCCCCTTTTGCCATTTGCCTTTTGATTTTGTTTATTGGATTTTTTGGTGGTGTTCAAATGTTTTAAAAGTTGTCTGTAGTCAAATGTATCTATCTTTTCCTTTATAGCTTTAGGTTTTGTTACTTGAATAGAGAGGTCTTCTCTGCTGTAAACCAAACCAAACAAAACTCCCACATTGTTTTGATACATCTCGTATTTTACGTTTAAAATTTTAATCCATATAGAATTAATTTCGGTATAAAGAGTGAGGTGTGGATTTGAACTTGCATATTTTTCCAAATGGAATTCAGTTGCCTTAAGTCTATTTATTGACTGACCCACCTCTTTCCCATTGCCTTGATGTTTGTTTTTTTGTCTTTTGAAGGTAATTACTCTCAATTAAAAAGCTAAATCAGACTCATTAGATCCTGGGTATGAAAAATTTTCAGTTAGTTTATTTGATTTAGAAGCTACTGGCAAAAAACATCCTTTTAAATACAATTCTAAATCCATTCAGCAGTTGGTACTTATTTTTCTCCAAACCAAAAACTCACGTGTCATAAATGTTGATGAAGGTTTCTTAAATACAATTTACTTTCATTCATCTTTCATTTCTCAATGATACGGCTGCAACCCAAGTGGTGAATGAAAATGAGTTCTCTGCAGCGCAGAAAAGGATAACACAGACAGTCTGCATCATTACCTTTAATTATCCAAGAAGTATCCCTATACTTGAGATAATTCCGTGGTTTTTTTGTTTGTTCCAATCTTGCTTGGAACACCTCTCAGGTTTCAACTACATTAAAAAAAAAAAATTAAACTCATGGGTTAACAAAGAGAGTCATGGAAAAATTGCATATGAACTCATCATTGGTTCTTCATGCTACCAGATACATCTACCATTACCTCATAGTCTAGGATCAGTATTTGTCAGATGACATGAAGCTCTACCCTCACAAGAAAGTAACGCTCGAGTGCAATCAGTTGGTGCTGCTATGATTAACTTGAGAGTACTTAACTGGTTACTTCAACTTGAATAGGCCTTAAAAGATTAAAAAATGCTCCTTAAAAAATGGGGGCAGGGCATGGACTTCATGAGCCCTTGGTAGATATCACTGATGGATCAGGGCCCTATTTCCATTTGTCCATCTTGCTCAACTCTATTATTAGCATTTAGAACAGTGCTTTGCACATAGCAGGTATTCAGTTTGTTGAGTTGAAGGATGGAAAGAAGGATGGATCAATGGGTGGCTGGGAGAGTCCAGATGAGGCTTCACCAACTTCCCTGACACGGCAGCTGTTGATTGAGCAATTAAGCACTCAAGATGATATCTATTTACCGCGCTGCACTGAGGTGTTATTCTGGACTCATTTTTCCTGACTATTCAACGAAAGACATGTATATTAAAGAAAGCACTTCAGTTAGAAAAGCCTATCTTGCCTGGTGTTCTTATCGAAACGATTTATTTATTTTTGTATCATGATATAATTAAGAGAACTGTTTTAATATCTAAAGTTTCCATAAGACTCCTAAACAAAAGTGGATCAATGTACTCCCTGTTTTCAATTAGGGACCACTCAAGGTTTCTTTCTTTCTCATTAATTACAAATATAAGCCAAATTAGAATGAGAACTCCTCCCTTCATCAAGGACAATGGAAAGTGTTTTTTATAATAGCCATGGTTGCAATATTTTAACGTACAGATAATTAAAATCTCAGCATGCTGCCAGCCAAATCACATACAACGAAAAAGTACAACCTTCTTACACCATATTTCAAAGCACCAGCCACTGAAGTCCTCTTTCCCCTCCCTCCTCTGACAGGCATTTACTGAGGACCTGGAATGTGACACGTGAACTCTAAATGGGAGGGCAGCAAAGGTGACCAGCTAGCTGGTTCTGTTGGGCTTGCATACCAATGAGCAGGGCGTGTAGACAAGTGAACAAACATGAAGAGTTGCAGGTGACCAGCCCCCACTTAAGTAAAGGAAGGAGTGAAGTTGAGTAAGCATGCTTCTTAAACTCTGGTAGAAGGCCTATAATTTAAGATGAACGTTTATTTCTGCCTGTTCCCAGTTTATACTGGCAAGGTTTTGGTAGCAATCATGTCTCCTCTAGATCCAACTTCCACTGCTTATTAAAAACCTTTATTTTTATTCATTTCAAAGGGGCTGGCTCCCTTAGAAGATAAAATCACTGTTGATAACAGATATTTGTAACAATAACATGGATCCTAATAAAAAATAATCTGATCACTCATTCAACAAATGTCATTGAGTACCAACTAAATACCAGGCACTGTGCTACGCATCAGTGTTGGGGATACAATGACCAGAGGCTCAAAGTCTTTGCCAGGAATTCTTTGCACGTAGTTTTTAAATAACTAGTAGACTCAAAAACAAGGACAAATAAATGTACAAGACGGTGGTTTGCTGGAGGTCAGCAAAGATCAGATGGGGCACTTTGCATGCACTGGAATGAGCAGGATTGGAAAAAACGCCAAATAAAAAAATTTATTCATACGATGCCCCATCCCACAGAAGAGCTGAGGTGATTTACAAACATACATACAATTCAAAACGATCAAATAAATGAGTCAAGACAAAGAGAAATATGGGTATAAAAATAATAAAGGTAGGAGTAAGTTTCCCATGCGTACTAAAAGTCATTCAGCTACTAGAGCGCGCCAAATACTACTGATTGCCAAATGGAAGAGAAACTTAGATGAAGCTTGTTCAACTGGTTGATTCCCTCCACAAACAGGAAGAACTCAGCACAAAGACAACCGAAAGGCATTTATAAAATGATTGGCCAGTCTGTGGAAATCAACAGAAGGAACAGTCCCAAATTATTTTAGGTGGATAATAATAAATACCTAGGGTGTCTCTGATAAAAAGAGTAAGGATCAGACTAAAGGTTGAAATAATATGCTAATATCCCCAAATAGTGAGTTCTATACAATAGTCAATCAGAAATTAAGATGTGGTACATAGCTGTGGTCTTATGAAGGCTTTTGACAGATGTGCCTTTGGGGTTTGAGGTCCACCCAGTGAGTGAGGTTACTCCTGCTATTGTGAGATCCAAAGGTAATAATCACTAAACAAAGAGAAGGTCTGATTCCGAGGACATCTGGTTCAGGCATCAGAACGCAAGAGTTGAAAGCAGTTAGAGAAGGCACCGCTAAAGGGTGAGTACCAGGCTTAAGACTTACCGTTGGCCAGACATTCCCGTGGCCTGGTGGGAACTAAACTTTGTCCCACGTATATACCATTCCGGCCCATTCTTAGAGGCAGGCGGCATCATGACAGGTGTCTAGGCTACAAGCTCATCAGGTGGTGTGACCCTTAAGTGACAACAAGCCTCCTGGGAGTGAGCGAGGCTCCTTGGAATCACTCCCAACTAACAGGTGGGTGGACTAAGAATCCAGATGTCTACATGCAGCTGAGTGACTTAGGAAACCTTTCAATCTTTCACAATAAGGTCCCTTGCTCTGGGGAGACCCACCCAGGGCACCAACCTGCCCCCATCCTCCACCAGTTCGAATGAAGGAAATAAATAGCTTTAACCTCCCAAAAGGATTAAAGTACCATCCAAGGCCTAGGATTTCGCTGCACCCAGCTCAGTGTTTCCAAGACTACCAAATTCAACCTGATGCTCCCCCCAAATCCGTCCTCCAGGGATGACCCCAGGACACCCAGGTTGTCCTAGTCCCAGCCTCCCGCTTGGGCCCGCTTCACAAAACAGCCTGCTTACCCTGGTTCCCGTGCAGCTGCCGCCGTTACTCTGCAGTAACTTCTCACACTTAATGAGGAATGCTCAGAAGGACAATTCTAAGTAGTACTGATGCCAATATTTTTATTTAAGATCTATTCACTTAAAGTCAAAGTGACATCTTAAGGCCACTCAGCAGAGCAATTTGCCCAGAAGAAGAAAAGAGCTTCAGTTTTGGAAAGACTTCCTGCTAGATTTCAGACATTTTTTTAAAAATTAAAATGCAAGGATTGTCTTCACAAACTCTTCCTGAATTATTTCATGTGTTTTCTGCTTTATTTGCTGTACATATCTTCACAGTGTGCATATTATTCAAGTATTCCTAACAGATGGTCTCAAGTGCTACATATCATATAGCATTAAGTGAATAGCTTGGTAAAACAAATGAGTCAAGGATTAAAATATTTTATAGCTTATAAATCATGAAAGATGTTCAGTAACAGTATATTAACAAAATATCTTTAAATGTAAACATAAAAACACTAAATACTGCTATCGGATCAGTCAACTGTTTGTGACAAATGACTTATTTCTTAAAAGTGCTGGTCCTATATGGTTTCAGATTATAACCTAAATTAATCTGAGGTTGGCAACTAGTTTTCCTGTGAGCCTGGCCCACTGCCGCCTTCCCCACCCAATTCCCCAGGCTTTTCCTGCCATTTCCCCCTCATTAATGCCTCCTTCATTACTAGGAAAGGAAATGAAATTCATAAGCCAATGTTGTTACTCTTTGTCTAACTTTAGCAAAATTTTGCTGAAAGAGGTCGAAAGCACAGGTTCAAGTTGAGGATTCAGAATCAGCCGTGATTTTAATGACCTGTGCTCTCTAGTTCCCTTTCTGCCAGAGGCTAATCTAATGTTTGGCACTGAAGTTTCCACTGAGGGTTTGAGAGTGATGATTGAAACAAACAAGACCAAAAAACCCAACAACTTTTGCCAGTGTTCAGATGTCTCTGAATCCATGTTACACTGTTCATGTTCTAGCCATTTTTCCACCGAGGAATAAAAACCAATAAAATACTCTGCTATTGCATGTTCCTCTCTCATACCACCCTTATTTTAAATTATGTTATTTTTAACCTAATGCATAATGGTCTTTTCCTAATCATCCAGTGTTTCTAGTATCTGATGCAAGATCTAACAAGACTCTTACATTTCATTCTAGATTTCCCTAGAAACGAGAATTCGACTCAGTTTTGATTGTGAAAATAATGTAAGCTTTTTATGAACTATTTGACAAAATGATTGTAACTAGCAAAGTTACAAAGTGCCTGTTAAACAGAACCTCTCACTTCAAGTCACAAGTTGGCTTCACTTGTTATATTAAGGTTCTTTGCCCAATTTCACACATACATTCAAAAATTGTATTCTACCGCATTCCATATGTGGCTCCATTTTCTGTTTCCTTTCTACACTAATATCTTTTACCTCAGTTTTCAAGGCCTCTGTGAGGCTGAGAAAGATGCCCTCCTTAATCAAGCTTGGCTGCCACGTCAGAACAAAGGAAGACATTCTGGCAGTTTCGCATTAAGGCCCATGTGCATTTTTGCCTTCCCCATCACAACAGCAAATCTCACTGCACAAACAAAACAAGATATCAAAGAATCAACGGTATTAACTATGTTTCTACTCTGCATACGCATTGTGCATTATCTTACAAGCATTCTATCTATATGAAGTTTCATCAGACTTAAGTTTCTTTAAAACACAAAATACTCATTTTATCAAAAAACTAAAAAAACAGGTTCATAAATAAATTCAGGACTGGCAAGGAAAATTACATTAAGTTAAAAAAAATTCTCTGAAGTACATTAAACTAAGAAAAAAGGGGGGGGTCTCTATCTCAATGGTAGTCAGATTTGAATGTGCATCTGAAACACCTGCAGGGCTGGTTAATAGAGCTTTCTGGTTCCAACCCCCAGAGTTTCTAATGCAGTAGGTCTGGAGTCGGGCCTGAGAGTTTGCATTCATTCTCCCAAGTTCCCAGGTGATACTGCCAATGCTGCTCTGGGGACAACACTTTGACAACCAGTGATCTAACCATCCAGCTTTCCTGATCTGGCTGGCGTCCAAAAGTACAGTAGAATTTTAAATAGTGGATGTACAAAATCAAAGAAACTACGGAATCAATGACCATTATATTTCAATTGAAATATGTATTTTATACCCTAAAAAAACCACACACACACAACAACACATTGACTTTAGATGACTGGAAGTTGTCACATACCATACGTGATGTGACCTGAACACAGGACAGTATTAAGTGCTAAACTGATCTTTGGGACACTAATAGTTTTTATACAGTTTTTTACCAAAAGGCAAGACCGTCATAAATAAGATACTGAAAAATCATAATTACCACAAAAGGGTATGTATCAGATACTAGATAACATTCTAAAAGGCTCTAAACACCAGAGCGGTGGCCCTTGGACTGTCACTCAGATTCACTGTGCTGTTCTCCCTCTGAAAAGCAACTGCACTGCCAGACTCAGGGGCAGGCGTACCTGAGAAAGGCTTTTTCTTTACTGCTGTAAGAACATTTCAGATGAGCTCTACCCCCTTAACAGATTTTTACATGCACAGTACAGTGTCATTAACTGTAGGCACCATGTTGCACAGCAGACCTCCAGAACATATTCATCTTACATAACTGAAACTCTAGAGTCACTTGAATAGTTACTCCCTATCCTCTCACCCCTCCCTCCCAGGAGTCTTGAGCTGTAATTCCGTCTTACACATCACACATGCCCCCCACGCCCCTTGGCCAAGTCAGGTTTTGATTGAATACAAGATCATCTTGGGGGGGGGAAGTAAACAACTACGCTCTGCACTGTTCTGATGATGATGATGACGATGATGATGGTGCATCAGAAACACTGACTAAGGAAGACTGTGCACTAGTGGCCTGCGGTTTTGTGGGTTTTTTGTTTGTTTTTTTAAAGAATCAGTTGCTAACATGTGGAAATCATATTTCACATAAACTCTATGTTTTCAGTCTCTGAGACAATCAGGTTTAGCAACCCTGGCCTCACTTTCATTTCCATCTGGCCTGAGAGAGGCACAGCATTAGAACAAACCTATGTGGAAAACAGCCACTTTAACAGAATAATAACTCTCTACCCTCAAATTACCTCAAATATCTTTGTCTCAGTAGACTAAGAAAAAATAAACGTGTGTGCTGCAGATAGGCAGAAAGGGGAACAATCCAGAGAAATACCAGGGGAAGTAAAAGGATACAATAAATGGGCCTCTAAAATTGAGGGCAATTAAGGACCAGGAAGGTGTTCTGGCCTGCAGAGAACTCCCTTCTTCCAAGAGTGTATGACTTACTTTCAGGACCACGACGTGTGGATCACGTCTCATAATCTAGAATAATACAACTGCTTAACACTCTGCCACACCCACACCCACACCATCATCCCAGGCCCTTAGATTCCTGCTTCCCTCAGACAGCATCTGGGATGGACAGGCGTATACCTGGACTGCAGGCTGAGAGGGCTGGAAGTGGGCATGAATTAGTGGTCTCTGCCATGAGCTGGACACTAAATAGTGAGAAATGCCATGGCTTTGCCAACTCTACTCTTGAGTTCCACAAATAGCTGTTTTGTTAGCTGTCTTCAATTTCCTCTGAAAGCTTGTACAGTCCTTACCGTAGAGGGCTGCTGTGAAGAATAAATGAAATTAATGCATACAGAGAAAGCACTCAGCATAGGTCTTAGCCTCTGTATAAATACGCAGATGTAATTTGCTACCAAACAGTAAGTTCTGTCCCTGGGAGGGGATATCTTATACACAAAGGGCTGCTAAACAGTGTCCACGCTAAACCTTACTTTTCAAAACTATTTTCGTAGTGAAGTGAGTTTGTAGGTCTTACAGAATACTTGCTGCCATACATCAAATAATAAGAGGCATCCTACTGTATTTTTAAAAGACAAGGAGGGCTCATGTACAAATGAATATTCATGCTGTTTTATCTGCAATAAGAAATTATGACCACCAAATTAAGATTAAACATTTTAATCAACTATAATAAACCAATAATCATATATAAAAATTCTGATTCATGCATCAGATTACATAAATTATACAACTGTCATGTTACATAATGCTTACATACTTTGGAGTTTGTACCTGCAAAAATGTATACAAGTTACTAGAGCATTTTACTAAGTGTAATACTCTTCAGTTATAAATAACGCTTGTATCTTTCAAATACCTGCTAAATACATACATTTCTAGATCTGCAGCATTTCTTTTTGTACCACAAAATCAAACCACCCCTAAGATCAAAGATTGACAGGCCCAAATGTATCATTTGTTACAGACTTCAATTCCATTTTAAGAGTGTATTTTTTGACATGGAAAATAAATGAAATAAAATGCCAATTCCAGTTTAATGCTTGCAGAGCTTCTACACTTCTTATTAAGTACACCAGAAAACCCTTCTTATGCAGATTCATTAGTTAAGATGCTACCTATTGCATATTAAATACCTCCAATGATTGCATCTGGATTATTAAACTTATAAATCTGTGAAAACGGGGGCTTTCAGTGTGTGCTGACAGACCCTTCCATGTACAATCATGAACCAGCAGCCCTGCGATCCTTTCCCTTTTACTTCAAGGAGATCGAGGGAATGAGCATGCTTCATATTTCATTTACACACACACAAGTGACACCAACCATATCTATAAGACATATGAGCACACAGACATCAGAAAGTTTCACCTTGTTTTACAAATCCAAGGTAGGCTGCTTCTTCTAAAAACCTAAGAGGAAAAAAAAAGTTCTAGTGTAACAATTTCTAGATATATTAAAGACAGCAATACTTCTTCTTCTTCTTTTTTTTTTTTTTTGAGATTCTCCTTGCTAAAGAATAAGCACCCTTATGGGGGTGGTAGCCAGTGGGGCGTGAGGGCGGAGGAGTTGGTGAAGGATGTGAGGAAAGCAAGTCTGTCACTAGCGAGCTGAGTTTTACTTAGGTTTCCATTCATGAAACCCTTTTAAATACAGGCAACATTTTCACAGCTGGAAAATTACAACGAAATCTTCACTTACTCTAAAAGCAATAGATGTAATTACGTATAATCTATGGATAATACTACATTCATGGGAGGATGGCAAAACTAGGCTCAATGCAGAACACAGCAGCAAAAAGCAATACTTAAATATTTTTTGTGAATGGGTGACACATCATTTTATATACAATTCTAAGATTTATTCCCTGGTATTTAATAAATGAACCTGAAGCCTAAGTGGTAGGATAGTTATGTTCAATACTTTGAAGCTGAATTTTAGAACTGGGAGGGGAGCTGGTTGTAAAACTATACTGTTTAAAAAATCTTAGCAGAAATATTTTTAATTATGTAACAGAAGTATGTTAGCTTAAGACAGGTTTGAGACTATTATAAACTCTGCAATTTAAAAAAATCCTCTAATTGGTGGAAATATTTTTGAGCATGCCTTTTTTAAGCATAAAAGCAAAAGTAAACTCTGTCTATAAGTCTATTGTGCTGCGCGTTATTTAATGAGTACATATGTTTCATTTCCTTGTCTAAGTTACTAACAAAATATACCATTAAAATACTTAAAAGTTATAGTTTGCAAAAATAAACTAATGTGATCTTTTGGCCTTTTTTTCTACAACGCTAAAAATTAAAACTACTCTATTTGCACTTCTGCCCACAAACACAGGAAACACTGTTATGTTTACTTAGGAACTCATTTTTACTTTTTGTTTTTAGTTCCTTATATTGACCGATTGATTATGAATATATATATATATATAGTCAGTTTGATTCCAGGTCACGAGTGAAAGAAAGTTCGTGAACATCGGAACAGAACATTTCGGGCAGTGATAAATGCAGATTCAGTTTTCAATACAATTCTTGTCTCAGAATTAAAGATAAAAATATTGACGCAGTTATAACCCAGTCATTAACATATGGATAAGTCTAATCTTTAACAGTTTTTATACAGGCAAAGAATCCTCCTTAAAAATGAATTTCCTCATAAAAAGAATGGCAGTCCCTTAACCATACTTTTTCATGAGCTCTATTTACATAAAACATATCCCCAGTACAACACTGGCATCGTGGTTCATTCTATAAAGAGTAAATTTGGCCAAAGCATATTAAAATATCTGCAGATAATGTCATAATACTGCAAACACATGGATTTTTGTACTTTTAAAAGTGTAAGAAGAGCCTCAGTTATACTAACAGAAAAAACAAATACTAAGAATTGTGCAACATTTAATAAATGTTAACTAAAAATGGCACCATGTTAAAAAGAACTACCAAGACCTCAAATGGGAAAATAAAATTCTATACCAGATTGTGAGGTTTATTTACAGAAATTTAGAAGTGGAGGAAAAAGTTGGTGAAAGCTATTTCTCCTTGTCTCCTATTAAAAATTATTTAATTTTTTGTATTTCAGAAAATTTTTCAGAATTTCAAAATTTATGCTCTCGGGCTTCCCTGGTGGCGCAGTGGTTGAGAGTCCGCCTGCCGATGCAGGGGACACGGGTTCGTGCCCCGATCCCGGAAGATCCCACATGCCGCGGAGCGGCTGGGCCCGCGAGCCATGGCCGCGGAGCCTGTGTGTCCGGAGCCTGTGCTCCGCAACGGGAGAGGCCACAGCAGTGAGAGGCCCGCGTACAGCGAAAAAAAAAAAAAAAAAAAAATTTATGCTCTCATAGAAAAACTGAAGAAACTCAGAAAAATACAAATAATAAGGGATTTTAACTTGTGAATATAAGCTTGGCCAAGTATTATCTGATTCAAAATATTAAACTGAGCAAAACTATTATATGTGCTTTGTATTTAACTCTCAATGAAGTCTTAGTAGAGATAAATATTAGACAGAAATGCATTTGGTAAAAGATTGGGGACTATATGTCTCCATATACAGGTGAATTTTTCATCTTAAATTTCCTTTAGAAAACACAGATTCAGTATTTCATAGTATGGATTTCAGACTTTTAAAGTTAAAAAAATCAGCAGATGATTAGTAATATTTTTATATCATTTTCACTTTAAAGACTAATTCTGTACAAATATATAAAGAAAATTCGTGAGAGTAGTCAACATTTTTGGGGAGCAGACTTAAAAACAAAGCTGACACAATTCTGTAATATTGATTTACTCTTACAGGGTGGCTGCAGAATAGTGTAAAATGTCGTGCCAGTAAAGATCTATTCTAGAAACTCGCCCCTCCTTTAGCAACTCTTATTTTGGTTCAGAAACCAAATGCAACCATCTGTTCCATTATTTATGTAACTTGAAACCAAGCCTAATTCTTCATTCCTAGAATTTGTTCATTGCTTTGGGTTATCAGGCATCAGAATGATCACCTACTTCCCCCCACCTCCAAATTATCTTCAGATATAACTTCCTAATATTTTCTTTGCTAGTACTGAATATTTTAAAGACATTCAGAATCTCAACAAATCACATTTGCTTATCTTCCGCTTATAGCTCAAACAAAACTCAAATATTAAGATAAAAAATTAATTCAAGAAATTCATGCTGTTGCAAGGTTAATCAAGTTTCCTAAAACACATCGTTCTTTAAAAAGGGGCTTTAGATCATTACTTTTGGAAAAAAAGAAAAGATTTGACGCTGGAATAATATATAGTAGCAGCTTATTTTGAAACCAAGGTTCACATAGTCAAGAGTGATTTGAAGCAGCTTCTGTGTAACAAACCATTATAGTAGCAATGATGATTTGTTTTGCATTGATAGAGCACACATACATTTTCAAATTAAGAAATCCTAATTGGTATCCTAATTTTAGAGGCAACCAGTTGTCTTTAAATGTTCTAAAAACACATGTATATATGAGGTATATGCATGTATTTTATATACAAAGATACATGAACAGACTATTCACGTACATATATGTATATAAAATATGAGCTGTTTTTTGAGTAGTGTTTATAATGAGCAGTATTCCTGCAGCTAAATCTGTACAAACTGACTTCTGAGAAACCAACCACAGTATCAGTTCTGTTGATGAGAAATCTGTTCCTGAGGAATAAGTCACGTACTTCTGAAGATACTTCTAGGCCTATGGCAGATTAGTGGGCCGGCACCAGCACCTAAGTGAATCCTAAGGAACTGCTTGTTCACGAGAATCTGGCCCATTTTCACTTTAAAGGTTTAAATTATTTAGCTCACTTCAAAGGTCACTCTTGCTAGTCCCTGCTAATATTTACAGGTGAAACAGTTCTTCACAATGCAGGAGAGTATGTAATGAAACCTGATAGCGCGGTCTCTCTCAGTAACAAGCTTTTCTTCCTTTTTTTCTCTTTCTTCCTTTCTTTTTTCCCCAATTATAAATGCAGTACCATTGGCTTATTAACTAGTGGAGAACTTGCCAGCTTTCCTGGACGGTTCGTACGGCACTCTGAGAATACTGGGCGTCTCCTCCATCACCCTTACAAGGAGGTTGTCGATGTAGTCCTCCAGCTCCCGGATGTGGGAGTCTTTCCTCCTAAGGAGCTCTTTGTGTTTTACCAGCTCCTGCAGTACCTCCTCATAGGTCAGACTACGATAGCCTGCAGTGGCATCAAAAGGGTTGCTGTCCTAGAGTAGGATAAAGACGGTCACTTTAATAGACAGCACATCAGGGGCAAATTAGGAGTTATTTTGAAGTTCAACTGTTTCAAACCCTCGTCAAACTCTTCTCTGTCCTTGGCTAGAACCAATGTGACAGTTCACAGAATGGCTAGCCAGTTCTGAGGAAAGGTCTAAAGCAGATACACCAAAGCCTTGATTACAACTCTAACTTCTTAAATATAAGAAATTGACCATGTAATTTAAGATTAAGTTAAGAGATAAAATGCTCAATAATAAACATAATTAAAATAGACAAAATCAAAAGATCTGTAAGAATTAACTTTAGGAAATATAAGAAGCTACTGAAAACTATACATTTGGATATTAGTTTAGTCCTCGTGGAATTGCTTCCGCTGAACTGTAGTTTAATGTTACGTCTTTACCTTTTTATTGAAGATGGTTACAAGAAACAGCAATATCAACTCTGCTTCTCCAGTTTGCTATGAAATGTTGATGGCATTCAAAACTAAATCCATGAGCATCCTTTATAAGAAGTTCCATGGGAGTAACTACTGTTTTAACTTATAGGCAAATAGAACCTTTTCTCCTCTGAGTAACTAGTCTATTTTCTCCTCCTAGTACTAATACTTGTACAATTTATTTTATTTCCCTTTTTGCCTTGGTTGTCAGGAAACTCAAGAGTTCGACTACAGTCAGGCTAACACTTAAGATTAGTATATCTGCATTCTCTCCCATTTCACTTACTTTATTTTGTTTAACCTCATTCTATTGGTGAAAATTCTCTTAACACAAAGGTACAAACATAAACCAAAAAAAAGGCATTGATTCATTTTTATTACAAAGCATCCTAATATTAAAAGAAAAATATTTCTCAGAAATTTAATCAAAAAGGCACTGTAACATCATCTATTTAAAGTGCACTGTAACATCATCTATTTAATATTTAGATGTTTCATTATGTAAAATATAATGTCAAAATATAAAGTAGCAATCTTCATGCCTTCTTATACATAGTTCTATCACTACATTCAACAACTTAAAATGGTTTTCATCACTTTCTTTCCAAACATTTCCATTTGGCTTTAAAGAAAATAAACTAAAATACTGAGAAAATTGGCCTTGCTCTTAAGGACTAATAGTATCTAATCTATTCAGTGGAGGACGGAGAACAAGGACTGATAAACGTAGAAAGGTCTTTTTTTTCCCTTTTTTGTCATAAGAATTAAATTTGTCTGTATTCATTTTCAGGATCTATTTTAATTTGCTATGCATCCAGGAGTTTTCATCAGTAAAGCCAAAGTGTAACTTTTTATCCCCTCCTCCCCAGGCCCATGACTTTGCTGCACCAGAGAAACAAGCTAGAGCACAGATACCAATTTGATGCTTGTGTTACCCAAGCACTCCCTTCTCTAGAATAAAGGCAAAACAATATTCCTGGCTGAAAACTTCTCCAATCCATAGAATCTCTCAGGTTTTGCAGAGAAGATATAGCTTGCACTAGGCCTTCAAAGATTTTGCCAGGCAGAAATGCGTAACGGGCATCTCAAGCAGTGGCTCTGCTTGATCAAAGGAGGAAGCAAGGTTCAAGGCACAGTGGCCAATAAGGGTGATCTGTGGAGCACGGCTGGGAAATAAGGTTCAGGACCGGGCACAGAGAGAGAGGCTGGAACAGTGGGTTCCAAACAGACCATCAAGGATGTCTGATGCTATCACACTTAGTGTTATGGGAAACAGAAAGCCCACTGAAGGTTTCTAAACAGAGGAAAGATGATTAAAGCTAAGTTTTAGGAAAATGGCAGCAGTGGGTAAGATCATTTAGAGGGACCGCGATTAGTTACAAAGCTATTTAAGTAGTAAAGACAAAAGTCAGGAGGAGCCTCTACTAGATTAACAGAATAGAGAGGATGCTAAAAGGAAGTTTTAAAATGACTTATTTTACCATTAGAAACTGGGTATAGATACAACTTTATGAATAGATTACCTTTGTCCCCCAAAACATTTCAGAATATTGCTTTACGACAACTAAAGGACAATTCCGGAGATATGTGTTGGTTTACTTTTTATTCTCTTCTCTTTCAGATCAATTAACTTTTTGTTAGAAGAAGTATACACACATATTTACTAGTTTAATTGGTCATAAGTAGTCTAGAGATACAAAACTTAGATTTTCCTAAACACACTCCTATTGACATTTATTATACGCAGCAGGTTTCTGTAGAAAAGATAAGACATCCCATAGAGCTAAGTATATTTTAAACATTAATTAAAAATAAGCTAAAGTTTCTTACTTTAACCTAAGTAATTCTGCACAAATTTGAGACAGAAACCCACCTAAGTCTCACTTTCCTTCTCTGATAAATGAGATGTTCTCTAAGGTCCCTTTCAACTCTAACATCTCCTGGTCTGCAAAGAGGTTTTTCAGAACTGCATTCTAAAAAAGTGATTATGTCCAACTAATGTGATTTCATTTTTCTAATACAATATTTACTGAAAAATAGCAGTTCTTGTGAGAACTGCAGGGATTAATGAAATTAAACTAAATGGGATTCATTACCAATTGATTGTTTTACTTTTTTTCTTAATTTAACATAATAATAGCAATCAGACTGGGCCTCTCTTAATCAAATTATACATATACGAACTGATTTCTCCAAACTAATTAAGTGATAATATGCAGTTAGAAAATCATTTATATTGTTACATTTAACACTATACCAGTGCTACCAGAGAATGTAGTTAAAATAATTTTTTAACATTTCTCTACAGACAATGAGGATGAAAGACATGTCAAAAAATTCTTATTTTGACATAAGGAGTTTAAATTAATGCCATGATACAAATCAATCTAAAATTTAATCTCTCAAAATAATTATTATCCCACAATATTGTTCAACACTTAAGATATAAGCCATAATCTAGAACATACAAATCCATTATTTGGCTTATTTTTCCCCCTCACAACCATCTAATACTTATGGATAAACAGATTTCTTGGAAATACAGTTCTGACCTTTTCAATAAATTTTCCATTTGTCCTTTTATGTGAAAAATTTACCCCAAATTTCTGCATCAAGTTTTTATGCAAAAAAACATCTTAGAAACACATGTACTATAAACTATATTCTGGAAAAGAATATAAAATAATTAAAAACAGTCTTATGCTTAGTTCCACATTTTATCCCATATTTGAACATCATGTAAACCGTCTAATTTTAGGCATAAGATTCTTAAATTGACTAATATACTCAATAAATACATCTATCCTTCTGTTTGTTGATATAATTCCAAATAAAATAAAGATTAATATTAACTAATACAGTAGGAAATTAAAATATTTTCTGGTTACAAAAATTATTTTGCTTAAAGAGGAAAACTCTCAGGCAAATATAAAAATGAATTATTTTTTCAAAAGATACTTTTAATACTATTCTTAGAAAAACTAAAATTGAGAAATTTCCAAACTGGTAAAGACTTCAAATAACCTAACATGGGACTCCTAAGTACTCAACAGTTTTTCCTCTAGCACTCCATATAGATGGCACATATGTTTTTAAGATGTCTTCTTATATTGAAATTTAATGTAAATTTTTCTTCTCTCTTCCCCTTTCATAACCAATCCTTTTTCATTCCTACCCAAGCTCTGTTAAAAATTTCCATATGCAGATATAAGAAAATAAGAGTTGGGTGAGTGAACAGAATTATTACATTAAGTTGTCTAACTGGAATTTTAAATAACAGTTGTGCAAAATACTTTGAGAATTACTAGTGATCTATTTTTACTTTACTCACAATCTAGCCTTTTAAACTAGGAAATGTATATTTTTTTACAATATTTAAATTTCAACAAAAGCAAATTATCAAGACTCAAAATAACTGAAGATTTAAAGAAAGGTTGTCCTGGTAACCAAATATTGGTGGGGTACTAACTGACATCCAAGGCAACTAGAGGAGAGAGAGAGAGATAAGATGAAGGCTTGGCATTCTCTGATCATCTCATTATTGTTCTAATGAGGAACTTTGCTCTGGGAATATCATCTCAGCTACTTTCACATCTTTTGTGCTACTCCCTTCATCTCCCTTTCAGTTCTTAATTAGGCCTTAAAGAGCTCACACTGCCCTTTCAACTGGCTACTGCTCCTGTTTAAACACTGCTTTCACAGACAGGTGTTGGCACTAGCATATAAGACATACAAACTTAATTACAAAATACTATGTCCAGAAGGGGAAAAAAATATAACTTGGTGGACAGCTATTATTGAAGAACTTGAGGTATATTACTTCAAACATCTTATAATCTTCAACATAAAACTTGTTCAAATACTTTTTTCAATAACGATCAGTACGAGGATGAGCTTTCTCCTCTTAATTGTATCTTGCAGTAAATTAACAACACCTAGTAATCCTTTAACTGTCATTTAGACTAGTTAGTATTCCAGAGAAAAATAATCACACATCAAGGATTCTTTTATCACCTTTAAATCCCTTAACTAAAACAATTTTCACATTTTATTTCTTTAAAGAATTCTAAGGATGCTTTTACAGCAATAAATTACAAGCTTTGGAAAAGTACATTTACAAGCACATAGAAATTGTAATTAAGGTTACTTAATAAACAATAGCTGCACATTAAATCGATTTTTTGATGTCGCATTTTGTTTGAGATTAAGTAACCGCCTGATAGAATTCATTTTACTATCTGATCAAAGGCTGACTTCATATATTCTGACGTTTCTCGCCAGTCTGCCATAATATAAAGACTTGAGTATTTATGAAACATCAAAACGTACACATCATGTACATTAAAACGGCAAAAACACAGTACAGAGTCCTCTGCCTCTATAATGTTTTCTACCATTTTAAAGACAAATGACTGCATTTAGAATGGTTTACACAACACCATGGTTTCTTCTCAGCCTATCACACCATAGAAGATTGTGATAGGTTATTGCTTCGAAAAATTCTTATTATACATCTGGATCACACACATTAAGGACAGATGGTTCAAACAGCAACCACCAGCCTCTTGGAATAAAGGCTCTATTTCTGCTATTCAGTGAGAATTTAGTTTCCTACCAAGACATGTGCTCATATTTTTGTAAAGCAACTTATTCTCTCCAGGCTTAGTATAGTATTTAGAATAGACTGAAGATGTACTGGAACTCGGAACAGAGGTTGAAAACTAGACTTCAAATAACAATGAAATGAAGTTAAGATATCTGAATAATCCTTGCAAAATATGTGAGTTAATTTAGCTGGTCGCTACGAAGCCTGTTAATATATTTGGTTTTGTTCTGACTTGGAAGGTAAGTGTCCTAAAGGATCTTTCACACACACTCCTGGTTAAATGGGTCTCTGGCCAGGAAGCTCTTCCTACTGTTAAATGTTCACAAGCAGGTTTATTCTCCCCTCAACCTGATTTACAACAACAGTAACAAAATGCCACTTTCTCCACAGGCTCTTATTTCACAACTATAATGTTGACGTGACATACAGCTTTCATATCGATTTTTAAACAGTCTGCAAACAAAACCTGTATATTCTAAATTGGCTTCAATTATAACTATGTTTGCGTACACTTCCATAGATCATACGTAAGTCACACCCTATGGTATATTAAAGATAAAGTTTGGATTTTGCTTTTTTTCTTTCTCCCTAAATCATCACTAAGCTATAATCTGTGGGTAACTGAGGGATTCAAGGAGACGGAGGCCTTTTTAGAAATGTGCCCCAGACAGAAAGACAGCTTGTCGCTTGGTTTTTGGTAATTCTCTAACCCCCTCTGCAACTTACCGGGATTTTCCTGAGGTCTTCATTACTTGTCGGATTCATATGAAAACTGAGCAATAAAAGACAAACATAAATGTTAAAAGAGTATCATAGTACACATGGGA
Organism: Mesoplodon mirus; assembly: GCF_964341445.2. Taxonomy (NCBI): domain Eukaryota; kingdom Metazoa; phylum Chordata; class Mammalia; order Artiodactyla; family Ziphiidae; genus Mesoplodon; species Mesoplodon mirus. Next base: position 217,860,787 of record NC_138977.1, read on the forward strand.
GGAAACATAAAAACAGAACATTTTAACCAACATTGCAATAACAATTTCTTAACTCCTATATTACCTGAGTGAGTGAAATTTAATCCAGGATGTAAAAGAAAAACAATATTTATTAAACATTCTGAAGCAGCTACAATTTTAAACTTTGAAGGAAAACCCTTCAGTATTATTAGAACTGAAGAACTGTACCTCTAACATGTAGTTTCTAAACATCTTTAAATATAAGCGATTTTACCTAGTGAGATACTTCATAAAATTAAATTCTATAATGTTATTATTCATTTTATATACACACACTCACTTACCTTAGGCCTTCTGATATAAAACTATACAGACTTAAATAAATTTAGGTTGGGAAGACTGTAGACTAAAAGAGTTGAAGCAATCTTTTAAAACAATTATTTCTATAGGAATTAGAAAAATTAACCTTTAAATGTTATCCTATCAAGGAGAATGAATTCGGAGCTGTGTGAACCATTTCTGTCATTAATGAATTTCTAAGTAGCTGGTCTTCAAAATTTAAATACCCAAATGGACCAAAACAAAATGGATTTCTTGCATGCACAGAGGATGGACGAAAACATCACAGCTGAATGCTATAATCGTTTTCTTCTTTGAAACATGTCCATTAGGAAGGGAACTGGAACCAAAAAGCAGATAAACTTCAAAGCCATCTGGTGAGTAAATATTTCATCGTTGCTATTCAAGTTTAATTTTTACCCGGCACTTAAGAGTATTAGCCATTAGAACCTCTACAAAGCATTACTGTCCTAGGAGCCTTTTTATTCCAAAAAAAGACAACTGTAAAATATATTTTTTCATTATCTGTGCTTTATCAGCCAAATAACTGGAATCCTTTGAAGAAATTCACTTTTAACACTTTTGACTGTATGCACAAAAAGTCTGGACACTGCAAAGTATCTATTATTACAAGTACTTATCCCCAGCTGTAAAACTACAGGGCATGCAGGCATGTACAACCACCTCAAGAGAATTTCTCACATATCCAAGGTTTCGTTTGTTATGACTAAGATTTGTAGTACTAGCTTCCAGAACCGGTTGCTGACTTTTTCTACCTAGAACTCCTGTGGATTAATTTGGTATTTCAGTAGAGTTGGGTGACGTGGTAGGGAAGATTGAAACATGTTTTAAATACCTACGATGCACCATTTACAGGCCGACTCGGCTGACACATTTTCTCATTCCCTGTACCTCACCGTCTTTATGGTGTTCTGTATGGTCCCAGACTAGAGTCACTGTACTGGCAAAGTCTCAAAAGCCTGACAGAAAAGTGGCTTAAAAGAAAACAAATACAAACCCCCAATACATTATCATGTGGTAGCCCTAGGCCTAGAGTGCCGGGGGAGCAGCTGATAACACGCAGGTTCTCAGCCTCCCTGATTTTCGGCCCAAGGAGGTCAACACCAGGGACCAGTGGGACTAACGTCTCCCTGCCCCGTGATCTCACAGCATGTTGCTCTCTAATAGGTCAAGAAACGCATTCTGCTGCATCTCTCTCCATCCGACTGTGACATTCTCGAGGACAAACTGATTTACATTCGGTGTAACGGCACTCCGTACTGGTTACGGGCAGAGAAGTGCTCGAGGGCCCTGGAACCAGGTGGTGTGAACTCAAATCCTGGTTCTGCCCTCTACTTACTTGCCTTTGAGTGTGTCTGGGTTCCTTCCTCTGTAAAATGGGGATGGTAACAGGATCTACCATGTAAGACTACTGGGAAGATTAAATGAGTTGACCACATGTAAAACACTCAGCACACTCAGTAAGTTATTTTATTTAATAAACATCTGCATAGCACTTAGAAAGTGCCAGATACTGTGCTAAGCACTTTACCCAAATTAACTCATTTAATCCTCATAACCCTTAAGGTAGGTATGATCTTCATTTTCAAAAGAAGGAAATGAATCACAGAGGGGTTAGGTAGCTTGTGTGAGGTTGTCCAGTGGATGAGTGTTGGAGGTGACACAGTCCTAGCCCTGTTTTCTGCTCACAGATCTACCCAGTGAGCACAGGCCGCACTGCTGAAGCCCTGAACACACAGGACGTGTGGATTAATCTGATGTTTTGAGTAAGCACACAGGAGAGGTGCCCTTGTAGGGGGAGAGCACCCCTGCGAGTTAAATTCTTAGACCACCCAGAGGAAGGAAACGTTCCATTGCAGCATTAGTCAAGGAAGGTCTACTAAGTCAAAGAAACAGTAGAACTTAAAATTACATGACGGTTAGGTTCAGCAGGCCAGAGAAAAAGGACTCTGAAGACACATGCTGTCTGGGGCTGCCGGACGGCGGTGCCACTGCAGGACGCGGAGCAGACTGGCACACAGGCAGCGGGATGGGAAGGAGCCCTTGAAGGGTTGTCATGCAGAAGATGAGGCTCTTAGAGCTGATCCACAGAGCAACAGGCCATTTTTGACAAATTTAATCTTTCATAAATGTTATTTAGATGTTTCATATCTATCCTGTCACATCCTTGAAGAATAAACAGTATTATGATTGTATAAATTTCATTATATGTCTCAGGAAGAAATTATTGAACTGAGAAATAGAAATGCTGGTATTATATTTATTGTAATAAGAGTTTTGAAGGAACAGACATTTAAGACAAAAATTTTATCAAAATCACGAACCTAACCATATGTACTATCCAACGGCTTTAGCCTATGGGGCTAAAGTGAAACTCAGTGACAACCTGCCAAGTGTCTGAGAATTCTCAAGAATGGTCACAACTGTAAGGGAAAGAGGTACAGAGCACAGCGAGCCCCAGCTCTCTGCCACTGCACCTGAGTGTAACCTAAGCTCGCCCACACTCCCCAGCAGCCCAGTGCAGCGATCTGAGGCCAGGGCTCTGGTACTGGCCATTGTCTGGAATCTAAAGGCAGAACCCCGCCCCTGTGTTCGGCTTTATATTCACAAACTGACGTGTCAAATACATGACCAACTCAGTCATTTACAGCTGCTTTTTTTTTGATCTGTCCTTAAGTGGGAAAAAAAAGTTAACTGAACTGGATGAATTTGCTTGGGGAAAAATGTCTCTGTCGAAGTGTGGCACCAATCTGTGCTGTCTTTCTTTCTGGACTGCTTCCGCATGTCAGACAAGATACTGAATGATGTAGTCTGCTCAGCTGAGTTGTTGACAGGTTAAGGAAAATGGTGTTTTTAATCAGGTATAAAAATAAACTTAGACACGCTCACACTGAAAAAGTCTACACAAATTTAAACTTCAGAATTCAAAAAAATTAATTTTTGAAATCAGAACTGAAAGAGTTTGGTCGTAGCAGAGGGTTTTAAAGTAACTTTGAGACTGATAAAAATATTTTTAAAAACAGTTTAAACTAATAAAATGCTTTACCTTAACATTCTGAAGTCTTTAGGTTTAATAAAACCTTATTTTTTACCTTGTGATATTTCCAAATTTTAAAGAATTTTTCCTGGTAAATTCTAAGTTTTAAAATTAACAGTACTCAAATGTATTTCAAGGAATCATTAGTATCTCTTCAATAACGTCACATTAATTTACTTTGAAGTTAGGATAAATACTAAGTAAATTGGTGAAACTTGAAACTGTCCTTCAATTTCTGCTATGGACTAGTCTTCCACAGATAAGCCAGAAAAGCAAGCCTACATTTATAAAGTGATAAAACTGACCACTACAGAAATCACTAAAGGATTTGTCAGTGATCAGAGTTTTCTTCTATGTCCTTCCTTTTCTCTTTTTAAAACTCTTTTTGCTCTCTTTTGGAGCAAGAATACCTAAGAAAGGGAAGCAACTATTAACAGTGGAAAAGTCCCTCATGACAAAAAAAAAGCCCACAGAAGAACAAAGATCTATTAAAACTGATTAACTAGCTGCCTTGTCAGTATAAGACAATGCAAACTGTGTACATTCCTGGCTCTAGGATTTTAAATCTTTCAAGGAGAAGTCACGTAACAACACCTGAAGTTCTTTCCAAGGCATTTAAAAGCAACTGTTATTACATCTTCTACGATACCTCTTTCCAAGCCCTGTTACTGCTGGAATTATAAAGCTAAGTCCACTTTGGCCTACAACTTGACTCATTTTGTATTTAATAAGTCACTTCAAGTTATTTGCAAAATTCAGGAGGTGTCCTGCTTGTCTGGGAGGTGGGGCAAAGAGAGGAAAGCAGAGTGGAGGAGTAATGTTCTTAAACACCATTCAATTTCTTATGGTGTATAGGAAATAAGTATAACTTTATCAGAGAAGAACTTCGGACATTAATTCTTTTCAAAGGAGAGTATCCTACTGATCTTCTTGTTTAGCTGGCAGAGTGGGCTCTGGAGACCTGGAGCTTCACTTTGGTGACAAATGTAGTTGAGGGGGAGGGGTGTAAACTGAGAACTATAACATAATACAAAACCGTTAATGAGTCTGAAAAGAAGAAAAGAAAAATACACCATTTACAGCGAAGCAAGGGCAGAGAGTAATGACACCGGCCTAGCAACGACTGGTATTACTGGACTTGAACCATGGTACCAAGCACGTCTGTGAGGACTCTGCATGTTAACCCACTTAATCCTTGAACAATCTTACAATGTGAATTACAGAAGAGGAAACAGGCACAGCAAAGTCAAGAAGCTTGCTCAAGGTAACACAGTTACTAAGGGGCAGAGTCAGGATTCAAAGAAAAGCAGCCAAAGACCACCATCCAAGCTCTTTAGCCATCAACTGCACCTCTCCCACATGGGGGTTCCAACGTCCTCAGTCCTACTGGGAGCTCAGAGACAGCTGGTTTCAAGGAGGCCAACACAATTCCCTGAGGATTCTTCCAGTCAGAATGACTAAGAAAAGTGCAAGACTTAGACAATCTTAAAGAGACAGAACGAAGGCTGAAAAGCAACAGGTATTGAATTTTTTCCTCTTTGCCTCTCCTGCTCCATTCTGCCCTTCCCTGCACCCCAGAAGGCTGACCTCTGGAAGGGGCAGTGCCTGGGTCCCCTTGCCCACTGGCTTCCAGTTGTGCTCTGCCACTGGGAGGCACCTGCAAGAGACTGGAGGACAGAAAGAAGGGGAGACAGGGTATGTATTCCAGCCCCATCCTACCAACCTCTTCAGTCCCCCTGCTGCACTGCAGCTTTGCCAGTAGCTTCTGTATAGACAGCCACGGCTGTTCCTTCGCACCTAAGCATGGCAGTCCCTTCCGGATACTGCTGGTCCCTAGTACTCTACTATCCCTTCCTTGGTGTCCTAACCCTAGCCATGATATCTTCACTAAACTTTCTTCAATTACTCGTTTTGAGTGTGTCACTTGTTTCCTGCTAGGACTTGAACTGATACAAGAATATATAATAAATGCCAAAAACTATTCACTTAATAATTTAAAATAGGAGAGAAAGAAAGGAAGCCAAAGAAAAACTGCAGTTTTGAAATGGTATAACTGAAGTGACTGGGATTTGAATACTACCGCTGCACGTTTATACTCCGCCTTACAATTTATAACGCATTTTCACAAACGGAGTTTCTCTCAACTGAGGAACAGTAATCAATAAGGTGGGATGCGATCACTCACAGTAAGATCCCATCCAACTGAAATTCCATCTGATCCATCTCACCTTCCGATTCTCCCACTCCCTCACCCCATCAGACCTGCTCTGTGGACCCCCACTGTCACCCCAATTGTTTCCTAACCTGTTTGTATGTCCTCACCTGTCCCACCAGAGCATACTCATAGTCCATTACCCCTCAGATGTTCCACCACTTTTATTTTGCCATCTCTAATCCCTCCCAGGTCCCTCCCAAGTTAACTCCTGCTGTCTTCGTTACTTCACTGCTTCACCTTCTATAACCTGAAACACATCCCCCCCGCCACCGATACTCACGGCCAACAAACGATTTTTACTTAAGGTAACAGCCTCATCCTCTTTAACCTCTCAGCTCCCTTTGATGACTGTTCTTTCTGAGACTCTCCCCCTCTGTGATATGTGGTGGCCTAAATTTTCTCCCATGTTTCTGATTACCTGTCTTCTTCCCCGTTTCACCCTAGGTGGGAAACACTAGCTATTTCTTAACGTTCTGTTTTCAAACCTCTTTTTCCACTCTACCTTGGAAATCACTACTTCAACTGCCACCACTATATGGACGGATGATTGCTAAATCTTTGATCTTCAACCACAATCACTTTATCCTTTGCAATACCGCCTTTACAAATGTCTGTTTAAAGTCTCAGACTGGATATCTTACCTGCACTTAACTTACCTCAAAGTTCTCCCAAACCAATCATCTTGACTTTTCTATCAATTCTGTCTGCTTCTTCCTTCTGGTACAACCAGTCTCCTGGTCACCAACGGTGAAGCCTCAGAGGCACCCCTGACTCCAGCCTCCAGCTTGTACACCTCATCAATAAGCTGCCAGATTCTCCCCATTCAGCTTCTGGACATGGATCTCTCATTGTTTCCTCACTACTCATTTTCACAGCTACCTTTCTGCTCACAAGACCACATGAGCACCTAGACTATAACAGCCCGGACTGCTGTAATAGCCTCCTCTCAGTCTCTGTCACTCCTCCTTTGTCCCATCCAGCCTATGCAACATGGCTGGGTAGGACATTCTAAAGCTAAAGTCTAACCTCAACTATTCTTCTGTCAAAAAACTTCTGGGGCTTCGCTGGTGGCGCAGTGGTTGAGAGTCCGCCTGCCGATGCAGGGGATGCGGGTTCGTACCCTGGTCCGGGAAGATCCCACATGCCGCGGAGCAGCTGGGCCCGTGAGCCATGGCCACTGAGCCTGCTCATCCGGAGCCTGTGCTCCGCAACGGGAGAGGCCACACGGTGAGAGGCCCGCGTACCGCAAAACAAACAAACAAACAAAAAACTTCTGGCCTCCACCTTCCTCTGGAACAATAACAAAATTTCTTAGCCTGGCTTTCAAAGCCTATTGGGCTTGACTATATTTATCTTTCCAAACCTACTGCCCACCACCCAGTACCCAGGTACAACCTATTAAACTGCTCTAAATTTCATATTTTATTTTTAATCAAGAAATAGAAATTTCACCACCTAATTCAAAGAATTAGGATTAAAAGAGAGTTAAAATGGAATGTTTTGTATGACGAAGTGCTATTCCATGTCAGATATATGAACCTAAATACAGACCTTACATAAAAATCAACTCAAAATTGATCACAGACCCAAATGTAAAGCACAAAACTATAAAACTCCTAGAAGATAACACAGAGAAAATGTAGATGATCTTGGGTATGGTAATACTTTTTTAGATACAACACCAAAGGCAGGATCCACGAAACAAAGAATTTATAAGCTGGACTTCATTAAAATTAAAAATTTCTGCTGCGCGAAGAACACTGTTAAATAGAATGAAAAGACAAGCCACAGACTGGGAGAAGATATATGAAAAAGACATATCTGATAAAGGACTGTTACCCAAAATATACAAAGAACTCTTAAAAGTAAACAATAAGAAAAAAAATCCAATTTAAAAATGGGCCAGGGCCTCCCTGGTGGCGCAGTGGTTGGGAGTCCGCCTGCCGATGCAGGGGATACGGGTTCGTGCCCCGGTCTGGGAGGATCCCATGTGCCGCGGAGCGGCTGGGCCCGTGAGCCATGGCCGCTGGGCCTGCGCATCCGGAGCCTGTGCTCCGCAACGGGAGAGGCCACAACAGTGAGAGGCCCGCGTACGGAAAAAAAAAAAAAAAAAAAAAAAAAAAAAAAAAATGGGCCAAAGATCCCAACGGATACAGAGATATACAGATGGCAATAGGCATAAAAAGGTGTTCCACATCATATGATATCAAGGAAAAGCAAATTAAAACGAGATACCACCACACACCTACTGCCATGGCCAAAATCCGCAACACTGACACCACCTAATGCTGACAAAACATGGAGCAACAGGAACTTGTCCCATAGGATCCAGCCATTGCACTCCATGGTATTTACCCAAAGGAGCTGAAATTTATGTCCACACAAAAACCTACACACAAATGTTTATAGAAGCTTTATTCATAACTGACAAAACTTGCAAGCACCCAAGATGTCCTTCGGTAGGTAAACGGATACACTAGTGCATCCAGACAATGGAATATTATCCACTGCTTAAAAGAAGAGTGAACTCCCAAACCATGAAGAGACATGGAGGAACCTTAAATGCGTATTACTTAGTGAAAGAAGCCCATCTGAAAAGGCTACACACTGTATGATTCCAACTATATGACATTCTGGAAAAGGCAAAAACTATGGAGACAGTAAAAACATCAGCAGTTTCCAAGGGTTTGGGGGGAGGGACCAGTCAATAGGCAGAGCACAAAAGACTTTTAGGGCAGTAGAAATACTCTGTATGATACTATAAAGATGAACGCACACCATTATATCAATACATTTGTCAAAAGCCACAGAATATACCACACCAAGAGTGAACCCTAATGTAAACTATGGACTACGTATAACTATGACGTGTCAACGTAGGTCCATCAATTTTAGCAAATGTACCACTCTCCTGGGGAATGCTGCTAATGGGAGAGGCTACGTGTGTGCAGGTAAGATGTATATGGGAAATCTCATACCTTCCGCTCAATTCTGCTGTGATTTCAAACTGCTCTAAAAATGCCCCCAAAAGGCAAGAAACTCCCCACATACCAGGGCAAAAGAAAAAAAGAATAAACAGAGAAAATGAATTTTTTTTAAAGTTTGCATTTTGGGTATCTATCCTAATCCCTGGCCTCCCCACCTCTTTCTACTACAAACTGCTTAAAGGAAGGAATGATATCTCAATCTTTTCAGTCCTAGCATCTGACACAGTACCTAGGGTATGGCAGATGCTTAACAAATGTATGCTGAATAAATTAACAGCCAGTGCTTAATAAAGATTGGGCTAATAGTTGACTGAGTAAATCAATAGTAGGTCAATACAGGTTTCGACAACAAGGTATCAAGTCCCCCAAGAGCAGAGGATATCGTTTTTCCGAATAACAAAGATCCCTTTTATCTAGACCTGACAGCATATTAATGGAATATTTTTCCATTCTTTTTAAGACAGAAAGAATTACTCTGATACTTAAAACTGCCAATATGAATTGAAATAAGTTTCAAATTGGTGACTTCTAATATAATCCATTCAACTAGCCAGTTTATCCAGTTTACCAACCAGGTCTACCAGTTTAGGTATTTGACCACAATACAGATTCAATTGAAAATTTTCTGGTAAATCTTGAAAACATTTATTCCATAGAGGTTCAATGTTAAAGGAGTTTAAAGAAATGTTCTTAATGATTCCTTTTATAAAAGCCCTAAAAAATGAAGTGTCCAAAGAGAGATTCCACTAGTAAACTCAACCTTTAGCACATTTCAATTATGTCTATTACACATGTAAATAGGGCTTAAGAGCCACAGTGCAACTCAGTACTGCTTTTTTCCTTTCTGTTTTTTTTTGGGGGGGGGGGAGTGAGTACCAAATCAAATTAATGCTATTAGAGATTAAAATACTCCATTATCTCTCCTGGGACTGGGCATGCACACTAATACTGTGATGGCAAAACAGAACCTAATTCATAAATGTCTATGGGGATTAACAGTCATTTACTTATTATTATTCTCACAGGATATCTTTTATGAGATCTCGCAGGCAAGACAATTAGGAAATTGTGGTCAGTGACACCAATGATCATGGACAGCAAATTCAGACCTAGCTGCTTTTCCATCATGAAATGGTAATGACGATAACTGTTGAAGAAGTCCTAAAACTTGAAGACTGAAAGATATCCATGAAATTAAGGCATGTTTCATCAAGAATATCACATTCAATCAAGTTTAACTTACTATTTTCTCCTGGTGAAGAAAAGAAATGATTATTTAAAAAACAATCAAACAATTCACAAATTTCCAAACATAATCTCTATGAATCCCAAAAATTCTCCATTTCTTTACAACTAAGCTTCTCAAACTTTGTTCTCTTTAGTACCCCTGATCCATGAGAATAAATCTGACAACAAGCATAAAATTGCCTTGACATCTCAAATTTAACTTAAAAATTCAGGTAGATTTTTACGTTTTACTCCCTATCGTAATTGTGCTTCTCTTAATAGAAAAAGAATCTTTTCTCCTTAAATCTTTAGGAACCTTGTCACTCTGGGAAATTGTGTTGTGATTATCCTGTTGCTCTGAGTAGACCCTGGTCCACTGTCTGCCATATATCCACTAGAGTCTATTTGAGGGTACAGGGGAGTGGAAAGCAAGTTCTGTTTACTGTGGAAGCCAAACAGTGAAACTGGACAGAAGTGATGAGAACACGGCATCAGGGACATTGACAGGGCCTGATGGAGCACAGGTTCTGTCTGCGATCAAGGCCAACCCAGCATCCTTGATCAGCCTTTTCCTATGAGGAGAGGTTGAGGACAACCTGGGCAGAGGTAACTCTTCCAGGAAGGTGGGGGCGCGAAGCAAGTTGGCCCACAACACCCTTGGCCAAAAGTACCACAAGCTGGCTCTGTACCCAGGACGAAGCCAAGCTCTGAAAAAGAAGCCTTGGTGCCCTCTGGTCACCAGGAAGGCCTCCAATGTTCAAGGACACCCTGCAATGCGGCCCCTGGCCAGAAAGCAACTGCTTCCGTAACCTGTCATCTCTGCAGACCCTTCAAGGAGAGGCACTCAAGGCAACCAGACTTCCTAGGGCCCCTCCATTGGGTGACACAAACCCCAAACTCCTGTGTATCCTCCTTGGAAGCAGAGCTGCTGGGGTGACTGGGGGATTTCTGGCCATGCTACACCCTAGGCTGAAAAGCCCAGCCTTAAAACATTCTTGGCAAGTAAGAGCTGGTTTCGCAGGGCTACGAAATTGATAAAATTTTGCTAGAAAAGAATTTACTGTTTTGTGTAAAGATACTCTCTCCAGCCCCCTCCCCAAAATAGATAAGTATAATGATTTTACTGGAAATTATACATTATACTATCTCTCAGAACATTGAGCTCGGAGACTACTCGAGTAGAATCTTATACTCTTGGTTAAAAAACAAAGACCGGGGCTTCCCTGGTGGCGCAGTGGTTGAGAGTCCGCCTGCCGATGCAGGGGACACGGGTTCGTGCCCTGGTCCGGGAAGATCCCACATGCCACGGAGCGGCTGGGCCCGTGAGCCATGGCCGCTGAGCCTGTGCGTCCGGAGCCTGTGCTCCGCAACGGGAGAGGCCACAGCAGTGAGAGGCCTGCGTACCGCAAAAACAACAACAACAAAAAGAACAAAGACAAAAGAGTGTACTTTCACTGACAAAGAGATGAAAGAGCCAACTTCTGAACCGTGGTTGGAAGGGATATACTACTACCTGTGTGAATTTCCTAAGGCAGGGACCCTCTTCCCAAAGGGGGCCCTGAGGAGCTTTTGGTAAGTGGCATTTATCCTTCTTACTATGATCGTTCTGAACAAGTTAATTTGAACTCAGTCCTGCGAGTTTCTGAAAACCTCATGACCCTTTACGGTAAAGCCACAGCTCAGATATTTACCCTGCACTGTCCTTAATAGTGCTATGCGATAATTTCTGGACACACCATTTTATAGCAATACATCAATTAGAATACCCTGGCCTTGAAAGTCATAAAGGAAATTTTCTACTTAATACAGGGAATACTTGTACTCAATTTCAATGTGGTTCAGTTTATTTCATCAAAGATTATTACTGAACATACATCTTGAAAAAAACTTTTATCCAGTGTATTGTTTTCTACCAAATGCAGGTCCTTTATCAGTCAGTGAAAAACATGAGCTCCTAAGTTCTTTTATTTACGGTTTTTAAAGTTGAGAATATATTGTTACTTGTAAATAATTTCATTTAACTTATTTAAACCAATTGTTACAGATTCTGTAGATGCTTTGTAATGAGATCATAGCAAGAGCTACCATTTCCAGGTTTACCATGTGGCAAACCTACCTTCGGCACTTTATGTGCCTTACATCATTTAATCTCTTCCACAACACCAAGGTTGTTATTCCATTTTACAATGAGGCTTAGAAAGGCTAAGTAAGGTCATATAGCTATTCCAAAGACTCAAATCCAGACCTGAGTCCTAAACCTGAATTCTTAAACCTATCCTGTTTGCTTTAGGATATTCTACTATTACTGTATTTAGATATTCTATTATTATATTTATACTCTCATGTAACACTGAAAAATCCTCAGGTAGAAGTAGTTAATCAAATATACCTTCTGAATCAAATACTAAATTATGTTTGGTATGATTTCCATTTTAAATTTATTTGGGGCATTTAATTTCTTTTAAAGTGAAAAAAATCTACATGAAACAATATATTGTATACCTCAAGTAAACAAAATATGTGATTAACCTGAATACCCCCATTCCCACACCAGGCTCCACAACAAAGAGGTTGTTATACTTAATGCAGAGCTGCTGCAGGGCACTCACTAATTGGCTCCTGGTAGCCTAAAGTAGCAAACATACTTCCTCAGGAACTACCAGGCAGGGAATGACAGACAAAGACTATAGCTCCAACTAGAAAAGCAATGGTAAAATTACTGAGTAGTTAGCAGACAACTAATGATATAACAGTACACAGTCACAATTTATAAAACAGTCCTTCAAAACGCCATCTCACAAGTTTTAAAATAAGCTTTCTCGCTATTTACTAAAACAATTGTCTATCTGCTCATTCCCCAACGCAAAAAATCATGTTCAATGGTCAGGAACAAAAGTTCAAAGGCCTCTTCCTTGAAGAAGCATCTCCCAATTTCTAGCAAGCTGTTCCTCTCCCTTCCCGCAGCAAATGCTGTGTTCAACACAGTTCACTCTGCCTGGATCACAGGTCACTGCTTACACATCCCTCTCCCTAGTTTATGAGGCTACTAGTAACCTATGAATCTTATCTTCAACCCATCCACTCCTAGCCCTAGTAGAGTTTTACAAACATGCTTGTGAAAATAATTTTAAAAATTGGCAATTTGAATTAAGTTTTATCCTGGACAAGTTGATCCATGTAATTGCTATTTAAGTGGTATTAGCACTTTTGTCAGAAAGATATCTAAGCTTAAAATAAATATATAAAATACATAAAACATTTTTACTTGATGTATAATATATTCAAAGTAGTTACATAATACTGTCGTTTAATATTTATATTAATTCTTACACATTTACATTATAATTATTATCTGTCATATAATAATACTGAATTATATTTAACACATCAAATAATCAGGTAACACTACCACCATATATTAAATATATAGAAACAGCACCCGTATTTTAAAAATTAAAGCTTTATTGCTATGAAAAAAAGGTAACCACAGGTGATATGGTCACAGTAGTCCAAAAGGAAATGTTCTAAACATAGAAGCAGGAGGTCTGGAAAAGTGGTATACAGAAGTAAGGGAAAAGTATAAAAGAAAGAAGTTATTCTCTTAGTGAGAAGCTAACAAAAGGGGGCAAGGTTTGGTAAAGCCAAAAACCACTGGAGAGAAATACATGGAGTAATTACAGTGTTAAGGTGAACACATTTTCAATGCATTAAGTCCACAAGCAGTTACAGAACACATTCTTGTGTTCAAAGAAGCCAAAGTATTTTCCAGCTTTCAAAAACAAATTCTCAAGAACTGTTATTATGTTGATACTAACTTGCTTGCCTCGAATAACTCAAAACACGTAATTCCTATTCTCTAAAAACAAAATTCTAAAATAAACAAGACAGCACCTCATTAAAAACACAAAAAAACGTAACCCTCTCCATCAAGACTGAAATGCCAAGTTTGATTCAAGACTACAGACCTGACATTGCTGTAATACAGTTTTTACAGTACTGTGATTCGTCAAATTGAAGACACCGATTGAAGACACATCATTGGAATAATCCTCCTTGTTTTTTCTCCTTTACTAGTCCCCCACCATCCCTCCCCTCCACACACACACACACACACACACACACAAGCAGGATGGTTAAATCCCAGCTATATTAGCCCAGAAATGTATCTCAGAGGTTCCCTTCTTCTCCATCCTCACTGTCAAGTGACCTCCATCAACTCTCACCTCAACAATCACGGTAACTTCCCAACTTGTTCTCTTGCCCCAAAGCCTCCTCCCTGTTCCCACTCCTGGCCCCAGCAGATACCCCCTCCGGCATGCTACTGAGTTATCTAAGATATTACTCTGATCATATCACAACCCAACTGAAAAGTCTTTTCATAGTACCCCAATGCCTATACAATGTCCAGTCCTGAGCATGGAATTCAGACCTAATATTTACATGCCTGCTGTTATGAGCTGTAAGAGCAGGATTTATATCTTAATAACCTCTGCTGTCCTTGTCTATAGCAAGTATTGCTCTATCTTATTAAAGTACTGCTGTTCATCCAAAAATAATGAAAATGAAAATATCATTTGATCATCAGATCTGAAATTCAGAAAAAGTCATACTGATGGCCTGGAGCAGCCACACATCGGAAGCAATGGAATGAATCAGACCTGCAGGGCTTTCTTCATATTCTTAATCTTCAGAGTATAACATGTTTATAATAAAGGTTTGCTGACTGGGAGTTTTCTGAACCAGAACTCGATTCATACCCCAACAATTTCAAATTTACACTGGAAATGATTAGACCAAGTATCTGAAATTGGGACTCTCAAGTCTCAGACTTAAAGGTACCATAAGAGCATGACTGGAGGGACCTTTGCATATTATGTAAAAACCAAACTGAGGAAGGACAGTCTTCTCTCTGCCCTAGATCCTGCCAGTCTTCAACTGGACAAGGAAAGTAGACTGCCAATTTGGAATAGACAATTTTAGCCAAGAGGCCACAGGTAAAAAGTAAACGGAATAAAACTCTAAATTTAGAATCACGTAATTTATGTCTCTCCAATGTATTGCTCTTAAAATATACATGTTCATTAATGCCAATTAACGAAGATTATTAATCTACATGTAACAAGCTTCTCTGCTTGTTGATTTTGCAAAGAAATAATCCTCTCAAATTCTATCTTAAAGCAAAAAATTTATATATGATTTACAAAAATTAGTGCATTAAGGTCATTGGAATATAATCTTAATACTCTCCTATCAGAAACTTCACGAAGACTTACATACTACATCTTGTATTTGATCGTATCATAACAACCTGTTCTCTTTAACTATTGGACTTGCTATGTGTTATCCTGTGTCCAGTGCCTAAGAGCTCGTTAATTACCTAAACTATATCTCCATAGGTCTTGTTAATTACCCGTCTCCTGTCTCAGAGGACCTTGTTAATAACTTGTACAGTCTCTCTAAAGAGGTCCTAACAACACATTAAAATTAAAGATGCTTTTCTTTTAGCACCTGTCAAGTGCTGTAAATTGAGAAATTTTCACATCAGTTTATTAGCCTACAGTAGTTTTTGTGGATTTTTTTGGCTTGTTTTCTTCTCTCACAGATTCTCTGTGTATCTCAATCTCTCAGCTCAAAATAATAATAATGATAACTTAGCAAAGTCTGTCTTTTTGTTAGAGCTTTTATTGTTTTCAATTTTGAAGTCTATAAATATCAATTTGCATTAGTAAGTTAGCAAAAGGATGGCATGGCTGGTGTCTGCAAATTAACCCATGGGGAGATGTACCAATTAATGAGAGCTATTATAATGAGTATTAGGATGACAAAGGGTAAAAAAGTTTCAAGTAGTATCTGGGGAGTTAAGCATAAAAGTTCTAGTTAGTGTTAAGGGAACTAATCACATCGCATATTTCATGCTCCTAGTCATTGTTTCATTAGATACATTCTGTAAATCCCTGGGCACTAATGGATTAATGGCTCCAAAAATCATGTCAAGTTTTTGTTTTCTGTCTCATAAATGAAGCTACAAGTTTTCAGCTGAGTAAAAGATTTATAGGTTGCTATGAATAACAGGGAGATTATCTTTAATATTAGACAAATAAGGATAAAAAATAAATATTGCTATTAAAGTAAACCTTATGCAGGATAAGGTTTATTAAGCCAAAGACTGAGCTTTAAACTTATACAGGAAAAATAAAAAATGTCCATAAGGAGCATTATAAAAATGAAGGTTTTAAATCTATGAATAGGTCTTTTCTTTAGGATCATCTGTTTACTATAACTTTTTAAAATAAAAATATAAGTCTACAGTAAAGTCTCTTTTATGGACATATTATACAACTTCATAATAATGGTTACATGCTTAAAAGCCTATGGTGGGGCTTCCTTGGTGGCACAATGGTTGAGAGTCCGCCTGCTGATGCAGGGGACGCGGGTTCGTGCCCCAGTCCAGGAAGACCCCACATGCTGCAGAGTGGCTGGGCCCGGAGTGGCTGGGCCCGTGAGCCATGGTCGCTGAGCCTGCGCGTCCGGAGCCTGCGCTCCGCAACGGGAGAGGTCACAACAGTGAGAGGCCCGCGTACCGCAAAAAAAAAAAAAAAAAAAAAAAAAAAAAAAAGCCTATGGTGATGTTTGATTTGAGAAAATTAGAGACACATTTAAATATACATTCTAGATAACTAATTTTTTTGCAGCTTTTAAGAAAGGTATGGTACAATCATCACCGGAATTGATTAAAGAAAGCAGGGACGGAGGAAGGGAAAAGAGAAGTAGGTTAACCTGATCCGGAAAGGAAAAGGCATACTATCATGCAAAATTATAAAATATTAGTGATAAATATGAGATCGTCATCTCAGACACTATTTATGTACTGCCCTAAAAAATACCTCTTTGGCCTGAGTCCAGAGCAAAGAAGTAGACAGGTTCTTCCACAACAAATACTGCAAAAGGAAATATATGCATACATGCTCTAATAAAATCAATGATACCAGGCATGTTATTATACAACATACCATTAAGTTCTCGTAGCGCAACTAAGAGTTTGCTACGTGGTATATTCACAACTACAACAAGGCAGAAAATAACGAAGGGAAGTGTGTTCTTTGTGCAGGTCATAAATAGAAGGATGTTCCCAAAACAAAATTCTCTGGTAAAAATATCTCCCGTAAGGTCTTGCTCTCCGATGAGCTACCTCTAACATCAAACAACATTCCTCATCCTACAGAGTATGCTTATGTTATTGACTATATTTTTTTAAATTTCAGAATAAGACATACACCACAAATTTTCTCCTTATATTAATGAACTCTCTTAATTAACCAGGAGGTATTCTTCAGTCCTAAACTGGAACCTCAGAAGAATATACCTCACAAATGTAGTCTCTTCAATTTATTATAGGTAGCATACAAACACAGGCATATTTTTAAAATGTTGTTCATCACTACTGATGCCTTGGTGTTACCTGAATCCTGAAAAACAATCCATCCACAGATGCCATAAATACTTAACAGTCAGACATTTCTGCCTGGTCTTCAATGCCTAAGTAAATTTAGATGTTTCTTAACCATTCAACCAAATCCATACTCTTCTCCACACCCCGTTTTAGTCAAGCCGATCTCCTCACTGATCCCTTTACTTAGTTAGGGCCCTGTAGACAAAGCTAATATGACTAAACTGTCCATTGAACTATGACTTTACCAGCATGACTCCTGATTCCTATTCATAAATAAGTACTTACTGAACTTTTATGAAATAGATGATATAATTTCGATCAACAATTTTTAAGCCTGAGAATCAGCAGAAGTTTTTTTTCTTTAAATGTTGACTTTTATTTCAGGGCCTACTCACTGAAGATTCTAATTCAGCCTGAGGTAGGACCCAACAAACCGTAGTTAAAAAAAAAAAAAAAGCCCCAGGTGCCCTCAATGATCAGCACTGATGACATGCAGTGATCTAGGTGCTGCAGGCGCCCACAAAAGAAGATTCAGCACAACTGTTCAGCAGTTGATACAGGTTAGTTGGGACAAACTAAAACTGAGACACAGTGAACATCATACAGCAATTATATTCTATATCAGCAGAATTCCACAGAAGGGAACACTATGTTATCAATCAAAATAGGATTAAAGAGTTTTCAACATCAAGGCGAGCTAGGCTTAGGACACTCAGAGATGAGTGAAGAGTGCATTCCACAGCTGAGCCAAGGAACAGAGTTGGCCAGGCTTATAGGGAAAGCAGGGTAGAGAGGTGCAGTAAGGAAATGAACTCACCTGGCACAGAAAGGTGAGGAATTGTGAAAGAAAAGTTGGGTAGTTAAGAAAAGCCTAAAATACAATAATCCTTGAAAATTAGGAACAAGAGTTTGGATTTGGTGCTGCACACCAGTGGTTCTGAAAGGTTTCTGAATTAGGCTTTCTTAAAAAGAACAAGAGGCACTATGGCCTCTGTGCCGTAAATGATAAATAATAATGATGCTAAGTGCTATAATAAATAAATGCAAAAATCACAGTAACTTAATATTCTGAAAATTTATCATTCAAGACAAGGTTCAACAGTTATTCTTGTTTATCAGGTGGCCTTCCACATGCATTCAGGGACCCAGGTTGTCCCTATCTTATGGCTCTGCCCTTCTTAAAGACCTCCATCCAGCTAGTACAGGGTTCAGCAAACTATCTCTGTAAAAGGTCAAATGATAAATATTTTTGGCTTTGTAGGTCATACAGTCTCTGTCATAACTACTCAACTCTACCATTATAGCACAAAAGCAGCCATAGGCAAATGGGCAAACTGCACTCCAAGAAAACCTTATTTGCGAAAACAGGCAGCAAGCCAGATTTGGCAACCTTCAGCCTAGGGTATGGAGGAAGACAGGCAATATGGAGGACTGTATAGGAGGTTTTCATGGGACTAGACCTGAAACTGGTATACAGTCATCCCTCGGTATCTGTGGGTATTGGTTCTAGGACCCCAGGAGATTACTCAACTCTCTGGATGCTCAAGTCCCTTATATAAAATGCCATAGTATTTGCATGTAACCTACACACATCCTTCCCATATACTTTAAGTCACCTCTAGATTACTAACAACACCCAGTACAATGTAAGTGCTATGTGAATACTGTAAATACAATGTAAATGCTGTGTAAGTAGCCGCCAGCATGCAGCAAATTCAAGTTTTACTTTCTGGAACTTTCTAGAATTTTCTCCCCAAAATATTTTCGACCCGAGATTGATTCCACGAATGCAGAACCTGGGGATATGGAGGGCCCACTGTACATCTCTTCCACTAAGTCTTCAATAAGCCAGAACTTGGTCACATGTCCCCACCTAAGTGAATGGTCTAGCTGTGTCTCTGTAAAAAAAAAAAGGGAAATCTGGTTCGGTGAACATACCCACCTATTTCCATTTTCCAGAAGGAAAATAACCCAGTATTAAAGAAGAACTGGTTGTGAACAAATTATTGAAAATGGTATAACAAACATTCAGGAATATTTGTTTTTGGAAAGTTAATTACTGCTGATGCAAAAAATCATTATTTTACAAATTGTAGGGTTAACCACATAACAAATTAGTTGATACTGATTCTGCTAAACTACCTGTGATTTGTAATTAAAAAGCAAGAGGAACAGCAATTTTAAAACACAAACAACTCAATACCAATAGTAAATTAAGAAAAGATTTTCCTGAAAATTATAATGCCAGCTGCCCTTTCACATACATGTGTAGTAGGACTTTTACAGCATGCCAAGTGTTAGACAGTGTCCAGACTTCTTAGAACTGGCATCCAGGACACACACAATACGGTACACTCACCACACCCAATTCAGTGTTCTCTGGGTCCACAGCTAAACCACATTTCTTAACTGGCTGCACTCAGGTTGGGACATGACTGAGCGCTGCCCAATGGGACACACGTGGAAGGAGTGGGTACCACTGCCAGGCCTGGCACATAAAGACGTCCCACATGTGATCCTCCACTCTCTCTCCCTGCTGCACGGCCTTGGAGGATGGGTGTTAAAGGGTGGCATCACAAGAAGGAAGGAGCCTGGTTCCTCAGCAACTGTGTTGAGCTGAGCAATAGCATGGAACAAAGCAGCCACTTCTTCCAGCCCCGTCTCAGAGAATTCGACTGTGACAACAAGGAAAAATAAACTTTTATGGGAGAAACCAGTGAGATCTGAGGTTGTTTACTGCAGCTGATAACCTATCCTAATGAATACAGAGTTCTTAACAAACTCCAGAAATACGTTAATTAGGATGTGAATATTAAACTTCGGTAGTCCCTTAAAACTCACTTAGATTTTAATCATGTTTAGCTGTATATACAAATGCACACACCTGCCTTTATGGATCTGTTGTTGGTGTTGGCAGGTGTCTCAGTGTTAGCCCACACTGAGCTGGAAGCAGGAGACTAAGGGAATGAGAGAATGAAAGTAGCATTTTAGGAAATCCATCTGCTACACCGGGTTCATTTATTCAAAAAATGCTTTCCAATACCAGCTACTTCCCATCATGCTGGGGATGAAGGGTTGAAAGGTGAATGAAATGCAGGCTCTGCCCTCATGTTGTTCATGGAGGTGAGAGGGAGAAAAAGTGGCTGGTCACATTAGTGAACAATGAGAGATGCCCACAGAAAGGAAGATCTAGGTAAGAACATGCTGCAGCACAAGGAACAGCTACCTCTTCCTACAAGAGTAAGAGAGGCTTCAAAGAAGTGGGGGTAGGTAAGAGGAAAGAGACTGAGAATTAGTCCCTGCAGGGAAAGGTGTTTCAAAGAGCCCTGCCCTTTGTTGAAGTAACCCAACAAAAAGCCTAACTCATTTCCTCTCTCAGTTTTATGTAAGACTATGGGTCTATTCCAAGAACAGAACCAAAATGCAGTAATTTTTGTGATTACTAGGTGATTTCTTCAGGTGGACTTTACTTACAAAGAAATAAAAACTCTAACTTTCAAGAAAGCGTTCCTTAGTATTTAAAATTTTTTTGGCATAAGGAAAATTCTGCGGTTGTAATCATACACATTATTCACCCAGAGGGTAATAATATGGTTCCTGTGTACCTGCAATCACAGCGGAGACAGTTCACTAAAGAACAAAATCCAGTTCCACAGCTACCCTTCACTTTGTTCAGCATTCTCAAAAACATCAGTCACAAGTGTCCAAGAGAGGACTTCCCTGGTGGCGCAAGTGGTTTAAGAATCCGCCTGCCAATGCAGGGGACACGAGTTCAAGCCCTGGTCCGGGAAGATCCCACATTCTGTGAAGCAACTAAGCCCGCGCGCCACAACTACTGAGCCTGCACTCTACAGCCGGTGAGCCACAACTACTGAGCCCACGTGCCACAACTACTGAAGCCCACGCGCCTAGAGCCCGTGCTCCACAACAAGAGTAGCCACTGCAATGAGAAGCCCACGCACCACAACAAAGAATAGCCCCCACTCGCCGCAACTAGAGAAAGCCCATGTGCAGCAACGAAGACCCAATACAGCCAAAAAAATAAATTAGTGAAAATAAATTTTTTAAAAAAAGAGTCCAGGAGACTCTGTAAATGGATCTTATTTAGCACTACAGAAAAAAATAATTCACAGCATGTGTCCTAGTGATGTGAGTCTATAGCTTCAAAAGTGCATTTGGTTTAGATGTTTAGGTGAGAAATCTAAAATGTCCCATATAACTGAGGAATGATACTGGGAGGATAAATATGAATAGACCAAACTACCTCAGACTATATCCTTCCTAATTCCACTCGAGACAAAGTTGCTTTCCAAGAATCTGAACTGCACTCTCTTCCTAGATCTATTTATATTCAAACCTTATTTTTTTATACTATTAATTAGACCTCCCCCTTTATTGCAAATGTTTTACATTTATCACAAAGATGGTTTGCGACACAAAAAGGAAGAGTAACTTCGCAGGAATCTACAAATGTTTCTGTTCTTATAGCTGGCATCTCATGAATACGAAGAAGAGAAATTCTTAAAGTTAAAAAACCTACTGTTTTTCACATATTTGCAATCATTTTATACAAATATCATGAAACAGCTCTAATTCTGATACAGTATTAATATTGAAGTAACCCAAAACAAAGCCTGAATTTCACAAAATGCCACACTCACTTTTAAAACATTAATTTTTAAGTCCACATAAATAAGCCCAAGTATAAGGCAATTAAAAATTTGAGGATACCTATTTTTCCATATGCTGCCATAATTTAAAAATTATTTTCCTATCGTTTCCCATTTTTCTTGCTTTTCTTTGACTCTAACATTATGTAAATTATCCAATCTCTAAGTTATCTCAGTTCTTTATAGTCATCTTCTTCAAAAAAAGTTCAGTTAAAGAGGGGAAAAAAGCAAATACATTTCTATTTACCTCTGTAGTTTAAGACTTAACGCAATATGTGAAGTACACTATGTAAAATACCAAAATGAAATGCTTGAGAATAGCATAACAAAACCATGGACTCTTCAATAAAATATTAATACCATAGGATAGAAACATATTTCTTTGGAGTACGGTCTATAAAGAAAACTGAACAATACTTTCTAAAGCCACAGCAAATACCCATTTACTGATAAAAGAAACACAAACTTGCCCTGGAAAACTCCAAATGCATGTTTTAGAAGATCAGAAGCAGAAGACAGGCAGGAGATCACAAGCCTAAAAGGGCAATTGTTTAGTACAATTTTCTGTTTATAGTAGGACAACACAAAGCACTGTTCTTGAACAAAGTATGACATGCCAATGTAAACAGCAACCACCGTTTATGGGTTCCCTATTTGGGGCCTGGCTTTGTACCATGTACTTTATCATTTATCATCTCCCAATCCTATCAAGTAGGTAACATTTTCCTTATTTCAAAGATGGAGATGCTGAAGTTGAGAGAGGTCACAGAGCTACTGAGCCAGGTTTCCCACTGGGGTCTGAACACCATACGTCCTTGCCTTGGGAAAGAACGTCTATGTTACATGGCAAACAGTCTACCATGCTCTTCCATGATGATTGCTTAAGATTCCAATAAATTCATCTTACTCTTTGCTTGAGGTTTCCTTAATCAGCTATTCCACCATTCACTTCTGCAAAATCCATCATTTTATTTAAACCATACAGTTCCAACCTGTACTAAGGAATTAGAAAAGTACTATTACATAACTGAGAACAGATTTTGAAAATCTAAGCCTTATCATGATAGATTATTTCTATAAGTCATCATTACAGATACTCTTTGATGTATTTATAGTACCCACAAGGTTCACTGAATTCCAATAAACATTCACAAATAAAAACTACTCTAAATAGTCATTTAATAAGGATAGTTAACACCTATTATGAAAACCATTAATACTTAAGCCAGCATTTCTTAAAGAATAGTCCATAGGCTGCTATTGGTCCATAACTAATCTCCGGAAAATAACATCTAGAAACACAACTTATCACCTAAATTTCTGGCTTGAGTTAACACCCACTGGTGATTCACTCCCACTATGTCTCATCAAAAGCTATGTTGTTTTCTCTGTAAGTTTCGGTGAGCTTCTGGCTAACATAAGTAGAAATAAACTACAGCGGGGATTAAGAATCTTTTATCCTTCTAAGATAAAAAGTTCAATTCCAAAGATGTATGCAACACTGCCCGGCTCCAAAATTAATTATAAAAATAAGATAAGAATTTTTTTTTCAAGTAAAATAAAAGGAATTTAAAAAGGATATTTGATACTTTCAAGTACAATATTTTCCAAAATAGCACAATCTCCCCCTGTTAAGCTTACCTTGAAGATGGCATTATATTTGAAGCCCTGAATTTTGTTGTAAACGGATTAGTTGACTCATAATCAAAATAGTCCTGACGATTTTCACTAAACGCATTAGGTGATTTCAAGTCACAAGGGCTATCAGATCCCCCATTGTTAAGTCTATCAGATCTTCTGCTGTCTTTTTTTCCAGTCACTCTTTCAAACAGGCTAACTTTCTCCCTTTTTTCTCTTTTATTTTCTTTTCTTACTTCAGTTGATTTTGAAAATAAATTCACGCTGCTGTCCCATGATTCGCTGCTTTCTTCAAATGGATTTTTCTTCCTTGGCAGTGTTGCAAATTTTTGGGGTAATGAAGCAGTCACATTTGTAAATGGGTCATTTTGTCTTCCGAAAGACGATTCACCTTCACCCACACTGCTGTCAGGTTGGTTCATTTTAGAAGTATCAAAGCTTAATGTTCTTCTGTGTGGAGATCTGAGACTTCCTGCAAACAATTTTGTAGTTAGTACATAATCAGTGACACATTACATCACACTATTTGACACGTTCTGTGTGCACACTGCTGTTTTTAGAATGAGAGCAATTAGCTATTTAAAGATACTAACCTTTTAAAATAATCAAGGAAAACAACTTTAAAATGCTAAGGTACAGCGGTATGTAGGCTAATAACAATTAGTATCTTGCTAGACAATTAGTAATTTACTCAGCTCAGAAAGAAACAATCACAAAAACAAATTATAATGTCAAAACTAAAGGTTCTGCTTGGCATCATAGTACTATAAATTCTCAGACTTTTTTTCATCATTAGCATTAAATTTACTTTCTTACTTCTGAACATTAAAGGTTTCTTTTCTAGGAACTTTCTGATGAAACGGAATATTCATTTATGCTTCAGGCTTTTGAGACAGGAGAAACGGCAGTTAAGAAAAAGAAGCCAGGCCATGAAAAGAAACCAAGACTCATTTTTATTCTCTAATAATATAAATACAGTACTGAATGCAGACAAGCTCTGCCTTTAATAAACTTACCAATTTTGAGTACAGTAGGTACTCAATAAATATTTGATGACTAAATTTAGAAAATACTAGCAAGAAACTCCAATTTTTATTCTCTAACTTTGAAGTCAAACTTTAAAAATTAAGAGGGTAGTAGTTCAAACCACAGAGGATCAACAAGAAAGAATGCATGAGTCACTTACCACTTTCCGGAACTGCTCCAAAGGAACCTATCTGGTGTCCGAGAAGATGCGTTTGAGCAACGGTGCCAGACTTCAGCTTCTCCGAGGATACATGGGCCCCAGTTAAATCAGACATTGAATGCGCTGAAGAGAGTCGCTGAGGACCCAAAAGGAAAGGCTTTTTTGGTTTGGATTTCATCTGTATTTCACTACTTGAAAATTCAGTATTGGCATCAGGCATGTGAGAACTTGGAATGATTGCAGAAGATGTATCAGAAAATGTCCCATCATTTTTTCTACCTTTCATCTTATCTTTTAATTTTGCAAAAGGAGATCTTGTTTTGTCCTTCATTGATAAGTCAAACATACTTGCTGTCATATTGTTCCTCATAAATTGAATATTGACCTTTATCTCACCCCTGTTTTTGGCTCTTTTTCCTTGTTTGGATTCTAAACTAAACCACCTTAAAGAGAAGGAAAAACTGGGTTGTAACATGTAATGAAGAGAGGATTATTGAGCTCTGTTGTATACAAATAGCTTTTTAGGTAAAGTTACTCTACATCAAGGCAATCTAAGCACTAAAGGAGAAATTGTCAGCCAGAGTGCTTCTGGTTTTATTCAATGCTTCGTTTAAAAAACAGGTAAGTCTCTGTCATGTGGCATATACAGAAGAAATCAGTCTTTTTTGAAAAGCTATTTAGACAACTTTTTCTTTCATGATTTGAAAATCACTCATCATCGAAAATTCTTACCAACCATAGCCTATTACGTTTCCATCTGGGGTAAGTGTTGCTAATGGCTGAAGAACATTTTTTAGCATTAAAAGACACTAAGATAGAGACCCTGAAATAATTCATCAATACAAACTATTTTTGAGCACCATAAAATGATAATGACTAATTTTTTAATAAAAAAATAAATATTTAGCCTCTACCTCAAAATAGTTCCTCTGCAAAAGCTATTAAAAGAATTCTGTTAATATGGGAGACTACTCCATATAGTTTGCTAATCATGAAAATTGCATATAATTTACATTCATATAAAATGGGTCAAAGCCTCTTCCTGAATAAAATATGCAAATTAAATAAAATGCAAGAAGTGACAAATAGTAATAAATCTTGTAAAGCATTTTTGATGAAAAAAGAAAGCTTACATGCTTCCTCTTAGAATCTATTTATTTGTTTCATTAACTATTGCTACTGTGACAATACCAAATAAAACTTATTTTAACTGGAGCCAAATCCTATGCTTTTAGTCACTTCAGTGAATTACACTGCCCATTTTTAAATGATGTGTAAGAAGCAAAGTTTATTTTGGTTTTGTTTACAGTATTTTTATCCATGAGAACCTCTCCAGCTGTTGGTGTCACAAGTGGTCAGTCTACAGGGCAAACAGCCAAAAAAACTACAAACTCCAGCCTAGAAGAGAGTTTCCACAATGTTTTCACATTACTTAACAATGAAGTATATTATCCGTCCCGTATATATCCGACATATCCCATATATATCCGTATATTATCCGAGACAGGTCATCATTTATATACAGCTCTGCAAGTGTTAAATTTTCTTAGCTACAAAAGGAACTCTGATCTAATTTTACAGGATATACCAGAAGAAGCTACATTTACTATCAATTGGAAGACTGGTTCAAAGGCCTTTCCAGGCAAAAGAAAACTGGCACATAATACATATACCAGCTACATCTTAGCAAGTAACATGCAAGAGAAATATTTTCTATTTAATTTGAAGCAATTCAATCAATTAAGATCTAGTTGCATCAAAACAAGCAACTTTTTAAAAAGAGAGTATCTTATAATAGAAAGCATTAACCTGGGACCCTAAATAGAGAAAATCCCTTATCTGAGGCAAATGGTGAAATCTGAAAACTCAGGGACTAGAAATAAAAAATTACAGCAATAAATTCTGTGGAATAGAGAACCTTCAACAAAACAAAGTTGAGCACTCGAAAAGCCTGGAAATGAAGCAAGGTTATATACCCAATTATTAACTCACAGTTTGGGGAAACAGAGCATTTTCCATGGGGGACAAATCCTTCTGATGGACGGCCCATGAGAAATGCTCTATTAACAACTCAGGTTATATAGAAAATAGGTGAATCCACTTTCCAAGAAATGCAACCCCAACCCCACAAATCCCCAAACAAAACGAACCAAACAAAAACTCTTAAGCATATAGGGTTTGCATGTGTATAACAAATCAAAGCAAATCTGAGGAAAAAATGAAGCAACAACCCAATAAATGTAAGGGAGTAAGGGTAATCGAAATTCATAGAATTTTAGAAATGAGACCAAATAAATCATCTAGTCTAACATCCTTATTTCACAGACGAGGAAACTGAGGCACAGAGAATAAGTAATTTCTCAATGTCAGATTGGAGTCAACAAGGAAAATAGCCAAAATTGATGAATAACAGCTGCATGAAAATAGTAGTTCTTTTGTATCTAATGAATCACATATGTTAATAAGGTTAAACGCATACCAGGTTGTACCTTACAGGACACTGTATTTAATCAGGAGACATATGAGAGCCAGCAAAAAAGGCAATGTAGGTTTTGTCCTGCTAGAGTGTAAGCTCCTTGAAGGCAGTTTGCCTTGCACTAAATAAACGTTTACTGAATTTTCATCTCTAGAACTATATTCTTAAAACAGCCATGCTACAACTCTGTGTGTGTGTGTGTGTTGCACTCTTTTGTTCTTTGGTAAGGAAAGATAAAGACTTAGGTAAGCTTTAATGGATAAAGCAAGGCAGTGTTTGAATATAAACTGTAAAAACAGTATTTTCCTTCCTCCTCGTCAAAAAAAAACCCTCCAAAAACCCAACTGCAAAGAACTTTAATATACCAACTGAAAATATAGGCATGACAAGTAACTCTAGCTGCTTTGTTTCGAAAGGGATATAATAGGGAAGTCTTAATGAGACCTTCAAGAATCATTCCAGAGATAGCACTTGTTTTCCCAGGCTTCAAAAAGATAAAATGAAGACATAGCATTTGAGGCTTAGTGGATTAATGCTGATTTTTTTTTTACCTCTGGAGTGCTGGATTTAAACTGTATATGGCCTCTGTTCAATTTTTAGTGGGCACAGGTCCATGTTCAAAAACCACCACACATGTGGGAACTATTCCCAAGCAATTGGTACTGTGTGGTCAGAAATGGGACAAGATTGGCAGTAAGGGTGCCAGAGGCCAGGACGCAGGTGCACTGCAGAGCTGCACACAGAAGTCCTAAAATCTGCATGTGTTTGAGTCATACCTAACTCTAGGGACTCTGATGGTTACTACTTTTCATGAGCATTAAAAAAAAAAAAAAATCAACATCACCCACTTCTGCTGTTAAAAAAAAAATCAATCGGTATTACATAACAGCATGAACTATTTTACCATTCTATTATTAAATACTGTATTGTTTCCTTAAATCTCGTGCCAGAACCGACCCAGACACCCATTAAAGTGGGAGATACAGAAGTTCTCTTTCCATGCCCAACTCAAAGTGTTCTGGCTCAGGCCCCTCTTCCCCTCTCCTTGAAAGAAAAAAAAAAGGCTTTTAATTTCAAGGTATAAAAATAAGTAAAATGATAGTTTTAGCCACCACACTTCTTGGCCTGTCATAACACAATTGGAAGACAAGCTGTAAATACTTGTCTTCAGTGTCAAGAGTAGAAAGTGTCACACCCAGCAGTTCCATGGGACTTCTAAATCAGCTGGTAGCCTTCATCACTCATACCGGTTTTCTAAAAAGCACTTGGGAATAGGCTGACAAGGCTCAGCAATCTGCAGAATATTAAATATCTTTCTTGCAACACACCGGTGACTCAAGTCTGTCTCTTACTGGGCCATATGCACAGCTGTGCTGGAAAAGGAAGCTATTAACCATATTAAAAAACTAGAAATATTACCAATAAAGAGATCTCATCAAATACGTGGTCCCCATTTATCCACAAAGAAAGAAAGTGTTAGGGATTTAATAACATATGAAAATCACTCTGAATGCAATAACATCACAAGCGCTCTTGATAATATTTAAAAGCATTTTCCTCCCCTTAAGTTCTAATCCATTTCATATAGTAGCCAATAGGAAATTTCTGTAGGGAGACTACGATATTGGAGTATCGCTTACAGCCAACTTTATTGTAACTGTGATGCTGCCAAAGATAAGGAGTAAAACAAGAAGAAACTTGAAAAGCTTATTTCATCCTCAGAATCTCTGGGTTCACACAGTTGGGCCTACTTTCACTCGGAAAACTTATATTTCAGAGAAGGCCTGTAGTGTATCATCCATGAACACTAAAAGTACGGTAAATGCAGTATGAAATCTGAAGATGCAATATACTTAAAAGTTTACATTCAAAACACTTCTAAATATTATTTAGTAAGGTCATCTAAAATTGGCAATTTGAAATAAATTATTTGGTGATTATCCATTTTTCAGTTTAAATTTGATGAAGAACTCCTCAGAAGTAACTGAATGCTACTTTGTAGGTATCAAACAGTGTTATTAAAATCACTGATATATATTCAACTTTACACTTTCTTTAAACCCTTTTCTCTCCTTTTAAAATATTTTCATCTCTTCAGTTAAATATTTACCATTTTCTTCCAGCATTCCTAGTATTACTTGTCTCTCTACCCTTTTACCCTACATATATTAAACCAAAGACCTGATTAAAAAAATTTTTTTTCAATTAAAAACTCCAATCAAGAGAAGCTTGCAGGAAGATATGTACAGAAAGAACATGAGATGGCTGTTTTAAAATATAAGAAAATAACATGAACTTCAAGAAAGTTATTATAAAAGTTCTTCTTAAAAGCATAAATAAATTTCAGTTATAACTGAAACAGCAAAGCTATTTTTGAAATCTGAAGTCCTCTTATAAATTCAACCTATATTTTTCTCTCACTAATTCCATCAACTTTAATGTTCTCTCAGACTAGAGAAATTATAAGTTTAAGCAAGGGGTGAGTATCTCTATCTCAGAAAACATACTATTTTCAATTTAAGACATATATCCTAGTTTTAACTTATATTATGGTTTTTTAAATTAGAATACATCTAACCTAAGTTTGGAAGTCATATTAAAAAGCCCATGTTTTTATTGAAGATGTCATTAAATCATTTCATCACAAGAATTTAATCACTGTCTCCAATCTGACCAGCATTTAATATGGTCTAAACACACTGGCTTTACAGAACTAACTTTGAAGTAATTGCATTCAAGGTTGAGGATATCTGTACATACTTTTAAAACTTTTTTCTTTTAATAGCTTTAGACTCCATCAAGATGTACTGACCCTTAAATGTGAGCTAAAATAAAAGCCAACTGTGTTTATAATGATGAAATAAAATACTGAGTTCTAAATTTGGTAATTTACCACTTGACGGCTTCAGAGTTCAATTAAAATATATATATATATATATATATATATATATATATATATATAAAAGACGTCATATTGGCAGACTTAATTTTCTGATGTTCCATTTTCTGAAAAACTGTTAATGTTTAAAGATTGTAACAATTTACATATATGTTGTTTTAATTGGTCAACACTATGGTCCAGACCTCTTATTAAGTAGTGAAACAATGTTTACTTAAAATCCTGCGCAAAATATTCAATTATTGAAGATGTTTACCTCAAACAAACGAGAGAGTAATGGATCATTAAAGACTCCACTTAAAAAATGTTTCTTCACAAGGGCTATTTTTGCTTCAGATTCATGCAAATATGGTGTTTAAAACTGGGTCATATTTCAGTCCAAAAACCAATGCCCCAGAGAGACAAATAATTTCCAAGAACAGGAAATCCATAAATGAGATAATAGTTAAACTCCCCCCAATTCAAAATAAATTACATAACTTACTCTGTTTTCCTTCTTTGTTTGTCCTCAAAGATGTCATTGAGATTGATGGCCACCTGCCCTAAAAACTTATCCAGACCCACCAGGGACCTGTGCATAACTATGAGGAAAAGGATGTATTTCTCTGGATTCCCCTGCATTAGCCAACCAGGCAGCTCAAAAGAGGCCTCTTCCTTCCAGACTGGCTCAAGGGTTTTCTCAGCTACAGAGGTGGAGTACTTTTCCTTGCCCAGCTGAATTATAGTGTATGTGTCATTGGTGCCACTTTTGCCTTTTGGCTTAAGATCTTTGGCTTGGAGCACTGTGACCTGCACGTGGGTCGGAAACCACTTTTGGGCTTGCTCGGAAAGCATCATTCTGTCCTTTTTCTCTGCACCGAGTTCACCAGCGCAGGCAGGGACCCTCCCGCAGGGAGAGCCTGATTCCTTAATCACTGCATCCTAAGGACACTTAACGGAGACAGGCAAACTCACAGCTGCCCGACTTCCCTAGGGCTGATGTCCAAACGCCTTGCTGGGGCAGCCTGGGGGCAGAGCTGCTCTGGGGGTCCCCTTTCCTCTGGAGAAGCACAGGGGCCCACCATCACCTGGCCGCGCAGTCCAGGCCTCCGCGCGGAGGCCCGCGCCTCGCGTCCGCACCTCCACGCTCCGCCGGCCCCGGGGACTGGCCCTCGGCGGCGACTGGTGGCTTCCAGGCCTTCGGGCAGGTGAGGCCAGGCCGCCAAGGCCCGAACGGAGGGCGGCAGAGGTGGGAGGGCGCCCCCGCCCCAATTCGCAGCCCCGGGCTTCCCGCCCGCTGCCTCCGCGCCTCCCGCCCGCCCGGCGCTGGTCCGCGGGCCCGGCTGGGCTCCTCCTCCCGACCCCGGTAATACGAACCGCCGGCGGCTCGTGCGGCCTCGCTCCCTCTCGCAAACCTCTCCCTCCTCCTCCCCCTCGCCTCGGCTCCTCCTCTCGGGCGGGCCTGGGGGCGGGGGCGGGTCGCTGTGGGGTGGAGTGGGACCGGGGGCGGGGGACGATGCCGCTCCGGCGCGGGAGGACCGCGGGGTGGGCTGCTGGCGGAAGGACGGCGGGCGCGGGTCTCGGCCTAGCCGAGCCGGCGGCTCCTAGCACCAGGCGGGCGGCGGCACTTCCGGGTTGTCCTTCTCCATCTTGATCTCGGGAATGCGACGGGGCGGAGCAGGGCCGGGCGGGGCCCCGGGGTCAAGGGTCAGCACCACCCCGGTTGCCGTGGTGACCGGGGGCGTGTCGCGCGGGCGCTGAGGCTGCGAGCTAGGCGCCTAGTGTTGGATGTTCCTCGAGCAGGTTCGCGCCCGTTTTGGGCCTGGCACCGTGCTGGGCGCTGGGAACGTGGGGACCTGCACGGGCCGGCAGGGGGGCTCTGGGGACAGCGGGAGACTGCTCCGAGAGGAGGCAGTCAAGGCCCGGGGCACGCCCGGTCTTGGGAGAGACCCAGTTTCGATCTTTGGAAGCTGTCTGTTCTGTACCGTGGATGCCCAGTGCCTGGCACCGAGCGGGCGTTGGATGAGTGGTGGTGAAATAAAATCAGTCCCTTTAACCGGCCGAAAACATACTTTTCCCCAACCCCTTATCCACTCTTCTCTTTTTGAAATGAGAGAAGGCTGCTAATTGACTGGAATGACATCCCCCACTCAGACGACAGGAGAAAGGGAAGCGGATAAAGGATTCCAAAGCTAACACAGGGGTTAATAAATTAGATTCCGGGAGGCACTGGGCTGGAGTCAGAAGACCTGGTTCTGATCCCACATCTGCCACCATCGAATGTATGACCTTGGTCAAGTCATTTCCCCTCCCTGAGCCTCGTTTTCTTCACAGGTAAAACAGGTCTCCGTAAAGTCCGAGACGCCATCGCCACTCTGTGGGCTTACGCGTCCAAAGGACCCCCCTTGGGCACTCACACTCTGTTAGTCTATCTAACTTCAGAAGCCAAACGCAGAGCTGATTCTGGTCGTATTCAGCCAAGTCAACTAAGAAAAGCAAACAGCCTCCCTCACCAAGGGCAACTGACAAGTTCCTTACCTGCCCTGAGGGCAAGTCCTGAGGGACACCGGCACTGTTGGAATGGAAGGGACGGTGTTAAGAGAAGAAAATGTGGATGTGTTAATACTGCATTTTTTCTGAAACCAACCTGATCTAATGGGAAAAGTTTGGGTAATGGCTGATGAGTCAGGAGCCTTGCTTGATGTCCTGACTGCCAGAAATAAAGTAGAAAACTTGTGATGGGCACTTAGCTTCCTGAGACAAGGAACTTGGATTCTGGGAGCCTGGATTTCCTAGTCCATAAATTGTTGATAAAATTGCTACTATAGAGTTGGGAGGGGTATTAAGAGGTTATACATATTCATTTCCTGGCATAGTATGGAACATAATTCTAAGTCTCCCTTCCTCCCTCTATTTATTACAAGAGGCATTCTATCTTTATTGTATTTATTTCTGTTCATGTCTTATCTTCCCAAGGAAAGTCTAACCTCTTTGGATTGCCTTGTGTATCATGGATCATCCCTTCACAGTGTTTAGCAGGCAGTAGACACTCAATTATTGAATGTCCTTCTCCCTTCACAAGACTAATTTTGAGAGTAAAACAATATGATAGATGTGCATACACTTTTCCAACTTAAAATGACTATAAAAGTGTAAGGTATTGTGTTTATTATTTTCAGGCAATGTTTAAAACTTTTCAATTTGGGGAGAACATTGTGTTCTCCATGTTTTCTCGCTATCCTCATGGATACTAGCTGCAGCACTTAAAACTCTTAAGAAACAAGGGTCTTTTCATTACTTTTTGAATGGAGGTATGGGAGGGCCCAATGCATTTGTGTCAGAAGAGCAACCATATAGTTGGAAAACCTTAGGGGGAGAGGGGATAACGTTATATATTATTTTAATCCTATGGAAAGAAGATACTCTCCTGACTCTAAAGGACAGCACCACAAACCTCGAAACTACTCAGATTCCAGCACATTCTTTCAGGGGCCCACTGACACTTGCTCGCATCTATAGATTTCATTTATTGGAAACCACAGTTTTTTAGTGCTGCTTACACACAGTGGCTGGTGTATGTTCTGCATGTAGGCACTCTAAAAAGAGACATTAGATTAATTTATCACCAAGATATTCAGGGAACCAAACTACAGATGAATCTTGAATAATCTTGAGCCACCTAGAGTGAAAAGACCTGGTTTTAGGTCATTCTGATGAAAGTTTACTATAAAATGTAAAAAAGAGGCAGAATTTTCCATCTCTGAGAAACAGTGTATGAAAAAGCCATGTGTAGAAAACAGAACAAAATCATCCTACTGTTAATACTGCACCTGGATCCCAGAGTGGATAGTTGTCAACCTGAAAGAAAAATATTCTCAGGTTTTTAAAGGGTGCATTGGAATAGTCAACAGTGGAATTTCAACCAGGATGTCCAGGGAGAAATAAACTGACACCTGAAACTTACAAAAACAAGATAAACATCATGAAAAAAACTTAAGTGTAGAATTGTTATATACTGCATTTTAAAAGTCATCGTCTCTATTATAAGTTGTAATTAAATAAGAAATAGGCAACTATAATAGTGAATGTGTGTTTCTAAAGAGCTTAAAATTGTTTGGTAAGCTTTATTAATGATTATAAACGTGTTTACAAGTATCATTTCACCCATCTGAAATATAGCCATCTCTAGGGTGGAAGTTGGCAGCAATGATCACAGCAACGCAGTAACAGACTTCAACAAAATTCAGGGAACACTCTAAAAGCAAGAGCTGAACAAATGGAATTACTAACATCTCTCCCTGTTGCACCTAAATTTCTTTTGAGTTTTCCCAAAACTTGGCTAGAGCCAAAATTGTTTAGTTTTACTATCTGGCAAGATCAGAAGTCATGACTTAATGTTCTAAGCCAAAATAAGAAAATAGTGTATTTTTGCCCTGGAGAAAGCAAATAAACAAACAAATCAAAATGGACTAAATAGAATCTTGAATTGCATTATAAAAGTGTTTTTCTATAAGAAAGTGGTTTTTTTTCTTTTTTGATTACTTGTATGAAGAGTAAAAACATGTCAGTTGAGTCAAATATATGGTTGGCTCATTGTGAAATATAATGGTAATTATGTAAGATCTGAGATCAAAGTGGTTCTACAAAAATGTTTATTGTCTTACAGTTTAAAGATCCTTTTTACTAATTTAAAAATATACAAGGACCGGGCCTCCCTGGTGGCGCAGTGGTTGAGAGTCCGCCTGCCGATGCGGGGGATACGGGTTCGTGCCCCGGTCTGGGAGGATCCCATATGCCGCGGAGCGGCTGGGCCCGTGAGCCATGGCCGCTGGGCCTGCGCATCCGGAGCCTGTGCTCCGCAACGGGGGAGGCCACAACAGTGAGAGGCCCGCGTACCGCCAAAAGAAAAAAAATAAATAAATAAATAAAAATAAAAAATATACAAGGACCATAATTTAAGCAGGGAAAAAGGATTGCATTCATAAGGACAACATAACAGAATTAAGTAATTTTTAAAAATTATCCTATGACTAATGATATGTCCAGAAATGTTTGGTGTAATTCCAAAAATCAAGGGCTTGGAAAAATAACATATCTTAAAGGAGGAAAATGCTGAAATTTCTAACTGTTAACAATACTGCTGCAATGAATAAAAATGATTTGGGCAGAAAGTAAAAATAATCAATATTTATTCTTCCATAGTGGAGGATTCCACAGATGAAAATATTTACTAAATGCTACACCTTTAATAAAATCCCATAAGGAGACGTATTCTAAGCATCATCGTGAATCTTTCCATTTTTTTCCCCCTTTGGGCATCAGCATCTTCAAAATTAAGAGTTGCAAATCTATTGTAGGACAATTATAGTGCTCTTAGTTTTTAAATAGCCCACATATACATTGCATAACATATACATTATGTACCAGGTATTGTTTTCCAGATGGAGGTTCAGAAACATAGGGCAACAAGAAGCTTTCCCGATGTACCATTACAGTCTTCAGACTTCAGATACACACACACACACATGCTGCAAATATACATACAACTCAATGTATATAAAATCTATATACATATACGATATGGCAAAACTCAGGGTTATGTTGGAGATACATACATAGATAAACTCCACATAATCAGTCAAAAACTAAACTTGGCAAGCTGATTAGAAATTATAATAGCTATTAACTAGTATTGGAGTTTTTTGGTGACTGTTTTGTTTTTATCACTGATTAATTTGTCTCTGGGATTGGGCAGTGTATGGACACAGTTTGTGATGCAGGAGAAGCAGTGTGGTGTGTAGTTTAAAGTGCTGTAGTCAACAGCCTGTATCTTAATCCCAGGGCTACGGATTCCTAGCTACATATCTTTAGGGAAGTAATTTTCCTTCTTTGGACCTCTGTTTATTCATTTGTAAAGTAAGAGTCTATAATAGGAACCACTGAAAGCATTTTCTATCATTTAATAATTTGAAGTAGTACATCCATAACACAAAGAAGCAAATTGCATTATCATTATCTAATTGAATTTGGTCAATATACTAAAGCAGATCCCTTTTTATGTAATTTATTAATGAAGGATTTTCTAATTCAGGAGAAAAAGATCTCCAAAATGAGAGCACTCTCTCCCAGATGAAAATGATCATCACAGAAAGGAAGTAAATATAACTTTTATTTATAGACCCTGCATGAGGAAATTGACACTAACAACTCAAGATTTAGAGGAAGTTACATAAAGGGGTTTTGAAAAGTATTAAACTTTTCATTTGTAGTAATAACCTAACTTCTATTCATATTATTTGTAGCTTTTTCAGTCTATGAAGACATGCTGAGAAGGGTAAGAATTTGTGGACCAGAATTCATACTTGTACATAAAAATGTTTTGTATGGATGCTTTTTAATTTCCTCTTCATGGTGTCTTACTATTATGTTGTGCAATTTTTGTTTCCTCAACAAAGTCAATACATGTTAATGCACAGAACATGAACTGATTTACTTTAATACTTTATGGTATTGGGTCAAATGAATAAGCCCAATTTGATCTTTTCTCCTTCCAAAAGATGTTTAAATTGTTTCTAGTTTTTCAGTATCATAGACAATGCTGCAGAGATATCCATATATGTCTCCTATGCACATGTGCAGGGAAGTTTTTTTGGGGGGTAATCGTGCCTCTTTTTGACAACTGACAATGAAATTATTAGGAGTTCGTGAATGATAGTGTGAGAAACCCATGGGCCTGAGCATCAGAAGACATGAGTTCTAATTCTAGCTCTGCAACTAAGGAGTTGTAGACGTGACAAGTCATAATCTTTCTGTGCCTCTGAGGCCCCTTCCACCTCCAGAATTCTCAAAGTTATATATAAAAATAAATAGATAAAATACTGTACATAATATATTATATATTACATATATAATAAGCATACAACATAATATATTATAAATTTTACATGTTGTATATAGTATATAATATCTAATAACATATATAGCATACATATATAATTTAATAAATAGATACATTATAATGTATGATAATGTTATATGTTAATATATATGATTTGTTTCTATGTATACATATATTGATAAAGTAAACTAAGTTTATATATGTATACAATTACTGAAAAGCAGAGATTATTGCTATTGGAAAAAGATTTTGCAAATACACAGGTATCTGTCTTCAAGTTGTGATTGTCTCACCATCATGAGTCTTACTGAAATCTTCCAGAACATTGCTACTTTTATGGATTTATGTGGAAGTTAACAGGGACGGGATAACTTTATTATTGAAAGAAATGTTTATCAGAGTTACATAAACTTATCATCCTTGTCCTCTGTAAACATCTGTTAATATTTTTTCATGACCAGTTAAAATCCAAGATGGAGGATTTTTAAAAACAAATAATAAGGGATTAGAATTACAATATTTCTGGAACCAATATATATGTTCTTTTGGAGAGCATTAAACTGGTGAGCAGCTTGCAAAACCACTGGATGGGATGTTTTTCTCCCCCTACATAAGATCTACTGCCCTCTCTCCCTTTCTACTTATTTAATCTATCCAAAACAAAGTAGAGGACTTTAAAAGTATTTGTTATATTTTGTGTGTTTGATATAAAGCCTGGGGAAAAGCATTTCATTTTGAGGGCTAGACCCAACTCTTCTTGCTCCAAGGTCAGATTTCTGCTAAGCAGTTTTCAATCAGCCTGAACAATGTTTTAGTCCATCTGAATGTCTGATAATAAAAATAGTTTTGGCTTAGAACCGGGTGCTTATCTTTTACATGGTCTGGATTAGGTCACCTTCTGAGCACTTATAGGTTATGATATAGGGAAAGATGATTTTGAAACCATATTATAATCATTTTCTAGTTATTGAAATGATCATTGATGATCTACATAGCCAAAATTAAGCATCAGACTTAGTTTAGCAAAGTAGACCTAAAAGCAATACTTGCTTCCAAAAAGTGAAGGAATAATGGAAGGAACATTGGACTGAGAGAGGCCATCTGGGTCAACCAACCAACAGTATGTATGACCTTGAGCAACTTAAATTCTTCTTTAGTAAAATAGCAACTTGTACATTTCTTCTACTTCCAAACTTGGATCTCAGGTTATCCAGAACTACTTCCCAATGGACTCACATCAACAAGCAACTGTGTTTTACCGTGGTTGTTTATCAGGCTTACCCAGGAGAATAAGGTATTTAGATTGTGTAATTTGTGCCTGTAACTGTGCTCTTGTAACCTGAGGTCTTAAGAAAAATTAAGGAAGTTTTTTAAAAAAAAACTCCTGTCCAAACTACAAAGTGCATTGTATGAATTTCTAAGCTCAAGTTTTGACTAAATCATCTTTGTAATTTCAAGAGGTTTTGTTTTCCTTTTCTACATACACTTGGACATTGGAAAGGAATGGAGCAAACTAGCTTTGTAAAAATGAAGTCTGGTGCATTAGCCACCTCAGGAATCAAGGGCTTGCAACATTTTCTAAAACAAGACTTTCTCCAAAGCTCCTGGGATACAGGCACTCACTCAAATAGGAACATTCACTCAACTTTCATTGAGTGTCCATTCTAGGAAAGGTTTTGTCCCCTGGGCACTAACTACCAGTGTGACCTCTGGAAAATGATGTAAACTCTCTAAATTTAGGTTTGCTCATCTGCCAAATGGGTTGTTGGGAGGATGAAATGAGGGGTCATGTAAAGTTTAGAGAGGGCCTGGCACATAGGAAGTTCTCAAAAGATGTTCATTGCTATTGGGTTGGTGGTACAATTCCACTTCTCTTTGCAACGGCTTTCCTCATATCTGAAGGCAATGGCTAGCAGCACGGTTGTTCTGGGCTATTCTTCACCAATGGGTTAAGGGTCTGGAGCTGCAGCAGGTGCTTCTCTAGCTCAGCGGGTGAGAGCCAGCCAGTGGAGACCCTGAGTTACTTTGGTTTTAAGCCAAACCCAATGTTGTTAGACACTTTTTTCCAAATAAAAATAAAATAACTCCTTAATATTTCAGACCTTCATTTAACATTTAATACTGACTTTCTAAAGTATCATTTTAACAACTTTATTAGACAGATTTTGAGTTGCAGAAAAATAACGAAGACTCCCTAAATTATGTACCTTCTATCTCTACAACTAGCTGAATTAGAAACTTAAGTAATAGATCATATACCAGATAATATTTTAATATACTAGATTTTTACTTAGAATTGTGACGAATTTAAAAACAAAAGTATGACATCCTTTGGTACACCTAGTAACATAAACATTCAGCGACTAATCAGTGTTTTCGAACTCCCATGTACCACTCTAATTTTAAGCATGTTATCTCTGTACTAATAATAATAGCTAATGTTTGCTGATTGCCCACCTTATGCTAAATTCTTTAACATTGCATTCTCATTGAATTTGAAAAAGATAAAGCTATAGCCAACACAAACATCACCATTGCCTTTTCCTATCCCATCACAAAGAAGGAGGAAGGTTGTACAGTAGACTGTCCTCTCAGGCATTGCTCACCTCAGGATGAGGCAGGAAACTTGGAAACCAAATCCTTCATATCCTTTGAACAACTCTTGTACCTCAATTGGCTTTAAGCATTATCATAGCATCCTTGACACAATCCCAGAGCCTAACACTGCTTTAGTGAGAGCGTAGAGACAAACAAAAGACAATTGATCTATTTTGCAGCTCATGGCATACTCCCTGGAGCAGCAGCCTGTTCTGTGGTGTTTGGCATCCACAAACTGCAGACGGATTGTAATGTATTAGAGAAACCTATCCATTGAAAAACAAGTCACTTTTTTTTTTTTTTTTTTTTTTTTTTTTCTTTTTGCGGTATGCGGGCCTCTCACTGTTGTGGCCTCCCCCGTTGCGGAGCACAGGCTCCGGACGCGCAGGCCCAGCGGCCATGGCTCACGGGCCCAGCCGCTCCGCGGCACATGGGATCCTCCCAGACCGGGGCACGAACCCGTATCCCCTGCATCGGCAGGCGGACTCTCAACCACTGCGCCACCAGGGAGGCCCACAAGTCACTTTTGATATCACTTCATTCTTCTGCTTTCATAGCTCAATGTTGGGAAATTGTTGGGTTTCCACTCAGGAGACCAAGGCTCACATACCACCTCAGCCTACTAATTATATTTATTAGACATTTGCTGAAGAGTAAAACACAATAATGTATGGAAAAACATGCTGTAAACTATAAAGAATTTTACAAATATGAAATTTTATCATAGTTTTTAGTCCTGTATCTCTCACATGCATACCTACCAGCATTCACACTTTTTCTTCTAGCATCAATAGTTGCTTAGAATGATAAGTGTTGGACAGATTTAAAAGAAAGAAAATTCTAGTTTACCATCATTCAAGCTAAGTTCAACTCAATCAAATTTATAAGGTAATGAATAAATAATAACTTGAAAGCTACATAGATAAATATATGTGATGGGTCAAATACACTGTACTTAGACTAAATTTAAACTTATTATGGAATGAGAATCCTAGTGCCCTCTTGGAAAAACACACCTTAGCAAGCTCATGGGGTTGTAAGGTTGATAATACATTGATAACACCTTACGTGCTTCTCATTCTTAGTTATACCTGGTCCCCTTGTGACTTTCCTCCTAGTTTCAGGCAGCAGCTAGGAAAACCAGACTCACTGTACCAGGGTCCAGTATCAGCTTTGCCATGTCAAAGTAACCAGTAAGGGAAGAGGTAACAAAAGCCAAAGTTTATGCAGTAAACAAAGAATTTTGGAAGAATGCAACTGATGGAAGAATTAGACTGGACAAAGATTTTACTGGTCAGGGAGAAGGGAAAAAAATAAGAATACTGGCACAGAAGGTCAAGCTTGTTTGATACCTTTTAATGTCTCCATGACATTTCTCTTCCTGCTTTTGTTGAGCATAAGAATTGGGCATATTGTCGATAGAGACTCCAGACCAAAAGTGGTTATCGCTTGTATCTTGTCTCCTGGGAGGGTCCTTGAAAGTGAGCAAGGTGCTAGAGCTCCCCAATCCTTTGCACCACGCGGCCTTGGAGCAGCAACGGTAGCAGTAGAACATCAGGGCAGGGGAACCCTAGGTAGAGAAGATTCAAGGTACCCCCCTGAGCCTCCTGTCATTAGAGAGGCACCAGCAAACTTCTGAGAATTTCATCTTCTCCAGAGAGGTGTGAAAATGACTAAGAAACCACTGGTAGACTTAAATGATCGTCCAAATCAGGACTGGAAAGGTTTAGAGTACATGGATCCAAGACCAGGAACAGACCATGATGGCACCTACACATATTTCTATACATAAGGAGATGCTATTGGGAACAGATTCCAACAGCCTGGCTAGTCCCCTGGGCCTCAAATTCAGTTCAGCCCTTAGAACTTCAGTTCTGTCCCAGGGAGAAGGGTAGGGAGGCAGAAATTATTACCTGAGTTTAAAACCTGGAATTATTAAATTTATCCAGTTATGTTTTCTGGATGAATTTTGACAGGGATAGAAATGGAAGAAGCAAAACAGAGATTAAGTAGAACAATAGGGAAAATATTTACATTTCTTACATATCACCCCAGGCTGTGGCCTAAAATACTATACTCACTACAAGGGGTAATACATTATAAGCAAAGTGAAGTGATTGCCAGAGCCCATGGATTTGAGGGGTCCCTCCATGATGTTATAAGATGGTGTTGGATCCCCTTTTCTATCAGCTTATGGTGGTACATTAGGACTAAATGTTAAAATGTATTAGCATATATAACAAACACTACAAATGTATTAACTTGAAGTGATGTCTCTAGTGAACTTGGTCCTAAAAATCACCTGCGGTGGATTGGACACCTGACCTCTCAACAGCAAACAGGGAAAAGATGTAGAGCCTTGGTTGATTCCAATGGCAGTTGAAATTGATATTGTGGTGTGGCTTCTTGCAAAGTTAATGCAAATTTTGCATGCATTAATGGAAATATAGTTCATGAAGGTGCTCCAGTATTCTCCTTCACTCTCCTATCCTGTTGCAGCGGATCACTGATCTGTGCCCCGACCTGAGGACATTTCCTCTGCACAGGTAATGCGTCTCATCCCTTGTCATCTCAAGGTTTTGCATATTCCATTCTCCCTTCTCCCTCCTGCATCTCAGCTGTTTCCTTCTCTACTGGATCAAATCTCATCAATACACATATTCCCCAATACTTCTCATATTAAAACAATAATCGCTCATTTGACCTTACATCCCCTCCAGCTACCACCCCACTTTTCTATTTCTTTTTGGAGGAAAACTTCCTGAAAGTCTTGTCAAGATTTTCTCTCTTTCTCCCATTTTCTACTGAAAGTGCTCCCATCAGATTTTGTCTTCCCTACTCTACACCTACATGTTGCCAGGGTCAATGGTCAGTCCTCATCTTATTGGGCAGATTAGCAACATTTGATACAGTTAATCACTTAGAGCTTTCTTTCATTCATGAGGTAAAACTGATGTTAGAATTTAGGGAGCAAAGATGTCTTTGAACAACACCAAAGTTCAAAGTGATGGCCTACTCTGTTGTAGTATTGGATGTATTATAGTTTAATGTCATTGTCATATATGATGATTAGTAATGAAAATATAAACCAAGAGCTAGTTTCCTGTACTCATTTAGTGTATTTTTTCAATTATGTTTAAAATATGTTTCATATCCACCCACTGCTTCCACCATAAAAGTTATCAAACAACCTATACTAGGTGCTTCTCTAAAAAGCATGATCACTAAAGACAACTCTTATTTGGTAGCTCTAACAAGGGACTTGGAGCTTGGACTTCAGGTGTAAATATCTGCATCCTGGGACCTTTCTCTGGTTTGGTGATGTTAAGAGTCTCACAGGCCCAGTTCAACTTTTCTTGAGGCAGGGCATATCAGACTAGCTCTGACTCTATCCCCATGGCTGTGGCTGGATGGAGAAAGCTGGGACCCCACAGTCTGCAGAGGATTTCACCTTTATCAGGGATGTGGACAGAGCCAATTCTCTTGGACTAGGCTATTGGTAGGCAACTATGATGAATGACATATAAAACATTAAAACACAGACATTGAAGAGTTTTGGTGTGGGTCAAATTTCAGGGTCAAGCTTCATGTAGGAACAAAAATGCATTCTACTTCTCAGCTTAAATGAAATAAAGCGTTCACAATCACTAAATGTAAGTTCTTGTAATGTCGATGTTGTATGATCGAAGCCCATATTACTCCAAGTATTTATTTCTATATTCTATTAGTGTTTGTAGATTTTTTTTCTTTCAATTGTTGGACTAATAATGACTGCAAATTATAATTGCTAATATTCTCTAGAGTAGAAAGCTTTCAAATCACCTCCAAGCATTAATACCTATTTAAAAACAACTGAGTTACATTTGGAATTTCCTGGATTCTTCTGTTTGTCACGCAAATATTCAGCTCTGCTCTTTTTATGATAATATGAAATAAAGTAGTTTCTCATAGTAACATTGTAAATCATTTGCTTTCTATTACATACAGCTGGTTTTATTACTGTAATGATTTTCTGTGAGTGCCTATTGCAGAACGCATAAGATGCAATGTGATATTCCTTTATTCAGAATTTATATGTAATTATTGTTTGCCCAGAAATAATGAGACAATTTGGAAATACAGTAATTTATTGTAATACATTTCTTTTTAATATGTATCTACAATGAGGGGGAAAAATCTAAATTTCTAAAAATGACATGCCATCTCTTTTTGTTGTATAGACTAGAGTTTTCATCTCACTGAAAATTCAGAATCAAAATCAAAAACAGCTGAGGTAGTTACTCGGGTGCCTTCCTTCAGCTTATTCAAAAGAATATAGGATGAACGGTAAGAATTAAGTAAACCACAAATTATTTTGGAGTGTCTGGTTTGCATTATAAATAAATTTTTCACTGCTGGTTGTTTTTTCAAAAATATTGCCTGTATTTTTGATATTCATTCCTGTGATCTAATGTAAACTATGTCCTACCAGTTTAACGTATTGTTTGTTCATGATTACATTTTTTTATTA
The DNA here is from genome assembly GCF_964341445.2 of Mesoplodon mirus. Classification (NCBI taxonomy): domain Eukaryota; kingdom Metazoa; phylum Chordata; class Mammalia; order Artiodactyla; family Ziphiidae; genus Mesoplodon; species Mesoplodon mirus. The sequence goes on from NC_138977.1 coordinate 217,904,878, forward strand.
CAGTCATATGCTGTAAATATTTCTCACTCTGCTCTTTTGGCTCTCCCCCAAATAGCAATAGTCTTTAAGACATGTCATGGAAAGTGTTATTAAGAAAACTATCCCCCTTTCATGTTGGCACATACTAATTTCACACCTTGAATAGAGTCTAACCACATCAACAACGACATATCCATTTTTAAGACATGGAATTAAAGTTTACTTATTAAGAGGCAACAACAACAAAAAGTCAAAATAGAGCATCACTCTGGCACCAAAATTTTTTTCCTTATTGGTCTGGACAAGAATTTTTAAATACTTGATGGTAAATTTGCATTCATTTGTAGTTTGTAGTTTGGTTTGTGAACCTTTTCTTACATACTTGAAAATGGTAAATTTAGATAATATTCTCATATTTCATTCTTAATTACAAAGGTAGTATCACCATCACAATGTATCCTATATAACAGGGAAGAAAGAAGATTTCTAGTTATTGTCTGTAGGCCATATATTTTAGAAGTGTGTTTAATTCTCACTACAATGTTCTGTTTTATTCTCATTTTCTTGGTGGCTCCATATGAAGGAGCAGAAAGTTTATAAGAGGGGCCAGAGCAGGGCAACACTGTACCAAGAAAGGTTTTGTGAGGCAGGTGTGATGGATAGGATTCTCTTCTTTGAAAAGGACATTAGTGATGGAGGGGGCAGCGTGATGCTGACTGTGCCCAGAGAAAGCCATGGGCACCATCTACACAGGGGCTACCATATTGGTGGACATAGGGAACCAGCTAGAGCAGCAATATGAGAAAAACCTCTCCACACAACCAGCTAGGGACCAGTTACCTTCCTCTTCCCAGGGGTGTGAGTTCTTCAAAGGGGGAAGGGTCATCTCAAGCCATGTCCCCTCCCCCTCTTGCCTCACCCCCACTTAAAAGGAAGGCCAACCCGCCTTGCCCTCCCAGGTCCCTTGAGCCACACATCTGGGGTAAGGTAAGGTTGGGTGAGTGCTTTGAAGAAGATGTAAATTGAACTTTATAAGCCAGACCAGATAGGTTTGTGTTTTAATTCCAGAGTGGCCAGAATATTATGAGAGCTGCTGAAGATATTCTGAAGGGATATGTTGATCATTAACTTCTTAAAAAGCCACCAGAAAACAAACTGATCAAGCCAGGAGAAGTTTATTAGATCTACTGCAATAAGAGAGAACACCACCTTGACAAAGTCTCAGGGGTGCCTCAAAGTGGGGAGTTGGGAAAGGGCCTAAGGGTCTGGGCTGGTGATGCTGGGGCAGGTTTTGCGAGGCAGGAGTAGGGGTCACTGGGTGAGACCGGGCAGTCTTTGATGTAACAGCTTTGGTTAAGTGCAAATCAAGACTCCAGTCTTGGAATGAACCTTGTTGAGCAAGTAGCTAGTCTTGATCAGTAAGCTATTTAGTTGACTCTTGTCTTCCAGAATGGGTTTATGATGTTATCTTCCAAAACAAGTGTTTTCTGGACCAAACTGCCTAGTGATTTTGCTTGATCTAAGTAACGTTTAACACGGGGACCGGACATTTTTCCTGGCATCAGTACTGCTTATCCCACGGATAAGAAATTACAAGCCTTCCAATGAGAAAGATAGGCTTTCCCAAAACAATGTTAAAAGCAGTGATTGGATAAACGTAAAGCCAGTTCATGTCTATACCCCACTTCATTGAGACTTTGAAATAAATCAACTGTACTGTATCATTATCCTCAATTGCAATTGGAAACTAACCTTGTCCAAGATCACAAAACGAATCAGAGGAAGAGTCCGGATTCAAACCCAGGTCTGCGTAAGAACCCTCTGTCTTAGATATTTGCCACCCCACTGACCTGGGTTGCCACGCTCTGACCTTAAAAATCTGTTGTTTTTTTTTTCCCCACTGTACCATACTACCTCCAATGAAAGTAGAGCTAAGCCATTTTTCTTAGCAGAGCTTCAGTACAATTTATTTTTTCCTTTAGTGCTTAAAAGAAGAATATGTCCTTGGCAGGACACATGTTGGTACTTCGTTTCATGCTCTCTTGCACTGTCTGTTATTTCTGTCTTTTCTCCTCAATAACATTGCAAAAAGCTGGAGCTGCTTCTTACACTTCTTTGATATCTTCCAGCACTTAGAGGGTGCTAAGCATAGACTAGGAAAGCAATACTACATTGAATTGAATTGAAATGTTTACCACTCCTTAGGTAATCATACCTCCACTACAGAGTTTTAGCTACTATTTAAAACACAGTTGCTCTGCCAAATATTTGTTGTAAAGAATAAGCAAATATTTCCCAAAATGTTCAGGCAAGCACATTACCACTGCAAACAGATATTTCACTGGGAAGTTTTTCTCTTACATTCAAAATCTTAAAAAATAAAAAAGTCACGGTGCCTCATCTGCATCAGTAAAGATAAAACTACAGACACATTTGTAAAACGAAGACCAACTGGCATTTCAGCTCCAAAACAGGGGGTGGATTTTCTCCATATGTTAATCAAAGATGGTCGTTTCAGCCCCTGCCCGGTGGGACTATGACAGCAACTCATGAGATGGTGGCGGTTGGTCCCCAAATATGCTAAATAAAACAAAACAAACAAACAAACAAACAAAACCTCTTATAGGGAGTGGAGTGAGGATGGGAAAATGTGTGTGTGTGTTGGGGGGGCGGGGTACTTGTTTTCCTGAGAACATTCTTCAGAAGCTGTAGCCTTTCAATGCTCCTTAGCTGCCCCTCCTCACCTCCACAGACCACCTGCAGACCTTCTGGCTGACCTTTTGCTCTTTAGGGTCGCCACAAAGACTCACATCACTTGATTTTTTTTACCTGGATTAAAATGCTGGCAATTGGGGACCTTATGCGATGTTATTTCCGGAGGGTCCCACATTCATCTAGGGACAGCCAGAGCACCAACCATTTTCATGAAAAGTACTTGTTTTCCATAAAAGTTTGAACTGTTAATACATGAAGGAAACGAGCACAAGGTGGCCAGTGGTCACAGTGGTTTATTTTGAAATTTAGTGAAACAGACATTTTACTGTCAGCATTTTGATGATGATCACTCACTGCTTCTTCTTTGAGGAGGAGGCGAGGTAGTTAGAAGTGGCTCTTAACCACGGGTAATGGATAGTGCATCTGCCCAGTTAAAAACTTCAAAACAAATGGAGCGTGTGCATTGTAGACTCTAAGAAACCGTTTGTTCTTTTTCCAATGAAGTAGCAGAGCAGAATGGAAAACCAGGTAATTCTTTTAGATCCCAAAGCTTTGATTTCAAATTACCTAGAAAATGTATGGGTTGCATTTTTGTGGTGGTGTCGAAACTGAAGCCATTTTTGGAGTTATTTAGCAAACAGCTTCAATTATCCATTTTATTAAGTGATCAGACTCAATGACAAACATGCAGGGAATTCAGAAAAAAATCCAGTCTTCCATGAGGATAATTTGCAGCAGAAATGGGCTCTTTTTATCTGACAGGTGAAACATGCTCCCCTGCTTTGGAGAGAAAACACATTAACCCTCCCTCTCCCTACCTCTCATTTCTTCTCTCTTCTTTGGTTTTTACTTTTCTCCACTTTCCCTCTACTTCCAGTGCAAACTCATTGTTTTATTGTTCCTAGTTCAGAATGCTTGGAGTTGTATAGACAAAACATTTCATTGTTTGATAAAGAAATTGCCATTTTTATACAAGGTCACGTTCAAGTTACTGCCTACAGTGTCATTACAGTTTCTTATATATTTACCTCCTTTGGAGCTTCTCTTTTCAAACTATACCCTTTTAACCAAAAAACAAACTAAAATAACTTGTTCTGGGTGGGCTTTGAGTAAGGGCCTTTTATCATGAGACCCTCCATAAGACCACATGAATGTCACAAAGGCTTTTCAGGTAAGGGGGCTGTGATTGTCTAGATACAGAAGCTCTGCAGAGAAATATTTCTCCAAGCATTTGATGGCTAGGAGGGAACGAATACTTTGATTCTGAAGAATGTCACCTATTCCTCAGCTTTTATCTCTGTTTGGTTTTTGGGGAGTTGGCCTCTGGTTTGATAACAGGTCTTGACCTTGTCTTGTGACCAAACCTTCTGGTACCTGGTCCCTGTGTTCTGCTTCCTCAGTGCCCACTCTCTCCTTTTGTCTCCTTGTTTTGACCTTGGTTTATTAACCTCATTAACTCAGGCTACACAAACCTCTAGCGGAGGCCAACTGTACCCTCAGGCACATGGCTGCCCCCTCCCGATGCGGCCGCTGCTGCGAGCCCAGGCCCAGCTAACCGAGAACAGACACTTCCACTTGGTTAGGATCTTCCCTCAGGGAGCCAGAGTTGAGTTCAAGTAGGTTAAAGCATTACATTTGTAAATTTGTAAAGGATCAAGTTGTGAGAAGAAGGGCAATCTTGTTCTTTGAGACTTTATTAGCCAGTAAATGCAATACGATACATTTATAGGAGCGAAGACCCAGATTTTCTGAACTTCACTGAGCCAGAAAGATGTGTTTTATTTCATAGAGTTTATGGAATAACTGCAGCATAGGTATGTTTTTACAAGACACGACATTGACTTGAGGTAATCATAAAGTAAAAATGGGCAGTGACTACCTTCAGGTCTAAGTATAATTTATATACATATTTACCCAATCAAATGCAAAGACCCCAAACCAGATGTTTTTAATTTTTGCTTTAATTTTTAAGCTCTTTAGTTGCTTTTTCGATGTAAAAGAAGTTGGATTAACCTTTATAAAAAATGTTGCTTGCACGCTGGTATAGAATGCATAATAGAATGCGCTGACTACAGCAACAAACATTCATATCAGCAAAAAGTGACATGAGGTCATATTACAAAGGTCCTCACTGTGACAAAATAAATCAGAATGCTTTACAGCTTGTTATCATTTTGCTAAGAAAACAGAGCTACTGAACCTTTTAGATGGAAAACCTGAACATAGGCAAGAAAGGTTTTACAGATGATGACAAAATTCTAGAGCTGTATGTTGACCCAGGTCTACTTTAATATTGTTATTTTTGTTATGCATTCTTGTTATTTTTCCATTCTGTTCTTGTCATTTCTTGGCTCCTGAAAACTAAATGTTATGTGGGGAAACAGCTATAAATTTTAGGACCAGCATGAAGAGCAGTACAAACAATTTAGGGAAGGCAGAGAGTATAAATAACAGGGATAGAAAATTGTTAGATAAGTAGGTAGATAGGTAGATGTTAGATGACAGATAGATAGATAGATAGATAGATGATAAATAGATGGTGCCCCTTAATTTCAAATCTCTTGTTTGTATTTATCATATGCTGGAAAATTAGCTGACTTAGCAAGAAGTTTTCAAGGAAGGACATAAAGAAATTTAGATGGTTGGCTTAAAAATATTTATTATTTTTAATTATTGAAGTGTTTTTTTCTATTTAGAATGGCAAAAATGTGATAGCACTTCATTAATTTCTACTCTTGTGCATTCTTAGTGCACAAGACAAACAAATCAAGTGACACAAAACAAAGCGTGAGAGTCTCTGATCACCCTCCTACTCTTGTGTCCCACTCAAAGGTGGGCGTGGTCAGAGTTGGATGTACATTCTATGTGTTTCACACATATATGTACCTATGTATAGGTATCTTGTTTATATACATAAGATCAACACACACACACACACATATATATATATATATATATATGTATATAAATTCTTCAGTTTCTTAAGCTCCATATGTCATGGAGCTCTTTTTAGGCAAGTACACATAAGTCAACTTCTTTCTTTTTATTGGCCTCATAGAATTTCATAGCATGAATCTATCATTATTCAGTTTTCTATTATAGTACATTGTAGTTATTTGCAGTGTTTTACCGTTATAAAATTCTACAGTGAATATCCCTGTGAATTGCTTTTTAAAAAGTGAGAGTATTGGGACTTCCCTGGTGGCGTAGTGGTTAAGAATCGCCTGACAATTCAGGGGACACGGGTTCAAGCCCTGGCCTGGGAAGATCCCACATACTGCGAAGCAACTAAGCCTGTGCGCCACAACTACTGAGCTTGCGCTCTAGAGCCCGCGAGCCACAAGTACTGAGCCTGCATGCTGCAACTACTGAAGCCTGTGCTCCTAGAGCCCATGCTCCACAACCGCATTGAGAAGCCCGTGCACCGCAATGAAGAGTAGCCCCCACTCGCCACAACTAGAGAAAGCCCATGCGCAGCAATGAAGAACCAACGCAGCCAAAAAAATAATAATAATAAAACGGTAAAACTGTAAAAAATAACAAAAAAAAAGTGGGAGTATTTCTTTAGGACAGTTTCCCAGAAATGAAATTGCTGGGTCAAATAGTAAGCCTTTTTAAAATTTTATAGGTTTTGCTAAACTGCCTTCTAAAAAGCTTATCTTTTCACTAAATGTATGAGTGCCTGTTTTCTCACCTCCTTAAAAGCCCTTGAGGTTACACACCTTTTTTTTGTTTGTTTTATCTTTTCAATTGTGTGAGTGAACGTTTATATTTTATTATTGTTTTGATAAATTATTTACTTAATTATAAATAAACTTAATTGAGCATTTATTTCTTTATTTAGTATACAGTTTCTTTGTGAATTGCCTATTCATATTTTGTCCATTTTTCTTTTTTTTTAATTTATCTTCAGTAATTTGTTGAAGATTTTATGTATTTTGGATTTAATCTTCTCTCTGTTAAGTTTGTTGCAAGTATTTTCTACTAGTCTTTTTTTCTTTTTTTTTTTGCTTTGTTTATTTTTGAATACTGTTGGAGCATGTAAAACTATTGCTAGCACTTAAACATTTCAAGAAATCAGTTAGCTAACATATATATATATATATATATATATATATATTCAGTTCCACATTAGTTAAATAATTTTTAAAACCTAAACTTGAATTTTATTTATTATACTCTGAGTTTGTTAAAAGTACCTTTTAAATTCTCTAGACCTTAACTCTTTCCCTATTAAAAACACTGTTCCATATTATCACTTTCACCTTTTAAATTTTGTCTGTGTAAAAGGATATCAAAATATGAAAGGTTTATTTTAACACCTGTGGCAGACAGACCCTAAGGTGACCCCCAATGGACCCTGCCTTCTGATGTTCACATCCTTATATAATCTCCTCCCTTTGAGTGTGGGCAGGACCTGTGACTTGCTTTTAACTCTTAGAATATGGCAAGGATGATGGGATATGACTCCCATTACATCATATTATATGACTTTCTTTCTAGATCTCAGTCTCATGCTGCTCTTGAAGAATTAAGCTGCCATGTTGTGAACTGCCTATGGAGAAGTTCATGTGGCAAGTAGCTTGGACAGCCTCTAGGAACTAAGGATGTCAGTCACACAGCACCAAGAAATGAGTTCTGTCAACCACCAGAAGGAGAATGGAAACAGATTCTTCCCCAGTCGAGTCTCCAGATGAGATCACAACCTAGCTAGTGCTTTGACTGTAGCCTTGTTAGACTCTTAGCAGAGCAGCTATGCTATGCCAGACTCCTGAACCACAGAAACTTTAAAATAATAAACATGTATTGCTTTAAGCTGCTATGTTTGTAGTAGTTTGTTACACAGCAATAGGTAGCTAAAATAGCACCCACATTTGAAATACACCCAGATATCTTTAGGGGAAAAAAAGTGGTAAGGACTAGAGAATTGAATTATCAGTTCTTTGGCACTATACATAATCATATTAGAAAGCTGTGCCATAAAGTATAATGCTTTATGAAATAGGAAATTGTTATGTTTTTCTAGCCCTTATAAAGTAGCTTCAAGATTGTATTATACTGTTAATGTACTAGAGGAAGCCTAGAAACTAGGGGGGACTGATAGACTAAGTTTTAAAATTCCTGGAAGTATGTTGGATAAAATGCCTAGCATAATTAATGATGACTCTAACTAGTGGTATTTCACCTATGTAGACATTAAAACAAGTACAGCCACCGCACTGGAGCCTTCAGACTCACAGCTATTTATATGTTTCATGAACAAAGCTGTAACTGACTTTGGGGAGGGGGAAGGGTAAGCTGTGACAAAGCGAGAGAGTGGCATGGACATATATACACTACCAAACGTAAAATAGATAGCTAGTGGGAAGCAGCCGCATAGCACGGGAAGATCAGCTCAGTGTTTTGTGACCACCTAGAGGGGTGGGATAGGGAGGGTGGGAGGGAGGGAGACACAAGAGGGAAGAGATATGGGAACATATGTATATGTATGACTGATTCACTTTGTTATAAAGCAGAAACTAACACACCATTGTAAAGCAATTATACTCCAATAAAGATGTAAAAAAAACCAAAAAAAAGCTGTAACTGACAATAAGAAGTGAGAAAACAAAATCTTCTTTTCAACAGAGGAATTTCTAACTCTCTTTCATCACCAGCCTTCCTCTGCTCCCCCCTCCCCAACCCCCTATTTCTCTCAGTGATAACTATCCTGATTTGTCTTTCATTTCACATTTTCCTTTACTTTCTTGCTTTTTCCCTCCCTTTTGCTCATCATGTATATAAATCCAAATATTGAGATACTGTTTTTTTAAAAAATTTACTAGCTTTAAGGATTCAGCTTTAAAAAATCTAATATCAAATAATTCTGTGGTCAAACAATATTTTTTTCAGATTCAGCATGTAAAAAAAAAAGTGTCATTGTTAAACTGCTTACGGTACAGAGATAAATGACTTCATTCCCTTTGTGCTATGAGGATTCCCCTGAGACATGTGTTCTGGTTCATGTCTGAGCCCCTTTAAACTTGCTCTAGTGTAGTGCATGTTTATTTCAAGTTTAACAGTCTTTGCCTTTCTCCAGCCTTCACTCTTGTCAATCTTGATATGAGACTCCCTTTCTGCCCAAAAGGTCTAGACAATGAATTTCATGCCACTTGACATCTCGGTTCTCACCTTTTCCAACTTTGCCTGTATTTATAGGTGTCAGAATAAATTTCCAGCTTATTTTCCAAAATTGCACAGCACTTTTCACTTCCTGCCTTGGATTATTATTATTATTTCTGCACCTGTCTTATCTTTAGTTTTTGGAGAGCTGAATCCCATAATTCCTGGAACTACACTTTGCAAATAATAAGCAAAATAAATGACTAAGTATATGAGTACCTATTAAATGTTAAAGATGCTTTAAAGACATTTAATCCAGTGGTTCTTGGATGTCAGATTTCACAGATTGGGGAAATTAGAAGGTGGGTGACTTAGAATTGCCAGTTTTTATTTTGCCAAGAAGTATAAACGAACAATGATCTTCTATCATCATTTCATAAAACACAATATAAAAACAAAATGGGGTTTATAAATAAAGTTCAACATGCACAAACAAAATTCAAAGGACATAATGTCAGGATAAAAGATTGGTCCTTCCCCCAAGCGGCTATGTCAACTTTAAAATAACTTGTGTACTTTATTCTCCTTGCTTTTCTCATTTAGCCGCAGACAGCTGAAATCTTCATATTGTACTGGTACAGTCTGTGCATTTTAGAAATGACTGAGGTAGTCTGACCTTCCACTCAATGCAAGCATCCTCTTTAAACCACCTTGGATAAGATATGCTTGTTTCACATCAGCCTTCAGACAGTTTCCTGACTCTTGCTTGAGATTAGTGATAGGTGGGGAAAAGGATCGCAGTGGGAGGTCCTCCAAAATCTGCCGTCTACCTTTCTGGCACTTAGAGAAAGGAAGATGTGTAAAAGAAAGCAAGACTTTTTATTCTGCGCTGAAATATATATTAAAACAAGGTGCTAGTGAAAACTGAGACTTTTCTATACTCTTTGTTGTTTCATTCTTCCATTTCGGGCAGAGGGTAAGAGTGGGTGTATGTTAAAGGTGGTTTTTACCAGTATTTCCAACTAAACCCCAAACTTGAAAAGATTATTCAGATGAATTTAGAAATAACCCATTTCATATTTTAACTTTTTATTTGGAAATAATTTAAGAATCACAGGAATTTGCAAAAATGGTGGAGTTCCCATATACCCTTCACCTAGCTTGCCCCAATGATAATATCTTATATAACCATAGTACCTTAGGGAACTGACATTGGTACAATGCTATTAGCTAAACTATAGGCCCTGTTTAGATTTTATCAGTTTTTACATGTACCCCCCCCTTTTTTTGATGTGTAGTATTACATCACATGAATAGGTTCATGTAACCACCAACACTATCCAGTACAGAAGCATTCCATCACCACAATGAAACACTCTTGGGTACCCTTTTACACTGCAAATTTTTAATGATTTGTTTTATTAGCATAGGGTGATCATAACCATATTCATTTAAACTCAAGAGGTGAAAGGTGGAATTTTCTGAGAGCTGGAATTGGAGGGGACACTTTGAGCCATAGAGAGCTGGAGTAACATTGGAGTTTCTGGTGATACCCTTGCTGCCTTGCCCAGCCTTAGATTTACCCAAGGCATGGATGGTGAATCAAAGATCATGGGAGAGTCAGTGAATGAGAGATCACGGAAAATGGTTGAGAAGAAAATGAGCCAATCCCAGAGGCAAAGCCATAAGCCAAGAAGAATTGTGCTGGAACCTTTTAGATAGGACTTGTTAGGGGTTATTACAAGTTTTGTGGGGCTTAAACATAAATGACTTGGGTAAATTTTCATTTAGAAGGGGGATCAAGCAAATGAAGGGCCCTGAAAGTTAAGTGAATCTGCCTCTGGATTAGTCTTAAATGTAGAATTCTTAACTAAATAGATTCATTAATTTGTATACTTCTTTAAAATTGTAAATACCTACCCAGAAAGACTTAAGCAGACACTTAGTTTGCCATGGGGTGAATTAGTTTCATCAGCTTCTCTGGATCTTTTACTAGGTTGCAGGGAGGATAAGAGATCATTTTTGAGCACCAGATATGGAGTCCTTGGGCAGGTCAGAGGGGACCCTGGGGCACAAACACTGCAATCACTGGGGACAGGGAGAGACAGAAAGATGAAAATGACAGACATCTTTGCCTCTTTCACAGTTTGACTGTAACTGGCCTTCTTTTTAAGGAAGCACATGGCTAAAATGCTAGACATCAGCCACTTGCACACACTAGAAACATTTATGGAATGTTTTTGTCTAAGGTAAAGACACTCGGTGAGCCCGTCTCTCCACTAAGAATCTGATATCACAAAATCTAAAGAAGTCAGACTTCTCATGACTGTTTGGAAAAGAGTACCAATGTCTAAGTGATAAACAGGGTGGTTACAAAAACACTGTACATTTTTCAAAATGAAATTAAATGTAATGTATATAAAGCACAAAGCCTCTCATATAGCAGATCTTCAATAAATGGTAGGTATTATTATCATCATTTTGTTTATATTATCTCCTTTAATCCACCTGAAAACATTGAGAAGTATCCATTATTATCCCCATCTTCACAGAAGTGGAAACAAGGTAAGAAAAAATAAACACTTTCCATTAGATCACAGAGTGAGGTGAGATTTCATTTCAGTCTTCTGATTCTAGTTTCTGTTTTAAGTCCTTTTCCCTGTGTTACAGTAGTGTCCCAAATTGAGAGATCTTACCTCCTTGTTTTCTTTGTTATTATCGTTATAATTTCCTTATTAACTTTCTCCCATCTTTCAATCTCAGATAATGTATATTCTTTTCTATGCTATTATTTAGTAGCCTGTTAAGGAAATGATGAAACCTGGGCAAAGGCTAACTTGGTTTCTATCCAAGACTTCTCTTAACTCTGGACTTACAAGCAAGAAAGTTTTACTGACCCCTGTCTCAGACTCATAATCCATCTCCAATCACCTCCCCCCTCTCAATTCCCTTTCCCCAGCCTTTTTATTCAATAAAAGTTTATTGAACACTATTATATCCCTATAGACTTAGATGCTGGGAATGAAAAGGAGCAAGACGAGGTCCTTGCCTTCCACGATTTTCACTTGAGTAACGAGACAGGCACCTAGACAATTAACCATAATGCGAGGAAAGGGATCAGATGAAGTGGAATCATTGCGAAAATGATGGATGCTGATAGGACCATTGCTACTCTTATGACAGGACACGTGAAGTGGCGTTTGAGCTGGTCCTTGAAAGAAAAGGAAGAATAAGGAGAAAGGTTGTTCAAGTAGCAGAAGCAAAGGGTGAGAACACTGAGCATCACGGGCAAGCCACGCACGCGCCGCCAGTGGTCCATCACGCGGAGCCGAGCGTTCCCGACCGGAGGCAGGGAGCCCGGAGAGACAGGGGGGACCAAATCACAAAAGGGCCTCCGCCTCGCTTAGGAGTTGGGCTAAGCAGCCGAAGCCCGGCAAAGGATTTTAAGCAGAGATGTGATATAATCACATTTTTCCCCCTGAAAATAAAGACCATTCTGGTGTTAGTGTGGAGAATGGATTAAAAGGGTGAGAGATTGGAAACTGTGGAAGATCGCTTTAGAGGCCAACTTTTACAATAGCCTCTTCCCTCTAGGAAATAAACTCATCTACCTCCTGGTGAGGTTCAAATTAGGAAGAAAAGGGTGAGTTCTTTTTTTTTTCTTGTGAAAAACTAAGGATGAAAGTGGAGATGCTTCACCACAACGGGTGCTTTAATTGAAATTTCTTACGTTAAGGATAGTTCTAAAAACTGCAACTCGCTTAAATTTGATTTTTTTTTTCGTCAGACAACTTTTTGTGGGACCTCTTGTGTTCAGATATCTTCATGGGGCGCTTGAGGGGGAAATGGGCAAGAAATGCTATGAGAGGATCTAGTGAAATTAATCATTTTTTTCCAGTATTACATAGCCCTTCACTAAAGTGCTAAAAGAATGATTATTTTTAAGCAGAAGAAACAAATTTTAGAAGTAATTCTTTAGTTTCAGCTAGAAAGCCTGACAGCTGCTGTTCTACTACTTGATGGTACTGAGGTTTTTTGTATTTATCTATATCTGCCTCACAGGATGAGCCACATAAAAAGCAACTACCTCAAATACCTAGCACTAACGGTTTAATTTGACAATTTGTAGATAGTATTCTTATATTACCCTTTAGGACCTTAATAATTAGTTTTTCTTTAGTGCAGTATTAAAGCATTAAAGGTCATAAATTCCACAGTCACCTGTATCCATTTATTGCTAATTTATTATGGAACATATCATAAAACTTTCCTTGACATATAGGCCTCTTCATAACTATAAATCTTTTTTCAACTGTTTAGATAACTTATGCTTAAGTTCAAGAAGAGACCTCTAGGAGCAAATATTTAAAACATCTATTTATTTCCCATTAACGGTGCCATGTGAAGTATTCATTTCCATTCAGTATATTTATCACTTCAAACCGTTATAAAGATAAATTTGTTTTCAAGAGGGAAAAATGTTAAATGTCAAGTAGCTGTTTTACTAAGTGCTTTAAAATGTCCAGATGAATAAAGCGATCTTTCTAGTTAGTATATAACACACAAAAAAATGTTTCCATTGAGATTAAATTTGTCACTAGTAACCTCCATTAAGCTTAAAAACTTTTCCAACTTGAAGGCTGTCCTTTCAGATGACAAATGTATCATGTTATTTGACAGAGAGGTGGTTTCCTTTTGTTTTAGTTATGGAGATGATAATGTAGTAAAAAAAAACCCTCACAGTTACCAAATGCATTTACCTTACTGCTTAAACTTCCATATGGATGCATATTTATGGCGCACACATTCAGAAAGGGAGAGGAGAAAACCAACTTGCTGGAAAACCAGTTTGTCAAGTGAGCAATTTGCTGAAAATCAAATCATTTCCATTAACTTTGTCTAATACTATCAGTAACCATGATGCATGAGATGGTTGCAATATACCTTTAGGGATTATTTTTTCTTTCAAAACTTTCATTTGGCTTTAGTTTTTCTGCAGCTGCAGTGGTTAGCCAAACCAGAATATCATAGGTTTTACCATAGTCTGACTTTAAGAAAGAAAAATGTCTTGTGTATTTCAAATTACAAGTGTAATTGTATTGACTTCTTTTTTTTTTTTTTCTTTTTGCGGTATGCGGGCCTCTCACTGTTGTGGCCTCTCCCGTTGCGGAGCACAGGCTCCGGATGCGCAGGCCCAGCGGCCATGGCTCACGGGCCCAGCCGCTCCGCGGCATATGGGATCCTCCCAGACCGGGGCACGAACCCACGTCCCCTGCATCGGCAGGCGGACTCTCAACCACTGCGCCACCAGGGAGGCCCTGTATTGACTTCTTATGATTTATAAACAATGGGATGGGTTTTTATTTTAACATATTTTCAAGCCAGGCTTCTCTACTTCTCTTAATTCGCTGTTAATCAGTCAACATGAACATTTTGCACGTGTTTTAAGCTTTTGAGAAGTGCTCAATGTCTCAAGTATTAAACACCTGAAACTTGACCTATAACTGAACTGCACTGACAATTCCACTGCAAATGACCAGGGTGAAAAAAAAATACAACAAAACTAAAACTGAACTAAAACCAAAACTTTGATAAACTCTTGAACACTTGAGCCACGTGATTTGCTGAAATCTTGCTTCCTGATAGAAACCACGGGGTCATGTCCTCTGGACAGCGTATCCACATGCAGGAGTGAAGTGAAGATACAAAGAGAGGGCTACTATACTCACTATGAGCAGAAGAACCTCAAATTCAAAATACATTAGCCATAAATAAAGAATTATGCAAGAAAGAGTAACCTGGTAACAAATCCTTAAAGAACACTAAAAGATGAAAAAAGTAAGGCCAAAACAAACAAATAACTAGGACGGTACAGGGGCCACCACATTGTAAATTACATTTTGGCCTCTAGTTGATAAACATAACAACTTGAAGTTGCTGTGTGACAGGAAGTTAGTGAAATCATCTAAAAAAGGCTCAAGGGGGCTTCCCTGGTGGCGCAGTGGTTGAGAGTCCGCCTGCCAATGCAGGGGACACGGGTTCATGCCCCGGTCCGGGAAGATCCCACATGCCGCGGAGCGGCTGGGCCCGTGAGCCATGGCCGCTGAGCCTGTGCGTCCAGAGCCTGTGCTCCGCAATGGGAGAGGCCACAACAGTGAGAGGCCCGCGTACCGCCAAAAAAAAAAGGCTCAAGGGTCAGTCAAAATAGAAAAAAGGAATTTATAAAAAACTTTTTAGGGCTTCCTTAAAGTGGAGCAGTGGTTAAGAATCTGCCTGCCAGTGCAGGGAACACGGGTTCGAGCCCTGGTCCGGGAAGATCCCACATGCCGCGGAGCAACCCAGCCTGTGCGCCACAACTACTGAGCCTGCGCTCTAGAGCTCACGAGCCACAACTACTGAGCCCACATGCTGCAACTACTGAAGCCCAAGTGACTAGAGCCCGCGCTCTGCAACAAAGAGTAGCCCCTGCTCGCTGCAACTAGAGAAAGCCCAGGTGCAGCAACGAAGACCCAACGCAGCCAAAAAATAAAATAAATAAATTTAAATAAAAAACTTTTTAAACTTGTATTGTGTTAGTCTGCTTGGGCTGCCATAACAGAATACCACAGACTGGGTAATTTAAATACAGAAATTTATCTTCTCATAGTTCTGGTGACTGGAAATCTAAAATCAAGTTTCTGGCAGACTTGGTTTCTTATGAGATCTTTCTTCCTGGCTTGCAGATGGCACCTTGTCACTGACCTCACATAGCCTTTCCTCCGTGTGTGAACATTCCTGGGGTCTCTTCCTCTTCTTGTAAGGACACTAGTCCTATTAGATTAGGACTCCTTCCTTATGCCCTTATTTTACCTTAATTACCTCCTTAGAGGCCCCATCTCTAAATACAGTTGAACTAGGGGTTAGGGCTTCACCCTATAAATTTGTTGGAGATACGATTCAGCCCATAACAGTATGAACTACAACATTTCTGGATTAAAAGTTGTAAGTCTCACAGTCACTTATA
The DNA here is from genome assembly GCF_964341445.2 of Mesoplodon mirus. Classification (NCBI taxonomy): domain Eukaryota; kingdom Metazoa; phylum Chordata; class Mammalia; order Artiodactyla; family Ziphiidae; genus Mesoplodon; species Mesoplodon mirus. The sequence continues at coordinate 217,920,677 of NC_138977.1, forward strand.
TTCATTTATTGCTTTACCAATAGTTACTGAAAATTTTGGTTCCTTTTCCAAATATTAAGTATATTCGCAAGACTAAATTTATTTTATTATTTATTTATTTTTGGTTGTGTTGGGTCTTTGTTGCTGTGCGCGGGCTTTTCTCTAGTTGTGGCGAGCGGGGGCTGCTGTTCATTGCAGTGCACAGGCTTCTCATTGCGGTGGCTTCACGTGTTGCGGAGCACAGGCTCTAGGCGCACGGCCTCAGTAGTTGTGGCTCGCGGGCTCTCTAGAGTGCAGGCTCAGAAGTTGTGGCACTCGGGCTTAGTTGCTCCGCGGCATGTGGGATCTTCCCGGACCAGGGCTCGAACCCGTGTTCCCTGCATTGGCAGGCAGATTCTTAACCACTGCACCACCAGGAAAGTCCCCTGATCTCTAGCTTTTGATAAATTTAATATGCCTGTTAACACTGTAGAAATCATCCTCTCCATTACCAAGTTATATAAACTTTATGATAGGCAATAATATCAAATTTTGAAAAGTTTTGGTGGTAAACTTTATAGATTTGGCAAACTGGTAATTCAGAGAATTATTATTATTTGTACATTGTCCTTTGGCCACAGAGAAGTACATTAGGAATAGTACTAGTCTCACCAATAGCACATTTGGCAGCCCAGTGCTCTTGTGTGTGGTGGTGGCTACACGAGGCCTCCAGAGCTTTTTGGATATCATTTTAAATATCCCTAAGAGTTGTATGGTACTAAGAATAGGAAAGGATGCAAGATTCTATCAGGCTAGATAGAAAATGCATTTGTATAGCTAAGGCTCTCATTGGATCCAAAGGTCTTTAGTATTTTGGAACATGTGTATAAATCATAAGAGCCAAAGAAATGAAAAATCTAGTCAAGGGCTCAACGTGGGCAAGCGTTTCAGAGTTCTGTGAGTAGACAAAGAACTAGGCAATATGAACTAACACCAATCACCTTCACATTTAAAAAATACTTTTCAGAGCCTTATTAACATATAATTTCCTTATGATACAATTCGTTCATTTAAAATGTACAATTCAGTGGTTTTTAGTTTATTTGCAGATACATGCAATCATCACCACGGTCAATTTTGGAACAATTTCATCATCTCAAAAAGAAACCTTGAACCTTTAGCTATCAGCCCCCTATCTCTGCATAATTCTCCCCCCAGCCCCAAGCAACCACTAATCTACTTTCTATCTCTATAAATTTTTTCCTGTTCTGGATTTTCATATGACTAGAATCATATGATATATGGTTTTTTATGACTGACTTCTTTCACTTAACATGATGTTTTCAAGGTTCATCCATGTTATTAGCATGTATCAGTACTTCATTTTTCTTCTGGCTTCAAGTGTTTTTTATCTTTGATTTTCTACAGTTAGAATAGGATATGCCTAGATGTAGTATTTGGGGCATTTATCCTGCTTGGTATTCTCTAAGCTTCCTGGATATCTGACATTAATTTGGGGAAATTCATAGTCATTATTGCTTCCAAAGTTTCTTCTGTTCCTTTTGCTCTTCTCTTTCTGGTATTACCATTATGCATATATTACATCTTTTGTAGTTGGTCACAGTCCTTGAATATTCTGTTGCATCTTCTTCAGTGTTTTTGCTCTTTGCTTTTCAATTTTGGAAGTTCCTATTGACATATCCTCATATGGTAACTCTACGTTTAGTCATTTGAGGAACTGCCAGGCTGTTTACTTTCTCATCAGCAGTGCAGGAGGGTTCTTATTTCTACACATCTTCATCTTTGCTGGTTGTTATCAAACTTTTTGATTCTTAATGTAATTAAAAACACTTTTTAATTGTGGTAAAATATACACAACATAAAATTTACTGTAGCAACCATTTTTAAGTGTACAGTTCAGTAATCTTAAGTACATTAAAATTGTTAAGAAGCTAGTCTCCAGAACTCTTTCTATCTTGTAAAACTAAAACTCTCTATACCCATTAAATGTCAACCTCCCATCTCCCTATACTCCCAGCTCCTGGAAACCACGTTCATACTTTTTGCCTCTATGAATTTGACTACTCTAAGTACCTCATATAAGTAGAATCATATAATATTTGTCCTTTGTGTGACTGGGTTATTTCACCTAAAATAATGTTCTCAAGGTCCACCTATGTTGAGGCATGTATCAAACTTTCCTTCCTTTTTAAGACTGAATAATATTCCATTGTATGTATATACCACATTTTATTTATCCATTCATCCATCAATGGACACATATGTTGCTTCTACTTTTTGGTTATTATGAATAATATTGCCATGAATATGGGTGTTCAAATATCTCTTAGAGACCCTGCTTTCAGTTCTTTTATGTATGTACCCAGAAGTGAAATTGTTGGATCATGTAGTATAATTCCATTTCAAAATTTTGGAGGAACAGCCATACTGTTTTCCATAGTGGCTGCACCATTTCACATTCCCACCAACAGTGCACAAGTGTTCCAATTTCTTCCCATTCTTGCCAGCACTTGCTATTTTCTGTTTGTTTGGTTTTGACACTAGCCATCATAGTGGATGTAAATTATATCTAATTGTGGTTTTTATTTGCATTTCCCTAATGATTAGTGATGTTGAGTTCACCTTTATGATTTGAAGCCCATATGATATTTCAACCATAAAACAAGATTCAGTGAAACTCATCAGAGTCTTTAACAAAATTCCAGTCCCCGTTTAGGCCAAAATCTCTGTTCACAAGTAACCTACATTACTTGGTATGGCAACAAGCTTCCTTCAGTGGGTAAAAGTCTTTTAACTTTGGGAAGATTTAGAATTAAGTATAGAAAGGATTACAATGATTAAAATTGAAGTATTAATGTTTGGGGGCTATGAAGGGGGTCATTCAGATTTGTTATTTTATGCATTTGGCCTATTTGGAATGACAGTCTTATAACTTCAATTGAAAATTGTAATCGTGATTTTTACTCAGGGTGACCAACTTGTCCTGGTTGTACTCAAGACTGTCTTTGTTTTAAAACTGAAAGTCCTGCATCCTCGACACCCTTCAGTTTAGTGTAATTGGTCATTTTATTTTGACTAGAATTTTTCAAATGAAATCCTACTAAACTCATATACAATATTGTATCATTTAAGAGAACTTTAGTGTCACTGTGTCTTTAATGTACTAAATACATAAAAGCTATATAAGTATATGGGCTTTCTGTAGCTCAGATAATTGAAGTACTTAAAATGAAAATATAATATATTAAATGTAAAAACAAAGTTTAAAATGTTTGAAGGTTTTTAACTAATGAAACCAAACATTATTCAAAACCCCTTTAGAAACTTAATATTTCCTATACTTATATATAAACTAAAGAGATTTGTGAGCTACCCTTAAAGTCTACTGATGCAGAAGAGACTAACTGATGATCTGGAAGACTAAAATCCCATTTCATTTGTGTTGCCACAACCCAACCTTAAGCATAATGTTTTCCTTAGGTAAATTGAATGCCAGTGGTTTAAACCAAAATAAATTGAGAAACAGTCTTTTGGATATACTAAAGCTATTCTAAAGGACACCAAAAACTGACATCAACTGTAACCCAAGATGTTTGAAAATATCTCCATTTAGGGGGGTTTCAAAAGGAGTCAGATTATCCTGGTAACATGGGGCCCATTAACAGTTGTCAAGTTAATCAATAGAACACATCAATTACCATAAATATACACACATTTGGGATGAAACCACATCCTTTTTGAGATTGAGGAGATCAATCCAAATTGCTTTTTTTGTTGTTGTTTTGAGACAGCTTAGCTTAACTGTTGAGAAACCAACATTTACTAACATTTCCAGCTAAAAAGTGGATTCCACTCTCGTCTTCTCTTGATGGAGTGCTGCCTCTGTAATGTGATTAAAGACCAAACAGGCTCAAAAGTGCATTTTGATAGTTTGTACACAGCACTACAGTTTATTTTTAAATTGCATATATTTTGACCAGGCTGAAAAGAAAATAGCCTCTTATAGACTTCATTATTTTTTATTTCTTTTTTTTTAATGATCTTCCTAATGATGGATACTTGTTTCCAGTTTTTTGCTATTATAAAAAAAATTCCATCCATATATCTTTGTGAACTGGCCAATAATAAGAGTTTCTTACTGAATAGTAGTTTCTCTGTATTCTAGATGTTATTGTGTTGATTTTATGTAGCAGATATTTTCTCCTTGTGTACTTGTCTTGGTGGCTTTAGTCATATTCATGTTTTAAATAATTATGTAGTCAAGTCTTTTGATCTTTTCCTTTGTCATCTGTTTTGTGGCTTCTGTATTTCTAAATTATTTATATTCATTTCCACAGAGATATTTTCTTTTTTAACTGTCACTTGTAAAAACACTTTATTTTTATAGAATCCTGTGAATGATGGCAAAATGTTAACATGTGATACATTCTGATGGCATGTAATAATCACATAAGGATCAGTGACTATTTTGATTTTGGAATTATGAAATAAATGTAATAAATTCTGGAAAAGCAAAAAGAAAATATCTTCTTAAAGCTCATGGGTTTTTTTTTTTTTTTTGCCTTTTCTCTGACAAAATTATCTACAGAAATGTGGTTCATCCTGCCAACTGTCCCAAAGTGGTAATTTCTGCAGGAAGTCTTAGAAAACATAAAGTCTAAAGAACCATTGAGGTGTAGTCAGCAATATTTATAGGCACTTGGATTCACTTGGATTCTTTTGAGGCTATGATAGGCTTCAAACCAAGCCTTCAACCTGTTATCCTATTTGGGAAAAGCTAGTACTGGATACTTTGCTTGAGATATCATGACCAGATGACCAGTGACAATGGCTTCCTAGCTACTTCTCTTTGTTTTTTTATAACATTTTAAAATTTATTTATTTATTTTTGGCTGCGTTGGGTCTTTGTTGCTGTGCACGGGCTTTCTCCAGTTGCGGTGAGCGGGGGCTACTCTTCATTGCGGTGCGTGGGCTTCCCATGGCAGTGGATTCTCTAGTTGCAGAGCACGACTCTAAGTTCCCCAGGCTTCAGGAGTTGTGGCTCATGGGCTCTGGAGCACAGGCTCAGTAGTTGTGGCGCACGGGCTGAGTTGCTCTGCGGCATGTGGGATCTTCCCGGACCAGGACTCGAACCCTTGACCCCTGCATTGGCAGGCAGATTCTTAACCACTGCACCACCAGGGAAGCCCCCTTCTCTTTGTTATATACCTATCTCTGGAATATGTTCCATCCCAAGCCTGATTCATGGCTATTGGCTTATTTAGGTTGAAAAGCAAGAGAAAAACAGCATTGTGTCTTCCTTTGCAAGCTGTGACACCACATGCAGTTTTCCTGTTGCAAAGGTACAGAGCAGCCTTGCAAAACTCACAGCCTGCAACCAACTGCCATACCCCAGAGGAGACTAACTGACAACCTGGAGGACAAAAATCTTGTTTTATTTTATGTTGTCAAAACCCAACCTTAAGTATTAAATACTTCTAGGAAAAAATCATAACATCTTAAAGTTGTCTTATTTTATTATAAGGGATGTACTATTACATTAAAGAACACTGCAGACTTCCAATTAGTTCTTAGACAGTTTAAAAGTATCATGGCTAAAGGGAAAAATCTAAGTTAATAATACAAAGACATTTTTATCAACATGAGTCTGAAATACCTTTGAAAACCCTGCTATATATCTTATTATAAAGGAAAGATTTTCCAAAAGGTTAATATTTATTCTTACAAAGAATGATTTCTTAAATTAAAGTTTTAAAACATTAATAATTGCCAATAGTTTCAAACAGACCTCCTTTTATCGAGGAGCTGGAATCTTTCGGTTCCCTAGACCTCCTTGATCTTAGTCTGTATGAATTGTTTAGTTTTATTTGGTGCCACAGTGACTCCACCAAACTTATCAGAAGCCTCAGTTTAATATAGAAAAAGAGAGGCTCAGAACATGTCAATATAATACTGTTAATGTTTTCCACGTTTATGATTCCAAGGTCAAAGTCAAACCTCTTATTGTATTAATAATAGCAAAGCAAAAATAGGCTTTGTAGTTGTGAATTCATGGTTTTAAAGAATAATTTCCCTATGTTTCTATTAATTCAAGCCATGCATTGAACCATTCAAAGATTCCACTATGGATTCCAATGATATATCTCATACTGTACCTTTAACTTTGGAAGACTGTGAGAATGGATGTGCGTGTGATTCCTTGCAGTCATCAATATAAGAGATTTCCTTTGTTCAAAAGTTACGTCAACTTACAACATTAAACGTGATATTTAGTAAAATAAACCTTAGAGCTTAGTAGTGAAATAATTAAAAAAACAGTTTCCCTCTACTCATTATTTAAAATAGTAGGATTGACAGTATAGTTTGTATGCTAAGCATTACAAAGCAGGGCCTATATTCTGGATTCTGATACCATCTGATTTGCAGATCAGCAAGAATCAGAATTTAAAAAGAAGAAAAAAAAGCTTTGAGGAAAACTCAGACAGCCTCAACTCACCAAACCCCTTCCTTTTGAGAGCATATTGACTCCCATCCAGCAGTGAGTAGTGATGAAAGTCAACCAAAGCTGTCCATGTGTTGCAAGAGGCCTTTGCTTGGCCAAAGCTCTCATTTAGGACAAAGCTGGCATTGATGGCTGTCTCAGATGACTGGGCGTGAAGAGGGAGTTACTTGGCAGCTTCTTTTTCTACCTGTGGGACTTACTCTCCCATCATTCCCACATGTACCCTTCCCCACCTTAAATTTAATCTCAGTGGATGGGAATAGGGATTCAAAATACAGCTAAAGATGCTCAAACTCCTGTTTCATGTGGCAGACCTGGCCTGCGTGCCTCTCAAGGGACAAGCTCATCTTCTGTAGTCTCCTAAAAAAATACATTCTTACCTAGCCATACCTACTTCCCCCACCTACGGTCATATGCAGGCGTGTGCAAACAAGCAGTGTTGTTCATTTGACTTTTTGCAGTGGGGCCTATTTAGATCCCTCTGGTGACTCTGAGAAGGATTCTGGCAGCTGGAATGGCTCATGGTTACATGGTAAAGCCCAGGTTTCAATTACTTTGAAGAACTAAACATTTCTTAGCATTCTTTCATCATGAACTTCATGGTTTCATCTGTCACGTTGTTTTGCCAGCGAGGCACTTTTTGAATAGTTCTATTTGGTTTGTATCTCATGAATAGCAATCAAAGAAGTTAAGTTTTATTTTTAAGAGATGGCAAAGACTATCTCGCCTCCTTCCCTTGTTTGATAAGTGAGTTACATGGCATGGGAAGGATGAGAATTGAAACTCAATACATGTTCACTTCCTCCTGAAATTAGGAGAACGTTTATGATTATAGCTCCTTTTCCTATTACAACATTTTGACTTGTAAGGAACCAAAGAAATATTCTGCTTCAGTGTTTGCCATGTTTTATTCTAAACATATTGATTGGTATGTCATGGTCACACAAGTTTGGGAACACTGGGCTAAAGAAAGCTAAAGACATTTCTTTGCCGAGTCTCAGAGGCAGTTAGGTCAAAGCAGTCAAGAGTCTGAACTCGGGAGCTCCTGCTGGCTTTGACTCCTGACTCCACCACTAAGACTTAAGTCCCTCAATCTCTCTGCACCTCAGTTTCTTCATCTGCAAAATAGAACTATAAGTAGGGTCTATCCCTCAGGGCAATTTTGAGAACCACTTGAGTTGATATATACGAAGCCCTTGGAACAGACCCTGACATAAACACCTTGTATATATTAACTATTAAAACTATAATTCTTATGTTTCCAAAGAGGAGATAAAATAGTTTTCCCCAACCTTATTCATTCATTCGTTTTCTTCTGCCCAATATAAGTAGCCTTGAGTGAGAGAGAGTTTGAGAGTTAACTGGTCAAGTTGAGAAAAAAAAAATGCTTCCTCGTTTATTTGGGCTTTTTATTGCTGCTGCCTAACTTTCCTGGGGTTTGCTATTTCACTTTTTGCTGGTTTTAAAGGTAAGATTAGAGCACAATTTGAGGGATATTCTGTAGAAAGACTGAAAAGATTACATTGTTTATCAATTAATCCCTGCCTGTTTTCCCAAAGCCTGAGAGAGAGAGAGAGAGAAAGAAAGAGAGAGAGAGAGAGGAAGAATATGGACATTTGGAGAACACAAATTCAAAAATATATTCATTCCCTTTATTCATTCATTAAATTTTGTTCAAGTGTCTACATGTGTCAGGGACTGTTCTAGGCACTGGAGATACTCCAGGGAGTGAGAGAGACAAACATCCCAGCTTTTGTGGAACTTGGGTTCTGGTGGTCACCGATGTGTAAACATCCAGAAGCCAATAACAGAGTCACAATCAAGTCCCTTGTGTTTCTCCAGGTTTCTGAATATATTTTTTAAAAAAATGAAGAAATGGCAACATCAGTTTCTATAAACTTTAGTGAACTTTAAATGATTATATTTAACAAATTAATACTTACAGCATAAAATAAGTAGAATAACAGTATGTTTAATTTTGTTTAGAAATAACCTCCAAAGTGGAAATGCAAGACCCCAGCTTGGACCTTAAGGGACTCCTACAAACCCCAACTTCACCCTTACCCCACCCCAAGCCTGTGTTAAAATCCCAGCCTTAAATAGAAACCCATCAACTTATCTGCCCTTTATCAGCCGAAACAATGACACTTCTTCTTTCCCCTCTCAGCCTTTGTTCAGGATAACCTGCTTAAACTTATAGTTTGTATTTTATGTAGACTAAGTTTTTTAGTTTAAGGAGCATATGAAACAGCAAATTAACATTAAAGCCTTAAATCAGAAAGAGACACAGTTGCAATTTTTTTTTTTTTTAGTTTAAAGGTAGGCAGCCATATGTATCTGTCTCAGACTGGAATCAAGCCCTGAAATAAGACATATGACGTGGCTACAATTTAACTCATTAATTTTTTGTTCACAGAATGCAATTTTGGTAAGTGACAACATTGAATAGTTACTATTTTTTATTACAAATTTAAAAATGACACTTAACTGAGCTAATCACTGGACTTGAAATCATTTTAAGGCAGAAAATTGTGACTATACAAATATTTAGTGTAGGGTCCACAATTCATTAATGAATTAATAGGTACATAATTTTTCTAGTATTTTAATTTGTGTTTGCTTCTTTAGTAATCTGCTCAACACTAACATATAATATTTGATATCTTTGAAAAATGTAGGAGCTCAGAATTGTAAACTTTTAGAGCTAAAAGGGGCTTGGAGACCCTTTCATTGGACCCACTCCTTTTACAAATGAGGAAACTGAGGACCGGCATGGGTAGAGTCAGTTGTCTTTTGCCTGAATCAGGATTTTTGTATAGGCAGACTAGGTCTTATTTAAAATAGGATCCTTGTATCCTACTAAAACCTCCTCTATTATGCATAAAGTCATCAGTGTCAGCAAGCTTGCTAAACAAAATAAACGTTACGTTTAAAAGTACTAAGTTTAAAACATTTTAAAACTACTTGTTTTTGACATATCTTTTAGGTATAATCTTCATCTTAAAAACAAATCAAATCAAAACAAAAAAAATCCCCATTTTGTCATGCAGCCTTTTTCTAGCTAAATTAAGAAAACTAAAGGGAATAAATGATACTCACTTTTAATTTTTCTGTATTAGTATCTGAGAAGTGCCATATTTCTAAGTCCAGCTCTAGCTTTCTATGTACTCAAATGAAGTGAAATGGAAGATTAATTTCCCAGAGATAAAAGATAGCTTTAATTTTTTTTGTTGTCAACATGATGGACTTCTTATCACTGTCTAAAAAGAAAAAGGTTTGCCTTAATTTATTATTGCAGTGAATATATTAAAAAAGAGTCAACTCTAATTTTACAATATGGTTTCATGTTTCCAATATGTTGAAAAGCACATGTAACTAACACACACAATATCATGGAAGACTGGACGTTGAGTAGGATTTGGGGATCCTTTTCTCAACAGTGAAATAAGGTCTTTGTGTAACAGTCTGCTTACTCTCCTTTGGGTATGTGACTGTTTCATGCCTGTTATTTTTTTGGCGGGGGGAAACACAGATTATGAGTAACCTCTGTGAGGTAAGGGATAGAAGGAGGGGAAAACATGGTTGTTGGAAGGAATGCTGGAAAAAGTCATGACAGAGGGAACAAAAAGAAAGAGAAGGGAGCCATCAAGCAAAAAAAGGGCGGCGTCCACGAGAAGCTCCTCCACATGCAGGATCCTGTTGGCTTCCTCACCTAAACCTTTTGATTTTCTTTTCAAAATCTTTCTACTTTTGGATACTTCAAAACAGTGCTTCCCAAAATGAGATGCTTTCAGATCACAAAATTTTTACTAGAACATTTATATACTTAATGTGTAATGTTTCAGAAAAATATATATCGCATGTAACTATAATATATAAATATTATTATTAGGTATTTATAGATTATAACATAATATATAAAAACACAGAAATATAAAAATATATATGTGAGCAGCACATCTATGGATGGTAGTGAAAGAAATTTCCCCTTAGCAAAATAAATTTAAGTTTTCTTTAAAAAAATGATTAAATTTGCTAACGAGGATCAAGGAACTAACAGGATACTTGAATATGTCAAAATTCTGAAGGTCATATACGAATGACAAGTTTAGGATATTTATTCCTATAAAGAGTTTCTGTTTGTGTGTTTATCTTTCAGCCTTTTGAAGCTTAACAGTGTAGGGGAGTGATTCTGAAGAGTATGGGTGTGTATTCCCAGCAGAACTGACTTTTTCAAATTGCACGAGTCCCCTGGTCACCTCTCCCTCTCGAACATTCTGCCAGGTCTCTGTACCCTCCATTAGTCCCTCTGTGAATGGTGTGAAGGTAGAGTAACGAATGAATGAATCCTGTTTCATAAAGGTCCAGGGAAGGCAGAAAATATCAGCCACAACAAAGCACCCCCCATACACACACTGCACAATCACACACGTTCCTTATCTGATATATTGCAGGTCATTCAATATAAAGTAGGAAAAAAAGATCTTCAGACAAAACTGTCCACTTGGAAATACATTTTTGTTTAGTTGATTAATTCTGTAGTTTTACATTTTTTGAACAAGGGAGTCCAAGGTATAGTTCATAATATATTTTGGTCTAGTAACATTTTAAGAAAGTAACAATGTTTTAAGGGGCATCTCCAGAGCAAAGCACGTTCATTTTTCAGAGGAACAAAGCGCTCATGGGCATTTTTTAATGTTACATTCAAGACTGAGATGAATCCGAAAGGGGCTTGACAGATGCAATTGTCATAGTGTACTGGGACCGAATTCCTCTAGTACAGAGAACTAAATGTTAAAATAAAATTTGAAAGTTCTTTCTTTCCTTGCTGTACCCTTCTCCAAATCTCCAAAGCATTTGTTTTGTAAAATCCTAAGTGGAAACACATTTTGGTGCCATAATTTCAAACAAACCATCTCTTTTTGAACTCTGCAGCCTTGATGCATTAGCACAATAGCATATCAAGTTCACAAAATTTCAGATAAACCACGTTCAAGCTATAAAAATGACCGGAAAAAAAAGTCCTAATTTTTCACACATCTCATTTCCTTTTCCCACACTCCTTTAAGAAAGCCCAGCTTTGGTGTGTCTTTAGTAAGAGGAGTTGCTGCAGACACATATACTGTTGTATGCTGGCTGAATCTATTCACAGTTTAGTGTGAGTTACCTGACAGGCTGAGGTGAGGTCATCTCAACCACAAATACCAGTTCATGCGGCAAGGGGTAGACTGCAGGAACCAACTGGAGACTCCAAGAAATAAATGGGTTAAAATTGGGGTGCACAGGGCTTCCCTGGCGGCACAGTGGTTAAGAATCCGCCTGCCAATGCAGGGGACACAGATTCGAGCCCTGATCCGGGAAGATCCCACATGGCACAGAGCAGCTGAGCCCGTACGCCACAACTACTGAGCCTGCGCTCTAGAGCCCGTGCTCCGCAACAAGAGGAGCCACCGCAGTGAGAAGCCGGCACTCTACAATAAAGAGTAGCCCCCGCTCGCTGCAACTAGAGAAAGCCCGTGTGCAGCAACAGACACCCAACGCAGCCAAAACTTAATTAATTAATTAATTAATTAATTAATTTTTAAAAAAATTGGGGTGCACTAACTTTCACATAAGAACTCTGACCAAACTGTTCTTGCAACTCTCTTCTGAGATAGAAAGAAAAATAAATAAAAATATTAAAGTATCACCATTCTGAGCCTTGCATTTTGCCTAAATTAATATGCTTAAAGCAGTTAAACATTTACCACCTTGCTTTTTAAAGTCAACTTAAAATATTTTCATTCAATAAAGTTTATTGAAAATTCAAGAGGATGATGATGATGATGATAATTTGGATAAACATGATTGTCATTACATTAACGTTTTGAAAATGGCATCAGAATAAAACAACCTGAATAATTGACCTGAATAAATAAAATGACCTGAAAATAGGCCAAAATAATTGCAAAGAGGAGTGAGAACCCAGGATTATTCCTCTTCAATCAGGTAGATGTTTTATTATTGCACAAATGCTTTATAAATATACTACAGAAGCTTCAAATTTCAGAAAATATGGCCATTCTTTGGGGGCAAAAAGGTGCAAATCTCTAAGAGGTAGAGAAGAAAAATGATTTATTCTGTTTTTCTAGCATTGCTAGTTTCCAGGAGTTCACCTTTTGATCCAGCTACAAGGCAATGATTTTCTGAAATGGTTTCTGATGGTGTGTGACATCTTTTATAGTACTCTTGAACAATCTTGTAATGTGCTAAACGATACCAAATTGAGTTAGTGGCCAAGAAAAAGAGTCCAATAGGCCCATGGGTATCATGAGTGTTTTGCTACTTGCTGCTTCTTGTAGCCACTGCTCAGAGGGAAGAAATGAGGTTTTTTGAGCCTCTGAAACCTCAAGGGGTGGATTTGGTGGAGAGCGGTAGCAGATCTGGGACAAGTATGAAAGGATTCAATAGTCTTAAGCATGTAGAAGTTTACAAGTTGTCAGATTTTGTCCTTTTTTTAATTTTTATTTTTATTTTATTTTTGCTGTGTTGGGTCTTCGTTTCTGTGCGAGGGCCTTCTCTAGCTGTGGCGAATGGGGGCCACTCTTCATGGCGGTGCGCGGGCCTCCCACTATGGCGGCCTCTCCTGCCACGGAGCACAGGCTCCAGATGCGCAGGCTCAGTAGTTGTGGCTCACGGGCCCAGCCGCTCCGCGGCATGTGGGATCTTCCCCAACCGGGGCACGAACCCGTGTCCCCTGCATCGGCAGGCGGACTCTCAACCACTGCACCACCAGGGAAGCCCAGATTTTGTCCTTTTTAGTCATTTGTTTATTCATTCATTCATGCAGTCAATCACCAAATATCTATTGAAGTACTGTTCTCTGTAATGTCCGTAGTATATGTTAGGTGGGAAATAAAGATAAAAGAGATCCTGCTCTTGAGCTCAAGGAGTTTATAGTCAGTAAGAGAGATGCATATCAAAATGAATTAAAGATAGAATAATGTGTTGACATTGAAAGAGATGTTACAAATGAGTTCAGAGGAAAGAGAGATTTCTTCCAGCTGGGGTAACCAAGAAAATATTCACTCATTTATACACTGATTGATTTACACATGTACTTAGTCAGGGACTACTGTGAGCAAAATACAGGTAAAGAAGTGGTTAAAATTCATTTATCTGATCATTCACCAAATATATATTTAGGATCTACTGTATACCAAGGCTTGTTCTAGACTCTGGGCATTGTTTAGTGAATAGGCCAGACTCTGTGGTGGCTTCAGGATGGGAAAAACTGAATGGGGAAGGAGATATTGAATATCTAGAAGGAAAAGTGAATAATGAAGAGAACTAAAAGGCTGGGAGAGAACAGGATAACTTTTAGGTAGGAAGAGACTGCCTCTTCCCTTGCATTTAAAGGGAAGAAGCCAAGGCTGGTGGCCAAGGTAGATTTGAAAGTTACACGGCAGAAATTGAGGAAGATCAATTTTGTGACTTACATTTTTGTAGCCTGAAATATCAAAGAGGAGCTGAGTCTACGTGAACGAATCAGGCTCTGCCCGCCACCACTCCATTAGAACTGCTCTTGTCAAGGTCATCATGACCTTCAATGTTGCTGCACAAGTCAGTTCTCATCCTACTTATTAATGGCATCTGACACAATGGATCATTTCCTGTTCCCTGAAAAGCTGTCTTTTCTAGCTTTATCACATATATATTGTGCATTACTTTAAACTATATGGGCCCCACTTCTTACTCTAGCTATTGCTCTGGGGAATAGTTACCTGAAGGCTTCAACCAGCTTTGCAGATGTGCAAGCTGTCTTGCCTCTCTTGCTTTCTGACCTGGGGCTTCTCTGACACCATGGAATGGGACATCTTATAAGATGCAGGTGGAACTAACTCATGCATGATCCAGAAGTTTGGGGGAGTTCACATTCCTTGGAGCAGTCCTTGATCAATCAGGGATAGAAGCCAATGGGTAAATGCTTTTTCCATTCTTCCCTGAGCAGACAGTTTGGAGATGCATTTCATAAGACTTTTGTGAAAGTCCTACCAGATAGAGCCATGCAGAGTGATTTTCCCTCCGCCTGTGTTTTCCTGTACTTATCCCTTACTCCTGCTTTATGGGGTTCATATTCCAAAACAAACCACCAATGATGAGCCTTTGTTTCAGTCGCTTCTTTAAAGGAGTCGAGGTTAAGATTCTTGCTATGAAGCAGAGCTGTAAACAAGCCTAAATGCACAGCCAAAGCAGGTTCCTTTATAGCTCTGGCCCATCACAAACAGATCCTAGGTCTAATTTTCAGCAGCCTCTTCTGTGGCTGCTGAAGATGTAGAACTTCTTAATGTGCCAGGTGTCCTTCAGGATTTCACTGCGTGCCTTAAGTTGATAGTTGGTGATCTGAGCTCATTGTTTCCCCCCTTCCGCAGATTTCTAAAAACGTTAACAGAAGCCAGTCCACTCCATAATCCACATAATTACTATTGCCCCCAGAACATTCAAGTGCCACAGATACTTTTCACCTCTGTCTACATGCCAGGGGTTAGCACCACCCCACTTACCACTAGCAATGGGATTCTTATTATCATATGCTTGGTGGGTGATCCAGCTTTAATATCCTACCCAGAGGGCCTGCTTCCTAGCGTCACTCTTGATAACAAGAGTCAGCCTGGACTCCTCAAAAAATGACCCTAAAAACCAAGGTCTATATCTAGGTAGTTTATTTTGAAATGTGATCCCCAGGAATTGGGAGTAAGGGACAAGGGCAGTAAAACAGGGAAGGAGGGAAAAAACACTCTGGATACCTCAATCCTGCAGGACCTTCATGAGAGCCTTATGAAGTGCATCTCTAAACTGTTCACTCAGGAAAAGCATTTAACCATCATTTCAGGCTGGAAGGATGGTGGGAGATGCTTCATGGAACTGAACTCCCGGAGAACCATGGAAATCTGGACTGGCAGAGGCCCTTGGTCAATATAGACAAGATAGATGTGATTACTAACATGAGCTGAAAGGCTGGAGTAGCAATCAGGATGCCTTGACCTTACAGGAACCTGTGGCAATATGTGAAAGATCAACTAGTCAGTTACATGGCTGACATAAAAATAATAGTTCAAAAAAGTGAGCTGGCAAGCAGAAAGCTGATATCAGCCACTGCTTTGGAAAATCATGGTCTGTCACCCGAATTCCAGATCTAAGTCAGTTCACAGATACAGGGACCTTTGATTAAAAGGAGGCTGGGTCCTCTAGAACGGTTGTTTTCAACTGGGGACCCCAAAGGATATTTGGCCATGTCTAAAGACATTTTTGGTTGTAATAACTGGGGGAGGGATGGAACGGGATGCCACTGGCTTCTAGTGGGTACAGGCTAGGCAAACTGCTAAAATAGCAAACAGTACATCAGAAGTAATACTGCATCTCAGGGGGAGTTGCTAGGATCACCTGCAAAGACCTCAGGTCACAGGGCTAGTGGTCTCCATTATACCCCTGTACATTTCGTCTGTCTGGCAAAATATGACGGACCTTGGTGAATATAGTGGACATGGTGGATAATGTTGGTGTTCCCCTCTGATCCCCTCAGTTCTCTTCGTCCCTCTTTTGTGCAATCCCTCTGGCATCTTAGTGTGCTTTTTCTTTGAAAACCCAGCATCTGAAGTTCTTCTCTGGAGGATGGTCCTTGGGTTACAGAAGACTGCTTGACCTGTAGGTGATGAGAGCTGGAGAGGACTGGGAATTTACTGCCCCTCACTAAGGTCCTAACAATGGTGCAACTGATCTGTAGCTTGGCCCAAATGATGAAACATATTCTGAAGGTGGCTTCTGTTGTGTGTAAGGATGCTTTGCATCATCTCTGGAAAGCCCTTTGGAGGGTCACATCGTGGCTCTCTAAAGTTCTGGAGCAGCATGCTGCCTCTTATGACAGAGAACCATTTGTCATTTGTAAATTAGCTCCTGATGTTGTTTCTTGGCCCTAGTAATACTGAGCACTTGACTGTGGGACATCAAAGTGACTGTGCAGGTGGAACTGTCCATCATAATCTGGATCCTCTGTGTCATAGAGGTGGGTAGGCACAGTGGCAATCCATTGTGATGAAAGGGTACATTTGGTATTGTGTCAAGAAGGCACAAGTAGATTATATAAATAGTGCAGATGTCCATGGCATTTACCTTTGTTGCACCAACACCTCTCCTTCAACTCATACCTATGACATCATGGGGTGGAAGTAGAAAGGCATAACCTACTTACAGGAAAAAATTTAGGCTTAGTTCACAGATGGCTTGGCATGATATGTTGCTGTTAGCCTAAAAAGGACGGCTGCCCCAGTCAAGGGTGGCCCTAAAGTCAGTGGAGAAGGAAAGTCCTTCTAGTAGGCACAGCTGTGAGCAGTATGCTTGATAGTTCAGTTTGTATGGAGGCAGAATTGACCTAAAGAATGGATAGACACAAATTTCGGGCAGAAGCAAATGGTTTCACTATTTGGTCAGGAGCCTAGAATGACTAAGATTAAAATATTGGAGGCCAAAAAATCTGGAAGGGGCATGTGGATGGACCTTTGGAAAAGGGGAAAAAGCATCCTTGTGTCTCACAGTGATGAGCCCCAGAGAGAATTCACTACAGAGGAAAGAGCCAGTGCCTGGGCTGACAAAAAGCTGGACCTGTGCCTGCCAGGCAGTTCCTTTCCTTGGCCACCTAGTGCTGGTGCAAGGTGTGAGTGAAATGGGGATGGGGCAGGGGACATGGTGGCTGAGATGGATCCTAAACATGGGACAAATAGATGAACTTTCTCTCACCAAGCCTCATCTAGCTATTTCCATTTCAACTTGATATTATCCATCTTTTCCACCAACATAGAAACTCCATGAGGGTAGCTATTTTCGTCTGTTTTTGTTCATCATCCACCACCTAGAACTATGTCTTGTACATAATATGGTTTCAATAAATAATTGTTGAATTAAACAATACTGTGATTTGTTTATGCAGCCAGCAATATCAAGAGGGCAGCCTGGGTGGAAGAAACAGCCTAAGCAAGGGCCAGAGGGCAAAAATTTTTAGGTTTTGTTTAAGGAGCAATGATTAGTTGTTTCATTTAGAATAATTTGACTTGCAGAACTACTTCTTTATTTGTATTTTTTTATTTTTTTAAATTTTTATTGGAGTATAGTTGATTTACAATGTTGTGTTAGTTTCAGGGGTACAGCAAAGTGAATCAGTTATATATATATATATATATATATATATATATATATATATATATATATATATCTCCACTCTTTTTTTTAAGATTCTTTTCCCACATAGGCCATTAGAGAGTATTGGTAAGAGTTCCCTGTGCTATACAGCAGGTTCTTACTAGTTACCTATTTTATATACAGTAGTGTGTATATGTCAATCCCAATCTCCCAGTTTATCCCTCCCCCCCCCATCCCCTGGTAACCATAAGTTTCTTTTCTACATCTGTGACTCTACTTCTGTTTTGTAAGTAAGTTCATTCGCACCCTATTTTTTTAGATTCCACATATAAACAATGTCATATGATACTTGTCTTTCTGTGTCTGACTTACTTCACTCAGTATGGCAATCTCTAGGTCTATCCATGTTGCTGCAAATGGCATTATTTTGTTCTTTTTTATGGCTGAGTAATATTCCATTGTGTATATGTACCACATCTTCTTTATGCAATCCTCTGTTGATGGACATTAGGTTGCTTCCATGTCCTGACTATTGTAAACAGTGCTGCAGTTAACATTGAGGTGCATGTAACTTTTTGAATTATGGTTTTCTCCAGGTATAGAAATGTAAATTGGCATAGCTACTATGGAGAACAGTTTGGAGGTTCCTTAAAAAACTAAAAATAGAACTACCATATGACATAGACTACTTTTTATACAGAACTTTTGGTAAACTTTATTGTATAGCAGCTTATAATCTTAATGTTTTCAAAGAAAAGAAGGTAGAATAAAACCTGTGGATATTACATCTTTGTACATACCAAGACTACAGTTCCAACTGCAAAGAGCAAAGATGGCAAGCCTTTCCAAACTAACTCTTACCACTTTCTGACTAAAATGTGATGTAATTAGATGACTAAATTGGACAAAGTCTCCTACTATTAAGGGAAAAATCTATTTTTTTCCTGTATCACCCAAATTGTCTAATATCACTTCTCTAAACAGGCTAATTATTCATTTCTCCCTATTGCCTGTGCTAACAATTCCTTAAGATAATAATTATTGAACTTTAATAAGGATAATCAAAAAATTTTGTTTTAAAAATTAAAAATAGAAGAGAAAATCCGAAATCCTATAACTTAATTGTTTTCCAGAAGCCACTAGTAGATGATAGATATGATAAGCCATGGCAGATTCTTTTATGTCACTGTCTTCAAATGATCTACCACCTTGGAACAAATCCATCTTGTATTTTTACTCCAGGACTATTTCCTCATCGTTGGCATTGTTCAGAAGTACAAAGTCAGCCTGCATGCCTTGCAAAGCTACATTTCTGTCAAAACTTTAACACATTGGCTCAAGATCCATCATCTGGTAAGATGCAAACTCTATGCCCTGTTAGGTTGGGGGGTATTCCTTGAGTCTAGAGCTTATTGGTCATCTTGGAGGAGAATGTGATTGCTGACCTACAATGGTGATGCCTCTGATAGAGCTTGTGCTTCCAAACTGCCTTCTTCTTGTCTGGTTCCCTCTCCCTACATGACACTCCTATTCAATTCACTAACCAACTCACTAAGTCAGTTAGTCCTTGGGACTCTTGGGAAGGTTTACCTTGTCTCCCCTTCCACTCATATTCTTGCAAGGCAGGAAGTGCAAATGAATGTGACTAGAGCTTTTTAATCCCAGGGTTAATTCTTGATGCGACTCTGGCACCTTCCAATGGAAAAATCTTAGTGAGGCTTTTGGCAGCCTAGTTGAGTCCAAGATTATAGAAAAAGAGGAAAGACCAACAATGATGGGTAAATTTTCAACATTTCTCCAATAAGAAGGAGCGCATCTCATCATTTTTAGGGCATTGAATAGAAATTACTGCAGCAGTAGCAAATCTGGGTATATCACACAAGTTCTTATGTACATTTTACTTCAAAAGGAAAATCCATGTCACTTTAATGTGCTTATTGGCTGGTGTGATTCTCTTTACTTTCTCTAAGGCTCTAAAGAACAAAGGATTTTCCGTTTGCAGTGAAGAATTGAGTCAGTGGATCATTCAGTGTGGAATAAGACTTTCTCTCAGCAGCGAGAGCACTTCTGTATATTTTCGCTTGGTTATTTAAGCTACTTTGGAAGCATAAAAGTGATTTCTTAAGGCAAACTCTACACTGTTGTTGCAAAGGACCCTCTGGGGAAAGCACACTTAGTTCCTGCTTCTTCCTGCCAGGGCTTTCTGAACAGATAGCTCCAAGAAGATTTCTATCATTTACGTCAATCTAATTTTATTTGTGGGTTTAGTTTGACTGAGGCAGATACCTAACTTTTTTCTGCTGCTCCATTTCCGTACCTCACAGACTAGAGATATTTCTCTGAAACAATAAACATCTGCATAGAGTTTTGTTTATCGTTCATTTGGACAAATTGAAAAATGTTATTGGTTACTTACCTCCTCATTGTCAGCTGGCTTTATTGTTGCAGAAGAGTCTTTATCTGGAATTTCTTTAAAGAAGGAAATGAGAGTCTTAATCATATATATATATATATAATCACTATATATGTATACAGTGATTCATGTCCATTTTAAAGCCTTAACACCAGAGGTGACTTTAGGGATTATTCAGCCCAACCCATTTATTTTGCAAATGAGGAAACTGAATTCAACAGAATATAAATTACTTTCCCAATGCTATAGAACTAATTGGTCATAAAGTCAGACTTAGGACCCAGGCCTCCTAACTCTTTTCCAGTACTGTTTTTCTCCTTGCTGTTTCATCTCCAATCTATGGGCAGGGGAAATGGAAATCATGACCTCAAATGACTTAATTCTTTGATCAGCCTTTTTATATCAAGAAATTATTGTATCAATAAAGATACAGACATTTGTTCCCAAAATTGCCTCTGTCTGTTCATCTCTGCTTTTGGATGTATCTAAGTAAATGTCTTCCACATCCATCAAATTTTGGCTCTCATTTTTTAGGTAATAGTGATAATAATATGCAAGGTTAGGAACTTAAGATACATGAAATCTGGAAAGACATATAACAGCCTTTTGTAAGAAAAGAATAATGATTTTTGATATCTTATAATAACAGTTAACATGGCTCAGTTATCAAACATGATGACATACTAATATAATTTCTACTTAACTGTATCATCCAAGTATTTAATTTTCTTTGCAGATGTAAGGCACATTTACATCCATTTTGGACATATCAAAAGCACATCAATAATTCTGAATGTAACCAAGCTCAATTTCCCTCTATCAGATGGAGAGTTGGTAAGTGTTTAAAGACTGGGGGATAATAGAGGAAGGAAAGGGAGAGAGGCTGTCCTCAAAGCTCAGATGTAAACTAGACAGAGAGACAGAAAGACTATTAGCATGGGTGCCAAAAAGCTAGAGGAGGGTACCTGGTGCACAGATATTATTGTCCTTGGGTAGTCGTCAGGTTAGATTTACTTATCAAAAGTAGAAGAGAAGGAAGATTTTAATTCAAAGAATAGTCTACTCTTTAGAAACTTCAAGTAATAGAATGTATGGTGATTATGAATCTAAAGATCTCAATAGCCCTGCCCTCTGATGGTGTCAGTTTTGTTCATACTAGGCTATCTTTGTGATTGCTGGGAACTTTCCAGAAAATCTAGTATTTAGGAATTTCAGTAGGTCTTATCTGTATTCTCATGAAAGAGCAGATTATGGTTATTTCTTTAGGCATGTATGTAACATCCTTCTAAAAATAAACTAGAGGATTTCCTGTTATGTAAAACATAGATATTAAAAAGGGAGAAAAATCCTTTCTCCAGCTAACATTTTCCCACTCATACTTCTTGTATTTTTCCTTTGTTTATATACTAATTAATTCCCCAAAAAAGGCAGCTTACCCTAAAACTATGTTCTTCTTTAGAAATAATTAAATCTATATTTTATGAAAAACAGAACTTGTCTAATCAAACAAAAATATATAACAAACAAGAAAGACTGATACAGAGTTAGGTTTTGGAACTAGACTTGGAGATGGTTATATCAGAAAATCTAAATATGATACATTTAAGCATAAGACTCCTTTTCTCATTTTGTGAATTAAGAGGCACTCCACATATTATACATTTTCCTGAAAGACATTTCTTACCCTATGTTTTTATGTACCTTTCCACTTTTTCCCACAGGTCAAAAATGCCAACTCATTCATGAGTTCCAGAAATCTGCTTTTAAACAAGCACCCTGAACACTTCTGAAGCAGGCTGGGGTTAGAGAGGCATGTTCCAAAAGAAATATTCCCCTAACTCCTTTTCTCAAAAGAAAAGTAAAATAAAAATAAAACTTTGCAATGCCACTGACTTCTGAACGATTTTTCTCCTAAAAGGAGCACAAGAGAAGTGTCTACAGAGTAACTTTTTTTTTTTTTTAAATCTTGTTTCACTTATTTATTTATTTATTTATATTGCAGCACGCGGGCCTCTCACTGTTGTGGCCTCTCCCGTTGTGGAGCACAGTCTCCGGATGCGCAGGCTCAGTGGCCATGGCTCACGGGCCCAGCCGCTCTGCAGCATGTGGGATCTTCCCAGACCGGGGCACGAACCCATGTCCCCCGCATCGGCAGACGGACTCTCAACCACTGTGCCACCAGGGAAGCCCTACAGAGTAACTTTATGCAGGAACAAAACAACTAGTTGAAAATCAACACTTCAGATCTTTTGTTTACATAGAACAGAAACGCCAGTTTGTTTCTATGATGTCTTTGATAATTTGACATTTTCCTACATTTACTGAATTAGCAACATAGACACAGATTCAGTTCATTATATATGTGTTGTGAAGACTCTCTTCTGGATCGGGCACTGTTAGATTAAAGAATATGGTCCCCTGGTGGACCAGAGTCTATACCCTATCTGAAGAGGTTGCTTGAATTGGTCCTTTGAGATCCTGATATGTCATTTACACCTACAAAGAGCATTATTTATCTGAACACCAAATCCAGACTTTCTTGCCATTTTGGAGAATTGTTTTTAAATGTTTTCAGTATTTGCTCTTTTGTACTATTTTTTCCAGAGTACGCTTTACAATCCTTCAGAAGGTGGTGAAGTGATGGACTGTGTCTGCTCCCAGCGTCTTGCCTCAGGTACTTGGGGACAGTCCCCCGACTGCAGCCTCAGGACCCAGACTCAAAGCAGCACTGGTGCATGACAGTGGGAGAAGACGTGTCTTCAGACTGGGCTTTCCCGTACACTGCCCTGCATTTCTTGGTTTCAATCATGGCCCTTGTCCTGGCCCTTTCGGATGTGGTAACCTAGTCCTATTCATTACACCTCCTACTTAGAAATCCAGAGAATGTGAGACCTGAAATTTGCTTTCAGGCATCCTTGTCTGTAACCTTGGCCACTGAAGTTCCTACAGCTTGTCCCCAAAGAGGCCAGTTAGAACGGAATTATACCACAAATGATAACAGCAACAACCATGTTGACCACAACAGCAGAAACAATAGAAGTAGAAATATCTTCCAGCATGTTTAGTACTGTCAGATAGAAGAGCTGTGAACTGACTATGACTATCTCCCTTTTTAAATGATACAATACCATCACAAAATGCTATAATTATTTTTTACAACCCTGTGGTAAACAACCCTACAAATATTTAATTACTCATATTGATATTCTTCCTACATCTGAGGAAATTTTTATTTCCAGCTTTGAGATGTTAATTGAGATAAAGATTGTTCAATTTGTCTCCTTGATTGATTATAGCTTTGAAATTATTTTTTAAAAGCCCTCTAAGGTAACCCAGTAGAAAGAGTAAGCCTATTCACTCAGGAAAACTGAATGTATTCAGTTCCTTCGAAGAAATTTGGGACAGATGTGCTTCTCTTCTTCTTCAGAGAACCCAGCGGACAAAAAATGTATTTTATTTCTTGTGAAATGCATTTTCCTGTTCATCTCAGTATGTGGGGCTGTCAAAGTTTATAACTTTGGCAGTGTTCTAACGTGACCATTCTGTTCTCCTTTAGAAATTTATTAAATCTATATTTTTATGAAAAACAGAATGTGGTAGATTTTTTTCATCTTTTGACATTTACTTGTTGGTTAGTGTTTTTAAGTCAAGCTAGATCTCAAACCAGAATGACAAACCATCCAAGACTTAAGTGTTTCCAAAGCTGATTTTGAAAGGCAACAGAGGCATTGTGAGCGATGATGCCTGGCACTTCTGTACAATATTCTACCTGAGAATCAACAACAATTTTAGAGCCGGGAACTAACTCTTTTAGGTTGGTGTCGGGTTTTCAGAAGGGAAAACAAACAGATTATCTCTTTTTTAAGGTTTCTTATGCAACAATGCTACTAATTTGCACTGTGTAAACTCCATGGGATTTTTTAAAGTTTTCTTGTGGTCTAGCTGTGAGGCAGGTGGGTAGACTGGATGGGATCCCCAGTTTCCTGCTGGACCTAGGATCCTAAGAGTTTTTTCTCAGGTCATTTCCTGGAACTCATGACGAGGCTCCAGTAGCCCACCAACACCTCTACCACTGAAACCTTCAGGGTTCCTCACCAGGGTTCCAGTCTCCTTTGATTTATCAGGCCCGTTCATGCTCTAGTTTTAATATCTCAGCTCTGCCTGTTACACTAGATATTTTAAAGCGCTTCAGGGTTGACATTAGTTGTGTCCTAGTGCATCAAAGAAGTTATTCTGTCATCTCCAAATTATTATACTGGATGATTGGGTTTAACAGTCTCTAAGAGTGTTTGTTGAGGTCTTCGTTTCATCCCCCTGTGATCATGGTGGTATTTTTTTTCATTCGCTGAGAAGATTTCTGTATTAGAAGAAATGGCTAATTGTCTAATTTCTATCTTTGGCTCATTTTAACTTCTTTTTTTTTTTTTGGTTAAATAGCCACACTTTACATATTGTGGTTTACGAATGATAATTATTTATATAAACCATGTTAACAAAATCGTAGCATGAGTGGTAGATGAGATTTAATATGTACGGCACATCATCAGACGAAATTGACATTAGATATGGTTTCCATCTTCTAGTCCATCTCTTAAACCTGCTGTGCTGACAGGGCCCAATCTTGGGGGAAGCATGGAAAGATAGAAGAGAAAGAATTCTCCACAGACGTGCATGAACATTCATATGATGGAGAAAAAAAGGAGTGCTATAAGCACTTTTCTATACTCCCTACACTTTAATAGGCTGAATTTTCTCACACTCTATTATTTTCTTGTTGGGTGCGGGAGACAATAACTATTCTACAGATAACTCACAAAAGAGTGGCCAATGACTACAGTTACATAGAATGCTTTTACACAAATTTTTCCAGAACCCATAACTTGAATGAAAAGCTCTTTTTTCCTTTGCTCCACTGTGATGGGAACAGTTTGTTTGACTCATACCAAACCAAATCAAGCATTTCTGTGGGCACAAAGAGGAATGTGGAGCAAAGAAAGATTTTCTTCCTAAAAAAGGAATCTGTGCATGGAAAACAAAATTGCTTCAAATTTCACAACATATTTTACCCTGAAACCTTGGAGGCAGAGTCGGGTCAGTCCAATTTCCCTTGCAGATATTTGACTTTAAAAATCACATAATTCAACTTTTAAAAATGGATTTGTGTGAAATGATATATAAAAAAAGTCCATGCTATGTAAGTCATGATGAGTTTCAGCTTATGTTTACCCTCTGCCTCTTGATCTTTAAGAGATGCAAATTGTCTTCAGGCAACAGTGGAAATGTCTTGTCCTAGTTCCTCCAAATCAGCCCCTAAGACGTTTACATTAGAAACTTGGAGTGACACTAAAATAAATGAGTTTCTTCAAAAGGCTGGCTGCCCCCTATCTAGGAAATTAAAAGTCATTGGGGAGAATTTTTTTTAAAGAAGCAATAACAGATAAGTACACGGTTCTTGGTTTCTTAGCCCAATCCTATTTGTACATTTTAGAATCTCAAATGACTAATCCAGTTAACTACATGGCAAAGTTTAAGAGAGAAAGCAAAACTTTTTCTAAGGATCCAAGTCTCATACTCTTTCAGTTGTTCCAAGATCTCAGATTTGTGACTGTACTTATTCAAAGAATGTCATGTATTTGCTTTTCTCTTCAAGAATGTAACGTTACAAATGTATTTAAATGCGATGTGATTCGAAGCTACAATAATTCTTTGCATGCATTTGGGAACTGCAGATGCTGGCATTAGAGTCAGAAGAGGGTCTCAGTTCCTTTACCCTCAAAACAAAGAAAACATTACTTTGCCCACTTTCTCACAAGGCTGCTGTGAAAATAGTAAATAGTGAAAATCAGATAGTAAAATCGTGAAAAATCAGATAACCAACATGTAGATCAAATCCTTGATAGCTGTCTGCAGCCCAGTGCCCTGCTCGACCACGCAACAACACTTGCAATGGGAGGAGGGCAGGTATCACCATTGTTATGCCTATTTGCAGATAAGGAAACTGACACTTAATAAGAAGGAATGACTTGTCCATCATCACAGAGTATGTATGAGAGCCAAGATGCAAATTCAATGCTTTTTTTAAAAAATATTTATTTATTTATAGCTGTGTTGGGTCTTCGTTTCTGTGCGAGGGCTTTCTCCAGTTGCGGCAAGTGAGGGCCACTCTTCATGGCGGTGCGCGGGGCCTCTCACTATCGCGGCCTCTCTTGTTGCGGAGCACAGGCTCCAGACACGCAGGCTCAGTAATTGTGGCTCACGGGCCTACTTGCTCCGCGGCATGTGGGGTCTTCCCAGACCAGGGCTTGAACCCATGTCCCCTGCATTGGCAGGCAGATTCTCAACCACTGCGCCACCCGAAGGGAAGCCCCAAATTCAATGCTTTTCACTCTAACCTTCATGCTCTCCTAATAAGTTGCCATGAAATTCTTTATAAACTGTAAAGTGCCTTACAAATGTGAGGTGTCACATTATCACATCCCTTAAACCTTATTTTTGACCTTCTGAGGCCAAAGCCAGGAAAAATAGGGGAAATGTTGGAAATTTAAACCACTGGACTTTTCATAGAATAGTTCAGGAAAGAGAGCAGGAGAAACGGTAGCAATATAACAGATTTTGGGAGCAGAAAACTGAGCTGTAAGACAACAACTGGTCATTAGTTGAGAAAAGAAGTGTCGAGTCAGCAGCCAGAAGAACAAGTCCACAAGAAGGGAAAGTAGCTGAAGAAGTGAGGGGCTGGGAAGAAGGAAAAGGTGGGCACAGAAGAGGCCAAGCTGGGGTACAGGCTGCTGCTAGAATCTGACAGACATGGTTTCATCACTGAGTTCCCTTTACATGATGGTTAGAATCCTTAAAGTGATGGAATTCCTGTGGCTATATTTGAACCCAGGTGTGCTATGAGCATCTGCACATACTTCTTCCAGTCTTACTATTGGCCTGCACACTCCTTGTCTCCCAACTGCTAACCCTGGCACCTCTCTACCTGAGGACCTTTTCTGGTGAGCAGAACCCACTCGGCTAAGCACGGGTGGGCAGGAAGTACATGAGAATTAAAACCCTCCTTTCATTTGAATGACAGTGGCAGTTGGTGTATAAATATCCCAGCTCTCTCACCCCTCAGAAGTGTAACTCTGAGCACATATTCAACATTGGTCCCCAGAATTCCCTGTGGGGATTAAGGTCCAGTTATTCACTGTGGTAACTTGCTTGATAATGCTCCTTTTGGGGTTAAATGACCTCCCTGTCTCTTTTCTCCGCTCCCCTACATGTCTCCTTCACCTCCCAAATAAACTACTTGCATATGAATCCTTATTTCAGAGTTGGCTTCTGCAGGAACTAAAATAAGACCCGTCTTGCTGAGGGCAATCGTTGCCACCTTAGGGAATAGCAACAGCCTGTAGAAGTTGGACCAGGGACCAAGGAAGTGAAGAAAAGGACCAGGAAGATAAAAAGAGTTTAGACTCATGAAGTCTCACGATAGATAAGAAATTCACCAGAAACAGTAGGTGAGTGTGCTCATGGACAGCAGACTGGACGCTAAAGACATTTATTACAGAAGGCAATTGAGCATCCATCATCCAGGCAGTCAGGGGCCACCGGCCAGGCATCGCAAGGGGGAGGAAGAGGCATTAGCCCACTAACAAGAAGGAGCTGAAGCTCTGAGGTGAAGGAGCAGGGTACTCAGGGACTGTTGGTACTTTCCTTCATAGAAAGAGTCTGTTCTCAAGAAGAGGTGTCTTGGGGTCTCCAGAGTATGTTGCTGGCCACAGTGGCTGATGCCAGGAATATTGGGGCAGAGAGAAATTCAGTGCTTCTTTGAGCTAAACATGATCTTGGGCAGGATATAGTCCAACCTCTCATTCTGAAGATGAGGAACAGAGCATCAGAGAGGATGGATGTCTTATGCTACGGCAATCACCCTAAGTTAAAGAACCAGGACTGGAATCTGCCACAGTACTTTCCCACCACTCCCTGCTAGAGTGACAAGTGGGCAAGTTAGAATTTTGATTCTCAGATATAACAGTTGTTTTTAAAAGAGTACCTAGTCCTCTAGAAATGGAAAATTTAGAATTAAGCCTCAATTTCCTCCTGAATGCTGACACCCACATAGAAGGGTAGATTACATGGTCTAAAGTCTATCTATTTTAGAAAGTGTGTATAATAACCCTCTGTCACCTAATGGGAATGCTGCTGTGAGTTTTAATTACTATTCATTAAGGGTACAGATGTGGTCTGGTAAATGAAATGCTCTAAATGAATTTTATGATAGTTTTACCAGGTTATTAAGAACTTACAAACTCTCAGGAATCCAATTATTTTGGTCAATGTTGATGCTATATTAATATTATTAACAACATTATATTATGTATAATATTGCATATTAAATATAATGTCACATATATATAACATTTAATACACAATAATATATATAACATAATATACGATAATACTTAACAGTATATTATATCCAGTATAATATTAATATATAGTATTAATAACTTATAATTACCATTAATAAATAATAATGCTGTGTTTTATTGTCTGGTTTCTTTTTAAATTCAAGTAAAAAAAATATTTAGCATTGGGTAAAAAAGTATCTTCTTGATGAGTTCCAAGGTGAAGGCTGCACAGAACTATCTCGTTGGAGAACTCCAGAGGTAAAGATGCAATAGTTTTATCAGTCTCCTTCCTTCTCATGAATGGCATAAAATATTTAAGTAAACATTGTAACTCTGAGGCACTTTGATAAGCTTAGAGTCCCTCTTGTATACTCTTTTAAAATATTTTACAAAGACCAGCTCTATAGCAACAATGATGGTTTTAGTAGATCTAGCTTAGAGTGAGTAACTAGAGATGAATATGTATATGCACACACATGCACAGACACGCACAGCCAGATACAATTCTTTGGAATATTTAACATAACTTTTAATGATACTATATGAGTTTCTCTCTCTAGGAGACTACCTAGCCATAAATATGATAAGCAAGCATACCTTGGATTCCTGGAAACAGAAGATGTTTAAACCTTGAAGATTGAAAGGACTATGGAAATCATCTAATCCAATGCCCCGTGACTAAGGAGACTCAGGCAAGAAGGAAAGGGCTTGCCCAAGGCCAGCCAGCTCATCAGTGGGAAGCCAGATTTTCTGAATCCTAGTTCAGGGCCCATTTCCCCAAGACCAGCAGGATGGCTTCCCTGTCCTGAGGAGAGACAGCCTGGACCAGCTCCTTCATGGCCACCCTTCCCTGGTCCACATCACCTATACTAGACTAAACAAAACAAAATGCCACTTACATGAAAGTCCTTTGGGGGAAAGCCCGTGTTTTGAGAAGAGGTGCAAGTTCCTCCATCCTTGTAGATACGACTCCATGGAGATAGTTAGGGTCAAAAGAACCTTTGCTGGATGGAATGCTGACACATTTGTGAAATTGTCATGATGAAATGCAAAGCATTTTGTACACTTTCCTTTACCCTTGTCAGGAGCCCCATGAGTAGGATCTGAATGTCAAGTTGCATCTTTTCAACCAAGGGAAAGATGGTGCTGACTCCATGACCAGGAAGCAGCTAACAAATTCATCTCCTCATTCTCAGATGGCTTTCTACGTGCAGACAGGAAGATCAAAAATCACCGTGAGCTGGTCAGGGCTGTTCAGCAAAATATTGTGATGGGCAGACATCATTCTCTTTCCACAAGGAGTGTCCAACGGTCAGGGTGACAGAGGAGGCAACCCCCAGAATGGCATGATTTAGGGCCCTAGGAAGACCCCTGCTACACTCCTACATCAAAAACCTCTTGGCTAGAATCTAAAAGGACACTATTCACATCTTCTTCAAACTCATTTTAGATCCTTATTAAGCACAAGTATCCCTGGTAAGAATAACCTTTTTATCAGCCAAGACTACATAAAGTCTTGGAGCATGAGTTTTGATAGGGAAGGGAAAAGAGTGCACTACGAGAGGATTCTGGACACTTCAGGCAGTTAAGGAAAAGGGAATATCATTCAGGGAGGGGAGATGACTGGGGAGATGCAGTGCAGAGGCTGACTAATGCAAGCTGAACTTCTGGAGTCTTTACACCATGCTAGAACCTATTCTCAGTGTTCTCCAAGCTTAATTCATATAATCCTCCATCTTATGGGGTAGATACTATTAGAATCATCCCCATTGGAGACACAGAGACAGAGAGATTAGACAACTCACCCAAAGTTACACAGCTGATAAATAGCAGATTTCAAATCCAGGCAGTCTGGCTCTAGAGTCTGAGCCCTGAACTACTATACTAACTGTTTATCTACATTAAATTTTGATTCATCTTGTTTTTATCACCACTGAAATGGCTCTAGTAAGACTCTTCCCTGCCCCCCATCTGCTTGACCTGATGAGTTTGGCACTTAAAGCCCAAAGCTACACTGTCTTGACGATCTCTACAGTACACTGTTTGCCCCAGAGAGCTCCTTTGGGAACTTTCATAAGAGAAACACTGAGGCTTTAGCAGCCTCTCTGCAAATGAATTCCTGGACAAAGAGTTGGTAGGAGGTGAGAGCTAGGAGGGGTGCTGCACAGAAACGGAGGGCTACCTATCATAATAGATGCCGGGGAAGGCTGGACAATTTCCACTGATATGTACTCAGTCCCAGAATCATAACAAGGTTTTGGTCTCTGTGGATGAATAAGCACCACCCTGGTTCTGAGGCTGGATGAGGGAAATGAAGTAATGGCCTTAGATTTGAAGCACATTAATAATACAGTCTCTAGGATGGGCAGTGCCACTACCCCAGTTTCCTTTTCCACATAAAATTGGAGACTGGGGTCTCTGGGCCATCCAAGGTAGCACTTTTCACAAATATCAAGCATAAATCATTTAAGAAGCAATGTTTAAAAATGGGAAAGACAAAATCCCAAGTGAATTTGCTGCTTACCTATGTGTCCCTGCCCTCTTGCATCTCCATGGGCATGAGGACTTTGAAACACTCTGACACCTCATTTAAATTCTTTTAGATGCTTGTGTTTTTGTCACTGTTTTGAAGGGGGTCAAATAATAGAATAATGGATTCCCAGTTAAATTACCTACTTAAATTGCCTACTTTAATAAAAAGATGAAAACCAAAATGTTCATAATTTTAGCAAGAAACGTGATCACTCTATCTGGTATAGGATTGACTTATATAGATCTGTTGGAGCCCCACCAAAGTAGAGAAAAGTCTAGTACAATACAGAGCAGAATTAATTAATTTTCCCATGAATCATTTATTTTTATAGTGAGGATGTTGATTAAGCCTTTTGAATACAGCCTCCCACACAAAACTCTTTTCACATCTAGATGTAATATATAAAATTGAGAAACCTTTTACTCTCTCTAACAATCTCAAGTTTGAAATTAGTGATAACCTTCCTTAGCCCCAGTCATAGCAGAGACATCCAGTTAGTTAATAAAATTAGAGGTATGTCTGCCTTCACATCTGTCAGTTCATTAAGTTAGATACGCCCGAGAGCTGGGATGACCAGGCCATGTCAAGATTACATGGTGAACCACTTAAACGCAACGCGTTATACAAGTGTTTACACAATTCATTGGTTATTCAGTGTTTAAAATAAGAATGCCAAAGACATATAGAGAATGCCACGCCCGCTGAATTTCCTTGCATAACAGAGGTTTTCCTGCATGAAATACTATGCCCAAGAAAATCATGTTTCATTAGGACAAACAGGGCAAGAAAATATACAATATGAGTGAGGCCAAAACAGTGTGTCAGATTAGATTTACCTAAAGGAACAGAGTAAAATTTCTGATCATCTTACATCCAATGTGATGGAGAAACAGGATCTACCCAAAGCCTGAAATGATGTGATGATAACAGAAATCTGGTCATGTCATAAAATGTATCAGATGCGTCCCTTTGCCAAGTAAATAAAAACACAAACAGGACGGCAGCACCCAACAGCGTGGGAAGAGGGGGAAGACAAGACGACAGAGATTTAAAAAAAAAAAAAAAAAAAACTCCGCAACGTCAAGGGAAGACAAACTGTGGACTGTCGAAGCCAAATCTGATGCAGCTGAGCCCTGGGTGTGGCATCCTGGTGGCCGGGTCGCTGTTGAGTGTGAGCCCCGCCGCGGGTTGCACTAGACCTTTGAAGAGCAGCCTCACGGCGGGTCACAGAGCGGTCAGCTGTGCATCTCTGCTCTTCCACGTGGCCCACCCCGGCCACTATGGGAAGGAGGGAATGATTTCTTTAAGGAATTGGGCTATTTATAAAATAAATATAAAGTCTAATATCTACTCTGCACAGATGATAGTGGAGGAGCGCTCCAGCAGCTGTCTATTTGCAGAACATCAGCCTCCTGTGCGTCTAAATTGCCCCGTACTGAGAAGAAACACAATACAGTTCACCAGAGACTTGGCTGCAAGGTAGAGCCGCTTGTCTGTGGGCAAGTAATGACTTGCGTTTTCAGCTGCTTCTTGGTAAGAGCTTTAGTAATTGGAATCAGTTATTCAAAACATCGCTAAATGTGATTTAAATGGCAAGGATTTAATAACAGAGAAAGAAGCCATTAAAGGGGTTCAAGCAGGGGAGAAGGGAATTCCGTT
This sequence comes from Mesoplodon mirus, assembly GCF_964341445.2. Taxonomy (NCBI): domain Eukaryota; kingdom Metazoa; phylum Chordata; class Mammalia; order Artiodactyla; family Ziphiidae; genus Mesoplodon; species Mesoplodon mirus. The sequence continues at coordinate 217,953,331 of NC_138977.1, forward strand.
TTTTAGAGCAGAGGGAGAAAAATAAAGCAATTACTTGATGTAAAGGCCAGAAACAGGACTCCTGCTGTCAGGGAGAAATCAAATCTGTCAGCAATTAGTGGGATCTTAGGAGGTAAAGAACTCTCCAGTGCTGAGCAGTGAATAAGGGGTTAGCAATTATATGAACTGATAAAAGTGTTCTGGTTTCCAAACAGCAGGTTAACAAGCCTTACTTTTTTCATAACTTGATGCAGATGTGATGAGTCACACTTTATGATATTTTTCAGTGGTCTGCCAGGAAAGTTCCCTAATAAGCACACTGGGCGGCCTCTTTCCAATCTCAAACTGTGTTCAGGCTGCCTAGCCCAGAAGGATGTGCAGGAGAGCATTTGGAGAACAAGGTTCTTCTTTAATTAAAAGATGGAGTCATAATTTCCATCAACATGAAATTTTTAAAAAATCAGATGGGGAATCCATGTCCCAATGTCCACTTTTCCCATGGGGCTGGTAGTAACTGGTGCTTTCTGCATGGAAAGAAAATCACATGGTATAAAGTAGAAAACCTTTTCATCAAGTAAATAAGTTAACTTTATTATGCTATGCTCCTTATTCTTTGTCCTGTTAGGAATAAAAAAGATCTATTTAAGTACATACGTGGCCCACACGTGACTGCTATCTGAGTTCTTTAAAAATCACTTTGTATTGATGTATGTGGGCTGTGAAACTCAGTATGATATGTGAAGTCAGAAACAAAAATCAATTGTTCCTTCACAAAAACAGTTACAGCCTTTCGATTCAAGGAGCTGTTCTCTGCACTGAGTGAACGCTCAGACGTCAATAAAAGATGAGTGTTGAAGTAAGGTCATTTGAAAAGACGCCCCTAGCATCCTCTCTGAGTAGCTCTGATGGTGACCTACTTAGGTTTTTTCTGACATGTACTCTGTTTTAAAGACATAAGCGATTACACCTGAGCAACAGTACCACAAAGTGAAATCTGTCATCAGCATATGCTGCTGATTTGTCGATTGACGAGAGACAAATAAAAACAAGAATTTTTTTCTTCCTTTTTTTCCTATGAAATTCAGTGATAATATATTTGGGCATTGAGGACTTTCCTTCTTCCGATTTAAGCGCTGTATAAGCAAATCGTTAAATAATTTAAAAATATCCAATCAATGGATCTCAAGAGATTTTCCATTTTGAGCAAAACTCCTCTGACCAGAAAAATCTTACCCCTCCTTTCTGGTGAATCATTGTTGTGGGCTTCCCGGGCTCCCACGGCCACAATAACTAAGTGCCCTTAAAGGCTAATGATCATGAAATGTCCGTGAAACCCATAGTGCTTGGGAAGTGTAGGCTCACCAAAGTGTAGCTTTAAGAGCCGCTTTTAATCCAGCTCTAAGGTCAATATAATTTTTGTATTTTTCTCTTTTGCAACATAGCTTTCAGTTTTATAATACTATTCTATATTCTATATAATATAGTATATTAATATAGGTTATTGCTCAGTTTTCTTAAATATTACATTTTTTATGCAAATTTACAAATTGCATCTAGCAGACTTGTTGGGTAGGGTTGAGAGAAGTATGAAATTGGAAGCAAGGGGACATCGGCCAGAGCCGCTACAGTTCTATGCAGAGCACAAGAGCTATGCCCTTAACATTGCTGTCAAATATCATACAGGCTCACAGAGATCCCATACCCCAAATACACTGAGATGCATAAAAAAAAACTACTTCCTGAGCACCTAAATGTGCCAGACACTGTGCTAAGTGTATTCATCTGTCTTTATATTTCAACTGCTAATAAGGTATAAAGATTTTTTTAAAGACAAACAAGAAATGCTCCCATTACTGACTTGTTCATTCATATACATATATAAATTTTTTATTAATTTATAGGACTGCAAATTTTCAACCTCCTTGGTTTATTCCTGATTTTTTAATTTTGGGAATTTTTATTATATATAACATTGTATTAATTTTAGGTGTCAGCATAATGATTTGATATATGTATACATTGTGAGATGATTACCACAATAAGTTTAGTTAACATCCATCACCACAACATAGATAGAATTTTTTTTTCTTGTGATGAGAACTTTTAAGATCTACTACTCGTGATTTTTTTTATCATCTCCCATTATCAAACTACAAGAGTCATAACTCCAAAAGACACTGAAAGTAACTGAATTAAGAAAGTGGTAAAGATGAAAAACACCAGATTAAAAAAAAAAACCAAGTGAGGAAAATATTCCTGTGGCAGAGTTTGCCTTGTACAACTGGAGGTTTTCTATGATGATTGTACTGAAATGCTTATCAGCCCATCAAGCCCTTCCTTTGGGGACAGGTTGATTGGGTGCTGGGCTCTGGTCTTGTCACAGTGAGGATGGACTCACATTTAGCTGGGTTTTTTTTTTTTTTTTTTGCGGTATGCGGGCCTCTCACTGCTGTGGCCTCTCCTGTTGCAGAGCACAGGCTCTGGACGCGCAGGCTCAGTGGCCATGGCTCACGGGCCTAGCTGCTCCGTGGCATGTGGGATCTTCCCGGACCGGGGTACGAACCTGTGTCCCCTGCATCGGCAGGCGGACTCTCAACCACTGCGCCACCAGGGAAGCCCTTTAGCTGGGTTTTAACAAGCGGATTGCTGGATTTTCACATGACCTTACCCAGCTCTGCCAAGGATGGGCTGTGCTTTCTTCAACAGCAAGGTCCATGGTTTCCTCATCTAGAAGCAGTAATAATAACATTTATCAGAATATCCTTGGAGTTTTCTACATTCCCTGGAAATTAGAAAATGATCATATAACCTTGCCTAAGAAAAAAATTGGAGTCAGTGACCTCTTTATAATAGGGAAAATAAATATGGTGTTCTTTACCGGGTGTAGGGTTATCCAGTAATACCTTGTAGGCTTTACTTAGCTAAGGTTTAGTATTAACTCTGCTTTCTCATTCACAGCACCTTCAGAGGAACAGAAGCAATCAAGCATCTGGCTTGTCCCAGTAGAAGGTAGTTGTGGGACACAAAGAATTTTTTTTTAATTTTAGAATTTTATTTATTTTTTTATACAGCCAGTTTGGGGTTTTTTTCTTTTTTTTAAATTTATTTATTTTATTTATTTATTTTTGGTTGTGTTGGGTTTTCGTTGCTGTGTGCGGGCTTTCTCTAGTTGCGGCGAGCGGGGGCTATTCTTCGTTGCAATGCACAGGCTTCTCATTGCAGTGGCTTCTCTTGTGGTGGAGCACGTGCTCTAGGTGCGCGGGCTTCAGTAGTTGCAGCACGTGGGCTCAGTAGTTGTGGCTCGTGGGCTTAGTTGCTCTGCGGCATGTGGGATCTTCCCCGACCAGGGCTCAAACCCGTGTCCCCTGCATTGGCAGGCAGATTCTTAACCACTGTGCCATGAGGGAAGCCCTTTACAGCAGGTTCTTATTAGTTATCCATTTTATACATATTAGTGTGTATATGTCAATCCCAATCTCCCAATTCATCACACCACCACCACCCACCCCCCCACTTTCCCCCCTTGGTGTCCATACGTTTGTTCTCTACATCTGGGGACACAAAGATTTTTAAAAACATCTTACGTGACATCACTGAGAAAGCTAAAGGTGTTGATGTGTACGAGGGACTTGATGTTGTTTGGAGCAGTGTGTAGAAAGCCCAAGTAAATATTCTACATGATTCACCAAGTTAAGTTCACAATTGTTGTGATAACATCTTAACTCAGAGAGTCACGAAAGCATCTTCTTTAGGCCAGAAATAAATACATCCCGAGGAAGGTTTAGAATCCAGATCCTTTGAAAGCTGCCTGGGAGCAGAGTATTGGTCTAAACTGCTTCCCTGAATTCTGACCTGAGGATGCGGCTTACAGAACGTGAGGCAGGAAGGCCAGAGGCCACCATGTGGGTGCTGATGACACCGTGCAGCTAAGAGCCTCAGCCAGGATGGAGAGCACCCTTCCCTCCTGGGTCAGACGTCAGAGCTGTCTCAGTGATCACGCCTTGTAGGGGGGCCGTCATGAAACTCTGGACAGCCCTGATGGGAGACTGGATGAGGGTTGTCAACTCTTCCCTTCCACTGAACTAGGCACCACTTGTAGGAGAAGTCCTGTCTTCACAAATCTGCCACTGGTGAGTGTCAAGCGGGACCCTGCCAAATTATAAATGAGCGTGTCCTCTGGGAGGCAGTGTGTGAATTCTGATACGTCTGTCCTACAATTCTTATGAAAGTAAATCCTAGCATTTCGCTGGCATGGCAGCCTTACTTAGCAATAGGAGGGAAAACTTGGTGAACTGCAATTTGGGGGAGGATTGGGGTAGGGAGTCTTTCGGGCTTTGGTATAAAATGACTTGCTAATCACCTCCACCGGGTTAGTGGAGGGGGGGTTCTCTTTACCTTCCACACTCTCTTCATATCCTGCCTTGGGCATGTAGCAATTAGGACATTCCTTCTGTTAAGGGATATGATTGAACTCTGTCTTTTAATTTTGTGATTTTGATCTCCTTGAATTACTGATTAATCAGACTTCCAAACAGGCACTCACCCACCTGCTTGGAGCCAAATAGTAAAGAACCCTGGTGTTGTCAGGCTGGGTGCCACCAGTCCTGTTTTTCCGGTTGGGACTGTGCCTGGGAAAGCAAAGCGGGACACCTGGGCCACCTCCTTGCCAAATGAATAACTTATTATCTTCTCAATAGCTTTGTTGCATCAAGGACTTTGCTTCCTCAGTGTGATCTCAACCTTCACTGGGGTGGGTGGACCAGTAGCCTCTTATGGTCTATTGAAGGTGACCACCCTTTTGTGAGGGACACTCATCTCCATACTGTCAAAGTCTCAATGACAACCCAGAGACCATTATTTAAAAGTCATCTAGACCATAAACTTTCCCCATTTTAAGAAAAACAGGCTCTCCTCAGCATAGGAACTTGTTTCATAATATTATTCACTGGTCTTATTTAAAAAATGTCTTTCTGTGCAACAAATCTTAACTACAATGTTGGATGGCCAAGTGTAATTTTGCTGTTTTTGCTTATTTTCACCTAGAACAAATGTTGATATATATATATGTGGAAATGGCAACAACTGTGAGATTAAACAAAGAGAGAGTTAAATGTCATTGGTTTCAGCTATTCTTTTAACAAGAAACTCCGAATCTTAGCTTGTCTTTTTTTTTCCTTCAGGTGGAATTCCTCTTAGGGTAGTCCTTATTGTGTGAATAGTGACATATTCACGCATGGCCTAGTGACCCTCCGATATCTAAGAAGTGACTATCAGAAGAACGAATCATCAACGCTACTTTTTTTCTGTAATCAGTGGTGGAACCACTGAAAGATAAATGAGGAAATTTTGATGCAAAACATTGCTCATTAGATATTATCATAAAATCTTGTTGACATAATAGCCAGTGGTAGTCAAGTTCCCGTAGCCCCCCAGCACACACAGAGTTTCCCCATCATGAACATCTTGCATTAGCGTGATACATTTATTATAACTAAGGAGCCAATATTGATTTATTATTAACTAAAGTCCACAGTCTTCATAAGGGCTCACTCTTGGTGTTGGGCATTCTATGGGTTTGGATAAATGTATAAAGTCATGCATCCACCATAATATCATACAGACTCATTTCACTGCCCTAAAAAAGATATTAGGGCTAGAGACTATGGAGGCTAATCTGCTCACTGTCTCTAACTAGTTCTGTGATTCAGGAAGAGATAGGACATTTGAAAAATGGGCTCTCAGGGTTTCATACGTTATGTTGCAATTTTACCCATCATTGGGGTTTTCTTCTAGAATAGGGATATTCTGCAATTTCATATAATCCTCGTATCCAGAGTATGTCACCCTTTCAACTCTCCCCACTTTTCCCCTCTCCCTCTGTAGAATCCTGCATCATACAAACCTGAGGAGGTAAAAATGCATATTGCTCATATGTTTATGATAAAGGAGGCAACAAAACAAACTGCAACAAAATAAACATCACATGCTGGAAGTTGGATATGGTTCGTTAATAGCCTTGAAAAAGTGTGTTCACTTAAATCTGTCACAGCTTTCTTCAAGTGGCTTCGTGAGGCGGAGGAGGAGGAGTCTGACCACAACTGAGGGCGGGTGGGGCCGGGGACTTGGAGCCCCATGGACACTCGGATGGCCAAGCCAGCCGCCCGGACTGCAAAGGGGGGGGGGCGGCAGCAGCGGCGGCAGTGGCAGTGGGTTCCTGTAGTGCGATGTTGTCTGAGCTAATAAAGTGGCTGAAGAGGCAGGATGGCTTGGGGCTGCGTGGGGCTCCCCTCCAGGATGCTGCCAGGTGTCCCTCTCCTCCCCCTGGGGCACAGAGATATATTATATATAAAGTCTTGAAATTTGGTGTGTCTTGGGGGGGGCACCACCGCCTGCCCCTGGTCCTTTTTTATTTTCTGAAAAATCACTCTTGGGACTGCCGTCCTCGCTGCTGGGGGCATACGCCCCAGCCCCTGCACCACCCCTGCTGCTGCCTGGGCAGGGGGAAGGGGGGGCACGGTGCCTGTAATTATTAAACATGAATTCAATTAAAAAAAAAAAAAAAAAAAAAAAAAAAAAAAAAGAAAAAGTGTGTTCAGAAACAGACCGTCTTGTATTAGAAGAAGTAAAAACGGAATGTTTCTTACCCTTCATTCACAAGTTTCTGGAATCTTTCTGTTTAGTCAGCAAGTTTTTAAAAGGGCATTTTCAAAAGGGGGAAATGCAAATTAGAGGCATCGGGTATTACACAGAAAATAAAGGAACTGTCAGAGAAAAATCTCATGGAAAGCCAGTGGCACCGTGGACTAGACATCAGTGGAGCCTCACTATAATGCCACCTGGGTCACTATAATAATGTCACTTTAATGTGGATCTGGGTCACGGGTCCTTGTAATTGTTGAAACTTTTATAAGGAGAGAGTTCTAAACTGCTTTAAATGGGAACAAAGGCAATTCTGCCTTATCTGAATTCCATCCTTGGGGTTGTGATAAGTACAAAATACCAGAGTAATTGTAATTTGGAGAATCTGTGAAGTGTAAAGGCTGGGTGGTCACTGGGTGGAGTATAAAGGTGGGGGATACCCTAGTGGTGTGGTTTTCTGTTCTCCCATACGGGCAGAAAAATTCAAAGTTAGCTATATTCTTCCAACCTTATGACAATGCAATGTCTTTTATTGTGAAAATTCATCATTGACTTACAAGTAATTCAAAATTATCTTGGTTTTTTTTCTCCCCCCCCCCATTTATAATAAGAAATCTCTGCTGGTCTATCTATCCTCTTACTTTATTTCAAATACTTTTGATCTCGGGTACATATTTGCAAAGGAGCTGAACGGAGTTAGGGATGTGATTTGTAGCCATGAAATGGAGCGATGCTAGCTGTTCCCTTTTACAGTTCAGTCTACAGTTTTTATTGCCTTTGATTTATGAGGACCACGTTCCAACTAGTTGACCCAATGATACCATAACTGCATTTAGAGACTTTGGGTCCATGTTACCTTTGCTCTGGCGCAATGATGAGTAAAAAAGAGATTAGGAGACCCAGGTTCTAGCACAAGTTCGATTACCATCCCATTCACATGCAGTGATCAATGCTCCATGCTTCAGTTTCCTGTTGCAGAACAAGGATGATAATACCTGCAATATCTACTTTACAGGTTTGCCATAATGAACAGTCTTTGCAACAATAGGCATTATTAACATAAATAAATTAGGAGATGATGTTTTTCACATCACTAACATTTTAGTCAACATAATGACACTCTCATGTCTAATAAGAGATGTTGTACTTAACAAAGTCCTGGAATATACTCTTCCCCTTCCCCGAAGTGACATGAGCTTACTCAATGGCCGCCTGTCCCTGATTTTTTTCCCTAGGCGATACCAAATTTGAGCAATTGTTACCCACAATGTGTCTGGGGGGTCTGTTGCCCCCGCACATTTGGCCCGTCTCCATCCGTGAACACCATGCTGAAGTGGTGGTCTTTGTGCCTTTCTCATTGTTATTCTTGTGCCAATTGAATACTTGAGCAAGGGAAGCAAGGTCCCGGCGTCAAGTCAGTTTCAGCTCTTGAGATCTGAAAGGCAGCCACTTGGAGTTCATTACACATTTCGACTCAACACTCCTGCCTTAACATTGTATTGCACAAGAATTCTAAATTCATTTTGGCTGCGTTACAAGGCCCGTTTTCTGCCTGGATGCCTAGGTCTCTCTTTCTTTCTATTGTCTCTGGTTGGTGTCCAGGAATAAAGGATACTTACCATTTAAAAAGGCAGAATTGTTTGTAATGAAAATACTTCCCGCTAACTGGCACTCTCTGAGAACTTTAAAGACTCAAGTGAGGACAGTCACTTCCTTTGAAGCATATTTATTTTTATGCATCTTTTCTGGAAAAAAGTTATCTCTTTGGGTATCTTGCTCATCATAAGTTATGTTTTCCCATCCATGAGAACTTTACAAAAAGGAGAATTTCTGAATGCAAAAGACCCTTTATTGACTAGGAGTTTTCATGTTCATATATATACTGGTCAAAATCTCTTTTACCTACGAAAACAGAACCGTTTTTCTCAAGCTTCTTGAGACCTGCTAGGTGTTCACACTGGAGCGTGAGTGAAACGATGCTAAAATAGAAACGTTTAAAAATATGTCTTGGCATTTTTTTTATTGATAAAGGTAATCAACTAGGAATTAATTCTTTTCTATTCCATTTATTGGGCACAGTAGGGTTTAATAAACCTCGAATGGCTTCACTTCTCTGTTTCAAGAGCAGCGTATCTAGAGAGTATTCTCTGTAGCAGTGCGAGATTTGGAGACATATATCTGTCAGCCTCAGAAAAAGAAAAGCCATTTAATGGCTTCTTTTGAGAGGCTAAACCGCAGCGGTGGTTTAAGGGGGTGGCAGGGACCAGGCTGGCCTGCATTTTTTAATGTTTCTGCGTGTGTGTGCATGCGTGTGTGCATGCTTATGCGCGTGTGTGTGAGCATGTTGTTTTCCACAGGGAGACACTAATCTCTTGGCTTAGATCCACCTTAGTATTAGACTCAGTGCTTTCTCTCCCTCCTTTACTTTAAATCATTATTAAGTTTATTACTTCTTTTTCTTTTGCTGGAGAAGATTAATGGCTTTCCCTGGGCAGAGGGAACTCTGCAGAGCCCAGTGGCTCTATAAATAGCACCTGCGGCTAATTCTCCAGTGCCCGGTATCTCTCCAACACATCTTGGTCTTTAAACAATTTGTTCAGAAGAGGAAAGCTAAGGGTCACTGTGCACTTTGGTGTGACTCAAAATGCGTTTTATGGATAGTGGGGTTTTCTCCAGGAAGTTTGGTCTAGCCGGTCCTTTAGAGAAACTGGACGTCCCAGCACCTCCCCGGGGAGGCATGCCTCACTAACCAAGCTTGTAAGGATATCACAGAACCTGTTGGACCCGTGGGTGTGGCGCCATGCTAATAGCTTTTACCATTAACTTTCCCCCTCTCCTTTTTTCTCGTTTCTTTTTTCTTGGTAGGTTTCAGGCTCAGCTGAACTGTTCCAATAGCCTGGGGGAGCTGTGACTTCATGGAGTTATAAAACACAAAGAGGGGAAATGCTGGGAAAATTGCAATGCTAAGGTTCAGTAACTCGTGGTTTCAGAAAATGGAATGCTTCTGGACAACAGAGATTACAGGAAGGACAGGTGGCGTCGTTTTAAAACCATCTTCATCTTTAGAGGTGGTACTAGGAACAAGAGAGCGCCGCACCTCTAGGGCACAGAGCAGGTGTTCAATAAATCTTTGTTGACTGAACGGATGAATGAAAGGCGTTATATTTCTTATTATCAGAAACCTGCTCATCGGATGAACTGAAGTCAGTGCAGTTGCAAGTGAAGTCCTGTGACTTAAAAAGGCCACGCCACCTGTTAAGGGAAAGGGAGGGGGAATAAGGCTCGCCTTCCCTGCTGTTCAGTTATTTCTCCTCCTGCGTAGACCAGATCACCAGTAAAAAAGGTTGTGTTGAGCATCTGGTATTTTGCTAGATACCTGAAGGACCCACTGAGCTATATGCTTTGTAGGTTAAATACAGAGTTCTCTTATAAATATCTTCCATTGCTACTTGATATTTACATGGGACCTTGAGAGCAGTGAATTCTTTCTCATTTGCATATCTAGTGAGACTAAGGAAAGATCCAGGGATGCTTCTCAGACTTTGAACTCAGAACGCTAGGAAGCTTTAACTCTTTATATGCCCACCTACTACACTGATTCAAATTTGAAGTGCCCATTCTCTCAGAAAAGGACTCCCAGAATTTTATTTACTCGTGTCGTCTGTGCAATCAAGCCATTTCTCTGCCTGTTTATTTCATCAGTATTATCATATAATTACATAATAGCTTCTTACAGCTGAGAGTTACCTCAGAGATCATTTAGAATAATCATTGCCTTTTGGAGGTGAAGAAACTGAGGCCCAGGGGATGAAGTACCTTGCCCAAGGCCACTCAGTTTGTCAACAGCAGAGTTAAATGAGAACTTGGGCTTCCTGTCTGCCTGTGTAATATTGCTGCCTTTATACCATGTTGCCTTAATTCACATCAGTGTCATTTCTTGGTTTCTATGGCACTAATTCACTATGGCAAAGTGAATTCCTTAAACCAATGATTTTTAAACCTTTTAAAAAGGGATCCTCTAATGTACTTCATTGTATGTACACAGGTAAGAAACAACTGCTACGCAGTTGGGCAGCGGTGGGCATAGAAGAACTTGAAACCCACCATATTAACAACCCCCCTCATCTCTGCCCCAACCCTGAGCAGTCTCTAAGGCAAATCCAAGAAACCCAGCACATCAGGAAATCAGTCTCAAACAGCATTACTTGTGTGCAAGGAAAACCACCTTACATCTATCTGCATAGAGGAAGAGATTTCAGTCCAATGGGTTTTCATAGGCTTGGCTTCAACCACCTTTAAAATCTCCAGTCAAGGACTCACAGAACAGTATTATCTCCAGCTAGGACAAAGCTGGGCACATCTTGGCCAAGCTGTAGTAAATTTTGCTGAATGAATAAATGAACGAAAGGTCACAACTCAATCCTTGGCAACACTTCACGCTGCTCATTGTCAATTACTCTCAGCCTCTCCTAGGCTGCCAAAATGCATCATATACGCCTTTGCAAACACTCTTTCCTTGTTGTATTTGGTTCCATTTTTACCTGTTTCTCCTTCTGGGCTGTGAGGTCTTCCAGAGTAGAACTCTGAACTCACGGTACTCAGAGCACCCTGGGCATACATTAAGCTTCATTAAGATCTTATTGTTAAATTAAAAATGATTGGAAGTGCCTCAAACCTTTCGTGCTAAGGTAGGGTTTCTCAGCCTTGGCATTATTCACATTTGGGGCTGGGGAAGTCTTTGCTGTGGGGGACTGTCCTGTGCATTGTGTATGTTTAACAGCATCCTTAGCCTCTACCTTCTAGATGCCAGTCGTACCCCCACCCCCAAGTTGTGACAACTAAAAATGTCTCCAGACATTGCCAAATGACCCCTGGTGGACAAAACTACCCCTCACTGATAACCACAGAGCTAAAGGAATTCTTGTTTTCTCTCCTCTGAGTTTCTCTTTTGGGTGGATTCAGCCTGAAGTGGGACTATTCTAAAAGGCGAAATGTTTTGATAAGTAAAAATAAGCAAATGTATTGCTCAAATCTAGGAATTTAATAATAAATACTGTCATTTATTAATTCATTTTACCCTTTACATGTTTTATTTTGAGGACTTTTTAGTGGAGAACATAATGTTTGCTAGTTTGGGAAGATAATGTTCATTTCATCAAGGAACACAGTACCATTCTTTTCTTGAGCCATTGATCTGAGTTTGGCTAAATGCCACAGTTCCAAGACAGAGAACAAAAATGGCAGCTTCGTATTTTCTGCCATTATCAAGAAGTTGGACTTGCAAATCAGCTGTCTTTTCCATGTTCTCTGCCCTTGGATGGTTTAGTGGAATGCCCTTATAATTTTAAACAGCCCAAGTCCCAAGAGTCCCAGGCTATGAGATTTTATGACCCCTGTCTACCCCATCCTAGGTGTCACATGATACCTTTTTTTTTTTATCATAATGTCTTCTTTTATTTGAGAGAAACAATGTCATTGAGTGTTTGTTCTCACTAATGGAACTGGGCCTCTCCACTTCAAATATAATGGAGAGTTTAAAGAAATGTCTAAGGAAATTTTCCCCTATCTCCCTCCCAGAAACACATAAGCAAGATGAGAAATACGAAACATAGTTCTCTAGAACTGGCCTCCTCAACTTCTCATCTGTCTCATTCTACACCTTAAAGCATCTTCTTCACATTGATCTTCTAATATCTAGGTCTTAACAAATGTAACCTGGGTGTTCCCAACTCCTACAAGCTTCTGAGAGCATTTTAAAATTAATATCCAAATACAATGACTTGATACACCCCTAATACTTCAGGCTCTTGGAAGTCAAGCATTCCTATCCCAGTATTTCCAGAGCTCCATTCATTCATTAAGAATGTATTTATCGTTTCTCCATTGTATATTCTTGCCACCTTTGTCAAAGATAAGGTGACTATATGTGTGTGAGTTTACCTCTGGGCTTTCTATCCTGTTCCATTGATCTATATTTCTGTTTTTGTGCCAGTACCATACTGTCTTGATTACTGTAGCTTTGTAGTATGGTCTGAAGTCAGGGAGCCTGATTCCTCCAGCTCTGTTTTTCTTTCTTAAGATTGCTTTGGCTATTTGGGGTCTTTTGTGTTTCCATACAAATTGTACAATTTCTTGTTCTAGTTCTGTGAAAAATGCCATTGGCAATTTAATAGGGATTGTGTTGAACTTGTAGATTGCTTTGGGTAGTATAGTCATTTTCACAATGTTGATTCTTCCAATCCAGGAGCATGGTGTATCTCTCCATCTGTTTATGTTATCTTTGATTTCTTTCATCAGTGTTTTATAGTTTTCTGAGTACAGGTCTTTTGCCCCCAAGCAGTACTGATGAACCTAGTGGCAGGGCAGGAATAAAGATGCAGATGTAGAGAACGGACTTGAGGGCACAGGGCAGGGGAGGCAAAGCTGGGGTGAAGTGAGAGAGTAGCATTGACATGTATACACTACCAAATGTAAAATGGACGGCTAGTGGGAAGCTGCTGCATAGCGCAGGGAGATCAACTCGATGCTTTGTGATGACATAGAGGGATGGGATAGGGACGGTAGGAGGGAGGCTCAAGAGGGATGGGATATGGGGATATATGTATACATATAGTTGATTCACTGTGTTGTACAGCAGAAACTAACACAACATTGTAAAGCATTTATACTCCAATAAAGATGTGGAAAAAAAAGAATATATTTACCACATATACTATGTAACGTACACTCTACTAAATTTCCATTCCAGATTCCTGCTCCCATTGACTTCCCATCTTGCCTCCTGTTGCCATCCTCTCTCCATCTACTTTATCTCCTATGTGGTCACTGTCTCCTTAAGTTTATTCACCAAAGTACCACAAACTCAAGGTTGCTCTGTGACACAGATGTTCACAGAAGGTTGATAATATTAGAGAAGCTCACAGTCTCATGCACAACAAGAAACTGCTTAAAATTAAACAGTAGTCATTGCTTTTCCTTAAAAGACCCTTTGCCAACCTTGTCACTAGGGATGTCTCACTGACCATCTTCCTCCTCAGGATCTGCTGAACAGGCTGCCATGTTGCCCAAGCTTGCTCCCGCTCTTCCCAGATCAGAGAAATCGTACCCCAAGCTTCCTTCCCATCTACTGCTGAGATACATCTCCTAGCCATGGTGGTTGTTGTTTACAACTTTGTTATCTGATATAATTTGGGCCTTTTGTATCAACCATCTCCTTTCAGACTTTTCATCATTCAAGAAAGCCTATCAAGGTATTTTCTTACACAAAAGATTCTACACCCTTAGCAAGGCAAAACATTAGCAGAAGCTTTGCAATTTGATTTTTTCCTATAATTTGCTCCAGTTTGTATTCTTAGGCAGAATTTTTGGCCAGTACTTCAACTTTTGTGACAGAATGAAGGCAGTCAGAAATTTATTTTTCCCTTATTCAGAGCATAGGTCCTGGGGTAATTTTTTTTTTAATTCCCATAAGTTTTTTTAAAATCCCATTACATTATTACCGAAGTGTGCTCATTTCTCTATTAGATCTGCCCCCAAACACAAACAAGCTACTAATTCTTATTAGTACCAATTGTGAAAAGGGAATGGATGGAGCTGTACCTCAGGCCCACTGGGTTTTTCCTTTGGAATAACTTTAGCATACATTTTCATGAAAGGGTTGTTATAACGAATGGGTCAAAATGAGATTTGTTGATTTATCCATTTTATTTCTGTCCAAGGACCATGGGAAAATATGGATTAGCTCACACTTGGGAATGTAGGTTCTATCAGAAAAAAATAGCTCAAGCAATTGTATTGAACATTTGGGCTGTCTTCCATCAAATTCAAACTATAAAAAAGAAAGAACATGTTTTCCTCCAAGAAAATTCTGAACTCCCTGCCAGGGTTTACAGTGAACGACGCAGGCTGATTCCTTTTTGGTGTGTAAAGGGGAAGAATGTCAGAGGAGGGGAGCTATGTCGGAGTGTTTTAGACCTAACATTTAGATGAGTGTGCTTTTCAGTGCAAAGAGCTCAGAGGAAAGTCCACTGTGGTAGGTGCATAGGTAAGTGTGTAAGGATATTTACACTTCCGTTAATGTCTGAAATGAATATATGAATGAGACTAACAATGAAACAAACCTTTCTAGTTGGCAACAATCTACCTTGACTAACACAAATAAATAGAACACAAATGATAAGGAGAGACGCCTTTTAAAAATTTGGACACAAACAGTGGTCTAATGCTTCTTTTAATTATGTCAACTCTGCTACCGATTCTTTTCATAGATAGACAGCATTTATTGAGCACATACTGTGTACCTGATACTCTCTAAGCCTAATCCTCAGCACTACTTTTCATAGCAGTCCTGTGAAATAGTCATCCTTATCCCCATTTTACAGATGAGAAAATTGAGACTCAGCAAAGAGAAGTAACATGTCCTCAGTCATGAGTTGAGGGACAAAACCCGGTTTCAAACCCAGCTGTCTGACTCCAAAGCTGTGCTCTTTGTTATTTCATATGGCCTCTTTTGAAATGAATTCAATTATTTCCAATTTTGTTCTGTTTTGATTTTCATACCTTATCTTGAAAATCATACTGTATTTTTTACTATGTTAAGTTATACAGTGGTCTTTAGCCTAAGTTTCTGATCTGATCCAATGACTATGTTATTAAATATAGTGACTCTTGCCTTATTCCATTGCAGGTAAAAGCAGAAATGATGACCTCTACGGAAGCCGTGTGCCCCACAGTGCTGTTAAAGTGGCTCTATCCTTAAATGTCTAGGTACGTTTAGAACACTCACTTATTTGGTCAAATAGCTCTTTGTTCTTAATATAATTTTAAAATTGGCACTTGTAAATCCCAGTATAATTCTTTGCACATGCTAAGTGTTCAGTGAAGTTTTGTTGATGTAAGTAAACATATTGCATGTTTTGGGAGAATAAAATGTGGCCCAAGAGTACTTAAGACCTGTGAACTTTGAAAATAATTTTAGTTCCAAAAATAGCCAAATTTTTATAACTTTGGTAAAAAAAAAATAAACAATGTGTTAAAATGAGTTTTGAAGTATTTCCACATGTTTTTCTTGTCTTTTTCAGATCATCTTATGTATTTCTTGTTGTTTTCAGATAGACATACATAATTTGCTTAGAAAGTACATGGCTTTCCCCTCCAGTGTATCAGTATAGGGTGATGATAATAATACTACGATTGCTGATAGAGTCTGCCACGTGCCAGTCCTTGTGCTTTTGGTGCTTTATGGATTTTTAGATTTGAACCCACTGTGGTGGGTATTTTCTCCATTTGCTGATGATGTTAATCACCTTCCTGGAGATCCACCATTGAAGTAGAAGAACTGCAGCTCAAGCCTGTACTGGTTTATTTCCAAAGCCTCCTCCATTCACTTTTCTATGAAAACGATAAGCTCTGTTCTCTCTGCAAATTTATTCTATGGAATTTGCTCCCATCGCTCTTAAGTACCACAGGGTGAGATATTAAGCCATGTGAATTTTATTCCCTACCAGTGACAGAGGGATGGTAATAAGTGAAATGGTTTCAGCCTTGCTTTGTATCAAGTGGCTTCCCTTTCAAAAGGTCACCCTGTCACCCACACAAACTCAATATAGGGATTAATTTTTTAAACTAAATGAGCACATATATAACATTTCTACTGGGATTATTGCATAATATGGGACTCAAGCTCCCTGGGCTGGATGCCTGGGGACCTCCTGGTTCTAGCTCTACAACTGGTTGACCTTTGGCAAGTCACTTAACCTCTCTGAACTCAGGATCCTTTACCTGCTTTCCCAGTGGCTTGCCATCTCTAGTATACAATGGCTTTCTCAATAACATTAACATCTTCCAAAAATGATAGGACAAAGTAAGTTTTACCTAGTGTAGTAGGTCTTCCAGAGGATATATCCATGTCCTCATTCCTGACTGGAACCTGTGAATATTATCCTTTATGGCAAATGAGTGAATATTCCTTGTATGGGAAAAATGTGAAGTTAAGGATCTTGAGAGGAAGAATGTGCCCTAGATTATCTGGGTGGGCCTTAAATACAATCAAATGTATCCATGTAAGAGAGAGGCAGAGGGAGTTTTGAGACAGAACAAGAGACCATTGATCATGGAGGCAGAGATTGGAGTGATGAGGCCACAGGCCAAGGACTGCCTAGAGCCACCAGAAGCTAGAAGAGCCAAGGAACAGATTGTCCTCTAGAACTCTCAGAGGGACCATGGCCCAGCCAACACTTTGATTTCAGACTTCTGGCCTCCAGCACTGTAAGAGAATATATTCCTCTGATTTTAAGCCACCCAGTTTCTAATCATTTGTTCCAATAGCCACAGGAAACTAATAAACCTGGTTATACCACAAAATACATCTTCTGCTGCATTTTCCTGTAATATTTGTAGGGAAACTTTTACGGAGGAACAAGCACAAGACTTGAGGGTTAATTAAGCATTCTCAACAAAACATCCATCCTGATGTAGCAGTCAGAGACTATGATGTGAATTGTATTTAAACCCCACTCTTAGGAGAGCTCTGGGGCCCTCACCTGGATTGTCTATGCTGAGACTAGGCTTATGTCTTGGGAGAAACTAGTCCTTGGCTGGAGAGTATAGAGCAAGGAAGAGGGAAAACAGTGTCCCCGGCACCCCTTGTAAGAACTGAAAGGGTCTGTCCTGATGGCCAAATCTGAATCAGAAATGAAAGCCAATTATGAAGTGAAAACTGTATAAGTGGGGGTCACAAGGTGGAAAGATTCAGGCTCAGAAGAAATTCCTGAGGCATTGGCCCATGATCATGAGGATTGAGGGCTTCAGGTAAAAAGTGGAGGTTGTTCGTGACTAAGAAGGGTGTGATTTTTATAGAAAATATCTTAAAAGTCTTATAATCCAACCCCCTAACTGTTCACTTGAATCTCCTCAACTCAGCCATATCATCACCCAACCTCTAAAAACCTCTCACATTGTTCATTCATTCACTCATCCATTCAATATTTGAGTGCCTTCCACACATCAGACCACAATCATGGATAAGACTAGGAGTTGACTGTCTTTTGTAATGAGATGTAGTAAGAGGAGGTGAACATTACAGTGGAGAAGGATGCAATGCCCTGGGACATCGAGGCTGGAATAATGGCCTTTGCCCAGAGGACTCAGGGCTGGCATCTTGAGAGGTGATGTTTGAGCTAAGTCTTAGATGTGAGTAATGCATGCCCCTGAGGCAGCTCATTTCCTCTTTGAAAAGTCCTTCCTTACATTGAACCAAAATATGTGTTTCATTAATTTTTACCTAAACTCTGAGTGGTCATTATAACCCAAGCCAATGACTCTTGAGGACTTTGATCTCAATGGGTGGAAGGACACCAGGAATGTTTGAAGTTTGTTTTCAGTAAGTCTCTGCACTGTGGAGGGCCCTTTGAAAGGGAGGCACACAATATTCTCATTTCTTGGACTATAAATTCTTGAATAATAATTTTTAGGGACTGCCAGAGGAAACTATTGATAGTTAATATTACAGCAAGAATGAATTCTTTGGCAAATGACCCACCTTCCTCCTCTACGTTTCTGGGTAGATCGCTCCCGTATGCAGTAGGAAGGTAGGGAAATCATGCAAACAGTGAGGTGTGTGAAGAGTGAAAATCCAACTGCTGGAGCCAGAAGCCGGACAGACAGCAAGGACCCCCTCACCCATGTCATCTGTCATCACTTCCTATTGATTCTAGCCTTGTCTGGGCTCCATCCATTCCTCCCTTCCCCTCTGCCCCCACCATCTCTCCCCTGAATGACAGACCACCTTCTGCCTGGTCCCCAAACCTCCATTCACGCCTTTCTCCAGCCATTCTCCATTCAATAGCCAGCCATGCTCAAAAATGCAAATCGGATCATGTCATCCCAGCCTGAAGCCCTTCAGTGCCTTCCCATTACATGGGAATCAATTCTAAACTCTTTCATGTGGTTTATAAGGCCTGTAGGTGCCAGACCCATGGACCCAATCATTTGCTTTCAAGCCACTCTCATCTTTGCTCTCTGCAAGGCCACCCACTTGACTCTCCTTGAAAACACTAGGCTCTGCCTCATGCCCAGGCCTTTTCATAGACTTTTCCCCTAGCTTGGAATACCCTCATCCTTTATCTCTCTACATCTGCCAGTGCTCATACCTCTGAACAGCTCTCTCTCCATCTCTCTTTCTCTCTCTCTCTCTCTCACACACACACACACACACACACACACACTCACCTCTTTGGCGTGCCTAACTCTTGCTTCTCCCCCATAGTTTGGTTTCCATGGCTTGTCCCACAGAAAATCAGTTCTCCCTAACTTCCTTGGCCTCTGCCCAACATAAGCTTCCCCAGCACCCTTTCATTTCGCCTCCCAAACATTCTTCACTCTGTATTTTAATTCCTTGGTTAATACTTGTATTCCCAGATAAACTGGGAACTCTACAAGAGCAGAGACTCTCCCTCCCTTGTTTAATTTTGTGTCTCTAGTATTGAGAACTGTATCTGACACACAGTAGGCCCTCAGGAAATATCTGTTGAATAAATAAGTGATTCAAATGATTGACATGAACCTATGAATTATTTGGGGAAAAAATCAACTTAGGGAAACAGAGGATGATGATAGGATTTTAGAAGAGAAATAGAAAAGTGGAAGTGTTTCTTCTTCTTTGAAGAAATTGGCTCTGGGGAAACAGACAGGCTGTTAGAAGTTGACAGACCTGCTCAGGACACTGCAGTGAAATGCTTGGGAAACAAGGAAGGGCCACCTCACTAAGAGCATTGTTATTGTTATTCATGCAAAGTAGATTTCTTGTTTCTCCTCCTTTTATATGGAAGCAAAGAGTAGTCTCTAAGTTGGAAAACTGAATGGCAAAGCTGAGGACAAAGAGGCAGACTTTCATGCAAATTTAGATTCAAAATCATCAAAGGTTCCTTATTCCCCAAATTCCTCAACTCCACCTTCAATGTCCTCCAGATTCTGGAACCCCTCTTCTCTGGCTTTTCTTTCCCTTTGTGTTGCTTTCCATCAAACACCCTTAGCTTCAATAACTCAGAGTTTAACAGACGAAAATCCACCAGGCACCTCTTGTGTTTAAGCCCTGTGTTAACAGCTTTAGGAAATGCAAAGGAGAACCACTCAATGAGAGACCATGGGCCCTGGAACCCTGATGGTTTGTATTCAGGCCCATGCTTTGTGTTTTTCTAATTATATGATTAGAGCAGGTTACCTAAGCTGTTTGGACCTCTATTATGTGTACTTCCTGATAGAATTCTTGTGAAGATTAGATGAGATGCTACATGTAAAGTGCTCATTTGGGTCCCTGTGTCATAGTAAGAGCTCAGTAGGTATCACTGTCACCATCATTATCATCATCATCTTTATGTACTATCCCTCCCCTCCGTTGGAGATTCAAATCATAGACACATAAAAAATAGCAAACAGCATAAAGAGTATGTACTAAGTACCAAATGTCATGTTATTTCCTCTCCCCATGTTTTCTCTTTCCTTTCCTCCCATTCCTTTCTCTTATCCTTCCTTCAAAGCCAAGGACACTTAGCTTGATCAGTTTGTTTCTTTTCCAAGAAGATTTCCCAGACCTTTGCATCCATAGTGCTCCTACTGTCCCCTCTCTGGACTCACGGCCTGAGTCATTTGTTTGAGTATTAATCAAATCTGGCCTTTTATATCTCTCATAAGTTTGTCTTCCCAATATTCACTCCTTGATAGTAAAGCTGAGTCTTGGTTTGGTTTGTGTCCTCCACAGGTCAAAAGCAAGTATTTCTGGAGCACCTGTTATGTGTGAAAGATAATAGTTTGGGCTATGGGCACACCCAATGCCAGAGCAGAGCTTAACTGGATAGATGCTCGGTGAGTATTTAGTAATGGATTGACCTAGCATTGTTTTATAAGAGGGTACAAAGCTCACACCCACTTTTGCAAGGAATTGAATTATTTAAACACCAAGACTATATGTAGCTTACAGCATGTAGTCAATTAATTTACTTAAATTAATTTTTGGCAGCAATAATTGGAACCTCAAGTCTTTTGTCTTTAAACAGCTAATCCAAAACAACAAAATAAAAATGATTAAGTGTTTCTTAAACAATATGATTCACAGACTCAAAATATAGAATTTAATTAAATTTGAGTTGTTAATCTTTTAGTAGAAATTAATCTCAAGTTCATTCAGAAAAAAAGGGCCACGCATACCTCAGGATTCTGACTATGAACATTCAACACTCAGGCCATTCTTGTGGTATATGGGAATGGAGTAAGGGGTGTCCTTAGGTACTTCTGAATGAGATTGGGATTCAGCCCTCTAACTCAGTCATAACTTTATTTTTCAGCTATTTTAACAGTTCAGACATAAATAAAATCAAATCTCTTTCTTAGGGATGCTGAGTAGGTCTACAATTCATAAATGAGACAATAAAACGTGAAAACAGCCCAAGTGTCCCTCATGGATGAATAGATAAGCAAAATATGGGGTGTGTGTATGTGTGTATATATATATATATATATATATATATATATATAAAATATTAACTATATGTATAATTATATATGTGTATATTTAATATATCTATATATGTATGTATAATTATATATGTGTGAGTATATATATACATATGCACACAATTAAATATTATTGAACCTTAGAAAGGAAGGAAATTCTGATACATTGTTCCACATGGATGAAACTTGAGAACATTATGCTAAGAGAAATAAGTCAGTCACAAAAAAATACTCTAAGTAACTCTTTAAGCTGCATCCCACATATTTTAATATGGAGAATTTTGCTATTATTTAGTTCTAAATATTTCATAATCTCCATTGTGATTTCTTCTGTAAACTATATCTGATTTATAATTGGGATTGGTTTTTCATTTCCAATTTTTGAAACCATCCTTTTGTACTTGACTTATGACTTAATTGCTTTGAGATCAGATAACTGAGTTGTACGCTATCAATTTTCTGAATACGAGCTTTAGTATAGCTGTGTCTAATATACCATTTATCTTGTAAATTGGTTTTTTTCTCATTCATCATGTATTTATTATTTTTATGATACACTGGCACAATGCTGGTGGTGAGATCCAGACTCTATATGATTTTGAAAATTCTATTTTGGTCAGTTTTCAAACTAGCTTTCCCTCTCTCTTTTTTAATAGTGTTATGCTCCTGTATTATGGCTTTATTTTTTTTACTTCCTTAACATTTTAAATATTCTAAAGACTATTTTGAATTATTCTCTTATATCCAGTATGTGGAGTACATGTTTTCCATTATTATGTGTCCTGACTCTCCTCCATGGTGGTTGGTTTCCTCACGTGGTTTGTAATTTTCCATTGTGAGCTCATCTTTAGCAGTGGTTGTTTTCCTTGAAGTCTCATTACCTAGTTTGTAAAAGCATTCCTACATAGTGGTTTCGCTCTCATTTCTGTAGGTTCCTACAGGTTTTGCTGGTCCAGGATCACTTTTTTTTTTTTTTAATTTATTATTTTTTTTTTTGTGGTATGTGGGCCTCTCACTGTTGTGGCCTCTCCCGTTGCAGAGCACAGGCTCTGGACATGCAGGCTCAGTGGCCATGGCTCACAGGCCCAGCTGCTCCGCGGCATGTGGGATCTTCCCAGACCGGGGCACGAACCTGTGTCCCCTGCATCGTCAGGCAGACTCTCAACCACTGTGCCACCAGGGAAGCCCCAGGATCACTTTTTAAATTGATTTTCAGTAGGTATGCCTTTCCTGGGGACTTCCCTGGTGGTCCAGTGGCTAAGAGTCCACGCTTCAGTGCAGGGGGCCCAGGTTCAATCCCTGATCAGGGAACTAGATCCCACATGCCACAACTCAGAGTCCGCATGATGCAACTAAAAGATCCCACATGCCGCAAGGAAGATCCCGTGTGCTGCAACGAAGATCCCATGTGCAGCAGCTAAGACCTGGTGCAGACAAATAAATAAATATTTAAAAAAAGAATGCCTTTCCCACATTGGTGCATGAAGTCTGACACCACAGTGGTGTGTGAGACAGTCTTGTTCTAATTCCTGAGGGTGACATTATTTCCCACCGTGGTCCCACATGCTGATGTGCTTACTGACTATGTCATAGGCTTGTGGGAAACTTTCTTATCCCTCTTTCAAGGGAGGGATAAGAAAGTTTCCCACATAGCATTATATGGGAAACTCCTGACTTATGCACATAGCATCATTCAAACTCTGGGTATGCTGATGGCCTGTACTTTACACTTGCCTTCCAGGGACAACACTGAAACTCCCTCCCCAGCCATGCCCACTTCCCATTCCCATGAGCTCCTCAGCTGCTGCTTTTACTCACTGCTGTGTTTGCAAGAACTGGTTCTGGTGCTTTCCTTTATTAGTGTCTGGCTCAATTATGCATTTATTATTTTTATTTTATCAGCTTTTAAATAATATGCTTGGAGTAGGTGAGGTTTTCTCTATGTCAGCTGACATACCTTAAACCATTTTTTTATTATAAAATGGGTATAGATTAAAGAAAGGAAAGACAATTCTCATTACTGCCAACTTTTCAAGAATATGAGTATTCACGTATCCCATTTGATAGGAATATAAACTGTAGTTCAATTTGATAATTCATATCAAAAGCCTTAGAAAAATGTGTATACCCTTCAAACAGGCAACTCTATCCTGGAAATTTATCTTAAATAAATAATAAAAGATGTGGGCTAAAATGTGGCTAACATCACTGCAATACTGGAGGGTGATAAATTGCACTAATGGGAAATATTTTTAAGTGAGCCACGTGTAGGTTTTTGGAAAATCAAAGTACTTAAGATATGCTATCTTTCCAACCAAAATATACTTGTCTGTCATACTTTGTCTGTTGTTAAACATCCTCATTTGGGGTAATTTTAATATATTGTTTTGTTAACACAAGGAGAGCCTCGGTATTTCCATGTTATAAGTTAGGCCCTCTCAATGTATAATTATCAAGAAGTTAAAAACATATTTTTCATAAAAATATATAGTACTACTATATAGTGAGCATGTGTCAAGTATTTATATAAATAATTAATTAGGGAACTACAAGATGACAAAGCTGTTTCAAAGAGGATATGAAAAAAAATGCTGAAATAAGATTACTAAGTCAGATGCAAAACTGTTTAATGTCCTATAGGTCAACACAACCATGACCTTTAGGTTTTTCCTTTCCACTGGATAGAAATCATTTGTATCTCTACCACACAAAAATCACTTGCAACTTATAAAAGACTAAAAGTTAACATAATTTCCTTATTCTGGGCCCTAATCAATAAAAAAGAATAAGTCAAACAAAATTACATTTCCCTCAAGAATCAAGGATTGTTAGACAATTCTCCAATAGGACATTGAAAAGACATGAAATAATTTTTTTTAACTTCTTTACTGTTTTAGAAGTTTTTCCTTAACTTAGCCTCAATTATTTCAGTTGATGGTAAAACAATGCTCTGGTTCCTTCCATGTGAAAGCTGGGGATCATCTTTGATCTCTCCTTTTCCAGCACCTAATAGGTCTCTATGTTATCCTTTCATCCATCTTCTTCAAGATCTGAAATATCCTCCCATGTCCTCTTCTGCTATCTTAATTCAGCCCGTTTTTTAAAATTTTACTTAGACAGTCCAATATGCTCTTAACTGTTCTCTGTCTCCAGTGTATTTCTCTTCTAACTCATCTGCTGCACTGTTGGCCAGAGTTAGCCTCCTAAGTACAGATACAGTCATGTAATTTTTATGCCTAAAAACCTTCAATACCCATCCTCCCCTATTATCTAAAATAAACTTGAAACTCCTTAATATGCTATTCATGTCTTTCCTTATTCTGACCCAAAGTGTCTTTCAAACTTTATCTTTCACTACAACTCTCCCAAATGTACTTCCAAGCACCAACCACAACCGTCTTCTTGTGATTCTTTGTACACGCTGTAAGTTGTCCTGTCCCCATCACTTTAGTCCTTTGTGCTCATTACAGTCTTTCATTTTGGAATGTGCATCCCCTACTGACCACCCTTCAAACCCTGGCTCAGATGACTTCTCCTCCTTTACTCCCCCTTCCACACTTGAATTAATCTCTTCTTGAGTCATACTCCCATTTTTCCTTGTGGCCTTATCAAAGCACTTACTACATGTGGCCATTATTAGATGAATTATGTACATCTTTGTCTCCCTTAGTAAATTATAAGCTCCTTGATGACTTAACTGTGTCTTATTCATACTCCGCTGCGGTACCAAGAATAAGGCCTGGTGCCCTGTGGGGTGCTTGTACATGTTTATTACATGTTATTGCCTTCTGTAGAAGGGCTTGAATCTAAAGAGGTAAAGCAAACACTCAAAGAGGCACAAAGGAAGGACAGATAACTTTGTGAAAATCTGAACTAGTTTTCTATTCTCCTGTTGTTGAGGAAGAGAACAGTTTTATGGACCTAATGAATGATCTCTCTTGAGAACTCAGCCCTGCAGCTCGGGGAATGATGTGGTGTGACAGGACAGAGTTGTCAATTTGCATTTTTTTAATGATTTATACATTCAGTGTATTGGGACTTTTTAAATTTCTCAAACTCAAAAGATGGTCTAACTAAACGATGCTGAGTAAAAAAAAATCCAAATATTGTACAGAAGGTATTTTAACTAGTCAGATGAAAAACAGATGTCTTAAATTAAAACACATAAATTATTTGAGCTTAAAGATTTCATATATCTTTGTGATGAAAATCTATCACTCCAGACTTAACAAGATAGATTTTGAAAGCTTACATATTTGTACGTTTAGTTAATTGATGACATTCAATAAAGTGTCTCTTTAAAAAGCTGCTTAAAATTATAGACAACGGTGGTTATGTTGTTATTACATTATCTCCTCTTCAGTGTTACTCTTAAAACGTGCTTAACTTTGGGAAATTTAGAAGATATCGAACAGTGTATAGGAGAAAATAACAATCCTGTATATTTCCAGTACCTAGAATTAATCATTATTAATATATTTGCTCCTCACTTGTTAAGAAAAATTACCACTTTTTGTAAAAGGGATACATGCTTATTATAAAGAATTCACATCAACTTAAAGAGTCCAAGGATAACATTAAAAAAAATTTTCTCCTTGAAATGTCATCTACGTCACAAATTCATGTTATCCTAAACAAGGGCCAAGCAACTCTTCTGGGTGTATATTTCATAAGTTTTTAAGCTGTCCTATAGAGTGTTAGTATTACTCTTCTGGGAAATATCAATTGCTGTTTTAAACTTAATAGTTAACTATGAAGCAGATTTTCAAAACTTTGACCAGTTTCATTTTGAAGGAGTGATGGTTTTCTTTCATGAGTGTAAAATGAGAAAACAAATTATGTGATGAGAATTGAGAAAGGTCTTGAAGAATGCCACCAGCCTGAAGCTTCAGGGATGACTATTCTAATTTGGGGAGATCAGTATTGGGTCATTATGTCTGATACAGAAATCCTTGAGAGCATTTGAAATTTTACCTATTTGTTTGCTGCTCCTAAACGTATTTTCCAAAGAACATGCATTTGCATGAAGCGTTTAGAGCAACCTGACCCCTTCTTTCCCTGGGGTCCATTGTTCTGTGTGGAGTGACCCAACCAGTAGTCATTTCTTAGAAAGATAATCCTTCTCATGCTCATCTCTTCTTCCAAATGGAAAAATTCCTAAGAAGGCATCTGAAGACATTTTACATCTGGACCAAAATACATGATAACCAAGGCATTCTCTCTTAGGTGTCACCCAAGAAAAGAGAACGCAGTGATGGTATGAAAACGTTCCCATTTCCTCTTCCATGTGTGGGGAAGTAGATGAGAGCACCTCTTTCTGGGTGACTCCAGGCCCCAGATTTTTGATGAATTACACTCTGTCTTTTAAAAAAATGTACTTTATACTCTGATACTAAATGTTTTCCCCTTAAATATGGGGATCTCCCATATTGGAGCTTTACTGGAGCTCCAATGTTCCAGTAAAGACATTTATCTAGCCTGATGAAAGAGGATGCTCAAGAGGGAATACTTGAAGGGAAAACTTAGCATTAGACTGAAGTTGCATGTGTAGCCAGGCATGCCTGTCCAGGTGGAACCAGAGCTAGGCCTCCATTTGGTGATGCAATCCACAGAAATCGGTATAAGAGACACATACTGTGCCAGACCATGGTGGGCATAGAAAACCACACTCAATGCTCCTGTACAAGAAATACCAGGAGAACATGACTTTTTTCTGCCTTAATAAAAAGTCCTTTCTATCTCATTGAAAGACTCTTATTTTTATAGTTCTCCAAAATGAGTTGATCTGTCTTCTGTTTTCTATAGACAGTAGGTCTATCTTCTGTATATAACAGAGCTGCCTTCTGCTACCCCCCAAAAAAACCCCCAAAAAAACCCTTATGAAATTCACTTAAAGCTTTACCAATATAATGTTTTTAATTAATCTAGGAAAACAACGATAGTTATTATGCAGAAATTACATGGAATTGATTGTCGACTTACTTTGTAGGATTGATAGCATAGGGATAGATTTTTCCTTTAACCCTTTTAGTAACTACTTTACAGCAGTATTCTTTCATTTAGGCAGCGTCTCAGCTGTCATTGTCCTCATACAAAACTTTCAGTCTCGATTGATGAGAGTGATTTGTCAGCTTTGGATTTCCAAGAGCTTAGAAATAGTGCAGCGATGTTGAAGGTAAATATGAGTACAACCCTCTTCTCCGCTTGCCTCCGGGGAAGCCTGAAGCCATGAGGGCACCTTGTTTACTTTCACTGCACCCGCCACCCTTCACAATCCCACTGAACCCGCTGTGACCTCCTTTGACCAAACCTCTTCATTCACGAGGCGGCCAGAAAGCATCTTGTGGCCAGATGTGCGCCCCACGCCCAGCGTTCCTGGCCTCAAATTCATAAATCCCCTGCTCCACGCACTCACTGCTTTCTTGCCACTAACAAATGCCTCTTTGGACCACGGCTCCCTGACCCAGTTCCAAGGCAGGGAGGCGATTGGCCATTTTCTGAAATGACATAAGATGAATGAGGTGTCATCATCCCCAAATCCAAGAAGATGACAGTCAGGCCTCATGCCCAGATCCTCCTTCTCCTTTCCTAGCAAGCACCAGGATGATGAAGTTACCCTATATCACCACTGGCTCCAAAAATGTATTGCTGTATTTGATCCCCAGCAACATGGGATGTATTTTTGTGTCTCATCCACAAGGGCCAAAACACCGTCGTGGATATCCAGTCCCTTTATTTGTCAGCTGGGTCTAGAGTTTTCCATCTGGCTGCTCTTATCTGTTGATGCATTAAAAATGCTTAGAGATGAAAAATACTGGAATATAGCTCATTAGCTCCAGGGAAGCCAGTTTTAGCTACTAATATTTCATATCCATCTTACTAGAGAGAAACCACTGATATACTTCAGGGCACAGTTTCTGCTCCCTCATTCTTTTCCCTTCACTTCTGGGGCCACAAACAAGTTGACATTTGTATAGCACTTAACGAAGGATTGCCATCTTGATTTTCTCACTTAACCCTCTCTACAGCCCTGTGAGATAGGTATTAGTGGTATATTTTACAGATGAGAAAAACAAGGCTCAGAGAGGTGAAAGTGACTTGTAGAATATCACATAACCCATGCATGATAGGGCCGCTTCTCTAGACCCAGACCCTCCACCGCCTAAGCCTGTGAATTTTCCACTGTATCATTACCAAGTCTTTGAAGGATATCTGGTTCAGTCCTTTTCTTGTTTTGATGAGTGAACTGAGCCCCCAAGTAGAGCTGGGGTGGGGAGGTCCTTCTTGCTCTCCGACCACACCTTCTTCCTCCCCTCTGCTCCTGGCACTGCCCCCGCTGTCCCCTTCCTTGTTCTGGGTACCCGCACAGCATGCATGGCTGCCTGTGCTCCTGGCACGGGCCTTAGCAAAAACCGCTATGCGAAGCCCAAGATCCTACGTACCCCAAATGTTGTGGCGGTGGAATCATCAAGGGAACCTCCCCTGTCTCTCACATTTAGCTCCATGGCATCTATAGACTTCTCTCTTTCTGACCCTCAGATTCTTTTGCAGGATAAATTAGCAAGTTCTAAGGAATAAGTTACTATGATGTAATGGATGTGGACCCTGGTCGGTGGACAAACAAGACACTGATCAGGACAGTAATCTTTTTTTTTTTTTCACTTTTTCTGATGAACCTTGATCTCTTCTTGACTTCTATACAGTTCTGAAAAAACAATGAGGCAGAACTGTGAGGTTATTATTATCTCTGAAGCACATTTGATCATCGTTCAACCCTTGGATCGCTTTGGCAACAAAAGGACACCTAAGAGTCTTGATGCCAGAAGGTCACTCTTCCCCTTTCCAGTATTTCTTCCTCGTAATTCAAGGGAAACGTGGTGCCCAACATTGATAAGGAACAGTGGTAGACCCTCTAATTTCTACAGTTCCTTACAGTTATAAAATCCTTGCAGGCCAATTTTTCTTTTTTACAGTTGCCTTTATAAATAATAGAACTGAGTTTCAGAAACCTTAGGGAATTTGCCTAAGATAAAACAGCTGGCAAGTGACAGAGCCATTGACCCTACGGGCTCCCAGTTCCCACTGTTGTGACAGTAGTGACACAAGGACAAGCCCTACACGTCACCAGGAGAAATCTCACAGACCTTGATCAAAATCACAAGTGCTTATTGATCATGTCGGTCCCACAAGAGGCATCGGAGGATGTCTGAAGAACTTATTAGGCATAGTCTCTCAAGGAACTTTACATTTTGTCAAAGGGGGTGCTGCTTTTAAGTTACTCAGGTTCATAGCCATGAATGACTCCAGGAAGCACCATCCACCTGATGTCTTTAAGAAAATGAGAGTCTTTCCCTAATGTAATGTGGGTGAAATGTTCACAGTGATTTTAATTAAAATGAATAGGATCATAGTTTTACAACTGAAAAACAAAACCAAACCCTCTCTCAGTCTTCTGTGATGCTGAAACTGGACCTGGCCTTAGCTGTCATCTACCTGCACCCATGTGCCCCAGCGTTCCTAGCTACTGGTTTTCCATCCCTTTCTGGAACAGAACCAGTAAGGAGAAGCTCACCTCATGGAGCTGCTGGCTGGATTTTGCCAGAAGTCTATGTTGTTCGAAAGTTCTGTACAAATAGAACAGCCCTACTCCGATCTTATCAGCCTGATGAAGAAACCGGGGCTAGACAGGCACAGGTGAGGGGTCCTGCACAGGTCATGCCCCTGGCAGGGCTGACAGGGCCAGCAGCACTATTACCCAAGGGCCTTTCTGACTCCTGTGCCCCAGACAAAAGCAAGGACTCACATACTGTGCCTTGTTCTCCTCTCTGTCTGGATTGGATCTGGGCAGGAGAAGACCTCCTGGGTGGTGTTTGGGTATTTCTGAGTGACCATTGTGATGAACCAGTATTTGTCACAATTTCTAGTCATTATTTGTCTATGAGCTCTGTGAGGACAGGGACCACGTCTGCCTGGCTTAGCAGTGTATATCCCTAGGACCTGCGCTGTTCCTGGCATATTCTGAATAAATAAAAAATAGGGACTTCCCTGGTGGCACAGTGGTTAAGAATCTGCCTGCCAATGCAGGGGACAGGGGTTCGAGCCCTGGTCCGGGAAGATCCCACATGCCCTGGAGCAACTAAGCCCGTGCGCCACAACTACTGAGTCTGTGCTCTGGAGCCCACGAGCCACAGCTACTGAGCCCGTGTGCCACAACTACTGAAATCTGTGCTCTAGAGCCCGTGCTCCACAACAAGAGAAGCCACCGCAATGAGAAGCCCGCAATGAGAAGCCCGCGCACCGCAATGAAGAGCCGCCCCTGCTCGCCGCAACTAGAGAAAGCCCTTGCATAGCAAGGAAGACCCAACACAGTCATAAATAAATAAATAAATAAATAAATAAAATAAACTATAGTTCCCATCTCCCTCAGAACCTCTGTCTCATAGCGTCATTCCATGAATTTACACGGTCTCCCATTAATGGTCACACAAATTTGCCCCAAAGTGACAGGCTTCTAGTTTTAGAAATCAAAGGTTCCTGTGACCAATTTGATCATCCAGACACAAGAGGCAAAGGAGTAATATTCATTCTTGAACTTCCCTCTTCTTGTTCCTCGGAGATCACTGTCAAATTTTTCAACTAGAAAAAAATGAGAAGGGAATATTAAATGCAAATGGACTTTGGCAGGTTGAGGGATTGTCAGGAGGCTACAAGAACAAACTCCTGTGTCCACTCTGGACGAGGGAAGGAGGCAAGGTTTCAGCTCTAAGTGGGAGATTTATTTTTTTAGGTCAGGTGTTTTTTGAAGTTTGCAGATGGCAATTTCATTTGCATTTAATGTCCTTCAGATTATTTCCTTTCTGTTGTGCTAAACACCTCTCTCAGTTGGGTCTAATTTGATGAGGTCATGCTGTGACCCTTGACCCTTTGGATCTTAAATGAAACCATCTGACCAGAAAGGAGAGAGAGCATTCTTCGTCTTGTTCGCAGACATTTGATATTTGCAGATGTGCGGTCGACTTTGCTAACTGCCCACTTGCCAGTTTAGCTCTATGATTAGAAGTGGAACTAGTGAATTTCCTGAGAGTTCAACATTTGAAGAATAAAATGGGTCCAATTAATCCTTTGTCACAATCTTGTCAAAATAAAAGCACTATGCCAAAGGAAGAAAAACAGCAGCCTGTACCTACAGAGGGTAATTTGGGATATTAGCAAATAATTAATCTTGGAAAACGCCTAAACATTTCAGTCTACAAAATATTTGCAAAGTTCTCTGCCAGTGAATTGAGATTTACTGGATAAAAGTAGGCAAAGACCCTCTCCTACATTATAGAAAATGCTACTGATTCCATCAGGTCCTTGTTGTTACAGGTTGGGGGGAAAGGGACAGATTCTAACTTTTTAATTAAAACTCAGAACAAAAATTGAGAAAGCAGGTGCATAAATAGAGGGTGAGATTTTCCCAGAAGCATAACATTTTTATGCTTGGCTAGGAATTTGAATTGCAGCCTTGTAAACATTTTTGCAAGAATGCTTAGTTTTTTCTCCCAGAATTTTACCAGGCATCTTTTTTGTATATACGAGATTCCACCTGATTCTGTCTTTGTTCATCTATGACATGATATAACCTGTAAAGTATCATTCAGGGAAAAGATATTGATACCCAAACTTTCTACCCAGAAAAATGTCCACTTCTACATTGTGATTAAATGATTGCCTGGGCCGTGTCATCACTTTCTACTTCTGATTAAATTTAAAGTTGGGATTAAACCATGTCTCAGGGAAATATTATTATGAAAAATGGTTTGAAGTCAGTTTCACTTTTATGGTGTGTCACATGTAAGTGATTTGATCAAAGCTCATTGCACCTTACCGGAGATTTGGATATGGGGGTTACTTGGCATGGCTTGGACCTAAGCGAACAGGACAAGGATAGGTGATTGATTCACTCAGGTGACAGAAACCTGGCTGTAGGGAGGGGAGAGTGATATAGAGCAGATATTCCAAATCAGCTTCTTGTAGCCTGCATGGTGTTTTCAAATATTTTGAATTAGTTATCAACATTTAACATTCAAAGTTGAGTTTCTGGCTTTTCTTAAAAAATCCAAAGATCTGTCAACACTGGGCCTGCTTTCTCCCCATGGCAGAGATCGGCTGGAAGAGAGGAGTGGCCCCCTCATTTAGGGGGGAGCACGTGGCCTCCGGAGCCCCAAAAGCCCCACCATTTCCTAGGGCTCGCACACTATCCCCCTTATCTCATTGAGCATACCTGATAATTCCTGTAGCTTCTGACTTTGAGATCCTTGATGTGGTAGAAAAAATGCAGCTTCGGTGTCTCATGGGCCTGATTTAAATCTTGGCTCTGCCCTGGATTATGTGCTGGACAAGATTCATTTTACTTTTTCTAATTCTAAATCAATGCATATTCATTTTAGAATGACTGAAGGTAAAGAAGCATATAAAATGGATAAAAGGAATCATCTAGTTTAATAACTATAATATGTAGGTATATTATCCTTAATTTTTCTATGATTTCTTAATATAGATACAGTATTAACACTGTATCTATAATTTTGTACCTTGCTTTTCACTCAGTATCATCATACCAGCCTTTCCCCCTGCTTTAATAAACATCACATTTAACAGTTGTATAATATTACGTGAAATGTACTTAATCATTGGTCCATTGCTGACCATTTATATGGTTTCTTTCTCTTTTTTTTTTTTTTTTGCGGTACGAGGGCCTCTCACTGTTGTGGTCTCTCCCATTGCAGAGCACAGGCTCCGGACGCGCAGGCTCAGCAGCCATGTCTCACGGGCCTAGCCGCTCAGCAGCATGTGGGATCTTCCCGGACCAGGGCATGAACCCGTGTTCCCTGCATCGGCAGGCAGACTCTCAACCACTGCGCCACCAGGGAAGCCCAAAGCAGCATCTCTTGAACTCAATCTTCTTTTTAAAAAAACAGAAGTTCCTCAAAAGACAGCTTATTTTGCATGGATCACAATTCCTTTTGGAGCTTGCAGCCTAAGCATTCCATGCCATTCTGAGTTGTGCTGATGGATCCGGTACCACAGGACAACAGATGTAGATGTTTCCCTAGCAAGGTAAGGACTGATAAATGCAATTAAGAAAACAGTCATCTTTAGCCTGAGGAAGAACAGACCTAGATGGAGGACATTATCCCAACCATCTTGGTTTGTCAGGGACTGAGGGTTTTCCAGGACAAGGGACTATCAGTGCTAATGTTTGGAAAGTTCTGGGCAAACCAGGATGAGTTGGTTACCCTAGAGGGAATGTGACACTTTCTGTAAATCCTCCAAGGACACAGCTGGGCCAAGAGAATAAAAGTTACCAAAAGGCATATTTCTCCAATTTAACATCAAGTGGCATATTGCACTATCATGGAATGGACAGGTTGCCTCCTCTGAATATATTCAAGAAAAGGTAGGGCGACCACAGGTTCAATGTGCAAAAGAGCAGTGGTCTCAAATTGTGCTCCCATTAGAATCATGCAGGAAGCATTTAAAACTCCCCTTGCTCAGGAACAATTAAACCAGAATTACTGCAGATAGGCTCAGACGTCAATTGTTTTAAAAACTCCTCAGGTGATTGTACTGTATGATTAAGGCTGAGAACTTTTGCTAAGGATGATGTTTCTTAAACCATTATGTGTGTGCAAAATGTACAAATTACCTGGGGATCTGACTGAATGCAGACTCTCAATCAATAGGTCTGAGATCCACAGGTTTAAAAATCTCCCAAGTGATGATGGCGATGCTACTGGTTTAGGGACCAGTTTGAGACACTAGTGTGTAGGAGAGATCCAGGCTTCATGAGAGGTGAGGAGAGTCTGTGTACAGTTGGGGAGGGATGGGGAACTCCATAAGGATTAGAGGCCTACCCAACTCTAAAGTGTCTCAGATTTTTTTTCTTTTAACCACAAAAGAAGTCTTCCAAGATGTTTTGAAATGTAACTCTTTGAAGATGAAAAATATAATCTAAAACCCATCCCATTTATTTCACAATATATGTGCTATATTTTGGATCCCAAATCAAATAATTCAAAACTTAACCTGTTTAGTTAATACAAATTATTCTGTCCTCATTTTTTTAAACAAATGACAAAATTTGTCAACATAGCTTTTTCTTCTGGTGGCTTACACATAGCACAAAACTCTCATTTCTACTTTGCCTCCAGAACTTTTTGCTGAGAGGAGACACTGGTCTTCAAGACAGAGTCTGGATGCTGATATGTCCTTCTGATAGATGAGATTCTTGGACTCTTTCTATACTTGGGAGATCTGACCCAGCCAAGAGGAAGACTCAGGTTCCCTGGTTGTAGTCAGTCCCCTTTTCTTGATCAGCAGAATCCATCCAGAGAGAACCAACAGACAGGACTGGATCTTCCAACAGGTGCCATTCAGCAAACAGAGGCTTCCTTTGGGGAATCCTAAACTCACTCCAGAGCTTCAAAGGCACATGGTTTAATGGTTAAAAACAGGACATGGGAGCCAAACCCTGGGGTTGACACCTGGTTCCGTCACTTCTTACTTGTGTTCCCGTGAATAAATTACTTCTATTTTCTAAGGCAGTGGTTGTCCCTCTCGCAGGCCTGAGGAAGCCAGGGTGAATTCTATTTCTCTTCATGTTGGCTTAGGGAACTCAGTTTGCCAGAGGATGCCTGACTCATCGCACTGACACCAGAACCATTCACTTGAATTCTCCTTTAGTTGTTTGATTACTATTTCTCTCTTCTGATGAAAATGATTTTCCAAAGTATTGAATAAGCAGGACTTAGAGGTGGCAAAATATTGGGTCGGCCAAAAAGTTCATTCAGGTTTTTCCATTACCTCTTACAGAGAAACCCAAACGCACTTTTTGGCCCACCCAATATATAGATAATTTTTCATCTTTTTTTTCTCATGAATCCTTGACTGGTTCTCAGACCCACTGGACATTCGACCCAAGGGAAAGAAAGCCGGGGGTCGGGGGTCGGGGCCAAGAAAAGATGGGAGGAATCTCTGGAAGAGGATTTCAGGGTTCTCTGCTCTGAAGGGGGAGGAAACGTGCCTAGCCCGCTGGCCTTTCTAGTTGGTGTTTCAAAACTACCCAGGTCATTCCTTTCATGAGAGACAGCCCCAGGGCCACTCACTTTCTAAGGACCTTCACTTGCCAATATCTCAGTGACCTCGAAAGGATAATCAAACCCCTTCTCTCAACTGACATGCCACTCTGTTCCTTAGTGCTCATTGAAAGTGGAGAGATAAATCCCAACACCAGAAACCCAAACACTGACCTCAGAGGCTAAGAATAATGCAATCTTCTAAGACTGGACTTCTTTCTAATACTGGAGCAAATTTAACTCAGAATTCTTGCCTGTGTGATTGTTAGATATTTTGAACAGTCAGAAAGGAAATGCTGTTGGTTGAGCTCTAAGTCCTTGCCAAATGCTTACTCAAGCCGTCTCATTTCATCTTTCCAGTAACCTTCTGAAGTAGGAGTTATGTGTACTTTCTCCATGAAGAAGGCAAGGTTCAGATAAGTTGGCTAATTATCCAAGATGGGCAACTAACGGTAGACCCTGACTTCTAACTTGTGTCTCAACCTCGTTTCCTGCTACTGATTCTACATTTTTAATAGTTCAATAAATGCATATGTATTGACATTTTATCTTTCTAAAAATATATATTAAAAGACAGAAAGGAACATGATGCTCTGTTCCACAAAAACACCCTATCGTGGGATTTTGATGTGTTTTCAAAGTATTCTTAGCGAGCGTTGTCTACCTTTACGCAGGCATCAAACATAAACAGACATATTAAGGGTTCTTTCTGGCATCTTCAATGTCTCTGAGAAAATGGTGTAAACAATGGATTCTCTCCCCAGAGAAATGCACACACACATACATACCTGCACACAAACATTTGCGTACACTTTCCAGACTCACAGATGCTCTGAAGCCTGTGGTTAGGAAGTTTAAAGACAAGAGTTTTTCTTGCTGCCCCAACTCTCCTTCTTTGTAGCTTTTCTAGAGACCAGCTTCGAAGGAGACAAATGTGTATCAATCAGTCAACTGTTTATTGACTGTGCTTGGGACTGGGCTGGGCATTGAGAATGCAAGAGAGAAGGGACAGGACTGATATCCTCAGGGGGCAATGGGTTAATGAGGAGATAAATAGGTAAGCAGAGTGTTACAAGCCATCAGGTTAGTAGGAGATAAACGGAGGTTTAGCAGGACAGACTGGGGAGGGCAAGGGGAGAGCCAGTCCTGCAGAGAACTCCAGATTTGATCAAATGGTGAATAGGGTGGATATTTGTCATTAGTTTTGTTTGCCTGGTATTTGAAACCTCTCCTGTGGTTAGAAAACACTACTCCCCTAGAACAGGCCCACTTCATATGACACACAGCCCTCTTCCTTCTCTTGAAGCTCAAAGTGCTTGGTTCTTGTTTGCCACCTTCCCTTGCTTTTAGAGCACAGCACGTAGCTTAATCTCCACCCATCACATGGTGGGGAGCCCTCCATCTCGAATCTGAAGCTGGTGCAGCAACAAAGCAGGGACTACCCAGGGACTAGGATTTGGCATCAGCAGCAAAAGTTGCATCGAATCTCCACAGGTGGCCGTCGCAGCTGTTCAAGGGGCAGCATCTAACGTCCAGCATTGGTGGTGGAGGGCACGGTGGGACAAACCTTGGCATCTGTGCCCTGTGACTGCCACAGTGGTATCCACCAGGCTGGTTCTGCAGCATCATCTGGGCCTTGTTCTTGGCTTCCTGCCCCCAGCCATGCTTTCTGAGCCCTTCAGAAATACTATAATTTGCCCAGTACCTTTTGCAGTTTAAATTATCCAGTGTTCATTTCTGTGCCTTGCTTGCACCTAAACATCTGACTGATGCAGTGATTTTCTGGGACCAGCACAGAGCGGAGCGGTGATTTTGATGGATGCATTTGAACTCCCATGTGTTTACCTAGTTATTCCGTAGAAATAATGATGTTTCTAGTAGCTGACATCCAACATATATCAACAGGAAGAGAACCGAAGTTTACTTAGAACGTGGCTTGTTCACTTTTGCATAAAGTTACTTTGCTCAGCCCTCACTTTCCTAAACATCTGGTCTCTAGATTTTTATATTTGTAAATTATCTGCTGTGATCTTTCCACTCTCACTTGAAACTTGACTAGAGTTCAGCTAACACGCATTTAGTGAGGGCTTCACCTGAGCCACACAATTGGGGCAGTGGGGATATAAGTACAGAAGTAAAAGATACAGTCCCTACTCTGAGGACCCTTAAGATTTGGTTGTGAAGATAAGACATATACACGTGTCAAGATAAAAACCCAGTTCCCCGAATACCTGTTCTGTGAGCAACACAACAAAACCAACTCATTATATTACATAACCAGAGAGATGGAATGTGTAGATTCTCAACATTCTAACATATCCTTATATTAGAAGCCAGCTCAAAACTTAACAGCTACACTTAAGATGGACATGTTTTGACAATTTGCTTTGTCAATTAAGTTATAGTTCATCGTCAGCCCATTGTCTTTCACACATAAACGATTATAGAGTAAGATTTTTGTCTTGCCCCTTGTTCATACTTGCAGGTCAATAAACTTGTCATTGATGAAATCCACAAAGGGGCAAGGCAGACAGGCCAGCGGGAGAACCACTTGGGGTTTCCATTTTGAGGTCAAGTGCATCAGAGGTCTCTCTCTAGTACAGACCCTAGAATAGTCATTATCTGACTGAATAGCCTGGTTCCCCTGAAATCTCACCTTAATGGCTTCCCAGAAAAACTAAAAACAGGAAAAAGATGAGAGCCACAGGCTGAATTCCAAGTGCATTAATCAAGCTCTTAAAGAGAAGCTTGTGCAAGTTTGGCCCTGGATGGTGCCATTGACACACTTTTTTTGTTGTTGTTCTTAACACCAAATTTAAAATAAAAGTTTACAAAAAACACGAGTGGAAATAGGTTATATGAGGCTTGCATTTAGAGGTGCCATCTGTTCAGTTTTTCACCCTCACAGAGTGTTAAGATCGCCTGTGCAAAGATACCTTTTGTCAGCATTTTCCATCGCTTGGAGTTACCAACCAGTTCATTTTTTATTCTTTGGCCTAAATCAGCTGAAATTCTGTGAGTGCAGATGTCTTGAGTTTCATGTGTATTTTTAATCACCTCCTTGTCTGAGGGCATTTCCTTTCAAAAGTCTATTAGGAGAAGGGACAGAATTTGGAACTGACCTACTTATGGTTTTCCAAGAAATTCTGGGGAGAAGAGGAAAAGTGCAGAGGATTAAATTCCCCTGTAGAATGGTTGGTATCTATCTTTACGAAGAACTTCAGCAAGACTTAAATGAGTTTTAAAGGCCCCCATAAAATAACTAAGGAAAGTCATTGGGGGAAGGAAGAACACAATATTTCTATTTCAACTGCTAGCGATCTTTATAAACCATAATTAAGCTCTGATGGGGTATAAAATATCCCGACTTTTATAAATGACTCTGTCAACTAGACAATATGCAGTGTTTAAATCCCCACAAGATTCATATTCATTTTCAATTGCACTTTAGTGAAAGGAAGAATATAAATACTCAATTTGAATAGTGTTTCACTGGAAGAAGAAAATAATCTATGACTTCTGTACCAAGGCACATAGCTCTGGTTTCTTGTAGTCTGGCTCTTCCTCTTGGATTTGCAAAGAAAAACCACATGGTGTTGCTAAGATGGCGTCACCATCATTATTGCTTTTAAACCAGCTGCTGTTTCCTCTGCTTTTTCCCACCGTCAAGCAGGTGTGTAGGTTTTAAAATTAATAAAATTATTTTTCCTTTGGCCAATGCATTAGTTATTTAAAAGTTTTTGAAATATGTTATTACAAATATCATTATATTTTAAAAATATTAACACTCTACCTGCTTATTTTCAAAGCTGAAAAGAAAGAATATGGAGCAAACTCCAGTAAAACAAAAACAAAACAAAACAAAAAAAACCCAAATCACATAGACACCTGGACGGACAGCATGAAGGGCTAAAATGATCACAATAAGTGGACAAAAAAAGTTTATCCATTAACACAAAATGGGCAAAATCAACACAATTTTAAAAATGATATCCCTTTTAAAAATAGCATGCATGCTTGAGGAGACATGACAACAATCTTATCCATGAACATGACCAGGAAAAACTTATGGTGCCAACATGCCTGAATCTCTTTCACAAGAAAAAGGAAGCCTGTACAGTGAAAGGAAACTGAATGCAAGGGGTGGGACGAGTGAGCCTCCATTGGAGGCTATGTTGTCTACGGCTGTGCTTAACTTCCAGCCGAAAAGAGATGCAGACACAACCAACACAGATGTAATTTGTGTGCTGCGGGGGGCTCCATGGACCTCATGCTCTGACCTGAAGGTTCAGGCCCAGGAATGGGGAGATTGGTCAAGCCAGGTGAGCTGGGAGACACTTTGTTAAGATATTTTACTTCCCTTGGTTCCTGAATCCATCCTCACTCCAGGAGTATCTTTTTTATTATGACTTGGCTTCCCGTGGGAATTCTCCTTATCATCACCTCCACACCCTTCATCATCAAGACTTCCATTTGTTTTTTTTCTATTCCCTGTGCTGAGTATCTACGTGCATAATCCCCCCACAGTCCTTAGAGAGAGCTACTATAATCATCTCTATTTTATAGATGAGAAAACTGGCACAGAAAAGTGAAGTAATTTGCCCCAACTCACATTGACTAAGTAGCAGAGCTGGGTCCTGAACCCAGACACAAGTCTTTGTTCTTTTTTTTTTTAGGTTCTGGTTTTTCAGTGCCTTTTTGTTTGTTTGTTTTTTAATTTATTTCTATTTTATTTTATTTATTTATTTTTTATACAGCAGGTAATCTTATTAGTCATCCATTTTATACACATCACTGTATACGTGTCAATCCCAATCTCCCAATTCATCACACCACCACCACCACCATCCCTCCACCGCTTTCCCCCTTTAGTGTCCATACGTTTGTGCTCTACATCTGTGTCTCAATTTCTGCTCTGCAAACCAGTTCATCTGTACCATTTTTCTAGATTCCACATATATGCGTTAATATACGATATATGTTTTTCTCTTTCTGACTTACTTCACTCTGTATAGCAGTCTCTAGATCCACCCACGTCTCTACAAATGACCCAATTTCGTTCCTTTTAATGGCTGAGTAACATTCCATTGTATATATGTACCACATCTTCTTTATCCATTCGTCTGTCAGTGGGCATTTAGGTTGCTTCCATGACCTGGCTATTGTAAATAGTGCTGCAATGAACACTGGGGTGCATGTGTCTTTTTGAATTATGGTTTTCTCTGGGTATATTCCCCCAAACACTTTGCTCTTAACCACTATTCAATTTGTACTGGTTGTCTTGGCTGCTTGTAAGAATATTTCACAAGGAGAGCAACTGTCGTCATGATTATTAGCAATCACCTTTGTCTCTTGTGAATCTAGTTGACTTGGGTCAGTCTCCAAGAGACAAATGAACTCTAGTTTATTGTTCTACAATAAACTATTTGTTGTATTTGGTTGCTTGCAAGTATATTTAACAAAATAGGCATTCAAAAAATGTTAGCCATTAACATCATGATTATTAGCACCACTGGTTTCTTATGAGTGTGGTAGCTTAACACAGTCCTTCAGAGAATAATCATCTCTGGTTTATTGTTCTAGAAAGCATCCAGTTTCTAGAGCAACAAGGCTGAGGACCAGGTTTGGTTTGAGTTTCTATCACAGAGCTATCTTGGGAAGTCTCTGCCTGAGCACACCTATTACACTTCTTTTTTATTTTATTTATTTATTTATTTATTTATTTTGTGGTGCACAGGCCTCTCACTGCTGTGGCCTCTCTCGTTGTGGAGCACAGGCTCTGGACAAGCAGGCTCAGTGGCCATGGCTCACGGGCCTAGCCACTCCGCGGCATGTGGGATCTTCCCGGACCGGGGCACAAAGCACAAACCCGTGTCCCCTGCATCGGCAGATGGACTCTCAACCACTGCGCCACCAGGGAAGCCCCTACACTTCTTTATCTCAGTGTTTTTGAATGACAACAATCTGTAATCAAGATAGCTAAAATAAAGTCAAGCAAGATCAGAAATTACATAAAAAAGTGAAATAATTATACCAAAATGAAATACGTATTTTAGTTGGACAGTAAATCTAGTCCTGACCTTCCTGATAGCCAAGGTGAAAAGGAAAATCCAGCAAGAAACATACCTTTCATTGTCTGGTAAAAAGTAGTTTACCACTTCTTCAGGAGGGGCAAACTTCTTGGTACTAAATCTTAGTCAGAGTTTACTATATATATCCTCATCAAATAACATTTAATAGGGTAATGAATCTCATCAAAAAGTAGGTTATGCAAGATGCAGACGTTATTTTTATTGATGCTTCTAATTCAACCTATGATAGTAAGGTAGACACAATGTTTAATTGGAGTAATTTTTAGCAGAGGTTGTGTCTACATTATGGTCTGGTTCTTCGATGTGACATCAGATTGGAGCAAAAGGGACTGAAAAGAAAAACCTTAGGCATCTCCATCAAGCATCTGTAGTCTCAATCATGCCTTGATGGGCAATACAGAGCAGTCAATTCAAAAATGAGCTGTCTGGTGAGAGGCGATTGAAAAGAGCTCTATGCTGATTGGGAAGAAATTTATGTCTTGTGGCTACCAAGTTGGGATTAGACAGCAAGATTGATTTTTGTTATGTTTACTAAGAAGCCCAACATGCATTTTTGTCCTAGCAGAGGACAACTTCAATTATACTTGTAATAAATATCTGTGGGGCAAAGACATAGTAAGAGACTATCTCAATACTGCATATGGCTATCAACATATTAGTACAAATTCATCTACAGTTTGTCTCTATGACTTTAAATAATTTTTCCTACTTACCAATGTAAAGAAATATATATTTAATAATAA
Source organism: Mesoplodon mirus (assembly GCF_964341445.2). Taxonomy (NCBI): domain Eukaryota; kingdom Metazoa; phylum Chordata; class Mammalia; order Artiodactyla; family Ziphiidae; genus Mesoplodon; species Mesoplodon mirus. The sequence goes on from NC_138977.1 coordinate 217,995,412, forward strand.
ATCGGTCTGTATTTCTATCTATACCTCTATATATCCATCTATATATATATGTATATGTGTGTGTATATATGTGGATGTGAACATATACATGTATATATGTGTGTATACACGTGAGTGTGAACATATGTGTGCATACATATTTGTGTGTGTATGTGTTTTGATTCCATAGAAGATTTTTGAGTTTCTCTGCTAAAGAAGTTTGAAAACTATTGTTTCAAAAATTTTTTTCTGCCTAGCTTTTTATTGTCTAAGTTTGAAAATTTTAGCTTAACCATATGTTGTTTCCCAACTTATTATGCTAAATTTAAAATATTTATTTATTTATGATGCTAACATGGACATCCTCATCCATAATTCTCTGTGTACATCTCAATTGTTTCTTCCAGATAAAAGCAAAGCAGTGGAATGGCTCATTCAAAGGGTGGAGGCGGTTTTAAAACTTTTGGTATAGATTTTCCAGAAAAACTACGTACCAATACCTCCCTCCCGCAGCAGACTTGCATGTCGTTATGATTTATGAACAGTAACAGTCATGTTGGTTCCCATTTTCCGGGCAGCTGTCCCACAGTTTAAAGAAATGTCTCCTGTAGTCCTCCCAACCACCTTGCAAGGTTGGTCATCTGTTCCCCCTACAAACGAGGACCTGGAACTCAAAGAGACACAGTTGTCCAGAACTACAAAGCAAGGAACAAGGTGTGCTGGAATTGGAGGTCCTTTCTCTGGTTCTCTCTTGCCTTATGCCAGGATGCTTCCCACACTCAGACTATAGCCCGCTTCTTACTCAGGAGGGGAAGTAACCACTCTCACTCTGTTTCCTTTATACCTGTTTGGGTCCCATTTCCAGAGTGCTACCTGAGCCTATCAGGGGCTCCGTGCCCCACTCCCTTATATTTAAAATGGTATTTTGAACCCATTACAAGGCCTTCTTGACTTTGACTGACAGGTGATGTCATTTTAAGGTGAAAAGTATTGTATTGGGCCTTTCTTTAGTTTATGAATATAAGACCAGGGCTCCACAATCCTGGTTCAGCCACAAGCCGGCACAGGTCCTCTGGGTTATCTTTGCATCCTGTTGTTAGAGGACCCAGCCACTGAGAGATCAGGAGATGATGGGTAAAGCAGCGGCAATTCTATCAATTAAAATAAAATACTAACTCTCTTTTGGTCTCATATCCAGCAATAATTCACTTAGTGGAATTAGTTTGTTTTTGCTTAGAGGAATACCCCTGACTCATAGATGTCTCCGCGAGCCAGATTTCATGGTCCGTGTCAGAAATCTCTCTAAATCCTCATAAGTTGTGTTTCATTCTGTACGATGCATGTTTGAATGCTCCTGGGGCTTATCCATAAAACTCCCTCAGATGGCTGACGTTTCTTTATCTTCCCACCCCCGAGTTTGGAGAATACAGATCACTTTAAATGCTGGGCTCAATCCAACACTTTAGATCTAGAGTACAGAACTCAGACTAACAAGAGCTATCTTGGTGGGGACACCATGACCGCTAGCCCGCCACCTTCTTCCTGGTTGGCTTCATGGTAACCCATCTTCTAAGCTGACCATCTCTTGACCCTTTGAAGAACTGCAGCCGCTGATGCTCCTCTCAGCCTCCGCAGCTCAGCAGGAAATAACTCCCCTTCCTTTGAACCCATCACTGATCAGCTCAGATTTCCCCCCTTCCCTGACTTCTCTTCATTGCCTTTTTACCCTCTTGTCAGAAAGCAGTTTGCCTGGCCACCAATGATTCGGCCCGGTCCCAACTCACGCCTTTAGTGCGAACACTGTAGGCTTCTGAACAGTAATGCTTGAGGACCAGCCAGTCCCTTCAGAAAGAGAATCTCCCATGCATGAGAATCTCACATTAATGTGACCACTTCAGTGTCCCCTGTCCTCATAGCACTTGCATTTTATGTCATACATTCTAGGAAGTTCCTGAAAGAAACCACAAGCCAGGCAAATAGCAACCTTAAAATTAATTTTAAAATCTTCTTTTCCCTTATACCATACACAAAAATAAATCCAAATGGGTGAGAGATTTACAGGTAAAACATGAAACCATATATGTACTGGAATAAAACACAGGTGAATTTCATTATAAAACTTGGACATGGAGAAACGTTTTCCAACTATGACTCCAAATCCAGATGCAACAAATAAAACATTGAGTTAAAAAAAATTCGTGTGTGAAAAAAAGATCATAAGTCAAAACACAAATGTTAAACTGGAATAAAATACATGTAACATATATCATAGACAAAAGGTTAATAACCCTTATATATAAAGAACTCTTAAAACTTATGGGAGAAAAAGAAAAAAAAACTAACAGTAAAATGAGCGAAAGAGATAAACAGAAAATTCAGAAAAATATATAGATGTATATACATACACACAATGTATTCGAATGTATGTATACAAATGACCCTTGTACAGTGAAATGTTTAACTTCACTTATGATAAGAGAAATGCAAATTAAACTGCACAGAGATATAGTTTCTCCTGAATCTGACAGGCAAAATGTCAAAAATTTGATAACATCCTCTTGATGAGGCTTTGAGGAAATGGACTCTCATAACTTGCTAAGAGGCAACTTCTAATGATGTATGCATTTACCTGTAGGTCCAGAAATCCAACTTCTAGGAAATTATTCTGAAGATATACCTGTAGGAATACAAAAAAATTATGCAGAAAATTATGCGTTGAAGTTGTGATTTACAATAGCAAATTGTTGGAAGTTGTCTAAATGCCAATATTTAGGAGAATGGTTGAATAAGCAATGATAGAGCCACACAGGGGAGCAGTATGCAGATGTTTTAAAAAAAAGATTTCTGTAAACTGATAGATATAATTTTCCAAATATATTAAGTGAGAAAAAAGCAAGGTGAAAAAGAATGTATATAATGTGCTACTTATACATAAGGCAAAAGGAAAAATAAGATTTCTGCCATAAGCCAGAAGTGAATCACATTGGCTATTTATAAGAGGTAGGTGGGAATATAGTTGAAGAGATAGAGAGGAAGTAAGATTTTGATAAGTTTATAGTACTGACTTCTGAATCATATTTATATTCCAATACAGAGTTAAATTAGAAAAGATGGAGACGATCCTAAGTTTGAATACAAATGGAAATAAACTGATCTAACTGTATACGAAATTGATAACATAACTGCACAGAATAAATAAAAATAATTAATCTAAATAAGTGTTGAGCATCTTCCTCTGACTGGAGACCCTCAGCGGGATATAGGCTAAGGACATAAGGGAATTTCAAGGAATTCAACTTGACTCAGTAGGTTTGTTGTTTGATAGTGGTATTGATAGAGTGATTCTGAAATATTGTATCGTAAGATTGAGAAAATAAATATACTGATATTGTTGGGAATCAGGGTCCTCCCTGTGGATAAAGGGAGACAAAGAATATGGAATGGAGAGAAAGACTCATATGATTTTGGATTAGACTTGGAAACATCAAATGAGTGTGTGTGTGTGTGTGTGTGTGTGTGTGTGTGTGTGTGTGTGTTGTGTGTCCTGTTCATACACCTCTTATGAGGTATGGGGGAAGAAAGCAACATTAGGTTCAGCTAGCCTTCTGGGGAACGGGATCCCAATTAGGAATTGAAGAAAATCGGATGAGAAAACAGATTATTCCCTCTCCTGAGTAAAGAGCAAGTTACAGTTTGTGAAAATTAGACATGGAGAGACACAGAGACACAGGAAATGAGACCCTGTGTTTAGCACATCATGCCAGGTAGCTCAGCCAAGTGGAAAGAGCATAGGCTCTAGAGACCCAGAGAAAGGTCCTCCAATTCCAGCTTCAGGTCCTCGTTTTTATGGGGAAAAGATGACCAAGCTGGCAAGGTGGTTGGAAGGACTATAAGAGAGATATCTACAAACTGTGGGGCATAGTGCAGGTGCCCAGAAAACGGGAACCAGCTTTACTGTTACTATTCCTAAATCACAACATCATGCAAGCCCACTGCCAAAAGGAGACATTGGTACATAGTTTTCTGGAAAATCTATACCAAAAATTCTAAAACTCTTTTCATCTTTTGAATCGGCCGTTCCACTTCTCTGAATTTATCTGGAGGAAACAATCGAGATATCCAAAGAGAGTTACTAATGAGGAGGTCCATTTTAACATAATAAAGTAATACCTTTAAAATTGACCACAATTAAAGTATGGTTAAATTTCTTAAACCTAGGCAATGAAATCTAGGCAGACATATAAATAAAATATATGAAATAAGCTGTATAACCATAGTTTTCAAACTTATTTTAGCAGGGGAACCTAAAGACTCATATAAACTCCAAGTATATATGCATGGATGAATAGATAGAATTTTTTGTTAAAAAAATATATAATTACTTTGGTAATTAGAGGAATTAAAATAATTGCAGACAAACTGTAGATACTATCTCTATCATTCCCTTTACATTTATTAGTTAGCATTTTTTGGTAAAGAAAATCTTTCCCTTCTCCTTCTCTTCCCAGCACCCAAAGGTTTTTGTTTTGAGTATCACTATGGAGCCATGGATTCTTTTTGCTGTGATCCATAACTGCCATTAGTCTTTCTGCTGCTCAAATTGTTGTACATTTGGCAATGGGAACTCCTTTAGCTGGCGCCTGCATTTTTTTGACACGTCCCCATCATTCATCTTGGAGCCCTTCCTCCCTTTCTGGTTCAAGATGTTCCAGGCTCACTCTGTGTGTTTTCCTCCCCCAGCACATTTTTCTAAAGAGCCCTGGTTCCTGTAATGGAGATCTTGGTATTTAGAAGCCAAGATCTGGTTACTAGCAGTGCTCATTGTTCCTGGATTATCACTGCTTCTAGATTCTTTCAATGGACACACACTCAAATGTTTTATTATCTACTTTCTTATTTAAAAAGAATTTTTTATTTTTGCATAGCATCAAAGATACCAAAATGTAAGGATTTACAGCTTTACTTTTTATTCTCCCATTCAGCCTCTTTCTTGTGCTGATCAGAGTAAGGGGTAAAGAAATAAACTGAAAAATAAAGGTAGGGAGACAAAATTAATTTGTTTAAGGGCATAACGCTGCTTCTCTCTGGAACATGGGACTAGGAGATGTGAGAGAAGCAAGCTGGAGTTTCAAAGAGACAGAAGAGATATTAGGGAAGCAGCTACAAAGCTACGTGAGGGTGCTTCAGAAGGTAGATGCCTACAAAAGGTTTTAAGAAGTTTTGTTGTTTCTTATGTGATGAAATTCTCATTTTCTACCTCATCAACAGACTTCAGTGAAGACATTACTTTTCTAGACCTTTGGATTAGACTCGTGTTTCTCTTAATAGTGACACCAAGCAGAAATGGTTCTTAGTGCAAGAAGGTCCAGGATTATTTGGATTATAAGTATTAAGGGAAAATTTCACATAAGGAGCTAAATATCACCAATTCCAATTTTCACAGAGGTGGAATGAAAAAAAGAAATACGCTCTGGAATTATTTTGTAATTCATTCCACCACCTTGTAGTAATGTAATGTTGACCAAAGTACTTAACTTTTCTCAGTCTCATTCCATCCAGAAAAATTGTGGAAGACCTGGAAATGGGCAGAGTTGACTGGTATCCCTTCAATGGAATGTTGGGCATTATTTAAACCAGTGTCTCAACCTGGGGTGATTTTGTCCCCCAAGAGATATTTGGCAATTTCTGCAGACATTTTTGGTTGTCACAACTTGGGGGTTGCTACTGGAATCTAGTGGATAGAGAGCAGAGATGCTGTGAAACATCCTATCACGCACAAGACAGCCCTTCACTGTGAAAAATTGTTTGGCCCAAAATGAGATTAAGAAAACCTGGTCTAGACAGATCTTCCAGGGGCTTATCTGATTCTTAGGGGTCTACATCTTTGTTTTTTTGCTACTCTATAAATTGCAGGAATCTTAGAGTGATGCAAATGATTCTTGCCCATGCAGAAGTAAATGAACTCTATCCCTGTGGAGATGCAAGTGGTTATTACCGTGTAGCTATTGACCAGTTTTGCATTTATGAGCAAAATCATTTCAGCATTCTTGATCAATTTTATTCAAAGGCTTTTTGTTGTACCTATTACATCTTGCTGGTGCTCTCATTAACGAATGAATTAAATAAAACCACTGACAAGTATATTTGCACAACAGTCATGATTTTATCCACTTGAAAAAAATTATGCTTTACTTCTCCTATCAGTAAAAGAAAAAAAAATAGCCTCTCAAGGTTACAATTGGAGTAAACAGGTCCATATGTGTGACACTGCCATTGTGGCAATTAGTTGGGCTCAGGCACTGTCATTTTCTTTACTTCCTTTCTCAGGAAAATTGTGAAACAGGCTATTCATCTTTAAAACCCCAAGACTATGTATGCATATGGCTGATTCACTTCATTGTACAGCAGAAACTAACACAAAATTGTAAAGCAATTATACTCCAATTAAAAAAAAAAACCCAAGACTCTCTTTTCTTCACCTTTGCCCTTTCCCCAGAAATGTTCTCTTTCCCCTTATAAAGATTCCTATAAGTGCCAGATCTCTACCCTGCCCTCTAATAAAACCTATTCTCATTAAGAGATCTAATAACAATCATTTACAAGTTAGAATAAATTTAATTCAATATGTCACCCTCTTCCAGACACCCTTGATAAAAGAAGTGAGATATTAACATACAATTCTGGGGGAGTACTTTTACAGGAAGAAGGAGTTTTCTGGTAACCCAGATATTATACTACAAAAAATCACCAATCCTATCTTTGAGCCAACACAGGGCCTTAGTTTTCTCTGGTAACCATTGAGATCAGCAGGGAACAGTGACAAGTAAATGTATCTGAATATAAAGGATACATGAAACCTAAATTAAAAGGGCTTAGCAGAGCAAAGCATGCACATTATATTTTTAAAGATCACATCCAATGACAGGATAAAGATGAATGGGATGGGAAGGGATTTAGCTTTTAGGAATTTTGTGAACTTTTGAAAACATTTGAAAATGCAATATTTTCTAAAGGATTTCTTAATCATTCCTGTCTTGTCCATCATGAAAAAAAAATGTGATGTTTGCATTTTTCTGGATTTCTGAATCTCTGCCATTTGGACTTATTTAGCAAACTCTCTCCTGAGATGTAATACAATGTGAATAAAACCCAGCTCTATCCATAGCAAATACAAATCGTATTCATTTATCCTTTGGAGTACAAACTTCAACCGTAACTAAATACAATATGCTGACTCTTTTTGTGCTTTTTATGAACTTTTGAAGCAGGTTTGTGATGAATAGATTTTATAGGATTATGAAGTTTTAGTTTGCTTTTAAATATTTCAGAAAGAAATCATAAATATGACCTCATATGTTAATAAATCAATTATGGAATGCTGTTTTATACATATGTTTAAAATATGACCCTATCCAAAACTCCTTAAACAAATACTAAGAAATAACTTTAAACTCTTATTCAGGAGGCTCTGGTTTTCAAAACACTGTGTATGGAATTCTGCTGCTGCATATAAAAGAAAAGAAAAAACAGTTTCTTCAACCCAAATTTATATTGTTTCTAATATATTAAATATTAAAGCCATGTTGAGGGTGTGACATTTGCTCTCCATTGGGCTGTTTCTCTCCTTATTTTCTCATTTCAAGTTGAAGCTAAGAAGTTAAGGGCAAGAGCAAGAACAAGCCTGCCAAGTGGATTGAGACATTGACACAGACCTCTTAGGAGTCCATGTACTCAGTTTTATATTATTTTTTTACATTTGTGTTACCATTTGATGCAAAAGGTCAAGAACCGTGGTTAGAAGTTCAATAATCATGATATGCCTCTATGATTAGGACTTATTTCTATAAGGTCGCTTTCTGCTTCGTAGCCGTTGAACCTTTAGAACTGTTGTTTATCCATTTGTCTATGGTATAGTCAAAATGGCTCCAGGACATCTCTATACGCAGAAAACAAACAAAGATTGTCTTATTCTCTAGAAATGTATTTTAAGAACATATAATTTAATATTTCTTTATTTATCATTGATCTTTGGGCCTCACCATTCAATACTTAATGGCCTAATCAACCAGGAAAGTGGTTCAGCAAAGTCATCTCTAAAAGTGGAAATGTTACCACGTTCAGTTAGGAGCAGAAAACATTACCTTCCCCCAAGTGCTACTTTGGAATCATTGCTAATGAACATGAATTATGCTAGCAAGTACAGAAAAAAAAAGATTAAAAGTCCAAGATGTGAATAATCATTTTCAGCTTAAAATTCTGTGTTAAGGTTTTTATAATTCTAAGACTGGTTTTGGATTTTTAATACCTCAACTTCAGAGTACTGAATGCTTAAACCAGAGGTTTCATATGTGTCTGCCTTCAGAAACAGCCAGGTTGTATAAGTGATGAGAGCAGCTTGCAGTAGAAGGATAAGAAGCAATAGAGAGTAGATGGCCTGTGGCAGATGGGAGAATGCATCTTCCACCACTTGAGACACACAAGTGTGATTTTGTTTTTTGATGCTACTTTGCCAGGTAAATAAAATACCCCTGTTGCCATATCGAGACCATCATTTCCCAATTTGCTGCCACAGACCCAGGATTGCTGCTAAATATTCAGCTGGAGAATACCCAGCCTTCTTCAAACCCTTTTCTAGTGTTTATTCTGTTGTTTTTGCTGTTTGTTTGCATTAATAGAGTTGGAATTCTCCTTACACTAAGCTGAAACTTCTGCTTCTTCATGTTAGTTCACCATAACCAGAGAAAATTTAAACCTTAGCCTACAAGAATCAAAAGAAACTGAAATGTCCATTCATCTAATTCTGACTGTTGTATAAATTTCCTCTCCACTGTTTCCAGTGCTCATTCTTGGATGAAATCCTTAGTATATTTTTCAGAAGAGTCTTTATATTATTTATCACTATACATTAGATTTCTCTTCTCTAAAATAAAGCTTCCAGACCCTTTTGCTTTGCCTGGTATGACCTGCATTCTGTCCCTTGGTTTGCTTTTTGAGAATGAGCATCCCAGACATTGTCTGTTGCCTCTTTGGGGTCAGATGAGGCAGGATGTTGTTAGCGCTAGATGAGTATAAAATTCAACACTCCAAGGGACATCTAGGTACGTTTCTTCTCATTCTCATTTCTTTTGGGTCAACAATTTTACAAATTTATCACAATTTCAGTCTAGAATACTGTTTACAATGTACCCCATAAAATTTATATGACCCATACAGAGAAAACTATTAACCAGTTTTTTGAAGAGATTTGTTCGAAAAAACTTAAATGAAGTTATAGACAGTTAATTAGAATGGGAAGACTGAATGTCATAAGTTGGAAGATGTCCATTCTTTCCAGATTAAATGAGCTTGAATATGATGCCAACAAAAATCTTAAAAGCACTCTAAAGTTCATGTGGTACAATAGATGTGAATAACAAACAATAAAAAAGATTTATGAGGAGGAACGAGCCCCGGTGGTGTGCTATCAAAACTGGCTTTCAGAGGGAAAAACAAAAACAAAAACAAAAAACCATGGTGTCCAGTGTTTGCCAATTTCTATGGTGTGAATACGTCCATTATGGGTCAATTTCAAGCTACCAACATTACATGGCTGAACATGGCATTGGAAAGACATGCACAGAATTGGCTAGTATGAGCTGGTAAAAGCTAGCTTCTGCATATCACTGACGGAAGCAAGTAAAACAGTATTGTAAAACAATGTTTAAAATATGGTAAAACAACAATTTTAAAACGTACTATTATTTTTTTAAAAAGGAGAGAAAGAAAAAGAAAGGGAGACAGGAAAAGAAAAATCAGAGTAACATAATGAATATCCCAGCAATGGATTATATTCTTTATAAAAATATAATGATAGGAGTTTATCTCAAATTAATGGAAGCATTGTAACAAATGATGCTGGAACAATCAGTTGGCTATTTGGATGGGGGAGGAAGACACATGGGAAATAATTTAGAACTTCCTCTCACATTGTACATTAAAATCCATATAAGTTTGTGAATGAATGAAAATCAGAAGAAGAAACAAAGGTTATGTGTGACTCAGGCTTCTAGTGGAGGGTAGACTTTTATGATAAAAGAGACAGAAAAAATGTAAGTAAATCGATCAATATATTTAACTACATAAAAGTAAAAGCATTCGTGTAAAAAAAAAAACTCCACAAATTAAAAATCAAACAAAAGAGGGCTTCCCTGGTGGCGCAGTGGTTGGGAATCTGCCTGCTAATGCAGGGGACACGGGTTCGAGCCCTGGTCTGGGAGGATCCCACATGCCACGGAGCAACTAAGCCCGTGAGCCACAATTACTGAGCCTGCGCGTCTGAAGCCTGTGCTCCGCAACAAGAGAGGCCGCGATAGTGAGAGGCCCGTGCACCGCGATGAAGAGTGGCCCCCGCTTGCCACACCTAGAGAAAGCCCTCGCACAGAAACAAAGACCCAACACAGCAAAAATAAAATTAATTAATAAAAAAAAAAAAGAGAGACTTAAAAAAAAAAAAATCAAACAAAAGAACTTCTGCTTCTGGATAAGATAGAGGAACATAGACTAGATTTACTCTCACTTGAAATAAATAATGAGACAAAATGTATATAAAAACAATTTTCAAGGCCCTGTGCATTAAGCAAAAGCAGACAGTGATCCTTGAGAGACATGAGGCAAATGAAATGGGCCCTATGAGTGCCCCAGATTGCTGCCCTGAGAGAGTTTCTAGGCAGCAGTGCAGAGAGAATAAGCTCAGGCAGAGTCCCATAGACTCTGTGAGCTGGGGAATGCACTATAGCAGTATTAAGAGGAAAATTCATAGTACAAATACTATATCAGAAAGGAATAAAGGTCTCAAATCAATGACCTCACTTCCTGTCTTAAGAAACTAGAAGAAAGCAAATTAATCTTAGAGTAAGGAGAAGAAAGGAAATAATAAAGATCAGAGCAGAAGTCAATGCAATGAGTCAGAAAAAAACAATAGATAAAATTAATAAAACAAAAATTAGTTGTTTGATAGGATTAATAAGTGTGGCTGATCAGGAAACAAAGAGAGAAAACACAAATTATCAATATCAGGCTGAGAGATGTCATCTCTAAGGAATCTAGAGATATTAAGAAGATACTAAGGAAATAGTATGAACAACTTTATGTCAATAAATTTCAGAGGTCAGATGAAGTGAACTAATTCCTTGAAGAACACAAATTATCGAAGTTCACTCTAAATGAAATAGATAATCTATTCAGAGAAATTGAATCTATTCAATTTCTAATAGATATCTATTAGAGAAATTGAATTTATAGTTAAACACCTTCCCACATGGATACCAAGGTGGGAAGGGTAGGTGGGATGAACTGGGAGATTGGGATTGAAATATACACACTACTATATACAAAATAGATAACTAATGAGAACCTGCTGTATAGCACAAAGAACTCTACTCAGTGCTCTGTGGTGACCTAAATGGGAAGGAAATCCAAAAAAGAGGGCATGTATGTATACATATAGCTGATTCACTTTGCTGTACAGCAGAAACTAACACAACGTTGTAAAGCAACTATACTCCAATAAAATTAAAAAAAAAAACCTTCCCACAAAGAAAATTCCAGTCTTGAATGGCTTCAATGGTGAATTCTGTATCAAAGAATAAATAATACCAGAGCTACATAAACTCTTCCAGAAAATTGTGCAGGAGGTAATATGTTGCAACTATGAGGCCAGCATTACCCTTATATCAAAGCCAGATAAAGACACTCTAAGAAAGGAAAACTACAGACCAATATCTCTCATGAACATAGATGAAAACATTTTAGACAAAATTTTAGCAAATTGATCCAAGAATATATACATTAAAAAATACATCATGGGGGCCTCCCTGGTGGCGCAGTGGTTGAGAGTCCGCCTGCCGATGCAGGGGATACGGGTTCGTGCCCCGGTCTGGGAGGATCCCATATGCCGCGGAGCGGCTGGGCCCGTGAGCCATGGCCGCTGGGCCTGCGCATCCGGAGCCTGTGCTCCTCAACGGGAGAGGCCACAACAGTGAGAGGCCCGCATACCGCAAAAAAAAAAAAAAAAAAAAAAAAAAAAAAAAAAAATACATCATGACCATCATGCAAGATTGGTTTAACATTGGAAATCAACCAATACAATTCACCATATTAACAAAGTAAAAAACCAAAAGTCATCATCTCAATACATGCAAGAAAAGCATTTGACAAAATCCAACATCCATTCCTGATAAAATGTCTCGGCTAACTAGAAATAGAAGGGAATTTTCTCAATTTGAGTAAAGGACATCTAACAAAGACCTACAGCTAATATTATACTTTGTGGTGAAAGACAGAATCAGTCAGGGTTCTCAGAGAAACAGAACCAGGAGGCCAGTAAGAATGACTGAGTAAATTCATTGCTAGCAGAATGGAGTTTGTAAAGATGATTAAGACATAGCTCCTGCCCTCCAGCAGAGTAGGGAAGACACTCTTTGGAGAATGTAGCATAGCCCCTCCTGCCTATCTCCTGTGTGACCCCATGTAAGGGACTGTCACCTCTATGCCCATGGAAATGTCAAATAACACAACCTCTAGCCCATGCTGGGGAACCCCCAGCCCAGATACGCCCTCAAAGCCCCCATCCAGTTTTGCTCTTACTTCACTCCAGAGCCTTTCTCCTTAGGGAACCTTTCACGGTTTACTGTGTAAGTAATAAATTTTATTTCATATTCATAGGCACCTATGCATCATTTGTCCTGGTACTTATATAAGTAACTGGGCAAGAGGGCTGGTTTATATCCCCAAGTCCCAGCACAGAACTTGGCACAAGGTTGGCTTCATAAACATTGAATGAATAAGTGAATGTCTCTCTGTCTGGAATTTTGCCTTCACTTCCAGGCGCCATGCCTCACCTTCTCACTGTCACAGAAGAGAGGCCACATCAGGCCTAAGCCCTTCAGTTGAGCCATCTGCCGTGGCTAAACCAGATCCTTTCAGGGACCAAGCGTGCTTTAACATTTCAGTTCAAGTTTATTCTCTTCTTGTTCTAAATCACACCCAGTACATCAATTCTCCCTAGTTTAGTTCTGACTCCTTCTAGTGAGAAGAAACAGGATGATTTTAAAATAAAGAGTTCAACTCCTTCACTGGGAATAACCCTTACAAAATATGTCTTTATTTGATTATTTGTTGACCAAAATCACAGCCTTGTATATATGATCTGAAGGAAGCCACAAAAAAAGGGTTTTGACTAAAACCACTATTTGCTTTGGGCTGCACACGGCAGAATTTGATTTGCGATGATCGGAATGTCAGCCCGATAATGCAACTGCAATTTCTCTAGCTATTTACCTTTAAATCTCAGTATTACACTTGCTACAGATGATGTATGAAAGTAAAATATTTGCACAGTGTGTGATTCAGTCAGGAGCAGACAACGCTGCACCCGAGTGGGAGGAGGTTGCTCTGCTGACCTCGCCAGGACCAACATTTTTGTAGGAGGCAAGCAAACCTCAGCGTTGTGTGTGCTCTGTGGACGTGCCCTTGGTTAGGTCACTGCCCTAGTGACAGTTATTGACAGACGCTGCTGAGTTGTGACATAACCACAGTCTCAGTTTCAGTTTGTTGAGGGGACAGGAGGCAACTGACAGGCTGATTATTTTATTCATCACTGTTCTTCTGTGTGTTTCACATGGTCACAGGCACCAATCTGAGCAAGTAGTTTTCCTAAATTACTGAAATTCTTAGGTTCTTTTTCATATGTCCCAAATCTCCCTCTCTTTGCAAACTTGGCTACTGCCTTTTGGGAGTTCCAGCCTTCCTTTCCTTCCCTCTTTCCTGGGCTTGGGGGTACATGTTTCCAAAATGAGGCATTTGAAATACCGTGTGTGTCTGGGGGAGGACCCTGCCTATCAGATTATGATAGTTTAAAACAGCTTGTAAAAGAAAACCCACTTGAATTTACCCCAAGAAAAGCTCATTTTGTTGCTAATTTAATTTTAGCGAAAGGCCTTATGTTGAACGTGCCCCAGGAATTTCTATAAGATCTATTTATTCAACCCAGGGGGATTATCTGACTCTTATAAGCTAATCCTCTTGAAAAGTATGTCTCAGTTCCATGAGGAAGCATGTGATATTCTTTACATTATGAGTGTTTGAGTTTGATCTGGAATAAATGAGGCCGGTAGCACTCTCAGCCACCTACGCCTGCATCACTGGAGACACGTGAGCTGTCCCAGGGAGGTTTGTAGTTACTAAGATTTCTTTTGATTGTTAGAAAATCAAACAATGGATTTAATGCGATTGCCAAGTTGACATATAGAAATTGGTTGCAACAAATTCAATCAATAAATATGTATTGAGTTGCTACTGTGCGTCGGGCGCTGTCATAGATGCTGAGGTGAAGATAAGGGAGCCCAGCAACAGAGAACTCTGTCCTCCGGAGCTCACATTCAGGTTGGGGAGACAGACATGGAACAGAAGAACAGAGCAATATGTAACTTAAATGATTAGTGATGTGAAAAGACTTCAAGCAGGGAAGAGAAATAGAGAGTTGGAGGGGGTTATTTTAAGTCTTGTGGCCACAGGTGTCCTCTCTGCAGAAATGACATTTGATCAGAGAATAGAATGAGTAGCAGGAAGTCATACAGGTGAAGTAGGATTTTCTGGGCAAAGAGAGCAGCAAGTGCAAAGGCCCTGAGGCAGAAACAAAAAGGAAGCCAGAATGGTAGGGAAGGAGTGGTGGGAAATGAGGTGGGAGAAGGAGCCTGGAGCCAGCTCATGCAGGGCCTCTTTGGTACTTGGAAGGACTGGGGCTTTGATTCTAAGTGGTGTGAAGAGCCAGTTGGTGACTCCACAAAGGGGGAAACTGGCTCCCATTTGTATTCTAGGTCTTGTCATCTTTGTTCTGTTCTCAGTTTTGTATCATTTGCTCCCTGAGTCAGATGCATTCCCACTATGTTCATGTCTTGGCAAGCATCTGTCAATGCTTATTCACACTCCTGGGTCATAAAACAGAAGAAAATAAATACTATTCTCTTCATACTCATGATGAAGATTGAAAAGCTGGTACCAAAGACACGTGTGCTCAGTCCTCAGGTGTGTTTGGAGATTTGGTCAATTGTTTTCTTTTTTTCCTCTGTTTCTTTTCTGATTCTTCAAAAGTACTGTCTTGGGGGAAGAAGGACATTTCTGAATAATTTTTATTTGAACCATTATATGGGCAAGCTCCTTTTTAAAAATACTTTTTAAAATTAATAAACTATTATTTAGAGTTTTAGACTGATAGCAAAATTCAGCAGAAAGGATAGACAGTTCCCATATAACCCACTGTCCCCACAAAGACACAACTTCCCCCGCTGTGGACATCCTCACACCACAGTACTGCATTTGTTACAATCCATGAACTTACACTGATGTATCATTATCACCCAAAGTCAACAGTTTACACTGGGGTTCACACTTGGTGTTGCACATTCTGCAGGTCTCAACAAATGTATGACAAGTATTCACCTTTGTAGTACCATACAGATCACTTTCAGTGCCCGAAAAATCCTCTGTGCTTGGCCTGTTCATCCCTCCCTCCCACCAAAGCCCTGGCAACCACCGATCTTTTTACTGTCTCCATAGTTTTGTCTTTTCTGGAATGTCATACAGTTGAAATCATACAGACTATAGCTTTTTCAAATTGGCTTCTTTCACTTGGTAATATGCATTTAAGGTTCCTCCATATCTTTTCATGGCTTGATAGCTTATTTCTTTTTAGCCCTAAATAATATTCCATTATCTGGATGGACCACAGTTTTTTTTACCCATTCACCTACTGAGGGACATCTTGGGTGCTTCCAAGTTTTGGCAATTATGAATAAAGCTGCTATAAACATCCATGTGTGGGTTTTCGTGTGGACATAAGTTTTCAATTCATTTGGGTAAATACCAAGGAGCTTGATTGCTGGATTTTATGGTAAGAGTATGTTTAGTTTTATAAGAAACCGCCAAACTGTCTTCCAAAGTAGCCATACCATTTTGCATTCCCATCAGCAAATAATGACAGTTCCTGTTGCTCAACATCTTTGACAGCATTTGGTATTGTCAGGGTTTTGGATTTTGACCACTGTAATAGAGGATAATAGTATCTCATTGTTGTTTTAATTTGCATTTCCCTAATGACATATGATGTTGAACATCTTTTCATAAGTTTATTTGCAATCTGTATATCTTCTTTTGTTGAGGTGTCTGCAAATCTCTTTTTACATAAGACATCTATTGTTAAAATTGTGGATAAAACAAGTTATTATTATTATTATCATTATTGCATCCCCTTTTCATGGTGACTTGTTCTATATATTGAGATGATAGCTCCATTTTGATTGTTTTCCAAATGACACTAATGACAAGATGCTCCATAATCAAAAGTTTCAATGGGATGAGGGGGTAAAGATATATTATTATAAGTAACCCTTCATAGAATCATATGTATTTGTTAGTGAAAATAATTACTCATTTATTTAATAAACATGAGTGGTTTCTGTGTACAATACTCAGTCATTTATATGTATGTATATATTTTTTGTAATGCTTATGATAGCACTTCATGGTACGTTTTATTATTCCCACTGTGCAAATGAGAAAATATCAGGCCTTATATAAATATTTTTTCATTGTATGTGACAGAAAACTTTAATTTAAATGTGTTTAATAAAAAAATGGGAATATATTGCTTTATGTAACTTTATAAACAAGAGCTAGAGAATATGTCAAGAAGGGCTTGATTCAGGGCCTTAATGATATAGTCACAATCCAATTTATTCTCTCCATTTCTCAGACCTACTTCCCCAGTGCTGGCTCCATTCTAGGGCTCTGCATGATGCCAAGAAGGTTGCAGCAACTCCAACTTGTATATGTGGAGATTACTGTCCTCCACAAGTCTCTTCCTCATTGCTCAAGCTGAAGACTTGGGGTAAAGTCAGATAAGACAAACCAGCTTGGCTTGAGTCTCATGCTGTTTTATTTGGGTACATTTTGTCCCCCTGGGTGCTGCTTTTTGATCTCTGTCTTCGTGAAAAAGCAGTCTAGAGAGCAAAGACAGACATTAACCCATAATCATTCAGATATAATGACCTTGTTACATATTACTGTA
Organism: Mesoplodon mirus; assembly: GCF_964341445.2. Taxonomy (NCBI): domain Eukaryota; kingdom Metazoa; phylum Chordata; class Mammalia; order Artiodactyla; family Ziphiidae; genus Mesoplodon; species Mesoplodon mirus. The sequence goes on from NC_138977.1 coordinate 218,012,495, forward strand.
AACATTATGAAGCAAAAGAGTAGGATGCTCTAAGGCCTGGGTTGTCAAATTATGACCTGTGGATCCAATCTGGCCCATTGCCTGTTTTTATAACTAAAGTTTTATTGAAACACAGCCACGCTCATTTATTCAGGTATTGTCTACAGCTGCTTTCCACTACACTTGCAGAGTTGAGTAATTGCTACAGAGACCAAATGGCCAGCAAAGCCAAAAATTCTTACTCTCTGACACTTTATAGACAAAGTTTTCTACATCAGCTCTAGCACATCTCACAGAAGGAATCTAAATCTCAGGGATCAGGGAGGTCTTTCTGAGAAACTGACATTTAGGGTGAGACTGAAGGTTGAAAATGAGCTGGCCAGGCAAGTTTGTGAGGTTGAAGCAAAGTTGGGGGAATCTATGTAGTTCCAGAAAGAAAAGCCATCATGAATGAAGATCTTGAATCAGCAGGATCTTGGCCCACTCGAGGAAAGGGGTGACGGTCTTCATGGTTAAGGCATGGTGAGGGTGGGAGTGCTTGAAAAGTGCTGCAGTCGAGGGCAGTGGGTGTCGGGGCAGAAGTCAGATCATGCCTTGGAGGCCAAGCTAAAGTATCACAGAGGAATTCACAGAAGGGCCTTAAGCAGGGATAAGATACAGTCAGATTGGTGTCTTGAGAACATCATCCTAGCTGCTGTGTGGAGATTGGGTAGGGAAGGGACAAGAAGAAATAGGGAGAGCAGTTGGGAGGCTATGGCCATGGTCTGGGAAAAAGATGATGGTACTTGGACTATGAGCATGACAGTGAAAAGGGAGCGATGGATACAGGATATAATTAGACTTGGTGTTTGCTTAGATGAATGTTGAGGAGGGAAGTGGGTGCAAAAGGGTGAAAGCAAGTCATTTGCTGAGTGGAGACACTGGAAGATGAGCAGATTTGGGAGTGACAAAGACAAGAAGTGAAGAAAATGACATCCCAATCTGAGTTCCTAAGCAAGTCATCAATGAGATGAACCCTCACCAACAGGTCAGTTTAGTGCCCCAAACAAACAATATAAGGTAGATAATCTTGAAGACAATCTGCTCTTGAAGGTTTTGTAGAGACTCTGAGATATTCTTCCCAAAAATCATCTAGGACCGGAGGCAGAGTTTATCTAAACACCTTTATGCTGCATCAGTGTCTCTAATATGTCATGGGAAGTTGGGTGATTGTACATTCCATTTCTTTTCTACTACACCCAAGGCGTTCTCATGACACTCACACATGAAGAGACAAGGCTAACTCCAAGCTGAAATGTCCTTGAAAGGATATGAGGTTTGCAATTTTTAAAAAGCCAGGTATCTACTCTAATAGTAATCGACATATTTGAGAGTTTTTAGGTTTCCTTCTAAATAGAACATTCTGTGACAATGGAGGTACTAGGCAAGGTGAGAAGAGATGCCCTAAACAATTTTTTCAAAGGTCATGGTGATTTTCTGGTCTGTCCCCAAATAACTCAAGCATTCTGCTTCACTTTAACAAAGATTTATTCCAACATCAACTAATTTCATGAGCTGGTAGAAATAAAAGTATCAGTAATCTTGCAACCCTTAAGTCAGATAACACAATTCCATTCATTGGGGCATGAATGAATGGCTTGTTCAATTTGCCTCAATATATCATCTTGATCTGAACATTGTTTTTCTCCCATCTACTCTCTTTTTTTTTTTTTTTTTGCGGTACGCAGGCCTCTCACTGTTGGGGCCTCTTCCGTTGCAGAGCACAGGCTCCGGACGCGCAGGCTTAGCGGCCATGGCTCACGGGCCCAGCCGCTCCGCGGCATGTGGGATCCTCCCGGACCGGGGCACGAACCTGTGTCCCCTGCATCGGCAGGCAGACTCTCAACCACTGCGCCACCAGGGAAGCCCCTATCTACTCTTTTGATTTCTTTTCGCTTTCTTCAGCTCCACAAAGTGCATCGCTGTGCTTACACTGCTTTACCCTGCTGAGAGTCACAGAGACACAGGAAGAGGAAGCTGTGGGACTCTGAGTCTTCTGTGTGTCATCCTGAAATTAGAAGACAACTACTGGATTGGCATCCCTAACAAAAACTCAGATTTATCCCAGACTCCTTACACTTAAGGATGCAATTGAGTCACGTAAGGTTTCTATGCCATCCATTTATTTTTATCCCCTATGATCATTGGGATGATTAATTTTATATCAACTTGACTGGGCTAAAGGATGCCCAGATAGGCGGTAAAACTATTTACTGGGTGTGTCTGTGAAGGTGTTTCTGGAAGAAATTAGCATTTGAATTGACCAACTCTGTAAAGAAGATCACCCTCCCCAGCGTGAGTGGGTATCTTCCCATTTGTTGGAGCCCTATTAGAACAAAAAGGCAGAGGAAGGACGAATTTGCTCTCTGCTTGAACTGAGACATTCACCTTCTGCCCTCAGACACTGGCAGCACTCCTCGTTCTCGGGCCATTGGAACAGGACACGTACCATTGGCTCCTGTGGTTCTCTGGATCTGGGGTTTAGGTTGGATCTACACCACTGGCTTCCCTGGGCCTCCAGCCTGCAGGTGGTAGATCAGGATACAGGACACTTGTCAGAGGGGAGGTAGACACGCTGGAGACAAACGTCCCACTCCACACATTTTGCCATCAGTGGGTCCTGCCAGAATGTAGTCTATGCATGGATTTGTCACTGCAAAGATTCTGACACTCCTGGCCAGAATGGAAATTACAATAAGGAAGGAAAGAATTTGCAAAGAAATTGCGAGCGGCAAAAGTCAGTCTGTTCACAGCAAAAAAAAAAAGGTACCCTGGTCCCAGTCTGGAGGGCACTTAGGGACGAGTGGAAAAGGGTTGCATGAGAGGACCCAAGGTGGGTGGGTCGGGATCAGAGACAAAGGGCAGAGTGAACAGGACAGAAACTGAGGTGGGCAGGTGTGAGGAGGAGCCCATGCTTGATTACCAAAGACTTCCGTAAAGCGAGTCGCAGGAGGCGGCTGGATGGGAAGGGGTCCCATGCACCTGTTCCCCTAGTGTCCCAGTTTCCAGTCTGGGGGCCAGAGGAGGAGCGCACACAACAGGGTTGCTGCTGAGGCAGAACTAAAGGAAACAAAATCAAACCACACCTCTCGGCCTTTCTTGGGGCTCCTCAAACGTCCCTGTGCTTAAGAAGACAGATTCGGGGTGTGGATCCCCCAAATTTTGATTCAGTAAGTTTGGGGGTGGTTGTAGGCAGGAATCTGCATTTTAACGTGGGCTCCTGATAATGTTGGTGCAGGGGGACCACAACCCCACACTTACGAATCACTTAGCGTGTTAGGATGGAGAGGAACACTGAGAAAGCGTCGGGCCTCTTCAAGGGAGGGCTGGGGAACAAAGCGCGCTTATCCCATGCGTCGTGCACAAAACTGGGTCGTTTCCCTGGCCCAGAATGTACCCCTTGGATGGGTTTGTCACTGCTGAGGTTCTGACCCTCCCGGCTGGAGTGGAAAATCTCCATGCATGACGGCTCTGCCCAGGGTGAAGAAACGTGGTTTGGACTTACTGCTTCCTTTCGTCTGTGGGAACAGTCCTCTGCTGAGCTTCCATCCCAGCACCGGACTGCTCCGAGGGCATCCCATTCAGAACTGAAGTCCCTGGCGCTGCACTTGTGAAACCCAGGACATTAGCACCGGGCATGTTTCGATTTTATTCTTTGCTTTTCTTGGCAAAGCCCCTTCCAACAGCTTCAGACGCGAGTAGTCAAGATGAAAGCATTTCGGAAGCACTTACACAATAATCCTGTCACTCGTGGACTTTGAAAACCGATCCGCTTTTCCTCAGGATATGACAAGCCAGAGTGTGACCCATTAACGGTTGTTAAACCCTTGGCTAGAGCCTGGAGGGTCCTCCAACTTGAGCCAAACCCCTTTAAAACCACCCCTCAAAACCCTTGTCTCGGAAGTGGCCACTACTGCCCCCACCCCCATACCCGCCTGACCATCTCTTATTCACCATGTGCTTTTCAGAAGACAGTGTCAACCAGCGTCCTGTAATGGATCTCACTTGTGAGTCAGTGAACACAACTTCAATCAGTTTCTGCAGATGAAAATGTTAATAACTTTGACTTTCTCCCTGCATGGAAACACGCATATACACACACTCACCTCCCGCCAGCCCAGTGAACATTAGATAATGAAAACAAACAGAAAACTCCTAGCAATGCATTTTTTGTTACTTTCAACATCTTCGCTGAAACTGTCATTGCAAGCTGGTACTTGCCTACATACATCTAATAATTTTCCTTTTGAATTGCACCAGGAACCATCAGCAAATGATCAAAAGCCACATTTTAGGCATATTATGCTTTATTATTTCAAGAAAGGTAAAAACACAACTGAAACGCAAAAAAAGATTTATGCAGTGTATGGAGAAGGTGCTATGACTGATCGAATGTGTCAAAAGTGGTTTGCGAAGTTTCGTGCTGGAGATTTCTCGCTGGACGATACCCCACAGTCCGGTAGACCAGTTGAAGTTGAGAGCCATCAAATCGAGACATTAACTGAGAACAATCAACGTTATACCACGCAGGAGATAGCAGACATACTCAAAATATCCAAATCAAGCGTTGAAAATCATTTGCACCAGCTTGGTTATGTTAATCACTTTGGTGTTTGGGTTCCACAAAAGTCAAGCAATAAAAACCTCTTGACCGTATTTCCACATGTGACTCTCTACCTAAATGTAACAAAAACGTTCTGTTTTTGAAGCAAATTGTGATGGGAGATGAAAAGTGGATACTGTACAATAATGTGGAATGGAAGAGGTCATGAGGCAAGCGAAATGAACCCCCACCAACCACACCAAAGGCCAGTCTTCTTTCAAAGAAGGTGATGTTGCGTATATGGTGGGATTGGAAGGAAGTCATCGATTATGAGCTCCTTCTGGAAAACAAAACGATTAATTCCAACAAGTACCGCTCCCAGTTAGACCAACTGAAAGTAACACTTGATGAAAAGCATCCAGAATTAGTCAACAGAAAATGCATAATCTTCCATCAGGATAACGCAAGACCAGGCAAAAACTGTTACAGCTGGGCTGGGAAATTCTGATTCATCCGCCGTATCCACCAGACACTGCACCTTCAGATTTCCATTTATTTCGGTCTTTACAAGATTCTCTTAATGGAAAAAATTTCAATTCCCCGGAAGCATGTAAAAGGCACCTGGAACAGTTCTTTGGTCAAAAAGATAAAAAGTTTTGGGAAGATGGAATTATAAAGTTGCTTGTAAAATGGCAGAAGGTAGTGGAACAAAAGTGTGAATACATTGTTTGATAAAGTTCTTGGTGAAAATGAAAAATGTGTCTTTTATTTTTACTTAAAAACTGAAGGCACTTGTTGGCCAATCCAATACTTTGAGATGATGATTTCAAATTCTTTGCCAGAATATTCATCAATCTTCATTTCTTTGTGCTCCACCAATGTAGTTTGATTTCCTTCCTTTGAAGGTGCCATGTTTCCTTGCGTCTTTGTGTTCCTAGAAGCCTCCTGTTGCTGTCACCAGCTCCAGTTTTTAGTGACTGGCTTCAGGAAAGAATGACCTTCACCAGTCAGCCCAGCTAGAGATTCTGGGGTATCTAAGATATTTTCTATGGGTCTACCAGCTCTGTTCCTCTTGTTCCCTCTAAGGGGGAAGTCTTAGGACTGTGTGCCTTCTCTTGATCCCCAAAAGCCAGACTGGGTGCTCCAGTTCATGTTCCCTAGGGCAGTACCCTGAAGTTTCAAGGCTGTATGCCCAGTCCAGCTGAGTCCAGTCGGCTGCTGACATCCATCCCTACTACCGAGATCTGTGTGCTGTCAGCGGGGCCTCACATAGATCATTTGCAAGGGCATGTAGGGTGCCATGCACAGGGGCATGCAGAGTACATTGGCTGATTGGGGGTTCTGCAAGCAGGTTGTCCTGAAGGGTTCATGGTCAGGCCTCTTGGTAGAGTCTGCAAGCCAGTGAGAAGGACTGTGGCCAGAATTTTGAGATCCACATGCTGGTTGTTGTGAATTCCCATCCCCTCCCTCTCTGCTCCTAGCTGTTCCTCACTGCCCCCAGATGATGTAGCCCTGTTGATCCCCTGCAGTGTTCTGCATGGGACAGGATGGAAGTGGGCCTCCTGGGGTTCACGTTACAAGCTTGGGGAAGCCAAGTGCTCACTTTGCTCTCATTTTCCCCCATGGGAGAAATCACAGGCTTAGGGTCCTCTTTTGGCACCAAGCTGTGTCACCTTTGGGAAGGGATGACATGGGTAAAATAAAACTGGTCTTCCTACCCCCTTCAGTGTGTCCACTCTCAGATTTTTTACTGGACTTGTTTCACTGCAAAAGGGGAAAACTGTAGCAATGAACATCTTCCATACAGGAGAACATTTCCTAATAAATCCATGTAACTGGAACTCTGAAACTTCCCAAATGTTATACATTAATAATAGTAATGGCCATGAGCAAATATTTATACATACAACCATCTGCCAGTGTAAGCTGAAGCCAACCTATTTTAAAAGTAGCAGTGAGCTTTAGTATATGTTTATTTATCTGAGGGAAAGTATCTTAACCCAGCATACTGCCTGTATGTTTTAACTTATCATGGAATTGCTTTTGCTAGCCAACTATTCTTCAGCTAAAGTTTTATTGTTCCCTTTTAATAATAGCCCAAGCAACTATTCTTTTTTTTTTTTTAATGTAAAGTCCTGGAACTTAACAAGCTGATCAAATGATAAAGACATCTTTTGCTTCTTTCTGTACCTCTGCCTTCTTCTAGGTCTTTCTGCTCTCCAATTCTTAATGAATGTGTTATCTAGAACACCAGTCCAATAAAGGTCTTCATAAACCAAGAAAAAGATAAACTTGTTTCTTCCCTACACTGTTAGTCTCTGAGCACAGTGAGACTATTAAGAGCCTTCCTACTGGGAAAAGGTCATGTGGTCAGGCCCACACACTGGCTGTGAACTTCTTTTTTCTGAAAAATGTGTCCATGGTGCTGAGAGTCATTTATCTGAGAAGACATCTGCCCGTCTCCTATCTCATCACCAGTAAAGCTCTGAACCTAAGATGATGCATGGTCAGGGGCTGCCACACTGTGGACCATGTACAATCCACATAAGCAGAGATTAAAATGAGCTAAGCAACTAGACTCATCTCTGAATGTATCTCTTTCTCTCCTCAACACTGGCCATCAGTAGTAAGTAATAGATTTTTGTGTCTTAGCTTTGACATCCCAAACCCTTATTCACAGTTTAATTCCTGGACCATCAAAGAAAAGGGGAAAAAACTTTGCAGGCCCTCTGTGTTATGGGCTGAATGTTTGTGACCTCTCAAAATCCATATGTTGAAATATAAACCCCAATGAGATGGTATTTGGAGCTGGGGCCCTCAGTGATTAGGTCATGAGGGTGGAGCCCTTATGACTGGAATTAGTGCCTTTATAAAACACCAATGTGAGGACCCAGCAAAAAGACAGTCATCTATGAACCAGGACATGGGCCCCCACCAGATTCTGAATCTACCAGTATTTTGATCTTGAACTTCCCAGCCTCCAGAACTGTGAGAAATTTTTAAGAAATGTTTAAGCCACCCAGTCTATGCTATTTTTATTATAGCAGGCTGAGCTAAGCCATGCAACAAGCAGCTTTCTGGAGGCAGCAAGTTTATTCTCAGAGTACTAAATAAAAGCTCAGTGCTGGAAGCAGGTGGGGAGCCGCATTCACCATTTACTGGTTGAAACCAGGCAAGTAAAATGAAGTCTCTGGGCCTCAGTCTACTCATTTCTAAATGGGAATACCATCACTGGCCCTCAGGGCAGGAGTAAATTAAATTTGATAAAGTATGTAAAACCCTTGATACCACGTCTGATACAAGATAAGTGCTCAATTGCCCCACATCAGGTTTCCCAACCTAGGGATCCAGCAATGAGAGGAGGAATTCCCAGAGACAAGACTCTGAAGGCTAGTGGGATTTGATTGCAGGACTTCGACAGGACTGGGGGAAACAGAGACTCCATTCTTGGAGGGCACACACAAAGTAGTGTGCGCATCAAGAGCCAGGGGAAAGGAGCAGTGACCCCATAGGAGACTGAACCACACCTACCTGCTAGTGTTGGAGGGTCTCCTGCAGAGGCAGAGGGTGGCTGTGGCTCACCACGGGGACAAGGACACTGGCAGCAGAAGTTCTGGGAAGTACTCCTTGACATGAGCCCTCCTGGAGTCCACCATTAGCCCCACCAAAGAGCCTGTAGGCTCCAGTGCTGGGTCGCCTCAGGCCAAACAACCAACAGGGAGGGAACTCAGCCCCACCCATCAGCAGACAAGCAGATTAAAGTTTTACTGAGCTCTGCCCACCAGAGCAACACCCAGCTCAACCCACCACCAGTCCCTCCCATCAGGAAGCTGGCACAAGCCTCTTAGATAGCCTCATCCACCAGAAGGCAGACAGCAGAAGCAAGAAGAAGGACAATCCTGCAGCCTGTGGAATGAAAACCGCATTCACAGAAAGACAGACAAGATGAAAAAGCAGAGGACTATGTACCAGATGAAGGAACAAGATAAAACCCCAGAAAAACAACTAAATGAAGTGGAGATAGGCAACCTTCCAGAAAAAGAATTCAGAATAATGACAGTGAAGAGGATCCAGGACCTTGGGGAAAAAAAGGATGGATGCAAAATCGAGAAGATGCAAGAAATGTTTAACAAAGACTTAGAAGAATTAAAGAACAAACAAACAGAGATGAACAATACAATAACTGAAATGAAAAATACACCAGAAGGAATCATTAGCAGAATAACTGAGACAGAAGAAGGGATAAGTGACCTGGAAGACAGAATGGTGGAATTCACTGCTGCAGCACAGAATAAAGAAAAAAGATTGAAAAGAAATGAAGACAGCCTAAGAGACCTCTGGGACAACATTAAATCCACCAACATTCGCATTATAGGGGTCCCAGAAGGAGAAGAGAGAGAGAAAGGACCAGAGAAAATATTTGAAGAGATTATAGTTGAAAACTTCCCTAACATGGGAAAGGAAATAGCCACCCAAGTCCAGGAAGCACAGAGAGTCCCATACAGGATAAACCCAAGGAGAAACACGCCGAGACACATAGTAATCAAACTGGCAAAAATTAAAGACAAAGAAACATTGTTGAAAGCAGCAAGGGAAAAATGACAAATAACATACAAGGGAACTCCCATAAGGTTAACACCTGATTTCTCAGCAGAACTCTACAAACCAGAAAGGAGTGGCATGATATACTTAAAGTGATGAAAGGGAAGAACCTACAACCAAGATTATTCTACCCAGCAGGGATCTCATTCAGATTCGATGAAGAAATCAAAAGCTTTACAGACAAGCAAAAGCCAAGAGAATTCAGCACCACCAAACCAGCTCTACAGCACATGCTAAAGGAATTTCTCTAAGTGGGAAACACAAGAGAAGAAAAGGACCTACAAAACCAAACCCAAAACAATTAAGAAAATAGTAATAGGAACATACATATCGATAATTACCTTAAATGCAAATGGATTAAATGCTTCAACCAAAAACACAGGCTCGTTGAATGGATACAAAAACAAGACCCATATATATGCTGTCCACAAGAGACCCACTTCAGACCCCCAGGGACACATACAGACCAAAAGTGAGGGGATGGAAAAAAGATATTCCATGCAAATGGAAATTGAAAGAAAGCTGGAGTAGCAATACTCATATCAGACAAAATAGACTTTAAAATAAAGAATGTTACAAGAGACAAGGAAGGACACTACATAATGATCAAGGGATCAATCCAAGAAGAAGATACAACAATTGTAAATATTTATGCACCCAACATAGGAGCACCTCAATACATAATGCAAATGCTAACAGCCATAAAATAGGAAATCAATAGTAACACAATAATAGAAAGGGACTTTAACACCCCACTTCACCAATGGACAGATCATCCAGACAGAAAATTAATAAGGAAATGAAAACTTTAAATGACACAATAGACCAGATGGATTTAACTGATATTGAATTTATTTGATATTCATAGGACATTCCATCCGAAAACAGCAGATTACACTTTCTCCTCAAATGCACACAAAACATTCTCCAGGATAGATCACATCTTGGGTCACAAATCAAGCCTTGGTAAACTTAAGAAAACTGAAATTATATCATGCATCTTTTCTGACCACAACACTATGAGATTAGAAATCAATTATGGGGAAAAAAACGTAAAAAACACAAACACATGGAGGCTAAACAATATGTTACTTAATAACCAAGAGATCACTGAAGAAATCAAAGAGGAAATCAAAAATACCTAGAGAAAAATGACAATGAGAACACGATGATGCAAAACCTATGGGATACAGCATAAGTAGTTCTAAGAGGGAATTTTATAGCAATACACTCCTACCTCAAGAAACAACAAAGATCTCAAATAAACAATCTAACCTTATACTTAAAGGAACTAGAGAAAGAAGAACAAACAAAACCCAAAGTTACTAGAAGGAAAGAAATCATAAAGATCAGAGAAGAAATAAATGAAATAGAAACAAAGAAAACAATAGCAAATATCAACAAAACTAAAAGTTTGTTCTTTGAGAAGATGAACAAAATTGATAAACCTTTAGCCAGACTCATCAAGAAAAAGAGGGAGAGGACTCAAATCAATAAAATTAGAAATGAAAAAGGAGAAGTTATCACAGACACCGCAGAAATACAAAGCATCATAAGAGACTACTACAAGCAGCTCTATGCCAATAAAATGGACAACCTGGAAGAAATGGACAAATTCTTAGAAAGGTATAACCTTCCAAGACTGAACCAGGAAGAAATAGAAAATATGAACAGACCAATCACAAGTAATGAAATTGAAACTGTGATTAAAAATCTTCCAACAAACAGAAGTCCAGGACCAGATGGCTTCACAGGTGAATTCTATCAAACATTTAGAGAAGAGTTAACACCCATCCTTCTCAAGCTCTTTCAAAAAATTGCAGAGGAAAGAACACTACAAAACTCATTCTATGAGGTCACCATCACCCTGATACCAAAATCAGATAAAGATACTACAAAAAAAGGAAATTACAGACCAATATCACTGAAGAATATAGATGCAAAAATCCTTAACAAAATACTAACAAACAGAATCCAACAACACATTAAAAGGATCATACACCATGATCAAGTGGGATTTATCCCAGGGATGCAAGGATTCTTCAATAAACGTAAATCAATCAATGTGATACACCATATTAACAAACTGAAGAATAAAAACCATATGATCATCTCGATAGATGCAGAAAAAGCTTTTGACAAAATTCAACACCCATTTATGATAAAAACTCTCCAGAAAGTGGGCATAGAGGGAACCTACCTCAACATAATAAAGGCCATATATGACAAACCCACAGGAAACATCATTCTCAATGGTGAAAAACTGAAAGCATTTCCTCTAAGATCAGGAACAAGACAAGGATGTCTACTCTTGCCACTATTATTCAACATAGTTTTGGAGGTCCTAGTCACAGCAATCAGAGAAGAAAAAGAAATAAAAGGAATACAAACTGGAAAAGAATAAGTAAAATTGTCACTCTTTGCAAATGACATGATACTATACATAGTGAATCCTAAAGATGTCACCAGAAAACTACTAGATCTAATCAATGAATTTGGTAACATTGTAGGATACAAAATTAATTCACAGAAATGTCTTGCATTCCTATACACTAACAATGAAAGATCAGAAAGAGAAATTAAGGAAAAAAATCCCATTCTCCATTGCAACAAAGAGAATAAAATATCTAGGAATAAACCTACCTAAGGAGGTAAAAGTCCTATACTCAGAAAACTATAAGACACTGATGAAAGAATTCAAAGATGACACAAACAAATGGAGAGATATATCTTGTTCTTGGATTGGAAGAATCAATATTGTGAAAATAACTATACTACCCAAAGCAATCTACATATTCAATGCAATCCCTATCAAATTACCAATGACATTTTTCACAGAACTAGAACAAAAAGTCTTAAAATTTGTATGGAGACCCAAAAGGCCACGAATAGCCAAAGCAATCTTGAGGGAAAAAACAGAGCTGGAGGAATCAGACTCTCTGACTTCAGACTATACTACAAAGCTACAGTAATCAAGACAATATGGGCTTCCCTGGTGGCCTAGTGGTTGAGAGTCCGCCTGCCGATGCAGGGGACACGGGTTCGTGCCCCGATCTGGGAGGATCCCACGTGCCGCTGGGCGGCTGGGCCCGTGAGCCATGGCCGCTGAGCCTGCACGTCCTGAGCCTGTGCTCCGCAATGGGAGAGGCCACTACAGTGAGAGGCCCGCATACCGCAAAAAAAAAAAAAAGACAATATGGTACTGGCACAAAAACAGAAATATAGATCAATGCAACAGGATAGAAAGCCCAGAGATAAACCCACGCACCTATGGTCAACTAATCTATGACAAAGGAGGCAAGGATATACAGTGGAGAAAAGACAGTCTCTTCAATAAGTGGTGTTGGGAAAACTGGACAGCTACATGTAAAAGAATGAAATTAGAACACTCCCTAACACCATACACAAAAATAAACTCAAAATGGATTAAAGACCTAAATGTAAGACTGGACACTATAGAACTCTTAGAGGAAAACATAGGAAGAACACTCTTTGACATAAATCACAGCAAGATCTTTTTTGAGCTACCTCCCAGAGTAATGGCAATAAAAACAAAAATAAATAAATGGGACCTAATGAAACTTAAAAGCTTTTGCACAGCAAAGGGAATTATAAACAAGAGGAAAAGACAACCCACAGAATGGGAGAAAATATTTGTAAACAAATCAACGGACAAAGGATTAATCTCCAAAATATATAAACAGCTCATGCAGCTCAATATTAAAAAAACAAACAACCCAATCAAAAAATGAGTGGAAGACCTAAATAGACATTTCTCCAAAGAAGATATACAGATGACCAAGAGGCACATGAAAAGCTGCTCAACATCACTAATTATTAGAGAAATGCAAATCAAAACTGCAGTGAGGTATCACCTCACACTAGTTAGAACGGGCATCATCAGAAAATCTACAAACAACAAAGGTTGGGGAGGGTGTGGAGAAAAGGAACCCTCCTGCACTGTTGGTAGGAATGTAAATTGATACACCCACTATGGAGAACAGTATGGAGGTGCCTTAAAAAAACTAAAATAGAATTACCATATGACCCAGCAATCCCACTACTGGACATATACCCAGAGAAAACTATAATTCAAAAAGACACATGCACCCCAATGTTCAGTGCAGCACTATTTACAATAGCCAGGTCATGGAAGCAACCTAAATGCCCATTAAGAGATGAATGGATAAAGAAGTGTGGTACATATATACAATGGAATATTACTCAGCCATAAAAAGGAATGAAATTGGGTCATTTGTAGAGATGTGGATGAATCTAGAGACTGTCATACAGAGTGAAGTAAGTCAGAAAGAGAAAAACAAATATCGTATATTAACACATATATGTGGAACCTAGAAAAATGGTACAGATGAACCAGTTTGCAGGGTAGAAATAGAGACACAGATCTAGAGCACAAATGTATGGACACCTAGGGCAGAAGCAGTGGGGGTGGGGTAGTGGTGGGATGAATTGGGAGATTGGGACTGACATATATATACACAAATATGTATAAAATAGATAACTAATAAGAACCTGCTGTATAAAAAATAAATTAAATAAAATTCAAAAAAAAAGATAAGTGCTCAGTCACTGAAAGCCATCACTAGCCAAGAACATATTGTGCAAAGTAGGTGCTTGATATGTGTTTTTGATTGCAATTGAATTCAGCTAATGTGAACACAAAAGAAGCTTCTCGGGAAAACTATATTTTATTTTTTTCATTTAGTGAACTCATTTAACATAATCTCTAATTTTTTCACATAAGTCTTACGTTAGCTAAACTCCCCTCAAGGTGGTTCTTTATCATGCTGTCATATTAGAGAATGGTTATTGGTTTTAGTTTTTTTCCAGCATGTTCAAGTTTTGGAGGGAAATCATACCCTTCTTCCCAGGCACTGACGCATTCAACCGAGGGAATCAATGAGACAACAGATGTTAGAGACAGATGCCCAACTATCCACTCGATAGTCAGGCTTAATGAACTAACACAGGAAGAACAATTACAGACTTCATTAATTATACTCTAGGTTCAATTCCATTGTTAATTCTAATCCTTTATTTGAGCTAATGACTTCAGGTTTTCTTATAATTTGTGCCTATCAGTGAATCATAACATCTTTAAATTTCCATGACTGTGTAAAATTCACACTGTATACATATAACTTTCTACTTCCAAAAAAGACCTAAAGTATTTCTAAAGATACATGAAATTCTTCAAGATAACATGATTTCTTTAAAAAATAAGTATGACTATAACACGAAGCAAGGAATAAAGTTAATACAAAAATGTATACTACAAAGTCTCACACATTTGTCACAAGTTCCATTTTATAAACAGGAATAGCTCAGACAGCTCAGCCAAGATTTTCATCCGTTAACACTTAAAATCAAGGCACAGACTTTCGTTTAGGTAAACCTCCACCATAGTAAATCCACTCTAATTCAGTAGTTTGCTAATTGTTTGTCTTTGTTATTCTTGCAGAATAATAATATATTACAGGCTGTCCTGTATTCCTTAATAGTTTATTACAGAAACCAAAACAAAAATTCCTTCAGTTAATAAAACATAATGGAAATGCATTTTTGGTCACTTGATGTACTCTGGCCATCTTTTGAGAGGAGGGTAATGAGATTCTGGGCTTCTAACCTTTAGGGTGCTCAGTCTTGCTCTTGAACTAATGCATATGTGCTCATTTGCATACTCTCTTTCCCTCCCTCTTGAGCAAGGCACACTGACACCAGGAGCTTCCTTACCAGGCACCGAAACTGTTTCAAGATGTTTCAAGCCGAGAAATGGCCACCTGCATGCATTCTGGTCAAGATTTTAAGTTATCCTACCACTCAAGTCTTCCTGAGGAAAGTTCAAAAGGTGTTCATCTGAATCATTCATGCTTTTGTTATCCTTGACCTAAAGCAATCTGGTGGATTTTTCTTTTGGGGGCGTGGGGTAGAGAGGACAAACTTTTTATTAGAAAACGTAAAAAAAAAAAATTATATGCTCCAATATGTCAATAATTGTATGGATTTGTTTTTTATTGTATTATAAAACTATTTTTTATTACTTTAAAGTTAAGTTCTAATAGGAGGCATAATAAAATAAATAAGATTTATAAAATATCTACTGTCATTTTGATCAAAAAAGAGAACCAGGTATAAAAATATGACTTTAATCAACTACACTTCAATAAAAAATTTTAATAAATAAATAAAAATTAAAAACCCACAAGATATTAAAAAATATCAATTAATATTTCTTTTCTCCTTTTAAAAAATATGATTTTACACAAGTGCATAATTTTATCTTATGCATATATACAATTTCATTTGCTCACACAAGCTAAAGTAGTAAATAATACAGCTTGATTTACTGACTTGGTTTAAAACGCCTAAGCTAGAAAACAATTACAGTAGCAGAATTTTACTTACATTTATTAGTATGGAAACCTTTTTTGTGATTTCAAGACCAGAAAATGCATGACACATGAGAAGATGCACCTTCTTCTGTTCAGTGAGAAATGTGCGAATCAACATCAACACAGAACTGCTGAAGAAAGAAAACCTATATAGTGTGGGTTATTTCACCTTCGCAAGCTGGGAGCCATTAAGTAATGGCTCCCTCCACTCCCCCCACCCCCTTCGGTGAAACACATCCTGAACATTGGGCCCACCTTTTCCAGAAGAATGTGCCCCACTGCCCCTTGGAAACTCCATTTCGTTTACTTGGTTCAGTTAGTTAATGACGGTCCATTTGGCTCAAACATCCAATTCCCTTTCATCAATCATGTCTTTCTGGACTGTCAGTTTCACAGCAGTGATTACCAAGCCTTTCCAGGCAACATCCACAGACGTTCTCGAAGAAAAACCCAGATCCACTTCTCCATTTAGGATGACCTAGGGACCCATTTCCTCCACTTCCTTCCAAATGAAAATGAGTTATGTGAAAAGGGGAAACCCCACCAGAAAATGCATGTTGGCAGCTCAAGTGTTAATCTAGAAATCTTATTATTTGGTGCTGGAAAAGGGCATTGTAACAAGATGGGGTTTTTTATACAATGCAAACATGGGGAATGCAAAACACTGGCAACCATGAAAATAAGATTTAATTTGGAATCACAACACACAGGGTTTTTTCTACTTTAAATTCTTCTTATTCAATCATATTTGTTATAAATATTCAATAGAAACAGTTTTCCAGGATTGAAATAGTCTTTAAGGAAGCAAGCCATGTGTGGTTTTTCAGTCAAGCATTTTCATGCTTCACTAACTGTCAGGCTGTTCGTGTTCCTTTCCCAAAAAATATTCTTTATGACTCTGCTTAGGTCTCTGAAAAGCAACTTATTCTCTGGAGACTTGAGGAATCATCTACACATCACAATTCTATAGACATCAATGCATGAAGCATGTGGATGTGCTTTAACACAGAGGCAGACCTTCCATTTGGACGTGGCCACCTGTCCACGTGTCACTGCAATCAATTCAGCCCATTGTGAGCGCCTGCCTGGAAGCTGGAAAGGCCAATTTCAGCTCTAACTCTGCCACTTGTTGTGTAACTTACTGTTTAACTTTGGGTGAGTTACTTTCCCACAAAGGACCTAAGGTGTCTGATCTTCAAAATACGGAAGTTGGGCTCCATGAGGGATCATCAGAATACGACAGGTGGACTAAAATCTGTCTGCTGTCTGCTTTTGTAAATAAAGTTTTATTGAAACACAGCCATGCCTGTGAGTTTACTATTATCTGCAGCCACGGGGGCAGAGTTGAGTAGTTGTGACAGAGCCCGTCTGGCCCCCAAAGCCTAAAATTGTTATTATCTACCCATTAACAGAACAAGTTGGCCAGCCCTGGACTAGTTGATTTTTGGGGTCCTTTCCAATTCTAGAATTCCTTATATATTCTATAAAACACCTAATATTTATATATTAATCCTTTCAATCCCCAAATCTTTATGGAGCTTCTCCCGTGAATTATGCCTTGTGCTGCTTCAAAAGATACATATTATACATTAAGCAAACTTTATAATAGTTTCTTTTTCTTATAGGATTTAAATTATGTTAACAGCTCTTGGAAATATCCAAGGCAATATTTTGGAGTAAATGTCTTATGATTTGATTATCATTGTTAAATACAACATATCTTTTTTCTACTATAAATATTTAAGAAGTTTAAAAAAAAAGTACAGCACAGGAGACATCGCATTAAGACATAATTTTAACAGATTGTTTAGCTTTGGTAATATAATTTGACATCTAAACATAAGCTGAGAAGGATCTCCCTCAAAACCTTTGATAATATGATTCATTGTCAAATGTTTGTTTTCGCTATCTGGCACTCATTAATTAATTCTTTTTAATATAGCTTGGATTTACTGATTTTGAAAAAGAGAATTATTCTTATTGATGTTGCTAAAATATCCAGGTGGCTTGAATTTCACCAACTAGATAGTTTAATCTAGCACATTTGTGTAGCCCTAATCAAATCTTTACTAACAGATGTGAGAAGCCCAGTACCGGAGCTAATGTTTGTGTCTCTATGATAATTAAATTAGCTCAATAAGGAAAGTAAATGAAAAATAATGACCAAAATTTTCCCCTAAGCTTGTGTTATAGTCTTGAAAACATTTTTTTCCTACCAAGTTTTTCAGTAATGAAACACAAATTGAGAACTTTTAATTTAAATACATATACTTTTCAAGAACTAGTCATGCAGTAAATTGTTTATAATCAAGTAATCATGTAACACTTTTTTTCACCAGAACGTAAAGCCTACAACTAAGCCAAAATCCAAATTTGAGGTTTCCTGACAAATTCATTATAAAGAATGGAATAATCCTTTCTTTTGGCCAATAACATAGAAAACTTTCTTTTTTAAGTATTATCTCTTCATAGTATTTTCTAATGAATAGGAAATACCTTTCTCAGGTTGAATGATTATTTCCACGTATAATTAGTTCCTGCTTACGACAGTGCTGTACCAATGTCATGGCTCAATGAACTGGCTTTATCATTCATTAATCATAGCTTTCATTGAGCTCCAGGTGACAATGCCCACCACAGGCCAAATAACTTCTCATTTAAAGGCAATTTGTAGAAATAGGAAAGTTTAGAAGTCTCACGTTCACCAAAGGATTGAAGAGTGTTTAAAAAGCCAAGATCAGGCATTTTATGGATGGTGAGTTCATGGAAGAAGGGTGGCTGATGGGTGAGGGCAGATGGCTTTCTGGGGAGGCCGTGTTGCAGCTGCAGGTCAGAGCACGCTGGATGGTATTCCGTGTGGACATGAGACAATGCTGCCTCTGTTTCTGTCCCGCTGTACTCTGACCTTGCTGCAGGCGAAGTGATGTTACAGCTGCACTTGCGGGATGGTCAGTGGTGGTGGAAATGGGGCCAGTGTGGTCCCCTCTCACCCAGCCCGCATGCCTGCAGGTGTGGCAACCTCTATTTGTATATTTTACTGTATTTGTTTATTTGCCTGGCTAATCAGCTCGGGGTCACATTCCCAAGCTGGAGGTGTTCCTTCTTTGTCTCTTCCTAAGAGAAAGAAGGAAAGAAAGAAGGAAATAGAAAGAAAAGAAAGAAAGAAAAGAAAGAAAGAAAGAAAGAAAGAAAGAAAGAAAGAAAGAAAGAAAGAAAGAAAGAAAAAGAGAAAGAAAGGAAGGAAGGAAGAAAGAAAGGAAAATAAGAAAGGTGCTTTCTAATTTTCTTTAGCTTCTGTGATAGGCTGTCTTATTTTAAGACCTCTTAGGCAAGGAATAGAAATAACGACGACAATCAGAAAGTTTGTAGGTGTATCATTTAAGGCACTGTAGGCAAAGTATCCATTGCAGTATACAAATAAAATAGCCCCTGTCTCAGTTCTGTGCTCTTAGTTTAATATATTCTCTTAATTTGGAAAGCTCCAAGACAAGGGTGCAATTAGTTTTTCTTTCATGAGGAGGGCTAGGATCCCTTTAGCTTGCTTACAAAAGCCGTGGAAAATCAATGTGTTAATTGCTTTCCATTGAATTGGAAATAATTTTTTTCCTGTTTCATGCAAAACAAAGTGCATTTGCCTATTAGTTCATTCAAATGATGAAATTAACCATGTCTATAAGCGATGGGGCCCCTAACAGGCCAATCCCAGTCCTAATGCTTTATTTACCTCATGTAATTCACGGAGGAAGAGCTTGCATGTCCCATTGACCAGAGGAAATCGAAACTCCAAGAATAAGCAGCCCAAGTGAACACAGCCTCAGTGGGGAAGCTGCCTTCAAGATACAAGCTATTTCTCCAAAGCACTTACTTGCAGATGTGTGGTTAACTTTCCACCCCTGCAAAGGGGAACCCATCCCTGCAAATCACAAACACTCAGGTAAGTTCACAATTGTTTTTTCAATTAATTCATTTATTCAACAATTATTTACTGATTTCTTTTTATATGCCAGGTGTATTTTTAGGTCTGGAGGAACAGAAGTGAATAAAATGTCCAAGATCACTATCCTCATGGTGTGGTGCTTATAGCCATAAAGTAAGCCCAAAAATATAAAGTGTATAAGATGATGATAAATTCTTTTTTTTCTTTCAGCTGGGAATATTAATTTTTTTATGTCTTTATTGGAGTATAATTGCTTTACAATGTTGTGTTAGTTTCTGCTGTATAACAAAGTGAATCAGCTATATGTATACATATATCCCCATATACCCTCCCTCTTGAGTCTCCCTTCCACCCTCCCTATCCCACCCCTCTAGGTGGTCACAAAGCACCAAGCTTATCTCCCTGTGCTATGCAGCTCCTTCCCACTAGCCATCCATTTTACATCTGGTAGTGTATATATGTCAATGCTACTCTCTCACTCCGTCCCAGGTTCCCCTTCCCCTGCGTGTCCTCAAGTCCATTCTCTACGTCTATGTCTTCATTCCTATCCTGCCACTAGGTTCATGAGAACTTTCTTTTTAGATTCCATATATATGTGTTAGCATAAGGTATTTTTTTTTCTTTCTGACATACTTCACTCTGTATGACAGACTCTAGGTCCATCCACCTCACTACAAATAACTCAATTTCATTTCTTTTTACGGCTGAGTAATATTCCATTGTATATATGTGCCACATCTTCTTTATCCGTTCATCTGTCGATGGACACTTAGGTTGCTTCCATGTCCTGGCTATTGTAAATAGAGCTGCAATGAACATTTTGGTACATGTCTCTTTTTGAATTATGGTTTTCTCAGGGTATATGCCTAGTAGTGGGATTGCTGGGTCATATGGTAGTTCTATTTTTAGTTTTTTAAGGAACCTCCCTACTGTTCTCCATAGTTCACAATTTTCACATGAAACATGCTTTTGAGACAAGAGTGTGTGACTTGCATTGACTCACTAGAAGGTGCTCTAATGGGCCTTGTCTACAAATTTAAATATGAGTATTCCTTCAATAGGAACAACTTATTATAATTAATATATCTAGAATAGATAAATTAATTCTTTTTATGGGAACAGGAGCCTCTGGTTTATAGAATTGCCAATAAGTCAGGTAGAGCAAGATGACATGAAATATTGAAAATATTGAAACAAAATTAGTGAGATGGAGAAATTTGAATAAGTATAGGTCTGTAGACTATGTATAGGTCTGTAGACTCTATATAGGTTTGTAGATTAGACAATAGTCCTGTGTCAATGCTAAGTTCCTGATTTTGATTATTTTACTGTGGCCATGTAAGAGAATGTCCCTATACTGGGAAAATAAACACTGAAGTATTCAGGAATAAAGCAGCATCAGGTCTACAATTTATTCTCAGATGGTTCAGAAAAAATATATATATCTCTATCTCTCTATTGAGAGTGATAAAGTAACTGTGGTGAAATGTGAACATAGGCAATCTTGATGAAGGATATACGGGAACTCTTTGTCCTATTATTGTGACTTTTTCATATGTAAAATTATTTCAATATTTAAAATGTAATTTTAAAAACTTTAAAATAAATGACCCTCTAGACTAGACATCCAGTTCTGGAGGGCACAGTGCCAAGGGTGTGAGTGAAAGGCTAGAATGTTCTGAGACTGACCACCGCAGGAAACATTTCTCTCCATGTTTGGAACTTAGTTTCTGAAAGCCAAAATGACCATAGTATCCTGAGAGCTAAAATAGATTCATTTTCCAGCAATTTATTTGAATGGCCACTGGAAAATATCTGTTTTACCAAACAATGAGTACCAACATAAAAAAGCAAACTATTTTCAGATTAAATACTCAAGTGTAAAAATATGTATCGACAATTAAATTATTGCCTTCCTTATAGACCAATGTTTCTGTATGCTGAATTTTCAATGATCAATATCAAAATATTCCAATAAATGTAGAAGGTGTGCAAACACCGTGGTTAAGATTAAGAAGCACCTTTGGGAAAGTATATTTAAACCCAAGGGGAGGTAACATAAACATGGAAAGTAACTTCAGAACTAAACTAGGAATATTAAAGCATCATAAAATTTAAGAACAGGTGAGAATATGAGTCTGGAAGAAGTAATATTCACCTATATTTCAATTCTTAATGTATGGAGTGTGTAATGCTTTTTAAGGTTGCCCTCTGTGTTCTAGATAAGATTTTCACTAACACTAATAAATTAAAAAGACAAATGAATGGAGAAGATTTAAATGTCCAAATGCTACAGGTAGCATTGGCATCCTCCACAGTCCCCCCTGGCTTAGCTGGAACATTAAGCACTTGACATTTAGGAACTAGGAAAAGCCCTGGACGTAGTCATTGGACCCAAAGCCCCTCCCAGCCCTGGATCTGTGACATACGCAGAGTCACCAAACTGCTACCATTCTCTGGTCCTCAGTTTCCCCATCCATAAAGCAAGGAGGTTGGCATACATGACATTTATGATAACTTGTGGCTAGCACACTATGACGTGCAACATCGTGTTAGACAAAAGACGTGAGTTCCCAGGGAGGCATTCAGATTATGCCAGAAGAGAATTTTGTTGCATTTCATATTGCTTGAAATCATTGACCTACAAACTAGAACTCAGAAATCTTCGGGTTACATGAATAGTGTTGTTTTAATGAGAATTTTCTTTGGAATAAGAGAAATGACAAGCAAGCAAATGTACTTTCTTCTTAGGTTGAATGTTGGAATTAACTAAAAGTAACTCGTTTTTAAAAATTTTACCTGCATTAAAAAAACATTTCTTGTGTTGGAACCACTATTAGGGAGTATGGGGGCTCCGTCTCTTTTCCCTACCTCCCAAGAAGAATTTAACTAAATCTTGAAAAGTCACCCAAATACCAGTCTTTCTCCTGCCACCTTCAATATTTTTCCACCTGTGCTGTTATTTATTTAACATTTTTCTTCTAATTGATTCATTTGTTTTAAACCTCAAAGGCTTATAACAGCCTCATGCATACCAGTGTGTGTGTATCATCCTTCTGGATAATAATGCCCTAAAGGTTAGTAATGATAATTAATATGTATAGTTTGCCAAATGTTGCCCCCATATATTAGCTCATTTAATCCGTACGACAGGTGAGAAAATGGAGGCTTAAAGAGGTTAAACGATTAGCTGTAATTACACAATTAGTGATTAACTAAAATTCAAGTTCAAATCTTCTTATTCCACATCCCATGTTCTCCTTGCTATACCAACAACGGTACAGATGCTAAGGCTCATATTACATTTCCCTTTTCCTAAAAGCATTTTCCATTTCAGCTGTGTTCTCTTTTCCTAGGGTGGGGAAGTAGGGAATGTGCTCATTTAAAAGAAAAAATCCAGGTTATGGATTATTTGTTTATCGTTTACATACTTTACACTGTACTTTCTACTCTATGCTAAGTAGTATATATCATACAATATATATTACATATCTAATTTTTCTAAAGACAGAAAGTTCTGACATCTTGGTTTGATTTTTGTTTCTAAACTCATGAGCCGAAAGACCTGATCTTGAGCTTCTATAAACTGGGCTTGTTTCCTTGTGAATGCAAGCAAAATTGAATTCCTCTCCTCTTACTTAAAGAAATCAGATAAGTTGCTGATTGGAGTGAGATATTCTGATTTGCATTTATTTATTTTTGGCGTTAATCGACTCGGTTGGTGAGTGTGTCTTGGTTGAAAAGGAGTTAAAAATACAGTCAAAGAGATTTCCTTTCCTCCTTTCTTCCTGTGGATCATGACCTTTGGTTTTTTCAACTTCCTCAATTTAGATTCAGTAAATTGTCATAGAGTGCCACAACACCTGCTTCGGTACTTGAGAAATTGACTTTTCCTGCAAATTACCCTGATCAGTGACCTTGTCTTGGCTACCAAAGGGTTTGGAGAAGGAGGGAGGCTGTCCATGTGGCCATGCCCCAGCCCACGATTGGTATTTAGCTCTTTGAAGTTCACAGTTATCTATTTAACGTACAGACGTATTCTGAAACAAAAATGCCACATTATACTCATCAACTAGAAAACCCGACTGTCACCTCTTAGGGAAATAACACTCGATCATACAAGGGATAGACCGCAATATAATTTAAGAGCTCCCAATTATAATTTTCTTAAAGCGGGGACACTTGGTAGATCTGGCTGTTTGTTGTGAGTGACGATCTCAGTCAGGTCTCCATATGAATAATCACGCAAGAGTGAAATGACAGAGGATAGAAAATGTGCGGCCAGCTCTCGGAAATTGTGTCTTTCAAAGTGCTTCTTTAGGAAGAAAATTTAAGATCGGTGTCTCCTGCCACACAAACGTTGGATGAGATCAAAGGTCACCCCTGGAAGCTCAGGAGGTAAAATTATATTTTTATCCTTTAGCTTTGATTTTTGGCGGCTTACTGCATTTAAAAAAAAAAATTAATTGCTCTGTCCAGCCAACAGGTGTTAGCCCTCAAGTGTGGGCCCAACGGCCGGCGGCTGGGCAGGCAGCTTAAAGGCCCATAACTCACTGCAATCTTGAGCTTCCTCAAATTGGTCCAGGAGAAAGTTCTAAAAGTACTTCAAGGCCAGATGACATGGGAACCTGTGTCCCTGTCAAATATCAAAGAAAAACAGACTGTAAAATGTAAACTTATAAAGCGTGCACTTAATTCTGACAAGCTTTTAGTATCAAGTTGCAGATTTTAAGCAATAAGGCGGCTTAGGCTGAAATCAGCCATAGGAAGCGGAACCTGAAAGCTCATTTCGAATTATATGGGGAGCCCCTGACTCATTTTTTCCACATCTGTTCAGTTTAATTTAGGCAAGGAGTTTGATGCATCATTTCAGGAATCAAATTCACTTTTTACCTGTGATTTTTATAACTCCCAAGAGCCAAAAAAAAAAAGTTTTTTCTTGTTTTTCATGAAGTTTCCTACAGGTCAACTTGTATTCGGCAATTGATTAAATATTGAAATATATTGAAAATATTGTTTCAAACATTGTCATGCTGTAAATGAAAACTCAGGCTTTCTTTGGTGGGGCCATAGGTTTTTTCTTAAATAACTGAAAGTATAGGGCTTAATCAACCTCATCCTAAGTCGGCTTAGAATGTCTCTAGAAAGCCTCGTTTCACCAGGGCCATCTGTGCCATTTACACGGAAGGACAGAGGCTATGAAAGCCATGATACAAAGAGCATACAACAATCCTGTTGGTGATGAACAGAGATGGCATGGAAGAGTTGTCACAGCTTTAGTCTTCTCTGGGTGGGCGGTGCATTTTGGGTATGTCAGCTGTTTGGGCTACGACAAAGTACTAATGAGGTTGGAGCTGTGAGGCTGTCATGGAGTTACCTTTTGTCTGTTTCACCAATCACTGTTGTCCCATTTTTGATTGGTCATGGAGAACCAGGTGAGGGGAAAAGGAGGCCGGGGGCCATGGGGGAGAATGGGGGGTATCATAACCTTTCTACTAAGTAAATACTTTAGACCCACACATCCCACTGGTTATGGAGAAGGAAGGTTACCCTTGTGTATAAAATGGTAAACAACTGCAAAAAAAATTGATGGGACATCCATGCCATGTGTTTGCACTGGTGGCCCATCAAGTTCACATCCAAGTCCTGGGAGTCAACGAAAGTCAACTACGGGAAGCGCCTAGTCCGGCTCATTCAAGTCCATATTGCTGGGGAGCAAACTATTTCGAAGGTTCCCCAGGCTTTAAAACAAATACTCTGACTGGAGGGTTAGCTGTCTTCCCCGCTTCCTCTCTCTTCCCACCCGCACTGCTCCAAGAAGCGTTGGCTCGGTAACCAGGCTGCTGATATAGCAATATGCTTTCTCACATTGAAAGGAGGCGAAACTTCAGCATGTGAATTGTATTCTCCACAACATATGGTGGAGAAAACAGACAGTGGGAAGGGAAGTGATTTGTGACTGTTCAGCCCAATGTGCGTTCTATTGTGTTGCCAAAAATGATAGACTTAAATGAATTGCTCTTTTTGGAATTTATACTCGTGCCTTCTTCTCATTTTTAAAAAATGAAAACGAAAATCCTCATGTCCATGTAGAAATTCCCATTTATTTATGTGGTTCCCTGGCCTGCTCCCTCCTCCCCCTGACTTCCTTACCCCAGCAGAGCCGAAGGCATTTTGGATATGGAAACTGCATGTCCCTCTGCGGTCAAGATGAACAAGAAAAGGAGATGAAGTAAAAGGGGAGGGGAAACAATTAGTGTGGAATCCTAAACTCCAGATTCTTCTCAGAAATTTTTATGGCTTTTCTTAGGCAGCTGAGGAGAGACTGGCTTTGCTTAGAGAAACTATTAAGCCTGCTGCAAATTAATTTTAAAAACTACGTCTTCTGTTTTAATTTTGTCAATGGCAGCTCCTATTGTTGAGAAAAAATGAGTACCTTAATGCTGTCTAAACATAAATCTCATCTTCAATCTATTAACATTCAGCTGTGGTAAGAATAATTAGGTGAAGTGTTTTTTAAGCATTATTTACAAATATGCTCACAAAAGAATGATTCAAACAGGCATTTTCTTTAATGGATTTAAAGGCAGGCGAATGAAGTTAATCCAGAGAGTCTTGCCGTTCTTAATTTTATGGTCTGTGGCTGGGGGGAGAGCAGCTTGCTGCAGCCCCGATACAGTGCAGTACCATGCGAGCACGTCACAGTGCCTCACGGAGAGGGAAGAAGCACGTTAGGCCAAGATAAGATTTAGAATGCCTACAGATCACGGAGACAGGCTGGAAATGATCCAGGGGTCACAGTGGACCAGACACAAAGTCACATATATAACCCTGTTTATAGATAAAGAAGTGAGGGGGCGGAGAGATGGAAGACACAGGGTTGTAAAACTAGGAGTTTGGAATAAAACATCTGAGGTAGGGTAAAACCCTAACGGTGGGCAGTTCTGGTTCTACCAAAGAGGAGAGATGAGGAACGGTTTGAGGTACATCAAAGCAGAGCCACAAAATTTACAACAGGGTTGAAAACCAACAGCTATGAGGAGGAACAGCAGTGGGAATACAGAGATACATGGCATGCGGTGATTGAGGCTCCTGCAGAGACCAAGGAGTGCCCTCTCTCGTGGTTCTCTGTGGGCATCAGAACTTAGGCAAGGTGGCGCCATAACCACTTGTGCCAGTTGGGTCAGGATCTTCACCCTGATGTCCAGGGTGGGCCCAGCCAACCTCTCCAATCAGCCCTACACACCTCCTCTCTTATTCTCTGCTCCAGCCAAACCAGACTTGCCCCTGTTCCCCCAGACCCTACACTTTCCTGACTGCTAGATAGGCCATGTGCCCACCCATCTCCAAACATCCAAGTCCTTCTAATGGCCATCCCTTCCACGGAGGCTTTCCTAAACTCCTCAGCCAGACTTTATCACTCCTTTGAAATCCTCTCCCAATTCAGACCTTTGCGGCTTCCTTTACTTTTTGCCTTCTAGACTTTGCAAAGCCAACATTTTCATGGCTGGCTTTCACTGAGAGTTTACCTTGTGCCAAGTGCTTTACATACATTATTTAATTATTCCCCCAGAAGCCATTAATCCCAGTTTACAGATGAAAAAATTGAGGCACAGGAAGATTAACTAATTTGCCCCAAATCACATTGGTGAAACCAGCCAGGAATCAAACCCGGGTGGTCAGACCCTAGAGCTCAAGCTCTTGATGATAGCAACTTGACCACATGAGGAACTACAACCATGAGCCTGCAGCCCACCTGCTAACACAGTGTGGAAGAGTCTATGGCAGACTCTGGATGCCAACCTTTTTTTTTTTTTTTTTTTCTTTTTTCTGCGGTACGCGGGCCTCTCACTGTTGTGGCCTCTCCCGTTGCGGAGTACAGGCTCCGGACGCACAGGCCCAACGGCCATGGCTCACGGGCTCAGCTGCTCTGTGGCATGTGGGATCTTCCTGGACCGGGGCACAAACCCGTGCCCCCTGCATTAGCAGGTGGACTTTCAACAACTGCGCCACCAGGGAAGCCCTGGATGTCAACCTTACTCTTCATTTTATTTGGCAAGCCCTTTCCCCTGTCCCACTGCTGAGGGTCCCTCTTGCTTACTGTAGTAGGCTGAAGTGTCCCCCCAAAACTCGTGTCCACCTGAAAACTGAGAATGTGACCTTATTTAGAAATAAGGTCACTGCAAATATCATTACTTAGATGAAGATGAGGTCATACTAGAATAGGGTAGGCCCTGAATCCAATGACTGGTGTCTTTATAAAAGGAGGAGAAGACACAGAAAGAAACACAGGAAAAATATCACGTGACAATGGAAGCCAAGATTACAGTGATACAGCTACAATGCAAAGAATACTAAGGACTGCCAGCAGTCACCAGAAGCTGGAAAAGGCAAGGAAGCGTCCTTCCCCAGAGCCTTCAGAGGGAGTGCGCTCTGCCAACACCTTGATCTCTGACTTCCAGCCTTTATAACTCTGAGGGAATACATTTCTGTGGTTTGAGGCATTTTGTTAAGGCAGCCCTGGCAAACTAATACAAATAACTTTGTTATCTCATCAGATCATGGTTAAGTGCCTTAATTTTTTTTTCAAAGAAGTTGGATAAAAATGTGTAAAAAATTAGGGCTTCCCTGGTGGCGCAGTGGTTGAGAGTCCGCCTGCCGATGCAAGGGACACGGGTTCGTGCCCCAGTCCGGGATGATCCCACATGCCGCGGACTGGCTGGGCCCATGAGCCATGGCTGCTGAGCCTGTGCGTCCGGAGGCCTGTGCTCCGCAACAGGAGAGGCCACAACAGTGAGAGGCCCGCGTACAGCAAAAAAAAAAAAAAAAAAAAAAAAAAAGTATAAAAAATTAAATTAAATTTCTGCAAAAGCATTAAAAGAAAATGGCTAAAGAGATCTTACACTCCACTTAGAAAGGTCTAAAATATGAATTATGTGAGCACATGTGAAAATTACTCCAGGCAAGCCTTGGGTGGGACACTGCAAATGGATGGATGGTGATTCTCCAGATTAGTCAAAACTAAGTGCCATAAGAGGCCAGTGTGACTGCTGATGGGGAGAGGTGTGACATGCACTTTAAGAGTAAACAGATGGTCATTATTTCAAATAGCCCCAACCTGAAAGTTACAGGCATCGATGCCCCCAAATTCAGTCTGATTTGTCAATCAGTTGCTTCTCAGAAGAGCAGCTCTACCCCGTGCTCTCATGTGTGTATCAGCCCAGGTCGGCAGTTATTTCATGTTTGATTCTCAACCTGGGATGCTAATAACTCTCCTCCCCTTTCTGGATCATGAGTTTTCTCTGGGCAGCTGGGCTTTCTTCACTTACCTCTTCAGCACTTAACATAATTCTTCCTACAGCAGGGTATCTCAGTAAATTTTGTTGAGTCAAATTTCTGGGAGCAAGAAAGGAAGACATTCCTCTCTGTCCTGGGAAAAACTTTATGGATGTGAGATGGAAAATATTTAGAATAATTATCATATTCTTCTAACACCCTATAGGCCTGTATAAGTCTGACCAAAGCTTTCAGTATGAATAATAGCACTTAACCTAGGGTCTTAAAAACTATTTCCCAACTACTTATATCAAAGCAATCCACAGTTGATTGGAGGATAAATCAGCTAACATAGAAATATTTGTATCATGGGGCTTCCCTGGTGGCACAGTGGTTGAGAGTCCGCCTGCCGATGCAGGGGACAAGGGTTCATGCCCCAGTCTGGGAAGATCCCACATGCCGCGGAGCGGCTGGGCCTGTGAGCCATGGCCACTGAGCCTGTACGTCCGGAGCCTGCGCTCCGCAACGGAAGAGGCCACAGCAGTGAGAGGCCCGCGTACAGCAAAAAAAACAAAACAAAACAAAAAAAAGAAATATTTGTATCATGAATTACTCTTTTCCAAGAAAGTTCACATGCACTATCTCCCCTGATCCTAATCAGAGCTCTGGAAAGTGCATGCAGCAGGTATCAGTCCACTTTAAAGAAGAAGCAACTGAGAACAAGAAAGTTAAATAAACTTGTGGTAGAGTTTGGGAATAGACTCTTCATGGGACTTCACTCTGGGAGGGACCTTAGAGAAACTTTCCACTTGGACCCCAGACCAGGGAAATGATGCTCAAACCTATTTTCTAATGGGCCCGGCAAGGACCACGGCAGCCAGGGGTTTGAGCAGGTACCCCAGTGAACACCAGAAGGTGGAGTTATGGAGTGGATCCAGCCTGGTCCTGCCTGGCCACCAACTGGACAAGTGGCAGGCCTGAAACCCCTCTGGTCTTGACAGCTTCACCTCTAAAGTGAAAGGTTTGTAACATCTGGTCTTGAAGGGCATTCCTGCTTCTCAATGCTGAAGCAAACCTAACCAACCTCCTTCTAGTCTTATATAAACTTGGCAGTTGGGCTTCTTGTTTAGGCATTTGAATTATTTAATGTTTCCCCTTGAAGGATAAGCAGCTGATGTATCAAACACAATGGAATATTACTCAACAATAAAAAAAGAATGGGGCTTCCCTGGTGGCGCAGTGGTTGAGAGTCCGCCTGCCGATGCAGAGGACACGGGTTCATGCCCTGGTCTGGGAAGGTCCCACATGCCACGGAGCGGCTGGGCCCGTGAGCCATGGCCGCTGAGCCTGCGCATCTGGAGCCTGTGCCCCGCAACAGGAGAGGCCACAACAGTGAGAGTCCCGTGTACCGAAAAAAAAAAAAAAGAATGAAATAATGCCATTTGCAGCAACATGGATGAACCTAGAGATTATCATACTAAGGGAAGTAAGACACACAAAGAAAGACAAATATCATATGATATCACCTATATGTGGAATCTACAAAAAAATGATACAAATGAATTTATTTTCAAAAAGAAATAGATCCACAGACATAGATAACAAACTTAGGGTTACCAAAGGGGAAAGGGGGAGGGAGAGGGATAAATTAGGAGTTTGGGATTAACATATACACACTACTATATATAAAGTAGATAGCCAACAAGGAACACAGGGAACTATACTCAATATTTTGTAAAAACTTATCAGGGAAAAGAATCTGGAAAAGAATGGATATATAAGTATTATATATACAATTGAATCACTTTGCTGTACACCTGAAACTGACACAACATTGTAAATCAACTATACTTCAATTAAAAAAAAGTGAAGCAAATTTTATAATTTTGATAAAACTTAGCATTCAAAATTGTGAGATATTTCTTTTTTTGTGAGTAAAAAAAATGCTAATTTCAGTTCCGCAACCCAAATTGGATGTAGGAGCGTAATTCGGTGTAGGGCCTCTGAAGATGCTCAGAGGATGTTGAATAATATCTTCATGGTTATATTAGGGAATCCCCAGGGTTGACAAAGCTTGAACTTGGCTGAATTTAGATTTTTGGACATTTATTTGACCATATTAATTGTAAACAGATCAAGAGGATGCAAATTAATTATTCCCTTGCAGAGTCTTGTTGTTTAACCAAAAAGGGAACATTTCTTTCCAAATAAATGACCTGTCACCACTGGACGCAGGTCTCTTCTCTGCAACCCATCTTCTACTCCACTGCTGGATTCATCTTCCTGATGCGTTTCCTTTTGTGTGTCTCTCATTTCCCCACTGGCCTTTCAGAGCGCTCCTTCCTTGCCAAAGAAAGTCCCAGTCTCACCTGTCCTGTCTCTTGGGCCCCTTTTTCCACTATGTCCCTCCATAAACTATGTCCTTGGCAGAGGCCCTGGAGGCATGTCCATTGATTGCCCTTGAAGAACAGGTGGAGACTCACCCTCGCACCTTTCCTCCCTTCTCCTCTTTGGCTGACCCTCTTGCCCCTGCTACATCCCAGGTCTACTTCCTAGGGCCAGCCCAGTCCAAAAATAACAGAAGCAGGGTCTCGTCTGTGCCATTCCCTTGCAGCTTCTCATCTTCCTGTCTCTATGTCTGGCCTCCTCAGCAGGGCTGGAAGCTCCCTGTGGACAGAGGCTGAGTCTTCCTGCTGCCAGCAATTGCCTCAGACAGAAGTAATGGGCAACAGATAAAATAAACAAAAGACCCAGACGCTGGCTTAATCGGGAAAATGGTTTCTCCATGTCGTAATGCCTTGGATGTGTCGGTGAGCCATTATTGAGTACCTAAATAAACTCAGCATTCCACTCAATTCCTTACTCTCAAACATTTCCTTTCCTATGATTTTATAACAGATCCCTCATGTTTAAGGTATTGTTTTATTTCCCTCTCCTCTTCAACAGATTCTACATTTGAATCTCTTAAATCTGTACATAGAAACCAAACTAAACAGAGAAGTTCTCCATGCTGTATCTCCGAGAGAAAGTCCTAGGACCACTTCCTCTGTGAAGTCTGCTTCCTGCAGAAGGTATGGAGGCAGACGATGGAAACTCACACTTGAGGAATTTTTCTGTCATGGGAAAATCTTTGGTGCCCAAGAAAACATTGGCTTTGCCTGTAATTCAGGGTCAGAATGGACACCATCTCATTTCAGCATCACATGTTCCTCAGAATAGTTCCCATGCTTCAGCGTGCCGCCCATACAGCAGCAGGTAGGGGAAACGCAGCAGGGTTTGGCCTCTATTGCACGGAAGGAATCTGAAATTCAAAGAAGATGCCATTTCTCCAGCTTGGGTCCAGATGAGGATTCAGAATATAACTCAAGACTTTCAAAAGATGATTCATGAGTTGGAGAAGTTATGGTGCGGAATTTTTGAAGGGGGTGGAGAAGTAGTAAATTCCCATCCTCTCATTGATTCCAAACAAGTCTTCTCATGGTTGGAACCTGGAAGCATTAGAGTAGGTAAAATATTCTCTTTTTAGATGATAGGGAAGAAAGCCTTCAGGAAAGATTAGTTTTATGATTTTCTATAAAAAAGAATTATTTATTTCAGAGAAGGGAAACAAATATGCCAATTGTTTAGTATAAATCTTTAATGGGTCCTATGTTTTGTTCTGATTTTTATGGTCCCATGTCCCCTTCGGTAAAACTGCAGTGATTATATATACCTTACCTCCTTCACAGGATTCCCAGCAGGATCAAATAAGATAAAATAGAAGAAAGTATTTAAGAAAGCATAAAGAACTCTAAATATAAGGGAACATTCTTTTTATTCTGTGAAGGTTTTTGATAGTCTTAATGACTGCAGGTTTCTTTAAAAGACCATGCTGAATATTTATCTCTAAGTTTCACATCTAAGTTTGTTTAATATTTGCTGTATTTGTTTTCCTACAGTGCAAACTATAACTTCAAATTTTTATTTTTAAACAAAATGCTTTATATTCTTTAAAAATAAAGATAACAGAACTTCAGCTTCAGAAGATAAAGTCAGTGTACTTTTCTCTATCCCTCCCTCAAAATACAACTAAAAATCCTGGACATAATATATAAAACAAGCATAAGAAGACTCTGAAAGGCAGAGAGGAGAAGGCAGACAGGCTAGGGATCCCAGGACTTGAAAAACAGCACAGTGATGATTTTTCTTGTTGCCTCAGACATCCCAGACTGGGTGCTGGCAAAGCAGGCAACCTGCAAATACCAACAGATGCAGACTGAAAAGCTTCAGCAAAAAGCCTGCTCTCTCTAGCCAAGGGACAAGGAAAGGGCAGCCTCGCAAGAAAGTAGTAAACTTTTAGAAAACAACTACTCAGCTGTAACTAAATATCACAGAAAACACTGTGGCCCCAGCCCCACCCATGACAGTAGAGGCCAAGTGGGATTCTAGACATCATCCCTCACCAGGCTGTAAGGAGGTGTCCAAACCCCACCCCACCCTTGCTGGGGTATTGTCAGAGATGGCCATGTAGCTGGGACTTTCATTCCCTATAGGGAGTAAGGAGTTCCCCACCCCAAACCCCCATGTCGCTGCAGGATCAGTGAAGGTCATGTGGTAACCCTAAACTTCAAACCCCACCTGACAGTAATGAGATGTCCCCGCTACCCCAATCCACTGGTGGTGTCGGAAGTGGTGGGCTTGAAGAGTCAGGATAACCTTCTAACATTCAGAGGCCACTCCACTCTGGGGTGTCACTGGAGGCCTCGTGGGGAGCCAGAACTCCCACACCCTCCCAGCACTAACAAGAAGCATCCCCCTACCTTTCAAATAGGCGTCAACAGAGGCCAAGAAGAAACCTGGCAGTAACAAGGTGGTGCCTCTCTCCCCTTCCCCTTCTCCTGCTGGAGCAGTCTCAAAGGAAGCCAACTGAAACAGGAGATTAAAATAAGATCTAGGGCTTCCCTGGTGGCACAGTGGTTGAGAGTCTGCCTGCCAATGCAGGGGACACGGGTTCGTGCCCTGGTCTGGGAAGATCTGACATGCCGCG
This sequence comes from Mesoplodon mirus, assembly GCF_964341445.2. Taxonomy (NCBI): domain Eukaryota; kingdom Metazoa; phylum Chordata; class Mammalia; order Artiodactyla; family Ziphiidae; genus Mesoplodon; species Mesoplodon mirus. The sequence goes on from NC_138977.1 coordinate 218,046,310, forward strand.
GAGTGGCTGGGCCCGTGAACCATGGCCGTTGAGCCTGCGCGGCCAGAGCCTGTGCTCTGCAACGGGAGAGGCCACAACGGTGAGAGGCCTGTGTACCGCAAAAAAAAAAAAAAAAAAAAAAACAAGATCTAGTGTCCTATAACATTATACTAAAAATATTCAGATTTCAATCAAAATCATTCATCATACCAAGAACCAGGATGATATCAAACTGAATGAAAAAAGACAATTAATAGATGCCAACACTGAGATGACAGAGATATTAGAATTTCTAAGATATGAAAACAGCCGTCATAAAAATGTTTTGATAAGAAATTATGAACAAGTTGAAACAAATTCAAAAAACAGAGAATCACAGAAAAGCCATAGAAGATATAATGAAGAACCAAATGGTTCTTCTGAAAAGTATAATAACTTTAAAAATTCATTATATGGGCTCAATAATGGAATGAAGGGAACAGAGGGAAGAATCATTAAATTTGAAGACAGAAAAATAATAGCTCCCTAATCTGCACAGTAGAGAAAAATTAGGCTGAAAATAAGGGATCAGAGCCTCAGGGGCCTGTGGGACTTTAATAAAAGGTCTAATATTTATGCCATTGGACTCCCAGAAGGATAGGGAAAAAAAAGAGTGAGGCTGAAAAAGCACTGGAAGAAATAATGACTTAAAACATCCCAAATTTGGCAAAACACATACATTTTTAGATTTAAGAAATTGAGTGAATTCCAAACAGAATAAGTCCAAAGAAATCCACTTCAAGACACATTATAGTCAAACTTGAAAAAAAATATATTGAAATCACTGAAAAACACACTGAGGAAATTCTAATGACAGTGAATTTCTTATCAGAAACCACGGAGGCCAGAGGAGGTGGCATAACATTGTTTAAGTGCTAAAAGAAAAGAACTGACAACCCAGAATCCTATATCCAAGAAAAATATCCTACAGGAATGAAGAGGAAATCAACACATTTTTCAAATGAAGAAAAACAAAGAGAATTTGTTGCCAGCAGATTTACCCTAAGAGAATGGCTAATAGAAGTTCTCTAAATAGAAATGAAATGATAGAAGAAGCAATCTTGGGACACCAGGAGGAAGGAAAGAATATAGCAAGCAAAAATATGGGTCAATACAATAGACTTTCTTTCTTCCCTTGAGTCTTAAATTATGGTTGATGGTTGAAGCAAAAATTATAACACTGCCTGACATGTTTCTAAATGTATTAAATGAAATATTTAACACAAGCTTATTATATGAAGAAGAATAAATTGACATAAAGGGAGATAACTTTTTTTTTTTGCGGTATGCGAGCCTCTCACTGTTGCGGCCTCTCTCGTTGCGGAGCACAGGCTCCAGACGCACAGGCTCAGCGGCCATGGCTCACGGGCCCAGCCGCTCCACGGCATGTGGGATCTTCCCGGACCGGGGCACAAACCCGTGTCCTCTGCATCGGCAGGCGGATTCTTAACCACTGTGCCACCAGGGAAGCCCGGGAGATAACTTTTTTACATTTCACTCAAACTGGTAAGATGGTGACACTAGTAAACTGATAAATTATGTATATATAATGTGATACCTGGAGCAACCACTTAAAAAGCTCTAGGAAAAGATACACTCAAATTTTGATTTTAGGTAAATCAAAATCGAATTCTAAAAAATGTTTAAGTGAATCACAGGAAGTTGGGAAAAAGAAAACAAAAATTTAAAACAGAGTGAACAAGCAGAAAGAAAATGGCAGACTTAAGACCTAACATATCAACAATAATTTTAAATGTAAATGGTCTAAATACACCAACAGAAACACACAGATTAGAAGAGTATATTAAAAAAACATACCCAAGTATGTGCTGTCTAACAAGAAACTCATTTCACATGTAACAAGAAAAGTAATTTGGGAATAAAAGGATGGAAATCAAAAATACAATCAATAATCTAAGCTTCCACCTTAAGGACCTAGAAGAAGAGCAAAATAAACCTAAAGGAAGCAAATTATAAAGACAAAAGCAGCAGTTAATGAAATTAAAACCAATATAAAAATAGAGAAAATCAATGAAACAAAGAGCTGGTTCTTTGAAAAGAAATAAAATTAACAAACTCTAGCAAGACTGAAAAACAGAGACACACACAAATGATCAATATCAGGAATGAAACGTGGAGTATTGCCAAAGACACTGAAAACATCAAAGGGACAATAAGGAAATACTTCAATCTACATACATACGTTTAACAATTTAGATGAAATGGACCAATTACTCTCAAAAAATCAAACTACCACAACTCATCCAATACAAAATAGATAATTTGAATAGTCCTGTAACTATTAAGAAAATTGAGTTTAGGGCTTCCCTGGTGGTGCAGTGGTTGAGAGTCCGCCTGCTGATGCAGGGGACACAGGTTCGTGCCCCGGTCCGAGAAGATCCCACATGCCGTGGAGTGGCTGGGCCCATGAGCCATGGCTGCTGAGCCTGTGTGTCCAGAGCCTGTGCTCCACAACGGGAGAGGCCACAACAGTGAGAGGCCCGCGTACGGCCAAAAAAAAAAAAAAAAAAGAAAAGAAAATTGAGTTTATAATTTTAAAACTCCCCCAAAAGAAATCTCCAGACTCAGATGTTTTATTGGAGAATTTTAACGAAAGTTTCAGGATTAACATTAATTCTACACAATCTCTTTCAAACAATAGAAGAGGAGGGAATATTTTCCAATTTATTTTATGAAGTTAGTATGACCTTGATACCAAAACCAGGCAAAGACAGTACAAAAAAGAAAACTATGGACCATTATTCCTTATGAGTAGAGGTACAAAAGTCCTTAAACATTGGCAAGTAGAATTAAGCAATATAAGAATTATATATTATGACCAAATGGAGCTTATATTAGGAATGCAAGGCTGGTTCAGTATTTGAAAATCAATCAGTGTAATCCATCATAATGATAAGCTAAAGATAAAAATCATATGATCACATCAACATATGCAGAAAAAGCATTTGACAAAATTCAACACCCATTCATGATAAGAAAAAGCAAACAAAAAAACCTCTCAGAAAAATAGCAATAAAGAGCACTTTTTTTTTAATACCTTTATTGGAGTATAATTACTTCACAATGGTGTGCCAGCTTCTGCTTTATAACAAAGTGAATCAGTTATACATATATATCTGTTCCCATATCTCCCCCATCTTGCATCTCGCTCCCTCCCACCCTCCCTAACCCACCCCTCCAGGCAGCCACAAAGCACCGAGCTGATCTCCCTGTGCTGTGCGGCTGCTTCCCACTAGTTATCTATTTTACGTTTGGTAGTGTATATATGTCCATGCTACTCTCACTTTGTCACAGCTTACCCTTCCCCCTCCCCATATCCTCAAGTCCATTCTCTAGTAGGTCTGTGTCTTTATTCCCGTCTTGCCCCTAGGTTCTTCATGACCTTTTTTTTTTTTTTCTTAGATTCTATATATATGTGTTAGCATATGGTATTTCTTTTTCTCTTTCTGACTTACTTCACTCTGTATGACAGACTCTAGGTCCATCCACCTCATTACAAATAACTCAATTTCATTTCTTTTTATGGCTGAGTAATATTCCATTGTATATATGTGCCACATCTTCTTTATCCATTCATCTGCTGATGGACACTTAGGTTGCTTTCATGTCCTGGCTATCGTAAATAGAGCTGCAATGAACATTTTGGTACATGAATTAAAGAGCACTTTTTCAATTTGAGAAAGAGCATCTACCAAAAACCTACAACTAACATTACATCTAATGGCAAAAGACTAAGTGTTTTCCCCCGACATCAGGAACAAAGCACTCTCACTGTTCTCATTCAGCATAGTGCCAGTCTTTCTAACCAGTGTAATGAGACAAGAAAAGAAAACAAAAGACATACAGATTGGAAAGAAATAAATAAGACTGCACCTACTTACAGATGACATGATTTTCTCCATAGAAAATTCCAAGAAATCGACCCAAAAAAACTCATAGAACTAATAAGCAAGTTTAGCGAGGTTACAGGATACAAGATAAATATGCAAAAATCAAGTATATTTCTAAATAATAGCCATGAATATAACATGAATATTTTAAATATAATACCACTTATTTATTACCATTTGAAAAAATAACATACTTAAATATAAATCTAACAAAATATGTACAGGACTTGTATGCTGAATTTATATAACACTGATAAAGGAAATCAAAGATCTAAAAAAATAGACATATTTATTCATGGATTGGAAGACCCACCATAGAAAAGATACCAATTCTACCCAAATATATAAGCAGGTTAAATATAATTCATATCAAAATCTCTGTAAGATCTTTGTAGATATAGGCAAGATTATTCTAAAATTTGTATGGAAAGGCAAAGGGACTACAATGGCTAAAACAAGTTTTTAAAAATAAAAAATAAGTGAGAAGAATCAGTCTACCTGATTTCAAGATTTATTATATAGCTACAGTAATCAAGCCTGCATGGCACTGGCAGAGGAATAGGCTCATAGATCAATGGAACAGAATAGACAACCCAGGAATAGACCCACACAAATATGCCCAAATGATTTTTTTCCAAAGGTGCAAAAGCAGTTCAATGGATAAAAGATAGTCGTTTTAACAAATGGTGCTGGAGCAATTGGATATCCTATAGGGGGGAAAATTAATCTTGACCTAAGTCTTGAACTTTATCCAAAAGTTAACTCAAAACAGATACTAAGGGGCTTCCCTGGTGGTGCAGTGGTTGAGAGTCCGCCTGCTGATGCAGGGGACACGGGTTCGTGCCCCGGTCCGGGAAGATCCCACATGCCGTGGAGCGGCTGGGCCCATGAGCCATGGCCACTGAGCCCGCGTGTCCGGAGCCTGTGCTCCGCAATGGGAGAGGTCACAACAGTGAGAGGCCCGCGTACCGCAAAAAAAAAAAAACAGATACTAACTTAAATGTAAAAGATAAAACTAAAAGTTTTAGGGAAAATAAAGAAAATCTTTAGAATCTAGGGATAGGCAAAGAATTAGATATAACACCAAAATCACACACCACAGAAGGAAAATTTGATAAACTCACTTCATAAAATTTTTAAACTTTTGTTGCAAAAAAGACAAGAGGATGAAGAGACAAGCTTCAGAGTAGGAGAAAATATTTGCGAACCATATACCCAACAAAGGACTGGAATCTAGAATATACAAAGTACTCTCAAAACTCAATGGTGGGAAATCAAACAATCCAATTAGAAAAGGGGCAAAGGACATGAACAGACGTTTCATTGAAGAGAATATACAGATGGCAAATAAGTACATGAAAAGATGTTCAACATCATTAACCATTAGGGAAATGCAAACTGAAACCATGCCCTATCACTACACACCTATCAAAATGGCTAAAACTAAAATAGCAAAAATGCAAATGCTGGAGATGGCGTAGAGAAACTGGATCACTCCTATATCGCTGACGAGACTGTAAAATGGTATAGCCCCCCTGAAAAATTGTCTGGCTGTTTCTTTTGTTTTTCTTTCTTTTTTTTTTTTTTTTGGACAAAATGTTTACTACAGCACCTTAATGACCTCAATAACAAAACCTGGTTACTCTCTAAATGTCTGCTTTAAGAAAATTAAATTCTTTATGGCACATCCATATAATGAAATACTAAGCAGCCATTAATAGTCCATATGTGCCAACAGTATTGTGTGAAAATAGGAGAATACAGAACTGTGTGTAGAGTTTGATCCATTTATGTCATATATATACACACACATATGTATATGTGTGTATATATATGTCTATATATATATGTATATATATATACATTTTTTAACATCTTTATTGGAGTATAATTGCTTTACAATGGTATGTTAGTTTCTGCTGTATAGCAAAGTGAATCAGCTATACATATACATATATCCCCATGTCTCCTCCCTCTTGTGTCTCCCTCCCACCCTCCCTATCCCACCCCTCTAGGTGGTCACAAAGCACCGAGCTGATCTCCCTGTGCTATGTGGCTGCTTCCCACTAGCTATCTATTTTACATTTGGTAGTATAAAGTCCATGCCACTCTCTCACTTCGTCCCAGCTTACCTTTCCCCCTCCCCATGTCCTCAAGCCCATTCTCTATGTCTGCATCTTTATTCCAGTCCTGCCCCTAGGTTCTTCATGACCTTTTTTTTTTTTTTTTAGATTCTATATACATGTGTGAGCATACAGTATTTGTTTTTTTCTTTCTGACTTACTTCACTCTGTATGACAGACTCTAGGTCCATCCACCTCACTACAAATAACTCAGTTTCCTTTCTTTTTATGGCTGAGTAATATTCCATTGTATATATGTGCCATATCTTCTTTATCCATTCATCTGGTGATGGACACTTAGGTTGCTTCCATGTCTTGGCTATTGTAAATAGAGCTGTCTGGCAGTTTCTTAAAAAGTTAAACATGCAACTATCATACCACCCAGCAACTGGACCCTGGAAATTTATCCTAGAGAAATGAAAATTTGTGTTCACACAAAACCTGTAAGTGTATGTTTATAGCAGCTTTATTTGGAATAGCCACAAACTGGAAACAACCCAGATGTTCCTCAATAGGTGAATGATTCAACTACAGTCCATCCATACCATGGAATATTACTCAGAAATAAAAAGGAATGAATTCTTGATATACACAACCATCTGAATGAATCTCTAGAGAATTACAGAGAGTGAAGAAAGCCAGTCCCAAAAGGTTACATACATACATCTTCCCATTTATGTTACATTCTTGAGTGACAAAATTATAGAAATGGAGAACAGATTAGTGCTTGCCATGGCTTAAAGGGGGATTGGGTTGGGAAGGAAGTGGATGTGGCTATAAAAGGACACCTTGAGGGATCCTTGTGGTGATAGAAGTGTTCTGCATCTTGACCTTATCAATGTCAATATCCCGTTTGTGATATTATACCATAGTTTGCAAGATGTCATCATTGGGAGAAACTAGGCAAAGGGTACAAGAAAATTGCATCAGGGCTTCCCTGGTGGCGCAGTGGTTGGGAGTCTGCCTGCCGATGCAGGGGACGCGGGTTCGTGCCCCAGTCTGGGAAGATCCCACATGCCGCGGAGCGGCTGGGCCCGTGAGCCATGGCCGGTGAGCCTGTGCGTCCGGAGCCTGTGCTCCGCAACGGGAGAGGCCACAGCAGTGGAAGGCCCAAGTAACGACAAAAAAAAAAAAAAAGAAAAAGAAAAAAGAAAATTGCATCATATTTGGCAACTTGTTTGAATCTACAGTCATCTCAAAATTAAAAGCTTTAATTTTTAAAAATCCAGAAAAGGGCTTACGAAGTTGTAAAAGAGAACAATGATATTTAGAGGAATACAATGCTAAAAGACCAATGAAACCAGTAAAAACCCAACACCTTATAAAAATAAAGGTAAGCAAGAGAGAGGAAATCATAAAAACAGAGGAGATTGAAACATTAATAACAGCATCCCATTTCAAGGCTTCTTCAGCTGTCCACTACTCTCCTGGGAGTCATTATGTTTTAACCATCAGGGTTTGTAAATTACAGAATATTGTTACCCTTTCTGTTCTATCTACCCTCCACCTCGATGTCCTGCTGTGATCACTATAGACATTTCTAAGTTACCTAACGTATAGTTACTGTTGTAAGAACATGAAAACTCATACAAGAGTGATAACATTAAATTTATAAGCAGTGTTTATCCTAAAAAGAAATAAAACAGTGTAAAATATATATAGTATTCCAAAACATTGAGAGTAATTCTGATGTATCTGATTATGATGAATTGAAATGGTGACATTTTTTGACACTCCTCCCCATCCAGAAGCGGGGTCTGTCTCCCCTTCCCTTGAATCTAGATGGACTCTGACTGCTTTGACCAATAAAGAAGGGATATTCTGTCAGTTTCCAGGCCACCTCTTGCCATGGTCATTCTGAAGGAAGCCAGCTGCCATCTAAGACAAATTCCTTAAAGACCACCCTGCTGTGAGGAAGCCCAAGTTAGCTGCGTAGAAAGGCTGCTTGGAGAAAGAGAGATGCGTAACTAGCCCCAGCTCATCCAACTACTCCAACCCAGTGTCAGACATGTAAATGAAAAATGCATTTTGGAGCCTCCAGGCCAAAAGTTGTGATATGGAGAAGAGTCAAGGAACCCAGCCAAGAGCCAGAACTAGGGTCCCCGGCGTGTAATGCCCAGTGAGCCATGCCAGTCATCTTCAGCCATTTGAGTCGATCTAAGCAGAGATGAGCCATTTCTACTGTGCCTTACCTGAATATCTGACCCACAAAATCATGAGCATACTAAAACAGCTGTTGTTTAAATAACCAATTTTGAAATGGTTTTTTAAGCAGCAATAGATAACTGGACCACTGATATATCCATGTAGTGAGCATTAACTGGCACTTTCTCATGGTGATTAATATGCTAAACTTTGGAGTCAAGCTGACAGGGGTTGGAGACTAGTCTTATACTAGTTGTATAATCTTGAGCAAGTTTAACTCCCCAAGGCTTAGTTCTTTCATCTGTAAAACAAGTGATAATTATACCAGTGGTATGGGATTTTGTCACTATTAAGTCAGGTAGTGCGTATGATTGCTTGAGACAAAACTATTGTTATAATATATATTATATAAAATATACATAGATAATGTAACATATACAATAGGTGCTCAATAAGGACTTATTAAAAATAAACACTTTTATTGTTTATTAACAGAAATTGTTCCCAGTTCATCTCAGCCAGTGAATTTAGACTCAGCTCCTCATATTATCAGTAATAGGTTTGGGGCCCCTCTTTATCTTCCTTGAAGAAGGAAATTTTCTAAATACAATGTGGTACCCTGGATTGGACTCTGGAACGGAAAAAGGATGTGAGTGGGAAAATTCATGAAATCAAGATAAACTCTGGAGTTTAGTTAATAGCAACGTACAAATGTTGGTTACTTTTGACAAATGTGCCATGACTATATAAGACGTTTAACAATGAGGGAAGTTGCGTGAAGGGTATATGGGATCTCTCTGTGTTATCTTTCAATTTTTCTAGAAATTTTAATTTATGTCAAAATAAAAAGTGTATTTTTTAAAAGACATTCTTTTCTAAACCCTTCTAGCTAGTTGTCCCTTCTGAATTCAGGCAGCAAATTGTACTTAAGTTTTGTTTCTCATCAAAGGTTTTGCTTCCATTACTATAACATATCTAACTTTTCTGCTTTAGATAGTAAATGAAACACATATCTGCCTTCTTCCTGTTTGAAAATACATTTCTAATTTTAAACGATGCCTAAAAGAAGTTTCTTTTGGTTTTAAATCAGGAAGATATTCTGTCATGGATTTTCCTTTTCGGGTTGTAGTGGTTTAATCTGTAGTCATTCAGCTTGAAACAGTATTTCTTAACATCCAGGCAACATTTTCCATTTAAATATACAGAAAGATTCCATGGTGTAAAGGTATCGAAAAGGTTGCATCCTGAGATCATCAAACTCATTCATTTACTCAACAAATACATATCTATTGTGTGGAAAACCAGTTCTGGGCCTGAGAATTCAAGGGCGTAGTAAGGCAGATATGGTCCCCGATCTAGAACATACAACTTGTGGTGAGACCAACATCATCCAGTCAACCACAAGAATAAATGTAAAACTGCAACTGTGGAAGTGTCTCCAAGGAGAGGTAGGTACATAGTTCTCTGCAAAGGGGCCCTCACCAAGCCCAGGGCATGGGAGGGGGAATCAGAGAAGGTTTCCCTCAGAAATGATCATTGCACTGAGGTATGAAGAATCAATAGACATCCCAGATGATGAAACTAGCATGTACAAAGGCCCTGGGACAGGAGGGAACAGGAGAAGGCCAGGTGGCTGGAAAACAGAGAACAGGAAAGAGAAGGGTGTTAGGTGAGGTTGACAGTGGGCCAGGGCCTTGGAGGTCTTGGGAAGGATTTCAGTTTTTTTCTAAGACTAAAAAGAAGTCATTGACATGCTTTAAGTTGAGAGGTGACATACTTAGATTTTCTTCTTTAGCTGATTGCTCTGGCTGCAATCTAGAGAATGCCGTGGGAGAGGGGAAAGGGGGAAAGGGCGGATCAGTTAAGAGGCCATTGCAATAGATAAAAACTATGGCAGTAGGGCAACAATGGAGGTGTTTGCAAGAAGTAAAGAACTCTTTAAGAAGTTTGGTTATTGAGAGGATGAGAAAGAGAGGGGGTGGCCACTGGCAGGGGATTGGGAATCAATTAAGGATTATTTTTATTCTGTGAGATCTGAGCAGATTCAAAGCCTATAGGAAGGATTCATTTGAGGTAATGTTGAATATCTGTAAGAGGAAATGGATAATGAACTGATAGTCTAGGTATCCTGACGTCACCCAAGTGACTCTCCCCTTCCGGAAATGTGTATCATAGCAGTCAAGGTACATTCAGGACACAGAAGCCAGTCCCGCTATTTGAACAGAGATAATTTAATGTAAAGAAGTTTTAGTAAGGTTAAAAAAATTATTAAGTAACTGAAAGGCTTAAAAAGACCACTTTAAGGCATTGCAGAGGTAGCTACTGCAGAAGGCAACAACCACCCCTAGGGATGGAAGAACAAAAGGAAAGTTCGGATTATTAAAATTTAGAAGCTTAGAAAAGGGAGCAGTGGGGTGGGACCCAGACCTCTGAGGAGGAAGCACTGGCCAGAATATGTGTCTCTAAAGGGGCACCACGAGGCTAGTGCTGTAAATGTTGGGAAAATTGCAAAATGGATTCAGCTATGTCTCAGGAAGGAACTGCAGCTGCCGGCGTGAAGCAGCAAGTTCTGCAGAGGTGCTCAGAAACAGGAAGCCAAGAGGAGAGAGCAAGTCTCTCCTTCCTCCTCCATCTCCCTTCTGCTCTCCCTCCTGGCCGAGCCTCGCAGGGAGCTCGCGGAGCAGTAACGGGGTGTGTGGAGTCCCAGCGTCAGCACCCCAAGTTGAGTATAGCAGAGGAAGGGCAGACCTGAGAGATAATAATTCCTTCTGGAATTGTAAAGAGTTCCTAAATGGGCATTAATTTATATTCATTTTCAGTGAGATAAGGCTGGACCCATGACAGGTGTTCATACTGTCATGTAAATACTCGGAATTGACAGAGACCACGTTTCTGATGGCAAATCTTCTGGTGTGGCATTTAGACCCTGTCATGTTTACTTAGGAAGGAACATTAGCTGCCGGAGTGTCCAGTGGGGATGCTGAACTTGTGTGTCCTCCACCAGCTCATACAGGCTTCATTTTCACCTGTATGGAAATGGGGATGAGGATTTTTTTCTTTTTTTTTTTAACACTTATTTTTCCATTATTTAAGGGCTACTCTCACTGGATGAAATTTGATATATTCAGAAAAGTAAAAAGAGATGTATTTGTTAAATCACCCAGTATTCTACTACGTAAAGACTCCTGACCTTTTAGGCATATTTTCAGTTTTCTTTAATATCATTACAATCACTTGAATATAAAATTCTGTATTCTGATTGCCTTTTTCACTCAATCTTATTTGACAAACATTTTCCTTGTTACTACAAAGCCTCTGTAAACAATTATTATTTGTGTGTGTGTGTGCGGTACACGGGCCTCTCACTGTTGTGGCCTCTCCCGTTGCGGAGCACAGGCTCCAGACGCGCAGGCTCAGCGGCCATGGCTCACGGGCCCAGCCGCTCCACGGCACGTGGGATCCTCCCGGACCGGGGCACGAACCCGCGTCCCCTGCATCGGCAGGCGGACTCTCAACCACTGCGCCACCAGGGAAGCCCTGTAAACAACTTTTAATGGCTGTGTACCATTCCTTTGAAGGGGACGTTTCATAATTTACCCACCCATTTTTTAATGGTCAGACATTTCAGTGACTTCTAATTTCTTACTCTCCTAAATGATATTTCAGTAAATATTTTTGTGCCTATGAACTTTCCTGTACTCAGAGTTATTTCCCTAGAAAAAGTGACTGAGAAGGAATTACTGAATCGTAGGGTATAGCTAAAGAAAAAGTATGGGTTTTGGAGTTGGAAATGCCAGCAAGAACCACAGCTGAATTCTGACTTGACTGGGTAGGGCCCCTGGGAGCCCAGTGCAGGAGGGCATTCTGCTCTTCCTGGTGGGGGAGAATTTTCTCTGAACCAGGTACTAAGACCTTGGCCAAGCAGAGTGACTGGTGTCTGAGTCTTATTTACAGAGACATAGAGACAGTGTGGGATGGGTAGAGGCTAAGGCAGAGGGGTCTTTCCACATTTCAGTAGGATTGAACCTGTGTCTTCACCATGCAGAGGACTCTGAGGAATACAGCACTGCTGGGGCCCCTGGCTTTGCCACTTTGGAACCACCTGGAAGCAGCAAGCTTGTCAGGAGACCCATTTTGTCACTGTGGGTCCTGGCAGCAGGGATGGTGACAAATTGTCCCTTCCATGCGGCTTCCTGGGGCGGGGAACCAGGGTGGACTGACTCTCTGTGACTGTTGGGAGAGCTCTTTCAAGAACCTTCTGAGGGCTTCCCTGGTGGCGCAGTGGTTGAGAGTCCGCCTGCCGATGCAGGGGACACGGGTTCGTGCCCCGGTCCAGGAAGATCCCACATGCTGCAGAGCGGCTGGGCCCGTGAGCCATGGACGCTGAGCCTGCGCGTCCGGAGCCTGTGCTCCGCAACAGGAGAGACCACAACAGTGAGAGGCCCACATACCGCAAAAAAAAAAAAAAAAAAAAAAGAACCTTCTGAGATTCATTATATATCTGTTAGCATGGGGGTGGGATAGGGAGGGTGGGAGGGAGACGCAAGAGGGAGGAGATATGGGGATATATGTATATGTATAGCTGATTCACTTTGTTATAAAGCAGAAGCTAACACACCATTGTAAAGCAATTATACTCCAATAAAGATGTTAAAAAATAAGTAAATAAAAAATAAAATAAAATTGATTTTAAAAAAAAAGAAACTTCTGAGGCTTTAAGAGGCCCTACACGTTACGTGTTATGTAAGGGGGACCAGAGCCAGGGAGGCGGGGTCATTTATCCCTTATGCTGCTGAAGCCTGAGAAAATCAGGGTTGATGCTTTTTTTAAATTAAGTTATTGTCATGAAATATTAATTGTATAAGTACATAAAAGGTTGAAGCCAGTTTCCTAAAATTCTTTTTTAAATTGTCTCCCCGAGACTGGAAGATGAGAGAGAAGTGGAGAATTCAAACCAATTGGGAGTTTGACTTTTTTGGGGGGCATGGGGGTGAGCCTCATGTCGAGCTACAGAGGTGACAAAACAGCAAAAATGCAGACCAGGAGGCCAGAGTCATCTTCAGCTCACTCCAAGTGACTGAAAACAGGATCGAGGTAGACTCTGCTCAACATCTTTGGGGAGAAACTCCATCAACCAGCCTTAGAGGCCAATGGATGGAACTTTCTAGCAAGAGAAAACATGGAGGGCATTTGCCACCTCCTTTTCTCCAGGGAGCAGCAGAATTCTGCAGGAGACCTCTGGGACCTTTCCAGAGCCTGCATGATGCAACTGGGAATGAAATTTGGCCAGAAATATTTGAAACCTGGAGACCCTCGGCAAAGGCTCAAAACCAGTTGCTGAGTGGGCCTCCCCATTGGAGTTTTTGCCAAACAAAATGACTTGAAAACGATCCAGTCAATGACAAAGCACTGCTGGCAACTGAGCCCTTGAAAGTCATTTGAAAATGGACTCTTCCTCCTCTGAGACCAACCCTTGGCCATCTGGGTCAATAATTATGGAGTTGTTTGGACTGGAAGGAACTTGGCCAGGGTCATTTAGTCCATTCCCATGCATCGCGCTGGAATCGAGTTCATTATTCCAAACAACCTGTAATAAAGAGTTCCCTCCTCTCGCTCAGAATAGCTCCAGGGATGGAAATTCCCCTTTCTTTGGCAGTTCATTCCCTTGTTTTGCTTGTTCTCTTGCTCTGCACAATCCCTCGTTTGGTTTTTTTTTTTTTCTTTTTTTTTTAACTTCTTCAAGCTCTGAGCCCATGTTTTCCCTCCCGTAACTTAAGCCATTGAAAGCGATTCCTTCGATAACATCATCTCGCCTATTGTGAAACTGCTAGGAGCTCTGTCTTCTGTTGTCTTCCTAAGACAGAACATGGTTCGGGCTCTTAGCTGTTCTGTCTTCCAAATCCTGAGTGGCTTTCTTTTGTTTGTTTGGAGTTTTCTCCACCCCTTAGCCAGACTCTCTAGAATCACTGCCTCTTAAGGGAAAAAAGAACTCACAAAGCATCTGTTGGGAGTGACATGGATGCCCCAGGTTCTTTGCCTCCTGGCTCCCAGGACGTTTTAACGGCAATCCTTCAAGTATGAGTGCAGGAAAGGATTTCAGGTGGAATTACCGTGAAACAACTTCTCTGCATGGATGTTCAAGGGATTATCAGGTTGATTTTACAATTCAGTGTTGATGAAAACACAAATGTGGAAGACATTTCCAAGTATGCCCACCTCCTTCCTAAATAAAGCCCAATCCTAAGGCTGTTCATTCCTTCCTGAATCTCTCTCTCTCTCTTCCTGTTCTTCAGCTCTTTTTTCAGCTCCCCTGGGTGCGTCACCCACCCACACAACCACAGCTGCCTTTGGGTAAACCCCAGGCTTCTTTTGAAGTTCAGCTGTTTCCATCCAGGCAGCTGGATGACAGGCTGAGAGACGCGCCCCTCAGCCTCCTCCTGGCTGGTCAGAGCCCTGAACTGCGCTCCGGGGACCTCAGAGCTAATCTGAGCCTTGTTTCATCTTCCGAGCATCAGTTCCCAAAGGCAGGATGCATGGTTTTGTCTTGTCTCTCTTTCTCCTCCCAGGCACCCAGTGCTGAAGAATTGCAGTTTATGTTTCTGGAAAGTGTGGGGAGGCCCCCTCAATTTCAATCTCTTACGATTCCATATTTAATCAGGTGAGGAGTTGAGATAAATGAACTTAGTTGTAAGGATATAATTTTGTAGGATATCTTACTATCTGGTAGAATCAGCCTCCCCTCTTTAGCCTTATTTTTCAAACTTGGCATAACTCTTTCAGAGTCTTAATACTTCAAATATATATATATATATATATATATATATATATATACACAACTATATATGTGTGTGTGTGTATATATATATACACCTATATATGTGTGTGTATATATATATATGTTAGAATGTGTTAATCAAGATTTGATAGCTTTTTTTCATGTTCAGCCAATTTTGCATTCCAAGTTGATCATGAAAACTTTTTTTTTATACATTGTTGGATTCCACTTGCTGATGTTTTGTTTAGAGTTTTTGCATCTATGTTTATAGGTAAGACATCTATAGTTTTCTTTTTTCATACTGACTTTGTCTGGTTTTGATATAAAAGTTAGTACTAGTCTCAAAAAAAATGACCTTAGTTGTGATAAAGGTCAGGGCCACTCAAAGCCTCCCCCCTCCTCTGGTCCCTAGTCCATCCACTCTGATCTGTATCCTTTAAGTTTGGACCCCCAGCTTTGGGAGCACCTGGACGCTTGATTAAAATGCAAATTCCCTGGCCCAATCCAGACTCAGCAAATTAGCAACTCTGGGGATGCGGTCCAGGTGTCTGCATCTTTAACCACCTCCTCAGATGCTCCTCGGGCCCGGCATACTGCCTGGAGCTGAGGGTGTGACAGGCATATGTCTCCAGACATGTACCTTGTGCCGCTCTCCCTTACACTTTTCTGTCACTCTGCATCTCATCTCTACTCCTCATCCTCAGGTCTCCAGGACCAGGGTAGCCCATGCATGTCTCTGAACCCCCTATAGACTGAGCCAGCCAACTTTTAAATGCCCAGTGTGACAGCCGGTGCAGTGAGACCTGCAGGGCCAGCAGCCTGGGATCCTCCACAAGGACACTGAACAGGAGTCAATGAACTCGTGGTGATGAATCACTCTGTGGTACCTCTGTCCTCTTTCAAAGGGCTGTTCCCGCACAAGTGCCTCATACAGAATGCTGGCCATGACTGTTCTTCCTGGAGCTCTTATTATGAGCCAAGCACTATTCTGACCAGGACTTGGTGTGAACATGGCAATTACTTCATAGGGTGACCGGGAGCTTTAAATGGCACGATGCACGTGAAGTGCTTACAACGGTACCTTAAAGGAGGTAAAGCTCTCAGTAGGTTCGCTTCTACTACAACTATGATGATGAAGATGAGGAGGAGGAGGACAGCGATGATGGCAACCACTCAACTGAGTCTTTGGAGGACGTAACTCAAGGTCTTCCCGCGGGTGTGCCTGATGGGGCGGAGCCAGAACCTAAGATCAGGGTCTGGCCTCTTCCCAGCCTGGTTGCAGAGTTGCAGTCATCTCTTTGCTCCTGTAGGATGTTGCAGGGACCAGGAAGAGGTGGGCAGGGCCACAGACGTACAGAGGGAAGGAGCCATTCTCATGGGTCTTCGGCTGCTTTCCACCCCCACAGGGAGCATAACTCTCCCCACACTGTCCCCCCACCAGGCAGTTCTGTCTCATGTCCTCACCAAGCCCTGAAACACTGCGTTTTCAGCTGCCAAGTAATTCCCCACCCCCATCCCAGTTTCTGGGCCCTCACCCTCCACTCTAGCCAGTGACAATAGAGATAGATGGTCTCAACCTCTGCAAAAATGTTCTTTTCTCATAAAGGAATGGGAACACTGTCAAATTTCCAAATTTAAGGGTAGAATGTCAGTGCACATTATTTGTAAATTTTGTACATAAATGTTAAATGTATACATTTATGGTCATTTACTTTCCAAGGACTGAAAGAATCATACTCTCAGACGCATTCAACAGAACTTAAAAAATCAGAGAAAAAAGAGTCTTACAGTGGTCAGAGAGGGGAGGTGGGAAGGGGCGTCACTATTCCCAAACCTGGCCAATGGGGTTGGGTGTAGCTAAGCCTTCCATGGAACCCCGACCTTCCCAGTAAATGGGGCAAATTATTTGGGAAGGAGACACACTCCCTCAGCTGCTGAACACACAGACCTCGTCTCCTGGCAGAGATGACTCTGAGAGTTTCAATAAGGCACGAGGCAGAGTGGAGTGGATAGCTTGTACCTCCAACTTTAGGTTTTAGCGGTGCTCAAGGTCCACGGATGGTGCTGGAGAAACAAGATCCTGCAGTAACTGCTCAGTTTTCAGAGCAGTGCTCTCGGCCACGTGGCCAGACATACAAGTGCTGCGGCCACGCACAGGGGCAGCTCAAACGGATGGGAGATGGGGTCTTAGGTGAAAGAGACCAAGGGCAGCAAATTCCTCCCTGGAGCGAGTGTCTGTGTGTGTATGTGTGTGTATGTGAGTGTGTGCACCCCACTCATCTTCAGCGTGTTCTTTCTGTTATTAAAGCAAGAACTACTTTCAATTCTGAAAATGACCCTGGCCCTCACTCTGAGCCCGGCCCTGGCCCCGGCCCCGGGTACCAGCCACAGTCGCCACAGCAGGGCCGTCCTCTCCCTTGCAGACATCCAGGACAAAGACACACCACTTAGGAAGGTGAGACGCCTTTTAAAAATTAGACAAAATCTTAGAGGGTTTATTTCCTTTATCTTTAGACCTACATCCATTAACCCACACTCGAAGACAATCAGTGCCGCTGTTCGCGAGGGCAACTCAGATGGGTCAAAACTGCCATTGTATATCCAGGAAAGAGAGAGACACAACATAGATTAAAAAAAAAAAAAAAAATGCCTGTTTCCAGGGAACCAGCTCCCCCTGAATGCGGCCTGATAGAAACCCGTGATAAAACTCTCATGGATTCTGCTGTAATGTAGTGTCACTGAGACAATTTGCACAGTCTGTGAATTGCTCCCATTCGCCAAACTTCTTTTTTAGCTGTTCTAAACTTGATCTCATCAAACTCTTATCTTTTAACTATATGGGGCGGCATTTAAAATCATAAATTTGGGGGAGGAGGGAAGAAAGACAGGGTTACATGAATAACTGGGACCAGACAACAGCCGAGGAGGTGCCTTTTTTCTGAAGACTGCAAACCCTGAACCATGACTTATTCTGGGCGCTTCTGATCCTTTTCGCTCCCATAGGACCTCTCGCTATGATGATACACTTGCAAGCATCCTGGTTCCCTTTCCCAGCATCATTGTGAACATCCAGTTTCCTTCAATAGCAGCCATCTCTTTAAACCATTATAATACATATGGATTTTACTTTCTGGCTCTTCTTGCATATTCCTGTCTATCAAAAAAAAAGATTTATCTTTCAGAGGTGGTTTTATCTTTTATTCCTTAAACAATCATCTTCTGTATTATGGAGAAAAACCCAAAGCTGTCAGTGTTCCTGGTCTCGGGTCTCTAGAAAACTCACCTCCCCCCACCCCCTCTCATCCCCATCTGCTTATAATTTAATGCTCTGTATGTTTTAATCATTTCATTAGGCATGTCTTTATTTTGAAATGCAACTAATTCTTCAGTTCAAACAAACAGCCAGTAATTCTAAAAGTGAGACCATTCTTTTCTTTGGGGTAGAGACTGGCCTAGAAGAAATATCACACCTATTTTGAGAAGGGTGAAAGAATTTAAATGCTCTTTTTTTTTTTTTAACCATTGATTCTTAAAAGTGGAAGGGATCTTAGAGATTTGTTGCTTATCTCCACAGGTGTGGAACTAACTTTTGAACAGTTCTTCTCACGCCCTTCTGAACACCATGATAAAGCCGCTGTTATTATTAAGGCTTATCAACAAATAGATTAAAAAAATGATGTTGTAAAATACTCATTCCTAAGAGCATCTCATTATCTCATACCTGTACTTAGTAATAAAGGACACAAAAGAGAAAACTGACCCTACTATAGAACTTGTATATTTTACTAGTTTATTTTCTTTATAGGCATTTACATTTATTAAGGCAAGGGGGTGGTCATATTTTGCTATGGGGGGAAAATAATCTACAAAGTGCTTCACTTGATCATTTTTGTCCCTGAATTTCAGATTTATTCTACGTCCAGTATGAAGCTGCTGAAATTCCAGCACGTATTTAGTTTTAACATTATATTGGTGGCCCAACTGTAAAACATGGAATTGATGTCTTTATTTTCAGATACTTAATTGATTTCTGGTAATAAAATGTTCTTTCAGGGCTTCCCTGGTGGTGCAGTGGTTGAGAGTCCGCCTGCCGATGCAGGAGACACAGGTTCGTGCCCCGGTCCGGGAAGATCCCACATGCCACGGAGCGGCTGGGCCCGTGAGCCATGGCCACTGAGCCTGCGCGTCCGGAGCCTTTGCTCCACAGCGGGAGAGGCCGCAACAGTGAGAGGCCCACGTACCGCAAAAAAAAAAAAAAGAAAAAAAGTTCTTTCAACATTTTAGAAGCACAGGTAACATTTACTACACAGTTTTCACTTAATAAAATTTGTTGAAGCATTGGTAGATAAATGGGTAAGATACACATTAACATTTTTATTTATTTATTTATTTAATTTGGCTGCTTTGGGTCTTCGTTGCTGTGCGCGGGCTTTCTCTAGTTGCGGTGAGCGGGGCTACTCTTCGTTGTGGTGCGTGGGCTTCTCATTGCGGTGGCTTCTCTTGTTGAGGAGCCCAGCCTCTAGACTCACGGGCTTCAGTAGGTGTGGCAAACTGACTCAGTAGTTGTGGCTTGCGGGCTCAAGAGCGCAGGCTCAGTAGTTGTGGCACACAGACTTAGTTGCTCCGCGGCATGTGGGATCCTCCCGGACCAGGGCTCGAATCCGTGTCGCCTGCATTGGCAGGCGGATTCTTAACCACTGCGCCACCAGGGAAGCCCCAACATTTAATATTTGTGTGTTAATTCAGCTTTAAGGGCCAGTGTTTATTAACGTTGGTACATAGCAAATGCACTTTCTGATATAGTCTCTTCCAGTGAAGATTTCGTCTAATTCAAAAACATAAATCAGAACCATTTAAATTTCCATATAAAGATTGAAATGATGATAATCTAATAGCGAAGTTGTCGCTATTAGACAACACATCTGAGGAATTGTTTTAGAACACATTTGGGAAGTTATTGACAGATGGGAAGCCCGTGGGTGGCTGGCACAAATGGTTGTCATGCGCCATCTAGTGGCTCTACGAGAAACTGTGCTCATTTCCCGGGAAAGGTTTTGGAGCCAGTTTGACTGCTCCGAATTTCAGAGCCTGTAGGAGAAGCCAAGGTACGTTTGTCCATCTTTAAGGCTTTAAACTGAGAGGGACCACTGAGGACAGCATGCCAAATTATCTTCCAAAATCTTTATGTCCTAAGGAACACCTAAGAAGTAACTAGTCAGGGAAACTGTTTCTCTCTCGATCCGGAGCAAAACTGGGAAGCAGTCGGAGAAATCTCTGCCTGCAACAGTTGTGGTATAAAGCAAGGTAAGTAGCATGACATTCCCTGCTACATTTTTCCCACAGAAACCGTCACTGTGTGCAGAAACCCATGATCTGGCCATGACTTCTACAACCCGGAGGACCTGCTTAGCATTGCTGAATTTGCACAGGAGAAGATTCTGTGGCAGGTGGCTCATTTTATCCAGCGTTTGTTTGGTGCTAATTCATAAGACATCTTAATTCTTACACATATGCATAATAGTGACGTTTTGTAATGGATTACAATATCCTATTTCACGATTATCAACAATCAGATTTTTAACTTTCTAGCTGAGGGCTATTACAGTAAAAGAATTAATAGATCCAAAATTAGTAGCAGAAAATAAATATCTCCAGGTTTATTCTTATAGTGGCAAGTTATTCAAAATAGAGTGAGCACTTTGAGTTCTTGCATTATTTCAGCTTTAAATATCTTCAAGACAATTTGAAGTGTGACCATGAGTCATTTAGGTGTACATTTCACAAAAATCACTAAATAAACAATGTGTGGGTATAGTGGCATGGTGGGAAGAGCATTCGATATTTGAGAGTAAACAACTAAATTTAAGACAAATTGTTTAGGAATCTCACAAATGAGACAGTTTTGCTTCTCTCTAGTTTTCTACACTAGCATGTTTACAGTGCTTGAAAAATGCTGCTTTCAAAATCATATTAAATGCTTTTTAAGACCATCAAATGAGAAACAATTTAGCGTATTAGTTCCAAAATAGAAAACCCTGCAAGATCATTTCCTCTTAACATTAAGGTCAATTTTTATTATAAATGCATGCTTTCAGTAAAGAATGCTCAGCCTAAAAGATATTTGCCTTTGCCTTTTGAGCTATAATCCTGATCCCTATGTTGTGATAGAGCTTCAACTACATCTCAAACATTTATTTTTCACTTTCTACATCAAAGGGGACCATGGATCCATTTAAGGTACCTGTATCATTCATTTATAGAGAAGCCCATAAACAAGTAGAAACATGAATAACCTGATTGTTATGCAGGTGAAGTCACCTATCAAAACATCCTGAGATTTTTTTATCACTTTAGTGCACTATTCTTAATTAAATAGCTTTTGTCCTGAAGGCTAAAAGTATGTTTTAAAATACTGGTATATGGAAAAACGAATTAGATTTGTGGGCTTAGATCTCCATTGTTGCCGACATATTTAGAGGTCTACAAAGAAAATTTTTTCTCCCAAACCTTTCGGCTTTCCTTAATCTTATATGTTCAAAGTGATTGCATTTTCCAGAATATTTACCTATGAACTGACATTATTGTTGAAAAAAAAAACAGACTAATTTTTGGTCGTGCCGTGCCTCACTAGAAATCCTAATTATGACGTACTATGTTTGTACTATGAGAAAGGAGAAAAATAAAATTTGAAAAATTCCAGTCTCTGGCCCTTGGCCTTTTGCTGGCTTTCCTGTTTTCTTTCAAGTCCTCAGCATGTATGCCAGAGCTCAGCTAAGGGCCGATATAATTTTCCTCATCTTCCAATGCTACACTTTTCAAATATACCTGAAAATACAAATCAGTGACAATTTTTAAATTCTCTGTCCTTAGCAAAGTAGGAGCATGTGGATCAAGCCATGTGTGGTAGCCGTGCTATCCTGGGCAGTCCTTTTAAATCTCTCTCTCCACCGTCCACTTTATAGAGATGTTGCTGGAATAAGAGGAGACAATTTCAGGAAGGTTTGGGGCTCAGGAGGACATCAATGCGATGCATTGTTTTGCACAGTCTGGCTGACGTGTGTAGCGCACAGTAAAACTGAGCTCCTCTTTTATGGTGGAGCACAGTTGGGCTGT
This sequence comes from Mesoplodon mirus, assembly GCF_964341445.2. Classification (NCBI taxonomy): domain Eukaryota; kingdom Metazoa; phylum Chordata; class Mammalia; order Artiodactyla; family Ziphiidae; genus Mesoplodon; species Mesoplodon mirus. The sequence goes on from NC_138977.1 coordinate 218,068,395, forward strand.
TTGATCTCTAAGTCCTCGGGTAATTGGAGTCTACACAGCATGTGGAATCGGGGCCTGAGCAGCTCGCCCGCATGCCCAAAGCCCGCCGCAGACCTGCCTGCAGCTCCATTTCCCACCCCCTGACCCCACCCCCTGCCAGATCCAGCTTGTATTGGGGGCTTTGCCTGGACACAGGACACAGCGGCAGCTTCTGAGCATTTTCTGAGAAAATGACGATGGGCAGATTCTCAGTGGAAGACATGCTGTTTGTTATCAGGTACCCAGAAGTGAACAGAAACTGTCCCTGGTCTAGGCAGCCAACCTGCATTTGCGGGGGGCGTGGGGGGGCGGTTTCTCTCGTCACAATCCACAGCCCGCCCTCCCAGTAATGGTAGTTTTTTGATCCAACTTCACCACCACAGGCTTGTTTTTCACACTGGATTTCCATGCAATCTACTTTCTCCCCCACCCCCAGCCCACCATGCACTCTCCCTCCTCCAGCTCACAAGGCACCATGGTTGGTTTACACACCACTCACTCCACAAAGAGTCACTGGGCGCCTACTGGGCGCCAGGCACTCAGCTACCTGGGAGCTCTGTGGTGAATAACAGTGACATGTGTCTGTCCTCAACAAGGAGGGTGACCAACCGTCCCGGTTTGCCCAGAACTGAGCGTATTTCTGAGACTTAGTGCTTTAGGTTTGAAAACTGGTGCCGTCCCAGGAAGACTGGGACTAGTTGGTCGCTCTATCATGAGGCTAGCACATGCTATCTTCTATGGCTCCTTGTCTGCTTAGAAAGACGTTTGTGCCCCTATCCACAAAGGAGGGTCCTTCACACGTGTGTTCATGTCTAAGACCTAGAAGCTTGCATTTTTGCATTACGTGGGACTGCAGCAGTTATCCAAATCAGCTGCTTCCTTTTCTAGATAATTCCAGGTGGATCCAGGTTTTGAAGGGCTCAAAGCGTATACAAGCTGGGGCCCTCTTTAAGAAAAATAAGGGAATTCCCTAGTGGTCCAGTAGTGAGGACTCTGCATTTCCACTGCAGGAGGCATGGGTTCGATCCCTGGTCGGGGAACTAAGATCCCACAAGCCGAGCGGTGCGGCCAAAATTTAAAAAAAAAAAAAGGGACAAAATGATGAGGATGAGATACAGTGCTTTGGGGGAGGAGGCGCACAAGAATGCAAGACAAGGACCTGAAGCTTAAGTTTCACTGGCTTCATGGACAACCCACCTTTGTACATAGAAATAGTAATTAGTGATTAACATTTATGAACTCCTTGAATCCTCACAGTCAGCCTGTGAGGCAGAGGGGTTATTATTCCCATTTTACAGATAAGAAAGTTGAGGTCCAAAGAGGTTGGGTAACATGTCTGCGGTCATCCAGCGAGGTCCACTGCTCGGCTTCCTTCTGCCAGAAATGGCAAATGACTCTCCCACCGGACAGAAACTTGCAAAACAGAATCACCCGGCTAGCAACTCAATGAACTCAATTGGTTTAAAAATTAAATCCTTAAGGTAAGTAGCCAGTCAAATTTTGTGGACCCCGAGAGGTTCTGCGTGGCAGGAAACCCAAGAGGAGCCTGGGTGCATCTGAGGCTCTCACAAAAAGATGTACTCTGTCAACATCACACATTTCTCTAGATGAGGCTGAGAATTCTAGCACGTGCCTCAGTATGTGTGATGGTTGTACCTGGAGGGAGGTCTATCTTCTCCAGCTAAGGGAAGGCACTGGATTCTCCTAAGTCCATTGACAAGTCTGAGAAACTATTTTCTTGCCTTGGTTCTTAGCATGACTCTTTTCCACTTCTTCACCTCTCTCCTTCTTTCCCAGCCTCCACCAGACACACTGTGGGTATCCCTTGGTCCATAGTCCTATAAGGAACCCACTGAGGAGGGGCAGTGGACAGAGGATTAAGAGTGTGTAGTTTATAAGACAACAGTGTAAAGCAATTATACTCCAATAAAGATGTTAAAAAAAAAAAAAAAGAGTGTGTAGTTTACCACCAAACTCCCTGGCTTGGAATCCTAGCTCTGTGACCTTGGATGAGTCACTTCACTTCTCTGTGCCTCAGTTTCTCCATCTGTAAAATGGGAATGATAACAGTATCTATCTCACTGGTCTTGTGAAGAGTAAATGAATAAATTCGTATACAGTGCTTAAAACAGGGCCGGGTGCATAGTCATACTATAAGCGTTAACTATTATTATCATCATCAAATTATTATTTTTACTGGCAGTTGGGCACTTCGGTGCAGAAATCCCAGCAAGGAGAAAGGGCAGCCTGCCAAGTACAAGATTGCAGTTTGAGCATTCAAACGGTCATTTCCACTTAGAGCCAGTAGTGAGTAGCTTTGAATGTCTCCATTCCCTTGATGGTCTCTTGTTTTGGGTCTGTCTGTGGGACACATGCTTAGCCTAGAAGTGGCGCATTAAATAGCACCTCTTAGGCTGCCCATCAATTGCTAATTAAAGTGGCATTAACCCTAATGGGTTGCGAAGCAGGACTCGCATTTACCCGCCGTGGGTTTCCACAGGCTGGGCAGACAGCTCCCCCATCTGGACCACGCACCCTGGGGGTGACTGGGGCCCTTGGGAGAGGGAAGCTGGGTGCAAGGGCTGAAGTTCTGCAACTTCAGAATCTGCTTATTGTTCCTGACAAATAATAATATAATAAAGCCCAGACGTGCTTGTACCAATCAGTCACAGGTGCTGGTAATAGTTCACCTAATTACTTCATTATTTTTTGCCACTCCACAGAGCAGTTTGTATTTATGGTCCTGTATATGGTTCTATTACTACCACTTATTGTGACGATTCCAGCCATTCCGAGGAGTCTCTGAGGGCCTGGACAAGTAGACTCTTGTTTTTCTTGATTTCCCTGGGGGGTAGGAGGTAGGGGGTGTGGTGGAGAGAGGAGGAAAAGCATCCCACCGGCATCGACCTGCAATTGCTCATCTAAGATGAGTGATAAATGATGGGTGATGTTTGAAACGCTAGAATCTTAAAACAAAACAAACATATCCTATCCTGTGAGGTACAAGGCCAGCCATGGTGAGAAAGAGAAGAAGTCAACATTGAACTGCCCTGGGCCCGCACCCCTGGTGGAAAAGGCCTCAGACCCAGCCCTGCATCATTAAGTTGGAAGCGGAGCTGGAGGCGGTCCCTAATGAACACCAGGCCACAAATTAACAGAGTTGGTTTGAAAAAACATTGTGAATTTTAGTCACTCAGGCATCAGTAAATCTGCTAGAAGTCAGGACTGGTTGTTTATAGCTTGTTAAGATGTTGATTGTTTACATATTACATTTTCCCTTTGAAAAAGTGGGCACCTCGCAGCGGCTTCTTGTCACTCATCGTGTGCTGGGGTGCTTCCTGCCGGGGAGAAAGGCTGCCTGCTGTTTGCTGATCTAATTGGGGCAGTTCTCCACTCTGGGGTCCCTTCCTCTCCTCGGCCCCTTCTCTCCCTTTCTCCTGCATTTAAAAATCACTCTTAAACCCAGTGCCCCTGGAAGCAGAGTTTCAGACAAGCCCTGGGGTCTGCACAGCCTTCTATGTGCTCGTTACTTGCAGCTACGCAGCGGGGATGGATGCTGAGCACTGCCTGGTCTCCCCCCTCGGGTCCTCCTTCTTCTCAAAGAGGCTTCAAGGGCCTGATTTACACACCTGGACTCATTGGCAAGGTTAGGAGCCAAAAGCAAGCAAACAAACAAACGAACCAAACCAAATTATGCATGTTCCTGCTACTTTCACTGATTGCAGAGAAAAGTGACCAAATCACAGAAGGTTGGAGGTCGTGCATCCTAACTCTCTCCTTTGACTGAGACCCAGAGGGGGGGTGGCAGCTGCAAAGCCTCCCCGTGCCTGGATCCAGCAAGAAGCAGAGCCCAGGACCACAGGCTTCCTGTGGGCAAAGCACCTCTCGGGAGCTGCTTTCCTGTGTCTTCACTTCCCTGTTTAAACCCATTCGACAGGTTTCTGCCAGGGTGAGCACAGCCTCAGCTTTTTCAATGGCCCCCAGCAGAGCTCGACTGTCTGGAGGTTCTGGGGTTCATGTCGTGCTCTGTCCTTTGCAGCCGGAGCTTCTTGCTACATGTTTTCCCCATGTAGTCTCTGTGGCCTATTCCCCTTTTCTGGGCCTTCCATGGTCAGAAACCTGCCTGTATGGTCCAAAGCCAGTCAGCTAGACCCTTCGAAGGAGGCGGGGAGGGCGGAGCACACCAATCTCCTTTTGTAAACGAACTTACTGGACAACGCAGGTCCACACTGACCCGTCACTTCACCAGGATGCCAGTGGTGTGGGTCTGCTGCTGCCCAACTTGAGTGTTTCTGTCCACACAAGGGCCTGGGTCCCAGGCGTCATTTCTGGCAAAGGAGCTTAGGTTGGGCTGGATGCTGAGAGCAATAAATAGGCAACAGACCTCTGTTACAATCACCCCTCAGTCCCAAGATGAGAGCTGACCCCACACAGGACTTCTGATGAGTGATGTGCAGCCAGCACTGCGCTCCAAGGACCACTCCCCAGTAAAAAGCGAGGCGCGACAGGAGGCATCCCTCCTGACCATGACCCCGGGCTAGCCCTGCTTCTCCCAGCCTGGCCCAGCCTTCCCTAGGCTCCCCTGTGGAAAGGTGTGTGGAGTGTGGCAGTGACGGCAGCCGTAGCAACGGGTGAGAAATCCGCTCCTCAGGCTGTCCTGTTGCCCCTCGCTCTAGCCTGCGGGGACAGCACAAGCTCGATTGGAGGGTGTGAGCTTTCACCGTGTCTAGACATTTAAGTCATGCCGTAGACGTTCAGAGGAAAAAGCATAAGGCAAGCTGTATTCATTTCCTGGGGCTGGTGTAACAAATGATCACAAACCAGGTGGCTTAAAACAGCAGAAACTTATTCTCTCATAGCTCCGGAAGCTGGAAGTCTGAAATCAAGGTGTCAGCAGAACCTCTGAAGTCTCCAGGGGAGGATCCTTCCGTGCTTCTTCCAGCAATTCTTAGAATTCCTTGGCTTGTAGACCATGTGGCTCCAATCTCTGCCATCCTCATCACTTGGTGTTATGGGCGGAATTCTGTCTCCCTCACCCCAATTCATACGCTGAAGCCCTAACCTCAGCACCTCAGAATGTGATTGTATTTGGAGATAGAGCCTGTAAGAGGTAATTAAGTTAAAATGGGATCATTAGGGTGGGCCCTAATCCAATACCACTGGTGTCCCTGTAAAAAGAAGGACATAAGGACACAGGTAGCAGATCAATGGATGACCATGTGAGGACACAGCAAGAAGGCAGCCATCCATAAGCCAAGAAGAGAGCCTTCACGAGAAACCAGATCTGCCTACACCGTGATCTTGGACATCTAGCTTTCAGAACCGTGAGAAAACCAATTTCTGTTATGACATTTTGTACGGCAGCCCAAGCAAACTAACACACATGGTGTCATCCCCGTGTGTCTCCCTGTCCCCATCTTCTCATAAGGACACTGGTCACAGTGGATTAAGGGCCCACCCTACTCCAGGATGGCCTCATCTTAACCACCTCTACAATTACTCCATTCTGAATAAGGTCACATTCTGAGGTTCTGGGGAGGACATGAGCTTTGGGTCCATGCAGGGCAGTGCAGTTTGCCTAAAAGAGTAATTTACCCTAACCTGCCTTTCATGTTGACTTTTTTATGGTCTCGGTTTTCTCTCCCTCCTGGAGGGCAGTCAACGGACCATGGTGAGAAATGCCTGTGCTTCACTAGGGGCTGGGAGCTCCAGTCTATGAAGCAAAGATGGGCTCCAATTCCTCCAAACAGCCCACGCCTTCCACCTCGGCATGGCATGGCCCGCTTGGCCTTCTCCGGCTCTGTCCATCAGCAAGCTGACCAGGCAGATCTGAGACCCCTGACATTTGCTGTTATCTACACCTGTGATCTGTCTGATTCCATTTTCTCCTGAGCTATTTGTCCAGAAATCGAGTGCGAGCTGGAGCAAGTTGTTTGATCCCTTCCCATCAAGAAAATGCCAGTGCTTCTCAAGGACGGGAGCTGGTGGCTGGGGGGTGTGGGGGGAGGTGAGGTGTCTCTAGTTCCTATTTTTTAGAAAGAATGAGAGTTTGGTGGTCCTCAGCCTTGGCCACATAATCACCTAGAAAATTTGAAAAAAATGCTGATTCCTGAGTTCCCCCAAGATTTTGATGGAATTGGTCTGGGATGGGTCTGGGCACTGGGATATTGAAAAGGTCCCTGGTAATTCTAATGTCCCTGGCTGAGAAGCACCTGCTCAAGGGGACTAGAGTCCCGAATGATCAACTAAATGGAATGGGGGTGAACTTAAATGACGTACACCAGCTCCCTCACAAAAGAGACAAGGTAACTGGTATCCCGAGCACCCAAGGTTGCCCAAGGAGGGAACCCATGGAGCCAAGATGAAACCTCAAGCCGTCAGCCACTGGCTTCTCCCCAAGTTTTCATTTCCTGGCTGCAAATTAACATATTTAATGATTTTGGTCCATCCCGCTGATCTGCCTTTTAATGAGGTCTGCAGGCTTCTTTTTTTTTTTTTTGCGGTACACCGGCCTCTCACTGCTGTGGCCTCTCCCGTTGCGGAGCACAGGATCCGGACGCGCAGGCTCAGCGGCCATGGCTCACGGGCCCAGCCGCTCCACGGCACGTGGGATCTTCCCGGACCAGGGCACGAACCCGCGTCCCCTGCATCGGCAGGCAGACTCTCAACCACTGCGCCACCAGGGAGGCCCCCTCCTTATCATTTTAATGCCTAACTTAATCGGCTTCACCTGGAGAACATCCACGTCCCCCAGCCACACGCACCGAGCCCAGCCAGCCTTCAGCGTGGCTGTCCCTCATCACTGCGAGACCCAGGTGAGAACATGGGCCAGGCTTTCAGCAAACTCTCCCACTCCACGGACATGGGCGGAAAGCCCACCTTCCCCCATGACCTCCAGTGATGGACTACAAGCAAAGGGCTCAGCTTGCTCACATTTACAGCCACAAGCTGCCTCATTTTTCCCACCCAGACTTTTCAACTGTCTACTTCATCTTTACAGACGGAGGAGTTGCAATTTGCATTCATAAAGCTCATAACCTGTTGCCTTATGTCCTTTGTGTTGGCTTAATATTGGAGAGCAGGAAAACGGGAGGAATAATTAAATAGGTTGCTGTTCACTTCACTGAGGATGAAAGTCAAGGGTCAGCTTTGTTGAAATTTGGAAATAAAAGGGGCCTTTGTGTCCCTTAAAAATATCGGCTCACAGAAGGTCTTCGTAATAAAACAATTTCTGAAGTGTATTTTTTCTTATATTTATTATAGCTTCTTTGGTATGTTTTTTTTTTTTTTTGACCCTTTCAGACTGTCTTATTATTATTGTTCCTTTTAAACCAGGGTCTGCTGCGCTCGTTCGCTCTCTCTCTCTCTCTCTGTCTCTCTCTCTCTCTCTCTCTCCTCTCCCTTCTCACTCTTCTCTTTCCCCACTCCTCTCCAGAAAGCACACACATATTCCTTGAAGAATCCTGACTCTTACAAGGTATGTTTTCCCGTGAACAATTTTCACACAATTTATTACATGTCCTTAAGGATAAGAAAAAACTATACTTTTCCTTTAGTGCTCAAAGGAGGAGTTTCATAGAAATCCTTGGTTGCAAATCGCCCACTTAAAATAATGAAAGCACAACCCGAGTGTTTACTCGCTGGGGGTGCAACGCCCCTCTGCTTTCTAGAAGGCCTGGGGTGCTAGGGTGCTGGGACCTGCCTGTTGGGATGGGAGAAATTAATTAAATTACCTTATATTTAGTGTTAATTTTGTCCTGGGCTTGTCAGATAATAGACAACAAGCCTGGACTTGGCTAGGAGCATCAGCCTGGGCAGGAACAGAGTCTCCTGGGTTTACTATCGTCAGACTAAATGAGCCGACGTCTGGGTAGCGATTAGTTACAAAAGTGATTCCAATATTATTTCAACAGGTGTCAATTTGGGGGGCTGTGATCAGAATCACACAACCTGCTGCATGAGGATGGCAGTGCTCAGTTCAGCCACTCGGGCAGTGATGTGACCGTCTGTCCAGCTGGGGGAAGGGAAGGAGGCTTGGCAAGAGAATTTGAGAGTGAAATATGTTAAGATGTCAGTCTGGGACTCACTTTCACTGGGTCCAGCTTGGAACAAGGACATCTTTGGGTGATATAAGAAAGTCCTGAGGATTCTTCCTATATTTGGAGTGAACGCTTTTGATTACTAATTAAACTTTGCCTTACTAGCACAAACCTGAACCTTTCAGGAAGTGGGTTGTGAGAAGTCCTAATTACCGTGAAATTATATTTCGCCATAATGTTACGGCCCAGATCCACATGGACCTATAGGACTGTAATTCCCGAGGTAAGGAAATTCGCCCAGGCACTTGTGATTGTGCGGACTTGCACTCAAATATTATTTCCCAGTCTCGACTCCCAAGCCCTGAAAAGCACTTTTCACTCAAATGAAAAAGACCTTCTGAGGATTTCCCCTCCTTCTTTCAGAGAACTAAGCACAAAGCACAACCTAATGAAAGTACTTTATCGGATCAGCTCCTGTGGGCCTGGTCTTCTGTCCACATAGCTCTGCCCAGGAGAGGAGACCCCTGGTAAGGACACTGTGCCAGGCCGCACCCCTCGGAGGTCCCCACCGCACCCCACACCCGCTCTGGGAAAAGTCTACTATTTAAAGCTATCAATGGACCCAATAACGCAGGCTTCTGGCCCCGTGAGAAAGGGAAGAGGTAGGCGTTCACCTTTGGAAATTCAGCGTGAACTAGTAAACCCAGAACAAAATTAATGTAAAATATGGTGAGTTGTTTAGCGTTTCTTACCTTATCTCACAGATCAAACAAGATGGCAATAGGGCCATCACAGAATGCCCTGGTAGAGAAAAATCTTGAATCATCCACCAGAGATCTACAAGACAGCTGCACCCCTAAGAGCCTGTGGGTCACACAAGTGATCTCAGGGCCAAGTTGCATCCTCTGTCCAGCCTCAGAGGAAAAGCCTTGAGCGTACGCAGCCAGCCTGCCAGTAGAAGAGACGTGGAGCTGGCGTTCTGGCTGAGTCCCTGAGTAAGGTCCTGGAAGCCCAGTTCACCTGACCTCAGGCCACAGAGAGCCACTGCTAGCTCTCAGTGTCTGCAACAGCCTGATGCAGCTGCCACAAGCCCAGAGCAGCTGGCAGCAGGCTGGGGGGGTGGGGGGAATGGGGGCAGGGAGGTGAGTCACCTCCTGCTGCGGATGTCTCAGCAATCAAATCTGCTGATGGGCAAGCAATGATGGTGGAACACCTGGCTTTGCTGTCGCTTTACATACCTGCCATAGTCACTTTGGATGCACAGAATCACGTGTTGGGTGGAAGGTGGATAACTGGCTGAAAATATATCTATTCATCACAGCAAGACGGGGAGTCAGGACATGGTCCCTCACATTTGGAAGAGCTAAACTTGGGCCGAGGTCTTCAGAAACAAAATACCATTATATACAAAGACGGAAGGGTGACAGGTGGCCCCATTAGGAAAGAATTCACAAAGCTTCATTTCTGATAATCACTTGGAGACTGAAATATAATGATCCCATTTATTCCATCAGCAAGAGTTGTCACGGTCTTGTTATAAGAAGAATGAGCCTCCGCCCTTTGGAAATTCAACGTGAACTTACCATTTGCACATACCGTTCAGTATAGTTTCCACATGTTAATTGTCCAATAAGTAACTTCCTGAACAAAGATCCTTTTCCCTCCCAAGCATCGAAGCTGGTGTCAGATCTCTGCATAAGTGCAAATCAAAGCATGCTGTCTATTACCTGATAGACCTAGGACAAAATTAACTTAAAACATAATGCGGCTGTTTAACTCTTCCTACCTTATGAATCAAGTATATCTAAGATGGAAATAGGAATCTCACAGAATGCCCTGGAAGAGAAAAATCTTGAAGTAGTAATCTGTTTTCTGGCTAAAGAGTATAGACTTTTGGTGTTCATATCATCTCATGTGTAACATGCAGGTTATTTATATATCTAACCACACATTTATGCTATAAAAGTTATATCCATATATACAGTCTATACATAAAAAATAAAATATTAGAATTCTATTAAATATCCTGAAATCAGATTTTTATAATTAAATTTTTCTCTGGCTTTTTATTATTTACAAAATGTATTTGTTTGGGTAACATTTGAATTCCTGAAATTTAATATTCCACGGTACGTCATTAAAGTAATAAGACAAGTGAGTGAGTAAATGGGTAAGTGAACAATACATGTCTCCACTGTCGATTTCTCTCTCGGTGAGGACAGTTCCAATTTTGAGGGGGCCTCTTATAGAGAGTTGGGTTTGCACCCCACCTCTTTCCACCTTGACTTTCTAGATTGACCTGTAGGCACACTCCAAGAGCAGACTCTGGTTTAGAGAAAGCACTATTGGAAAAGTATTTAATGATATTCCCTGCAGTTACTTGGCCAAATAAAACTGACTCTTTACAGCACAGAGAGAAAACAAAATTGTTTACTCATTTAGTATTTATTAGTTTGGAAATGGGGACACAGTACCTAGCACACAACAAAAGGCTGATGTTTGCTTTATCGAGGTACCTGCCTGGCGTGCCTTCAGAAGACAGGAAGAAGAGCCTTACTGTTCCTGAGCTCATGTTGACTCTCTGTAGCACAATTCCTCATGCTTTCGGGGGCAATTAATTCTCATAATTGATGTTGGTACAGCATGGATCTTAAACGATTTATGAAAGAGTTTACTGCCTTGGTGCAGGCATTTCTAAGAGTATCTTCACCCATTGCTGCCGTATCCTGTGGAACACCAGACACAAAGGAGACCAGAAGATGGGCAACGATGGGAGCAAAAGTGTCACATCTCAGCTTTGAGCCTGGGCAGCTCGGGCTTGGGGACAGCACGTGCTAAGCCCGGGCCACACCAACCTTGTGCATAATCCAGAGCTGTAAGTCAGGCCCTGGCCAGGCCTAAGGTGGCATCTGAGGTAACAGGCTTAGGGTGAGACCACGGAGCCTGAAATGGGGCCTCTGGCCGTGAGAATCTGTGGTCATGTGGCTCTGCGGCTGTCCACATCAAAGGCATGTCCATCTGCCCAAATGTCAACCCCACTGGGCACCACTCCACTGCTCCTTAGGATTTTGAATGTCTTAGGAGTTTCCTTTCGGAAGGCAAAGACCCCAGTACAGATAGGCTTTGAGCTTTACACTTTGTTCATGAAGTAAGACCTAACTCAGAGTAAAACGATTCACTGTGAGAATTAATAATGGGACAGGGAAGAAGAGGAGGGTGATGAAGGGAACAGATGATAGGGAAGAAAAGGGGGACTAGTATTTACTGAACAGCTACTATGTGCCAGGCACTGCGCTAGACCCTCTATATATGTGTTGTTTCTAAATCCCCACAAGGACACTGAAAGATGGGTATAATTATCCTTATTTACAGAGGAGAAAACTGAGACTTAAAAAGATGAGTAACCAGGGCTTCCCTGGTGGCACAGTGGTTGAGAGTCCGCCTGCCAATGCAGGGGACACAGGTTTGTGCCCCGGTCCGGGAAGATCCCACATGCCGCGGAGCGGCTGGGCCCGTGAGCCATGGCCGCTGAGCCTGCACGTCCAGAGCCTGTGCTCCGCAACGGGAGACGCCACAACAGTGAGAGGCCCACATACCACAAAAAAAAAAAAAGATGAGTAACTTGACAGGCCAATCACTGGAAGTAGCCGTGCTGTCGTTTCCCCGCTGGGTTACCTGACACAGTGTATGCTTCTTCCATGATGCCATGAAGATGCTCCAAAGACACACCTTACGTCCTCACCTGTGATCCCTCCCCAGTATCCCTAGGAGGTAAAAAGGTTGTTGATGATTCCAAGGAAGGTGTCTCGTAGTGGCCCCAAGAGAGGGGTTAGGTGCTTCATTTCTTCCCTCAGGTCTCCATCCACCACTACAAAGCAACTCCATATAGGTATAATGTAAATAAAAACTGTGTGAGCTTTCTAGGCAATCACAACCTCAAAGCAAGTCCTCTAGAGTCAACTTCTAACCAGACTGTCAACTCGAAGCCCCTCTCGTCCAGAAAATTTGGGGACTCCTTTGATTTACAAAATTATATATCAGTATCTCTCAGACTGAATGCTCCCTGAGAGGAGGAATTGTCTGTTTGTCTTTGCGCTGCATCTCATAGGCTATGCCCAGTACCTGACCTAGAATAATTTCCCAGTAAATACTGGCAAAATGAATGAATGAAGACAAATCTCTGCGTTCTTCAGCTTTAAACCGGAAAAGGCCTGAATCACTCCCTGTGGGGTGCCAGGGCTCCCCCTCTAGACTTCCCATCCCCTAGGGAGAGAAATGTCCCTCCAGCTCTTGGATGGCTTCTAGAACATTCTGTACCCACCTGCACCAAGCAAGGCCTATGACATTCTTAGGACACCAGTGAGCTGCCAGACTATGCCAAGTTTAATGCTCCCCCAGCAAAAAAAGGAGACAAGTACGGGCCCAAAGGTATATGTGAAATGTACGTGTGAAAACCGAACTGCTATTTCTTGGGGCATGATGAGAGGGTGTCTCTGCCTTTCAAAAAAGGTCTGGGTAAAGGAACTCAGAGAAGCCCCAAAGGCCTGAGACTGAAAGGGGGCTGTCCATAATTTATCGCTTATCTGCCTAAGAGCTGTCTTGGACAGACTGAAGTCATTAGCCGAGCAGGCTTGGGTGGGAGGAACCGCTAAGGTACCTGGCACGGTGAGTCCGGAAGGGGCAAGCTCCGACATGGTCAGCTCCTAAATCTCCAAACGCAAATTACCAGGGCAGAAACACTTGGCATGTTCACCACATCCTCCCCTCCCACCTCCTCGGAGCAGCATGTGCCCTTTAAAAAAAAAATGGCCCAGATAAAAATCACACCCATTTACTGCAGTGTCTTTTCCATCATTGTAAAAGAAAGGCCTTTATCACCTCCCCTGAATTAGATCTGTGATTTTTTTGAATGACATGTATAATAATTAGACTGTGAAGATGTGCCGTTAATCCATTTAAAGGTGTAAAGAAGCCCATTTAATGAACATTATAGTCACATTAGACTTGGAAACATCCAACTCTTTTGTTGAATAAAAAGAAGTTCAATGAGATTAACTTCTCTTAGTTGGTTTTAAAGAATAATCAAACACGTCTCCCTCTGGTAGTGTGCTGTGCCTTCTCGCATGGATTCTGCATACCAATGTCTGCCAGCCCGGAAGGGTAAGAGAAAGGCCGCTGGACCTCACATTTCAGTTAAACAATTACAAATTAAAGAAGATCACTCCTACTTTCTATACTCACTATAAAGTGATAAGAGGCCGAACTCCTTGAACTTGTAATTATGTAACAGAAATGTTCATCTGGTTTGCTATTCTCTCCTGCTGCGTTAACTACATTCTTACAATTATCAAGTTTACTCCTTGACACGTAGATATTTCTACTGGGAGACCAGTTACTTGATCCTATCAGATTTTGACCACAAACAGGGTAATGGATTCTGTTTACAAATCTCATTCTGTTTCACATCTCCCGACAAGGCAGCCGTGATACCTGCCTAACGCAGGTAAGTGCCCAGCGCAGGCGCTGTCTGCTCCCATTTACAGTGGGTCAGAATCCAGATATGTTAGCTAACTCCCAGGGCTCTTTAAAAGAGCCAGACTAGAAAACAGAAATGGACAAGTTTGGAATAATCCCAGAGTTGACGGGGAAAAAAAAAAAAAAGATGCTAAATCCCAGTTGCTAGACCGTATCTTTCTTCTGAGAATCCCCATTATGGGCACACAGTTTATCCAAGTTGAACCCAGAGGATGGTATTGGTCAGATTTAATCTGCTAATTAGCCTCTTCTCCCTCAGGCATCTGACTTTCTACCCTCTTTTTAGCTTAGGAATGTATATTTTGCCTTCTATGTTCCCCCTCTGTCTTATCTATAGCTGCTAAGAATTTAAAAACAAGCAAACAACTGAAGTGTGTAACATACTGCCTAAGATTTCATAAGGCAGAAGGTATAGATTTCTTTTCACCAAGGAAAAGAAAGTTTCAATAGTGAGGAAGGACAAACATCAGTGGGAGATGAGAGAGCTGGCTTGGGAAGAGTCATCAGCACAGCACCCTGCCTCCTTGCTTGGTGCCTAATGCCTCTTGCTAACCAGTGACAGTGATGGATGACTGTGGAGACTGTCTAAGCCAAACTGCTAACCAGCGCTGTGTTAGATCTTTTTGTAGTTTAGGAAACAAAGCTGATAAGATCAAGAGGCAACATAATCCTGGTTAATGTAGTGTGATCTGTCTTGTATAGCGTAATTGGGCATCACACCTTAAACCAGCCGTGATATTTGTAGGAATGGAAAGGAAAACTTAGAGCAGTTTAAAAGACGTTGCTGTTGTTGTTTTCAAATAATGTGGTGTGCCTTCCTCCCATAATTATGATTCACCATAAGGTGATCTGGAGGGGCAGGGTCTACTCCCAGTGGGCTGAGACTAACTCAGAAATTAAGCCTGGGACCTAGACAGGATCATACTAAGTGAAGGAAGCCAGATAGAGAAAGACAAATAGCATATGATATTGCTTATACGAGGAATCTAAAAACGAACAAAAAAAAGATACAAATGAACTTATTTACAAAACAGAAATAGACCCACAGACACAGAAAACAAATTGATGGTTACCAAAGGGGAAAGGAGAGATAAATTAGGAGTACGGGATTAGCATATACACACTACTATATATTAAAAAAAATAACCAACAAGGACCTACTGTATAGCACAGGGAACTATACTCAATATTTTGTAATAACCTATAAGGGAAAAGAATCTGAAAAAAATACATGTACATTTTTATGTATAACTGAATCACTTTGCTGTACCCCTGAAACTAACTATACATCAACTATACTTCAATTTTTTTAAAAGGGGGAAAAATTAACATATATTTCAATAAATAAGTATAAGATTAAAAAAAATAAAACCCTAAACTTAAAAAAAAAAAAGAGAGAGAGAGAGAGAAGAAAAATTAAGCCCGGAGACCCAGCACACAGCTACAGTTGTACTTTTCACCTCTGTTTTGCTCTGGCTCATTTATAATCCTCAGAGATGAACGTCCAAGAAGGGTGAAACAGGGAGAACTTGTTCTGAAAGGTCACAATTAGATCATTGCCTTTCATGGGTCTTCAAACAGAACCAAGGGGAAAAAAGCCTGGGGCCTTCCAACGCCCTCGGAAAAGATGTAGAAGAACATTACGCTTTGTTATTTATCACTAACACTTTTCCTTTTCCTGAGGTTATCTTCATTATATGTTTATAGCACAAAAAGACATGTACTAGGTAAGACTAAAAGGTGACACATTCAGTCTATAAGCGAGCGAAATGGCAAAAGCAGAGGAAAATTTGATGCATGCAGTTCTGGAACGGAGTGTAAAAGACGATATGTTCTTTTTGGTACCTGGCTGTGGGTTTTGTGTGCAGAAACTGATTTAGAAATCTAGATACCTCTGGGAGTGTCGACATGGGTGAAGGTTGCTAATATCACCAAAGTTTGAAGCTATTCTGTAACTGCTTTCATCAGCCTGAAATTTTAAATTACACTTCAGTGAAGAACATCTACAAGATCTTAAAAAAAAAAAAAAAAGGCATACCCAGTAGTATCCATTCATATGCAGAAGAAGTGTCAAAAAGGTTTTATCTCAGCTCCTAAGCAATGTGTCCTTTCCACCCTTTCATTGAAAGGATCATTTAAATGTGAATGCATTATTTTTTGGTTAGGTTATTAGATTGTGTTCAGATTGCACAAATAATTATAAAACTTGAGTCCGATTAGAAACTGCTCTGGATTTTCCTCTATGGGATAAAAATCTTATGAAAAGCAAATAAATGCAAAGGGGAGTAAAAATCGTTTGTCAATATGCTGTCCCAAACTTGCCCGAAGATAATTATCATTGCTTATAAATACATGTTTGAGGTTTGCTCGAATACGTTTTTGTAGAAAAGAGAAAAGTTATCATCTTGAAAGGAACTAAGTAGCGCCTCAAAATCGCTATCATGGTCTGGAGTGAACTAATCACTTTATCCTCATCCCCGAGCACATTTATCCACCTCCTAATTCTTCACCTAATTAGAGGGAAATGCAGAGCTGTCCTGGTCAGGGAGGTGGGGATTAGGGTTAAGAAAACACTTGTATTTGGAACCCCCTACCTCCCCTGGTCAGTGTGAAAGATTCTCAAAGAATCTCCCAGCCTAGCTAATCCATGACCCTCAGCAGGGGAGGAAGTGTTAACAATTTAGTTTAAAACTCACACTCTCAGACAAATGCATCAAAAACGGCTTTTCTCCTTTGATTTGTAGGTATTAGTTGTTTTTCCAGGCCCCATTAAGGACTCTTCATCCTGTACAGCAAGGGGCATTAAGCCCTGGCAAGTTAGAGTTGTTCCCAGCTCTGTGTTATTCAAAGGCAATTTACACTAATTATTCGAGCCCACAGTGTTACCCATATTAGCAGAATGAACCATCTCAGCAGGTAAAAGTACTTTTGAAATGTTAATTTATTACCAAGGTATAAAAATGTCCTGGAATTAAAATAAAGTGGAAAAAATGAATAGCAATTTTAAAGGATGGGACTGAAACATCCTGTACCCCTTTTTTATTTGCAGCAACTCCTTCCTGCTTGCCTCTTAAAAGCACAGTTTGTCATGGCAAATGGCAATGCATTCTCTGACATTATGGTTAATACAAAGATCTCGCCTACTTTGGTGCATTTTTCTATCCAGTTTACCAAGGGAAGCCAAATGAACCTTCCAACCCAGCTGCATTCAGAGGCAGCGAAGTGATTTTGTGCCTCACAAAATCTGCTCCTGGGTGTTGGTTGCTGTTTCTCAGCCAGTGATATTTGCAAAACCCTCTTTAATATTCCATTGCTTGTTCCAGAACAACTTCTCTGGTCTAGAAGAAGCAAGACAGCATCAACAATTTCTCCGGTAGCATTTGTGACTCCATCCAAGGATGGACCCACATGTCAGGGGCTCCCAGACTACAATTTCCAGGGTATCCCAGGTACAAAAAAAACTTTCATCATAAAGTCCAAGGCTCTGCTTTGCCTTCTGGCTTAGTCTCTCTCCCCTTCCTAAGTGATTGTGTGGGAGAAGGGGTAGGGAAGAACTTAACCTGAAATTAGACTCTGCCATATTGGGAAGGAACTCACTGTTAGCCAAGATCTGACAGCTAGGCTCTCCCCGTTGCAAGAAGTGCCAACAGCGACCCCTCCTGGTGACCTGAACAAGCCACAGGGTCCAAACAGTGCAGCTAGTTGTCAGTGAAGACTACTTTCACGTCTTCCATTCATTCATTCTACAAGCATTTATGCACCAAGGCACAAGAAACAATCTCTGCCCTCATGCTGTCCAGAAGACAATCAGGGCAATAAACTCATAAAGCTGTAACAGAGACATGAGGAGGGGATGGTTGGGCCCTTGAAAAGAAAGACCCACACAGTCCAAAAAATACGGGAAACTGTTTACAAAAGTAAAATGAAGATTCACTAAGCAGAGGGAAAAGAAAACCTAAGGTTAAAAAAAAGGCAGGTGCAAGGGCCCTGAGGGACACAGCAGCATAGCCCAGATCTGAATGTTGGGTGGGGTATCCAGACTGTCCAGAGCTACAGGAAATGATCGGGAAGGAGTGGGAGAAAAAAATTGGAAAGGTAGACAAGAGCCCTGATCAGCTGTCCTGGGAAATGCAGTGTATCTTCCCATAGACTAGAGGTCTCCCAACTTTTCTGACCATGTATCCCCATCCCTGAAAAAAGGATTTGATCATCCTCAGTATATGTATGATTAAATTATATGTATATACCGATTTAATCCATTATAATAAGTACTAGTCATGCTTATTTTATTTCTTATCTTTTTCATGAAAATATGTTAATAGAAGTTCTAGTATTTTCTTCCCTCGCCCCAGTGTATTGCTGACAGCGACAAATGCCCCAGAGTTGATGGGCCCGTGGAAACCCAAGGTCTACCCCAGAGATTCTTCTAGTGCATCTAAGTAAGGCATACGTGCTTCCAATTCCTAATGCAACCAGAAGCTTGATCACCTGCCAAGAGTTCTGACCTAAATCAGTCGAAACAGGTGAACTACAATTACGGCAGGAGCCAAAGAAGTTCCAACCAGTGGATCAGCAGATGCACCCTTAACACCCCACAATGGAAATCTGGCCCTGAACCTTCTAACATCTTTTCCCTCCTGTCTTGGAGTAAATGTATTCATGACCCATAAATCAGCATACCCAAGAGCATATACTATAACTTCTAGATTTTAGAACACAGCCAGAAACACAATAAGAGCATCTATAAGTCAAGTCTAATACAAAATAAAAACAAGAATAAGTTGTAGCATAAATTTCAAAATATATGGGTCACCAGGAAGCTGGAATCTAATTTGTACTTTCTAATTGTCTATTAAATGCAATTTTTGGTAGATTCCTTATGAATCCCCCAAAACATACACACACACACACACACACACACACACACCCCTTAACTTTGCTACCCAAGCAATTCTAGAGTGATTAGGAATTCATATTTGGATACCCATGAAATACATAATAGAACAGCTATTGCTAGAAGCCATGAATTACAGTGACACCTCTCTTTACGAAAATTTGCCCGAGGACTAGAATTTGTACTTAGGTCATTGGAAATAGTGGGCTCCTTCAGATTCTAGAAGTGGCTAACAGAGTCAGGATGCCTCACGCTACCAC
Organism: Mesoplodon mirus; assembly: GCF_964341445.2. Lineage (NCBI taxonomy): Eukaryota > Metazoa > Chordata > Mammalia > Artiodactyla > Ziphiidae > Mesoplodon > Mesoplodon mirus. The sequence continues at coordinate 218,087,141 of NC_138977.1, forward strand.
AATCCATCCGTCTGTCCATCCATCCATTCAGCCATCCAACAAATGTTTATTGTTAATGAACATTGAATATTGTTATTATTGGTGTGTCAGGCATTCACAGTCACAATTGGCAGGGAGACATTCTCACCTAGTATTTAAATGTTACTTGCCGGACAACAGTAGAAGACAGAGCATCTAAAATGATTGCACAGAATGACGATTCTTCAGACAGAAACTTAATTCTCGATCAGTGTTCTTTTCACATCAGGTGTTCAAAATGTCTTTTGAAATCAAATTGTGACATTGTATCCATTTCTACTTGGAGAATGTGGTAAATATCTTACTTATTTGGAAATGACAGTAACCCATATTCTATCTGAACTAGCTCTCCCTTGTTTTCTTTTCTAGAAATGCTTTTTATTTTACAGATAGTGTAAGTGAGCAGGTAGGGTACAAGGAGAATTTTGAAAGTGTTTAGAGAACAATTTGCTTCCAATAGTCTAGTAATGCACCTTTGCCTGCAAATAATGGATATGAAATCACAAACCAACTGAGTTAATCATGTATCCTAAAGACCTTTGGAGTCACAGCCCAGCTCTAATTACAGAACATCCATGGAAGTAAGCATAGTACATTCCCATAAAAAATCTCTATGGTTCAAAGTATTCACTAGTTAATCTGGCTGCCCCTTCACCACCACCACCACTTAGTTTGAATTAATGAGGATGGATTCACTAATGAAAGCCAAGAATTTTCTTCATTCTCATGAGACAATACAGTCATGGGGAGTAGCTCTATCAAATAATTTCCACGGCATATGCTGGGAAGCTGGAAGTACTAAAGGGGATAGTGCGTGGCTCAAGGCTTATGATCAGAAGGGGGTGAAATTAAGTTAGAACTGAGAGTTTTTCTACTTTAAAAAGCATAAAGAAGCAGCACTTTATTTTCATATTGAAAGAAGTATTGAAAAATGTACCGTGAAATTAAAGCCCTGAAAATCTTTAAGGAATCTTTCATTATCTTTGGATCAATGCAAAAACAGAAGCGTTGCACGTGCAAAAATCAAAACACTTATACACAAAACATAACCTTTACTGATAAAGATTGTATTTATAGAGTGCATCTTATATTCTTAATGCATATGTGCACACCTTTAAAATGGCCTCAGTTAATAACCACATAGAATTTCTAGCAAACTGTTTGAAATGGGTTTACTGGCTTTTGTAAATGTCTTGAAACTTCATTCACATAGAGAGGCAGCACATTTCAGTCAACAAAGCACTAGGCTTCAAGTCCAGAGGCTCAGACCCCTGCCCAGGCCCAGCTACATCACTAGCCATTAAGGTGACTGTAGGCAAGTCACTTAGCCTGGCTCAAAAATAAAGGTTTGATTGGCTTGGCCTCCAAGGGCTCTGTCAGTGCTAAAATTGTCAAACTCCATATAGGAAGTTTTTGATACAGTCATTGAAGAGGAAAGCTGTGTATGAAAGCAAATGTTTCCTAAGACAGACATACAAAGGATTTCTTTAAAATTTTGATTAAAGAGGGGAAAGCATAGTTTTGTTTAAATCTCACACACACACACACACACACATGCAGACACTCACACAAGCCTATAAAGTGTACATTTCGTAAAACCCAGCAGTGTTTTCCCCAGTTGAATAAAATGTGGCTTTGCAGGCGTTCAGATTCTAGTGCGTCTGTGCATTCTGCACAAGGCTGTTGGCTCTAGACAGGCTTTACTTCTAATTAATACAAGTCTAGCTGAATCAGTGGGTGGAGGAAGAAAGACTAGAAGTGAAGAAAGAAAATGAGACATTAACACGAATGCCCATCACACTGTGCATCTCTATTTATCTGCATAATATTAATGATACCAAATATGCAAACAGATGTTTCTCTCATTAAATTGTATATGCAAATACTACTGGTAGGAGTGGGAATGTTGTCTTGGGGTTGAGAGATCGTAGAGGGTAATTAAAGGTTAATCCAGTTTTCAGTTCACAGACTATACGACAAGAATGGTTGTAAAGAAAAATTGTCACTTAACCTTCAATTCATTACCAATGGCACATGGATTTTCTACTTAAATAACATAAACATATATGTGCTAATCATCACTCCCCCTCTACCACCTCTGCAGTGGTTGATCATTAGCTACCGCTGGCAAAGACTTGTGAGTTGAGTGAAGTTGAGTATTTCTGGGCAGAGCATTAATAAGAAAAAAATATATATCCTCAAAAATATTGATGGGTTCCTTAGAATCACGTAGAGTCATAATCTAATTCTTAACAGAAAAATCTAAAGTACTTACATCGTTACTCCTTGAATATAATAAAAAGCATTGTTTTAAGATACTGAATGTGAGATTTGAGAGGCTACAATGACATGACTAAGATTGCAATATATTACTGTTTTACCTACCGGGTGAATTGAAAATGGTAAATGGTTTGGAACATTTTTTGGACAGAAAAGTTTAACTCACCAGCTGAGGTATTTTCACTTCCTGTTTTGAAGAGGCAAAAAAAAAAAAAAAAAAATCAGCAATTAAGGTCAAGAAAGTTCCAAACTGGCAGTCTGTGAGGAGAAATGCAAGGTCAGTATGAACTATGTGTTTGCAGGAAGCGTTGAAGAAAAGCAGAGGGAGAAGAGGTTTTCCTGCATCTGTGGAATACTAAAGAGGATTTATTTCCTGGTCAATAGTTACAAAGAGCTTACCTTTGGTCTAGTGGGAATCGGGGTTCTGAAAGGGTAATCTCTTCTCTCCCCTTTACTTCCTCAGTCCTTGATTCTACGAGGAGTGCACAGCTATTCACTCGGTGTAAAGACCCACACAAAGCTAGCAAGCAGAGTACCTGAAGTCTCCATATTCCTGTAAATTAAATATGTGCCTTCTGCTCTGAGTGTTCAGAGATGCCAATCAAAACAAAATCAAAAGTTTCATGGGCAGCCAGACCCCTAACATTTAATCCTCATTGTGCACTGAGAATTTTTTTTTTTTTTTCTTTTTGCGGTATGCGGGCCTCTCACTGTTGTGGCCTCTCCCGTTGCGGAGCACAGGCTCCGGATGCGCAGGCCCAGCGGCCATGGCTCACGGGCCCAGCCGCTCCGCGGCATATGGGATCCTCCCAGACCGGGGCACGAACCCGTATCCCCTGCATCGGCAGGCGGACTCTCAACCACTGCGCCACCAGGGAGGCCCTGCACTGAGAATTTTTAGTTAAAGCCAAATTTAATTTTAGTTTTCGTGGCACCAGAAAAGCCAAAGCTCCTTTCAGAGTTGCAATCTACATTAAATCTAAATCAATTCTTGGATATAAAACTAAAGGTCTTACTTGTTCCTACTTTCTCATAGGAAACAGTGCTTGTTTAAGACACTAAAAATTGCCTTGGGAAATAATATATTTCTCAAGAAAATGGGCTATGTTTAACTTGCCCAAAGCATCTGTTTCATAGAATTTTAGCAGTACTCGCTTATTGGCAAACTCAAACACAAGGTAGCTACTATAATTCCAAAAAGGGGAGGGTGATGTCTTACAATCCAGTTTTTTTGGTTGTTGTTTTTTTCATTTTTTTACTTTTTTTTTAATGGTCTACACAACACCAAACAATTTAATTTCTTTTTTCCACACTATTTCATTTACTGATTTTCTTTTTCCTTTTCACTTTTTTTTTTTCATCTTTCCTGAATGGCTACTTGGTCTCCAACTTAGAGGTAGGTCTGCTAGGTTTGAGAGCAAGGTAGCCCATTCATCACCTGTGCTAATAACAGAAGGGTCCTGATTGAATCCTCATCCATGGACTGGCTCTTTCTTAGCAAGAAAAGAAGGAGCAGGGTGTCTCCCAGGTCAGAGCTTAGAGGGAAAGGGCATGGAACACTTATGACACTGCCTAAGTTATTAGTACATAATATGTGCACTTTCCCCTGGGTACATATTAAAAGATCTGATCGCCTGCCCTCTCCCAGCTAATTCTGGGTAGCACTTGGAGATCTCCAGCCCTACTCCCAGGAGGCTCTTTTGAAATAACATGGCCCTGCGCTTGTCTATTTGTTAAGTAATTGAGAGGTGATGATGATTATTACGTATTAAGAAGCAGCGCAATCCCCCTAGCACCAGGCAGACCCCATAAGTGCTGTATGGCTCAGAATAGCACATAGGCCATGCTGAGGTTGAATCTGGGGAGCGAGACTTTTTGGTTAGAAAACTTCAGACAGGGCCAGATGATCTATTTTGCTAAGTGCAACGAAACACACCTCCCTCAGAGCAGAGGCCCTTGATTTTGAGTGATTCCTGGCCCATCTTCCCCAGTCTCCTAAACTATGAGGGCTGTGTGTGGTTGATTTAGGCCCTGCCAGTGACCTGAACCTCCTGACTCATTCTCACCGACCTCCTCAGCTTAGCTTTGGCCCTGGCTTGATAGGGTGTGATGAATCTGATACCTCTGGAGCTCAGCTGAGCAGATCATGAGAACAAGCAATGATGCTAGAACCACCCAAGGGAGGAAGCTAGCAAGTACGGCAGGAGACACATGAGCAGTGGCTACTGTACCTTCAGGAAAGCCACTCACCTGCTCTGAGCTTCAATACCTTCTTCTGCAAGGTAGGAAAACAATAGTACTGACCCCATGAGACAGCTGAGATGATTCAATATCCTACATACATGGAGCGCTAAGCACCCAATGCCAAGGAAGCTGAAATGATGGTGGTAGTTAAGATTAACAACCTCATCCTGAAACTGTGATATCCTAGGCCCCCTGGGAACAGATCCACTCAGAGGATGTCTCCAGATGTTCCAAACATGGCTGCTGCTTTATCACTGGGGAGTAGGGCTGGGTTTCCATCCACTCAGAGAAATCAGCTGATCACCTCAGCAGATTTTAGGGGCAGCCCCCCAACATTTCTTTTAACAGCTTCGTAGGGTGCTTACCATGGGTCACTTAGTTGCATGAAGAGATTGCCCTCTGCTAATAAGTCAGGTCTTCAAGTGGAATCAGGGGACATCACCTCCAAGCCAGTATTGAGGTGGGTTCTGGGCAGTTTATAATAGAAACCTGACAAGTGCCATGCATGTCCAAAACCTGACCAAATGTGTGACACCATCAGCAAACAGGTGCTCTCTGGGGTGGGCTCTGGGGGTATCACAACCCACAACTGTATGCCCCTTACGAGCTCTGAATGGGCACCACTTCGTTTCTCTAAGCCTCAATGTCCTCACCTGTAAAATGGCAGTTTTAGTTCCCCACGTCAAAAGATTGATGTATGGATTGAATAACAATGTAGAAGAAACACTCTGTCATGTGACAAATAGCATCAGAAATAGAGGGGTTTGTAGTGTTTGAGTCACTGTCTTATCCTGGTGCAGTCACACCATTATTCTTAACCCTAACGGTTTGTTAATTTAACTCATTAGGGGCTCTTAGCACTTGAAAGCATGTTTAAAAACACAAACCAACAATTAGTCTTTGGGGACCAAAGAATAAATGCAAGCATAATGTATCACTTTTCCTGGCTCAACAAACACCATTTTGATATGCTAATGGCCCCGAGTGAAAGCGGTAATTTTCAGTTAAATAAGGGAAGCCACCAGTCCAAATGCGAACTCTCCGCAAAGATGAAATCTGCCTTCCCTGTGAGTCAGCCAGGAATAAGCACTAATACAGTATCATTTATAAATAATTAACATAAAAATAAAGTAGTATGTGTAATATACAATGTATGGTCAAGAAATGTGACACTGACCCAGGAACCGGAAGACAAAAATTTGAGTCTAGCCTCCAACAGCCATTAGCTTTGTGACCTCCAAAAATAGGTCAATGCTATAAAACAGCACCTATAACAACCACAACTGGTCCTACTTCCACTGATCCTCAAGTTTCTCATCTGTAAAATGGGGGCAGTTTTACTTGTTGCCTACCTCACAGTATGGTGGGGAATGTGGTTTCATGTGAGCAAATGATAAAGCTCTATTTAAAATGTGAAGGCTTTTGATTTTGACAAATTAATCTTTAGGGTAAATGAGTACAGAGATTGATCCTGCCTCTATGACTATCAAGGTAAACATGTGACCTCAGTTGGATAAAGACATGTGTGAAGTGAGTGTTCTTTACACCAGGGATTCCCAACCCCCCAGGCCACGGACCAGTGTGGGTCCGAGACCTGTTAGGAACCGGGCTGCACAGCAGGAGAAGAGCGGCAGGCGGGCCAGCAAAGCTCCATCTGCTGCTCCCCGTCGCTCCCCGTCACTCACATTACTGCCTGAACCATACCCACATGGCTCGCGTTGCCAGCTGAACCATTTCCCTGCTCCCCCCTCTCCACACCCACCCCCCGTCTGTGGAAAAATTGTCTGCCATGAAACCGGTCCCTGGTGCCAAAAAGGCTGGGGACTGCTGCTTTACCCAATTTTTTTAAACTGTGGCAAAATACACATGAAATTTATCATTTTAAAGTATACAGTTGAGTGTTATTTAGTACAGTCACAATGTTGTGCAGCCATTACCCCTATCCAGTTCCAGAACATTTTCATCGCCCCAAAAGGAAACCCTGGACCCATTAAGTAGTCACTCCCCTTCACCTCTCCCCGCAGCCCCTGGAAACCTCTAATCTACTTTCTGTCTCTATAGATTTGCCTGTTCTGGACATTTCATATTAATGGAGTTATACAATGTGTGGTCTTTTGTGTCTGGCTTCTTTCACTTAGCATAATGTTTTCAAGGTTCATCCAGTGTCGTAGCATGGATCAGAGCTCTTTACACAATTTTAAGCCTAGTATTCTTTAAGCTGTATATTCAAAATACACAGCTAATAAAAATAATAAGCTACCATTTACTGAGTACTTACTTATGTGCCAGGCACTGAGTACTTTATATACATGATCTCACATAATCCTTATCCAATAAGCAGTATTATTATCTCCATTTTACCGACAAGGAAGCTAAGATTCAGAAAGGTTAACTGACTTGTCCAAGGTTACACAGCAATTAAGTGGTTAGGAAGCAAACTTGGGTTTGTCAGATTCCAGCGCTCTTGCTTTTAATCATCACTTTTGGTATTTGTACAGTCCAAAAGGCCCAGGCCACAAAGAGCTGGAGTATGGCCGGGCAGCCAATCACAGGGACCCCAGTGAGCTCTGAGAAGACCCACGAAGGGGGGCATAAAACAGAAACTTGGATCACCTCACAGTCCTGCAAGCTCCATCCTGGCCACTAGTGCCAGCAACCTGTGGGAGCCTGACTGGGGCACAAGTGCCCTGAGGCATGGTCCCTGGGACTGCCAGGCCCCTACCCCATCTTCTTGCATCTGCCTGTTCTCTCTTCAAACTAGGCGTGGCAGAGAGCAGTGGTTGGACAATATAAATGCTCTGGTCCACTGCGGTCCAGGCGGCCTCTGAGGTCCAGGTTTGGCTGAGGTTATAACATCTTAGTCCCGGAAAAGTGTTCTGTTCTTGGCTAAATATCCTGTCAGCTTCCTCTTTCGTGTTAGCCATGCACAAGCTAAAACCCTGAGGACTAGTGATTTAAGCCTAATTATGTGACTTCAAGAAATATATAAAGCCCTAACAGTCATGGGGAACTTAGGGGCTGCAAGTGGGGACACAGTCAGTGTTCACCAGGACGCTTGGGGTGAGAAGAACCCTGATGCATTGATCAGTAAGAAATTAACACTAAATGTCTAGCATTCGATGAAGCTCTGAAGACACCTTCCTTCTCATAGGCTTGTACTGGATTCAGAGGTGAAATAGCCCTCATCTTCAGCCATAATCTTGTTATTCTTTAACCTATCCTACTTTAATTAATGTAAATGATACTGACAGAAATATGGTTTTAAGTGTCAAGAGCTTAGGATGAGGAATAAAAGGACCCCAGTTTGAATCCAGACTCCACCACTAAGTAAATGTAGGGAGACCTTGGATAAATCATTCACCTTCTCACAGATGTCCCACCTTCAAAATGGGCTTGAGGAAGGGATTTGTGACTGTACACAGTGCCTATCCTCCAGGATTGTGACAGGCGGCTCTGGCAAGGACATTCTGCATCAAGATGTAAATTTCCTGACCTGTTAGGGAGATGGTAGGGAGGCTGGAAGGGCACAGCATTTCATTCATTCAGTGTCCTCGGCACATGAGCTTCTCAACTTCCTGGAGACCAGTTTGTGCATCCAGGAAACAGGAATCACAATTCATCCTACCAAGCGCTGTTGGGGAGACCAAGTGCCGTAACTCAGCTCACAACGTGGGCGTGGGGCAGGAGCCCAGAACATGTCCACTCCCCTCCCTTCCCCTGGAGGCTTTAAAAAGAGAAAGCACAACTTGATGCTGTTTTATGCAGCCTGGCCAAATGATGTAAAGAACTGACCCTCAGAAACAACACTAGAAAAGGAAAGTGTGGGCACCAATTTCTGAACTGGTAGTGGAGGGAGGGGAAAAGATGTTCTGGTGTCAGTGATATTTCAAGAAGTAAGTCCCTTTCTTCACATGAAGGGGAAAAGTACTTCAAGGGACAGCGCATTTAGCCTGACTGATTACAGCTCACCTCCAGGGTTTATTTGTGACCAGGAGCATAAATTGAAGGGCACTGATTTATGAGAAACTAATATCTGAATTCTGTGCGCATTAAGCAGAAACTAAATATTTAAGTCATGACCTGTAATTATCTTCCATTTCACATATCGATCTTTGAGTTACAAGAGAGACACAGACTTCTTTTCATCGTGGTTACAATTAAGCTTGAAGTGGCATTACATGTCCAACTTGCATTTTCTTTTCCATGAAACCTGCAGGATGTCAGGAGAACCCAGAGGAAAGAGGTTGGGATTTGGAGTAAAGCCATTTGGGTTTGAATCTTGTCTCCAACACTTACACTCTGTGTGACCTGAGTAAATCACTTAACTGCTCTGAGCCTTAGTTTCTTCATCTGTAAAATGGGGGCAATAATGACACCTGCCAGGGTCATTTTAGGGCTGAAATGAAGAAGGGGATGTCCAAGTTCTGTGTTTAAAGCAGTGTCCACCCTGAGGAGTTTCCAGGCTCACCCTCTACGTTGAAGACCAGGGCACTCCGCCAGGTAGGGGAGGTGGCACAGGAATCTTTCAGTTGTCCAAAAATACATTCTCTTCAAAATCGTTTCCTGGAAATAGGGTGTGTGTGTGTGTGTGTGTGTGTGTGTGTGTGTGTGTGTCTTTCTCTGAAGTGGATGAAATTTGTCAACAAAATCTTTACTAAAAATGGAAGTTTTGCACATCTAATTGCAGAATTTTGCAAAACAAAACAGAAGATATCTTGCCTGCCTCCAGGCATATCCGAGGGGATTAATCTGTCCCCCTTCAAAAACCCTCTTTGATTCTCTATTCTCACATTACTTAGTAGTAGAAGGAACACCGCACACACTTAGGAGAAGTATAGAAGTTAGGAGAAAGAAATCTGCCCGCCCTCTCCAGAGAGAGAAACAGGGAGGGGAGCCAGGAGACAGGCTCCACCCCACCACCCCACCACCCCCGCAACCCTGTTCCCCAGGGATGGGGGCGGGGGTGAGGGGGCACTGCCCAAGCCTTTGCAGTAGTTACCGCCCTCCCCAGACCTCTGCAAGGACAATCAGGCATCATTATTTGGTAGAGAAGCTCTGAAGACTGTTTAATAAAAATATTGCTTTTAAGCCTAAACCCCAGTGATAACCCCAATTGCTTAAAACAGAGACATAGTTGATAGGCTCTTTTTAGTGATTATGAAGGAAGATGATTATATTGGAACCAGATCCCAAACCAGATATCAGAGTTGGAGATTATTTAAGGTCAAACACTGAATACCATTTGTACTTTTGATAAAGTACATATTGATTGATTTGTCCCGATCAAAATCTTTGTCTGAAGCTATCTTTGTTTCAGATCCATAAGTGTTTATCATAAGTGATGCCCCTTTAATAGATTATTTTTAATAAAGTTTAGATTTGCTCCTGTCATTTTGTGTGGCTTGACTACAATGATTTTTCTTTAAAAACTTTTAAACATGTTCATCAATTTTCATCTTTCAGAAAAATCAAAGTAATACCCAATTAATAGTATGTGTTTTACTGGCTGGAGAGAGCATTTCTGTCTCTAAATTGGGCACAGGCCACCTTTGAAGGTATACATCATGGGTCCCTCCTAAAGGGGAAAGACTAAAGTCCCCATGTAAGTAGACACGTGGAAGTCTGAGTGTAGACGGACATCCGGTGTCCCCCACTTTTCCCCGGGGCTCCTAGCAGGCAGCTCCAGAAGCAATTTCCATTGCCTGCTTGTTTAAGGTAATTACACCATGCGTTTCTTCCCTGCTGGCTCTGCTGAGGCAGAAAATACTTCATCATTTACTTCAGTCCTGAGAATAAAGCAAAAAATCTGGAACATAAACACCATTTCTTCCTTGCATTCAAAGGCTGGGCTCAGGGTGAATTTGTGAATAACAAACCAAAGTTGGCAATCACGCTAATAAGTATGAAGCTGCCCGGGAGAGGTGTCCTGCAGTGGCCTGGAACTGAAGGGGTGCCCGGGTTTTTGTCCTCTTGTTGGTAAACAACAGCCCTTTATTTACATACAGTTGTTCAGTTTCAAAAGATATTCAAAGCCTGGGTAGTTTCTGCGTTTGCTTTATAGGGGAAGGGATATGTATGTGAATTTTTAAAGGGATTTCACCCTAATTAAATCTATACTGTCCGGAGAGAGTTGTAGGTTGCAACAGGGAAAGGAGACACATGCGATCGGCGGGTCAGTGCTGTAAAGAGGCGCTTTCTTTCTGAAATCAGAATTACCTGAGTTCGTATTCATCATCGACAGTCTCAGGCTCAGAGAAATCCCAGGGCCAGGCGCCTTTGGGTTTAAGACGAGAACTTTGAACTCTCCATTTCAAAAGCAGAGTTTCTCCTCCTCTTCGTGGTTAGCAAAAGCATCTGATGCAAAGCATTTCCATTCAAACTCTCCAGACTTTAAACATTTTCCATTTTAAGCTCCTAGCAATGAAAACCTCTGGTAATGAGTTCCCTGCCCCCGACAGAAGTCCTGCATCCAATTTGTACTCCTTCCTGGTGAAATGGTTTACAAGTCTGAGAGGAAAAAAATCCAAAGGAATGCTCTAGAGAAGGAATGAAGTGCTATCATTGAAATCTTTATTTATGGGAAGAGAAAGAGCTAAAACATTACCTCAGAATGCAAGATTACAACATCAGTCGGATATAAAGTAAATCTATTCTAGTGGTGAAACATCAGAAACCCATAATCCTTTCTCAAAGCCCTTTTGTTATTTTAATGTCTGACAAATTATGCTTTTTTAAGAAGAAAAACACTTAGATTTGAGAGGTTTCTTTTGCTCCAGTAAAAGTAATTTCACTGATTTATAAAGTTTTAATTTTCTGTAACGCAGACTTTACTGTGCTGGCCAAGCATATGCACACAGTTAAGGTAATTTTTAGCTTCAATAGAATTGGTCGCAGTGACCACCAAGATGGGCTTCAAGTTGCTATGACAAAGGTAGTCTAAAAAGTACTTAAGTTAAGTGGGGCATTTTTGGTTGCTAATTTGAAACTTTTGCCTTTTATAGTTTTTTTTTTTCTTTAAGTGGCTGAGGATAGATGAGTAAATTGCAATAATTTACTGTATTTTCTCTCTCTTTATGTCAGGTATTTCATAAGGATCCTGGTTACTTATCTCCTAAATGACTCTTTAAAGACTAGTAAGAAACAAGGAAATTGTGAAGAAAATTGGGCAAATGGCAAAAAATAAAATAAAATAAAATAAACCTGTTTCTCTGCAGAAGCTCTTTCAGGGAAGTCATCATGGGAAGCCCATGAGAGGGGGTGGGGCTGGAGAAGGGAGGTGGCTTCTCTGTGTTGACCCTGGCTCCAGGCTGGATATAAAGCTGAGGAAGATGGGGTCCACTCTCCTGGAATGAATACAGTGTGCACATTGACACCCTATAATGTGGCAGATGATGAGAGTGAAAGCAGCTACCAAGAGCTCTCTTTTTAAAATATACTAACAATTTGACCTTTCCTTAATGACTCAGAGTTGGAGGTTAACCAACAGAAATTTATTGAGTGTCTAATACATGCTCTGGCCACGGGCTCTATTGGGAAAAAAAAACAAACACTCTGGCACTCATGGAACTTATATTCCAAAGTGAGTAGTCAAACAAAAGCTATAATACAAGATAGAAAGATGACTGACAGATTGAAAGGCAGGTAGATAGATAGATAATTGATAGAAGATAGATAAAGTGAGGATGGATAGATAGACAGACAGACAGACAGACAGATAGATAGATAGATAGATAATTGGTAGATAGATAATAGATATAGATAGATAGGTAGATAGATAATAGGTAGGTAGATAGACAGGTAGATAATAAATAGATAGATGATAAATTCGTAGATAGATAATAGGTAGGTAGATAGATAGATGATAGGTAGGTAGATAGATAGATGACAAGCAGTATGTCCAAAGCTGATGAGTACTATGGGAAAGTTCTAGGAGCCAGGATGGGAAATAACTGAGAATAGAGTTGCTAGGGTGGGTGTCGCTGAGGTTGGGGACATTGCACAGAGACATGAAGCAGTTGAAGAGTCAGGCCAGCAGAGGTCTGGGGAAGAGCATTCCAGGTAGAGGCAACAGCAAAAACAAAGCCCTCAATTCAGGAGGAGATTATGAATATTGGGTTATTCATAGCTGTACAAAACAACAAACCTCAGGGTCAGTGTAAGGTTTTGAGCTCCTCTACTAAGAGACCTCAGGCTTCATTGTATAAATTCCTGACTCTGAGTTTCCTTATCTCTTTCCTCCAGGTCAGCCCCCCTTCTACATCAAAATCAATCTTTCCCTGCCCCAGAAATTAGCACCTGCCTCCTTTTCATCTGTTAGATCTGAAGTCATGTGATTTAGGAAAACAGATGAACAAACCTGTTAGACTTGGGTCTACGGAAGATTGGTGGTGCCCAGGGTAAGGGTCTGTCTGTATCGCGAAGAACCCCATCACTTTAGTGCACTGGGTGTCCCTTTGACTTTTACACTGTGAATCTCTTCAAGCCGGGGCCACGTGGTACCCTGTCTGTGTTCTTTCATACCCTGCTAGCACTGGCACCTTGTGCTATAGGATAAGTAGATGCCCCACGAATGCATGAGTCAACTTTGAGATATCTTTTTGTCTGTTCAAATGCTTTTTCCCTTCCTTCCTGGTTCTTATCACTTGTGGATGCCAGATAAGTGAGTGTTGGGGTGAATACGAGCGTGCTTGTTTAGAGCAGCGTTTTTCACCAGAGCATTTTCCAATCTATGACCTCACTTGGATTCTAACAACAGCCCTATGAAGTACATGGAGAAAACGCTATTAGCAGCAACCTCTAGATGGGTTGGCAGATGGGAAGAAACTAAGTGACTGACCCACACCACAGTGACGGGCAGACCCCACTAGGTCAAGGGGTCCTGGATTCACACGTGGCCTGGGGCTATCTCCAGAATGGACAATGACAGCTACAACAGCAGAGGCTTGGAATTCCTCCAGAAATATGGGAACTGGAGGACCAGCTTAGCTCCAGTCAACTTCACTTAGCTCCAGTGAATTGCCAGAATTCACTCAGGAATGAACCTGGTAGGTGCAGCCTATGTGAAACGTTTCTAGAAATAGGTGTAGGGGCCGAGGTGCTGGGGAATCGGGGGTTGAGAGTGCTGGCCTGGGCTCGGCCACCAATGTGTGAGAAGGCACAGCAGCTCCCCTCTCTGAGCCTCTGTTTCCTCAGCTATAAGAAGAGAGGTGTTCTAGACTAGCTTTCTCAGAGTGGAGGGGGGAAGCTAGGCGGCTCCCTGAGAGAACAGAGCATCTGCTGAGGCAAGATCTGTGAGCATGACCCTCCCCCCTTCCCTTCTCTCTCCATCCCTCAATTCAGGCGGGCAGCAGTACCCAGTTAACATTCAGTAACACTATTTTCACTGAATTTATGTTTACATTTTCTTTCTACTTACAGCAAAGGACGCTGATTTTTCATCTTTAATAGGAATATCAAGATTCCTTTCAAAATAAATGGGTTTAATTAAACATAGTGATTTATTCAGAGAAAAATGTTAGGTAAATAACATTATAAGCAGGACACAGATGTTGCAAAATAATGTGTGTAGTTTAGGAGTGAGCGATGTTTGGGAAACCTGGGTCAGATAGCCCCGAGGATTCTTGTACTTTGCAAAGCAATACAGAATGGTGGTCATGAACATGGGCTCTGAACTGCCTGGGTCTGCATTCCTGGCTCTGCCATTTACACCTGGATAAACTTGGGCAGGTTACTTAATCTCTCTGTGCCTCACTTCTCTTATCTGTGAAATGGGAGCAAGAGTGCACCTACAGCAAGAGGTTGCTACATATAGCATTTAGAAGAGTGCCTGGCTCAGTGTAAGCACTATATGAGTGCTTCTTCTTATTATGACCTCTAGCGGTCCTTGGTTGGACCACAAGCCAAGGGCTTTTGGAAGAGGGAGGTGGGCCCCAGTGACCACGTCCACATTCAATGGCTTACCAGGGTCGCTTGCTCATACCTACTGTTTCCTGTCCCTGAACACATAACCCCAGTGTCCCTCCCTCCCTCACTCTTCCTGTTGAAAAGCGAGTGAAGCTTTCCATAAATAAAGGAGGTGAAGCAGGTCCATCTGGCTCTGTCTTCAATCCACACAGAATGAAGAGTACAAAGGTGCTCAGGTATTATTTTTCTTCTCATCGTTTATCTGAGATCCCTGCAAAGAGTCAGCTGTGAGCCACATGTTAAGTCATCTCCCGAGCCAAAGAGAAAGAAAGAAAAGAAGGAGTATGAAGTTAGAGCAGCAAAAATGGCAGCGCACCCATTCACTGTCCTCTGCAGGCTATTCTCTCATACCCGCCACCCTGCTCTGAGTCACACTCTCTGTTTCTTTGTGACAAACCCTGTTGGTTTCCCTCTCCAAGGCTGGCACTGCAGCATCTTCTGAGACATGACTGAAGCCCCAGGACGTGGCCTGACCTTGCAGGTGGCCTTGTGCAGAACCTCAACTGTGTCTCGATATACAACTGGTCTACCCCAGCCCATCTCCACTTTGGGGACCACAGAGGCAGCCCCAGGCTGTTCCTGGGAAATCCAGTTGCTTTTTTCTGGTGCAAATTCACCACATTCTCCTGGGGTCAAATGTACAGGGAGGGCTATTCTAAGCAGGTTGAATTTTCGTTCATAATTTACTACCCAACACTCCTCAAACAAGTGAGTGAGATGCTCCCCACCCGTCTGCATTCCCTGGCAGCAGAGAGCAGATAACTGTTAATAGACTGGCTTGGGAAGTTTATTTAAAAGGAAAGTTAATTGTATTCTTTTCTAGGGAGGTGTGAAGATGCTTGGGTAGCTTGGTTGGGGCATATACACCCCATCAGCAAGCATCCTGAGGATGATCTCAAGCAGTGACGGGAAACAGGGAGCCAACTGTCATCCACACGTTGTGCAGAGAAGGTCACTGTGTAGATCAGGATCATTCCAGTAGGGCAGAAGCTTCTGGATTCTGGAATTGCTATTCTGAGCACAGTAGCAAACAAATTGCCCCCACCTCTTTAGCTTCCTCCTATTCTTCATATTTCCACACCCACTCCCACAAAACAATTGCAAAAAGCCATGGTGGCAGAATTTAGTGTGATCAAGGGGCAGGATAATACAGTGCTTACAAGTGTGGCTGCTGAAGCCAGGCTGCCTGAGTTTCAGTTCTGGCTTTTCTCCATACTAAGTGAATGACATTGGGCAAATTACTTAAACTCTTACCACCTCAGTTTCCTGGTTTATAAAATGAGTGTACTAGCACCTACCTCATAGGGTTGTTGGGAAGTTTAAATACATGTAAAGCACTTTCAGCAGTGTCTATAACATAGCAAGGCAGGATAAATGTTAGCAATTATTGTTTACTGAAAAAATTCTTCCACTAGGCAAGTATCTCATACGCTGAGTGTAGTAGTCAGCCTCCAAGATGGTCCCCAAAGCCTCTAAGATGGTCTTCTGGCATTCATGTTTTTGCATGGTTCCCTTCACATTGAATGGGGATGCAACCACTAGGACATTGAGGAAATGATGGAGTGTGACTTCTGAGGGTAGGTTGTAAACATCATTGCACCTTCCACCTTGCACTCTCTTCCAACAGCCATCATATGAAGGCTGCAGGATCCACTTCCAAAGTGGCTCATGCACATGGCTGACAAATTAATGCTGACTGTTTGCAGGAGGTCTCAGCTCCTCCCTACATGGACCTCCCTATAGGGCTACTTGAGTGTCCTCACAGCATGGCAGTTGGCAAGCAAACCTGAGTAAGTGATCCAAGAGAGTGCATATGGCTAAAACTGTTGTCTTATCTTACACTTAATTTCTTATCCTCAAAAGTCCATATTTTCTCCAATTGTATTACAAGTATCAAGCAGAAGCTATCTAAAAGCTTTGTTTCCTTAGGTAAATGTTTTTCAAAAGAATTATCTTCTGCATCTTCAGGCAATGTTCCCTACTTTTTTTTTTTTTAAGCTATAGCCTTGTCTTTTCCTTTTTTCTCAATCAACTGCCCCAAATTCTCTCTTCCTTTCTTCCTTCTTTCCTTCCCTCCTTCCTCTTTTCTTTCTTCCTTCCTCCTCCTCCTGCTCCTCCCCCTCCTCCTTTCTTACCCAGGAATAAAGAAGGGCTCTATCCATTTTAGCTGTTATCCATGTTTGCTTCTAACACAGTAGGTGGATTTGTCCTGACCCTTCATTTAACAGCTCTCTTGCTTTCTGATAGACCCTTTCTTCCAGAGCTTGTGGGAGGTTGGTATCAGTTAGTTCTGCTGTGTAACAAACCACCCAACTTTCCGTGGCTTAAAGTATCAATGATTTATAATTGCTCACATCTGTGGATCTACTTGGATTTGGCTGATCAAGGCTGGGCTCAGCTGAGGCCTCTGCTTCAGACATCTCGGCAGCTCTCATTGCAGGACTGTTGGTTGGTTAGAGCAAGCCCACTCCATACGTCTCTCATCCTCCTTTGACCTCCTGCCTAATGTAGGCATGTTTTTCTTATAGTGATGGTAGAGGTACCAAACAACACATAGGAACACAAGCTCAGGATCAGAGCTATCACACTGTCCTCTCACCCATATATAACAAAAACGGGTCACATGGCCAACCCAAAATTCAAGGACCATGAAACTATATTTCCCCACTCTGTCCTTGGAGATGGTGGGAGAGCTACAAAGTCACTAGGAAAGGATGAATGCAGGGAAGGGTAAGGAATTGGGGCAATAATTCAATCACCCACAGTGGTTCAAAGATAAACAAGAGATTTCTTGACTTGGGGTCTGCCTTTAAGGATTCAACAGAAAAGACTGAAAAGGGATGGTATGAGAGAAGGAAGGGAATCAAGGGGAAGACATTAGTGAAGAGCAGCCCAGCTGAGCTCCACCAGTCTCTCTCCTTGCTTGGGGTTTCATCCCATCCTCCCAGAATTGCTCAAGCCTGCTATTACCACAGCCTCTCATGGAGCCAACCTGGTTCCAACCTACTGATTCTTTCTCTTGGAGTCTGCAAGGAAAAACCATGCAGTGTTGATTTCCAAGCCAGTCCAACTAAGCCCATTAGACCCTTCTGTCTGCATGTGGATCAGCTCTTACATGTCTGAGCACATTTCTTGACTGTGACTTCCTGGAAGCTTCATTGTTTTTAATTGCAAATACGTGCTCCCCAACTGGTACAATGAGCAACTCCCTAATGGGCTTCATTATGGCAATGGGCAGAATTTTTTGTACAGAAGAAAAATAATTTCCCTGGAGGACAGAGCTCAGCCTACATTCTGTATCCCAAGGATTTGGTCTCCACTCCCCATCATCCCAGGGAATGGCATTCACTGTCTGCTTGGGACACACAGACTTTTGGCCTAGTTCTTCAAAGAAAACCACATCTAATGCGACTTGTGTGTTCTACCTGCTCAGGAAATCACAGAGAAAAATACAACGTTATCTAATCCAGGAGTCAGCCAACTTTTCTATAGGAGGCCAGATAGTACATATTTCATGTTTTGTGGGCCATCCGGGCTCTGTTGCAACCTCTCAACTCTGCCGTTGTGGCATGAAAGCAGCTATGGACAATAGGTAAAGAAGTGGGCGTGGCTGTGTTCAATAAAAGTTTGTTTACACAAACAGCAGGTTGGTCAAATGTGGCCCACGGGCCAGGCTAGCACTGGCTGACCTCTGCTCGAATCTAAGCCCTCATTTTATGTATGTGGAAACTGAGACCTTGGGGCTACTTTTTCCATCATCACTGAATCTTGCGCACATCTAAAAGCCGTGGTCTTTTGGTGCCATGCTTCTTGGAGGGGCAACACTCAGCTGGGATGCCCCCATATGAGTGTGCCGAGTGGTGGATGCCCATACCTTCCTGGTGGTTAAATAGCTTAAATATCATGCTTGCTTGTGTTTTCTTTCTTTGTTTGTTTGTTTGTTTATATTCAAGACTTCCTACAAAAGCAACCTGAGACTGGAGACCTTGAGTCACCCATCTTGTAACCTCAGTGGCTTCCCAGCTCAGCCCTTGGTACAACAGAAAATCAGTTGTAATAAATGAATGAGGCCCAGAGAACAGAAGTGACTTGACCAAGGTCATACAGTCTACTACAGAGGTCCAGTTCTGCTCCCACTATGCTTGTAGTCCAGTGGGGGAGACAGACACAGAGCAAGGAATGACAGTGGAATATGCTAAGGCTCATGTGGAGGTGGTGCAGAACTACATGGTGCACAGGACAGGGCACCCGGTCAGGACACTGAGTCAGGGAAGGCTTCTCAAGGGAGGGACATCTAATCTGAGTTCTGGAAGATAAGTAGGAGGAAGCTAAGTCCCTGTGATTCCTTGGACCTTGTCATTGAGAAGGAAAGTGGAGAGAATATGCTCAGGATAATAGGGTCTGAGCTCAAAAGGGTGAGATCTGAGCCAAAGGTAGTGAGTTGGCCATCAGAAGCATGTAACAGGTAAATTAGGGAATTTTCCCTGGGCAAGGAGGCTTTCCCAAGGAGCGCTCACACCCTGGCCTTCCCCCACCCCAGATCAGATGCCGTTGCATGCCTGGATGCCAGGGTTGCTAGCCTGGAGGCCAGGGTTGCTATATCTAAGGCTGGTGGTTGGACTCATGACCTAGAAGCTGCAGCTGTCCCTCCACTGTCTGACCACCCAATTCCGAGGGGATCTGGATGGAATCTCTCTACCCACACCCACCAGTGTCCAAGAGGTTCATCCCAGAGCCTCATGACTGGGGGACAGAGCCATTCTACATGACCTACATAGAGTCAGACCATGGCCTTGGCTGCTCTGGAGGCCCCATAGTCCCAGGACGGGAAGAACAATTGCTGTGTCCTGCTGCATTTCCCACAGCATCCGTGCCCTGACATGATGCTGTCTTCTGGATCACACACCAGCAAACACTGTGGTGGTGTACCAATAGTTCAAGAGGCCTGAGCGAAGGGAAGAACATTCACTGGCTGTAACAACAGGCACAGAACAGAGCCAGTCCTGACCAGATCCTAGAAGCCCTTTCAATCCTGAGATCCTTTTCTTGCTCTTGACCTGAAACATCATGTGAATAGCTTCTTTCTTGGGGCTAGAGAGGAGCAGTGGAGATGCACAGGGTTCTGAACCACTTCTGACTTGGAAGATGGGAGTATTAACCTTCAACACTTGCTAGAACAGGAAGCAAGACGACCATATCCACATGGAAACAATCAAAGGCCAGTGGTATTTTTCCCTTAGGGTGAATCCAGCTTTAAGAGACACAGATCTGAGACAGGGGCAGATGAAAAAACTTACCTGGCCTGGAAGAGAGAAGAAATGCTCTGCTGGACCATTTCTAGAAAATATACTGGAAATCTAATAAATATATATATATATTTTTTTAATCAGTCTATAACTGAACTAGAACTCTTAATGTAATTTGGTTTTTAACAAGAGGAGTTGGAGTTCTGCTATTTGACCATACTTTTGGAATTCACTTTCAAAGTTAGACATTAGCCCATGTTGGCAATACGTCGGGGAACCCCAGGGACACTAACACATTTCGAGTTAACACCCTGATTGGGAAATCCCTAGCTCCAGGTCAGTCCTTGACAGAGGATCACAACTCTGTTTACACATTCCATTTTGGCTTGCCCCGTGCAGAGCCACAGCCGTGTCCATAGTAATGACCCCTCCAAAATGAGGAATCTGGCCATCTCTGAGCCCAAGAGCCTGTGCTGCCATTGTCCACCCAAGAGTTCAGGCCCTCCCTTGGGAATCAGGCCACCGCTGTCAAAGTCCATGTAAAGAGAACAAGGTTCGCAGACTCTGGACCACAGAGGAAAAGTTTCAACATACGCATTGCAAACATTGCAAATGGCACAGGGAGAAAAAGCAGTGTGGGGCTGTCTCCCTCTACTACTGCACTCCGTGTTTGAAATTTTCAAACAAGTGTTATTTTCTAAAGTATCCAAGTATATCAGAAAACTCAGCCAACACGGTCTCAAACATATGAGGATTTATGTGGCCCATGGAGCAACAGGTGTAGAAGGAAATTCCTGGTGTAATTGCTCAACGAATTCATCAAGGGTCCACATCCTTCTGTCGTTCTGCTCCTCGGTCCTGTAGACATCAAACCAGCCATCGCTGTCACAAGATAGCCATGGCACTTTCCACATATAGGAGGAGAAAGATGAGAGGCTGAAGACCAAAAGCCTTCTCCATGGGAGGTTTGTTTCCCAACACTTTATTTTGAAAACAAAATTCTAACATATGGCAAAGTTGGAAATATTTTACAGGAAGCATTTGTATATCCAGCAGTTGGTTCCACCATTAACATTTTCCCATATTTGCTTTATCGCATATATTTCCAGCTCTCCAGCTCTCTATCCATCCATCAATTCACAGGATTGATTTTTGAGGCATTTCAAAGTAAACTACAGACATTGGTACACCTTCCTCTGATGAGGTTTTACCCTGTCCATTCGTTGGCCAGAAATGCATCACATGGCCACCTGGCTGCAGTGAAGGCTGGGAGATGATGTATTTAAAATCAGGTTATATAAGTAAGAAAGAAATGGCACTAGACATTGGGCAGGCAACTAGCAGTGTCTTCACAGAAGGCACCACTCTTTATACGGTTTGGCTTCACTAGAATTTTTACCTCTCTTACCTGAAGATGCACCCAGAGCTGAACACTGATGTGGAAGAACCGATGGGGGGCCCTTGAGGCTGAGCCCACATGATTTGATGGCTTAACCTCTGGCACATTCAGCAGCTGTCCTCTTTAGGGACACAGATGGACTGAGGAACAGCCCCTTTCCCCCTTTGACAGCTGTTGGTCCTGTTCTCAATCTTGTTATCTCAAAAAGTTCATTGGAAGGTGGGAAGATCCATATTGGTGCATATTTACATGGTCAAATTACACCTATCCGATGGTGATGCTTCCAGAAACTCAGTCACCCAAAATGTAGGTATAAACCAGAGTAGAATTGTGTAACTCTACTTTCTGTAAATATATTGTGCAGAAAGAGTGAATCCTGGGACAAGAGTTAGGGAGCTTGGGCTCTGGTCTCAGCCCTGTAGCTAACCATCATGTCGTCCTAACCATCATGTCATCTCTATCAGTTCACTCCTTTCTGGGCCTCCTTTCCTTTGCTGGGGACGTAATCTATGTAAACTAACAAACAGCTCTCACTGCTGAGCCATTCTCTATTCTATGCCTGGGATGATTTTATCACAACCACATGATCACCATCTTTAAGGATTGATAAGTCTATGCAGTGGAACAGACCCCATTTCTTTACCCTGCAGGCCATCAGGTTGGTAATTACAAGTAACATAAGGCAGCAACTAGACAGTGTGTGGCAAGAAATGACAGCCTAATAGAGAAAGGAAATAAAAGTACAAAAGTGCAGCCATATGGGGACATTTAGTGAAGGTGTGAAAGCTCTACACACAGCTGCCCCATGGACATCTGCACCACCATACGAATCTATAAATGATGATTCTAGTGATTACTCTGAACCATTACAAGGTCTCAATTATGTTCAGTTAAATCTGGTTAAGAAGACAGAGGCATTTGTAACTCATTTGAGAAATATTTCCATAAAATGTTTATTTTCAATGTTAATTACACTTAGGTCACCTGGATAACTCATATGTTTTGTTTCATCTCCCCGTGATGCAGGATACACTGCATCCTGTCGACTATGTCCTACATACAGAGTTATAAATGCACTCAATTATTTACTCAATAGGTAGAACGGCACCTCCGTGTGAAGTGCTGTGAGCCCATGAGAGGTATATAAAGGGTCATGGAGAATTAAAGGAGGGATAGATGGCCAACTTGAATTTCATGAAGGCAATAGCCCATCCTCCATGCTTGTAATAGCTGCAGAGCAACTCATGTACAGTGATGGGTGAGGCTCTCCTGGAAGAATAGGGGGAAGGTCCAGGAGTCCAGAAGTGTGAAGGGGGTTTCCAGATGAGAGTGGGTTTGCTGTGGCCAAAGGAAAGGTGGATTATGAGTGATGTGAAAAGATATGTGAATGTTCTTGGCAATAAAATAATATTGACTTTTAATTATAGACTGTGAGACATCATAAAAGGTATGACAGGATCAGAGTTGTGCCTTGAGAAGAATGTTCTGGAAGCAAAGTGTAGGCTGTACTGGCACAGGGAAAGGTTGGGACAGTAAGATCCAGTATGTGGTTATTGAAATAGTTAAATTAAAAGTGAATGAGGGGTTCCATGCAAAGACTTGTGCACAAATTTCATAGCAGTTTTAGTCACAATAGCCCCAAACTAGAAACAAAGCCCTTCAGCCAGAGAATGGTTAAACAAATTGTGGTATATCCACACAATGGAACACTACTTAGTAATACAAAGGAACAACTGTATGTGCAAAACATTTATGAATCTCAAAATCATTACGCTGAGTAAAAGAAGCCAGACAAAAAGAGTAAATTTTTTTAAAATAAATTTATTTATTTATTTTGGCTGCATTGGGCCTTCATTGCTGCACACGGGCTTCTCATTGTGGTGGCTTCTCTTGTTGCAGAGCACGGGCTCTAGGCACGCAGCCTTCAGTAGTTGTGGCTCGCTGGCTTCAGTAGTTGTGGCTCATGGGCTATAGAGTACAGGCTCAGTAGTTATGGCGCATGGACTTAGTTGCTCTGCAGCATGTGGGATCTTCCCGAACCAGGGATCAAACCCATGTCCCCTGCATTGGCAGGCAGATTCTTAACCATTGCGCCACCAGGGAAGCCCCAAAACAGTAAATATTGTATGATCCCATTTATATAAAATTCTAGAAAATGCAAACTAATTTATAGTGCTAAAAAACAAACTGGTGGTTGTTTGGGATACTAGAAGGAGGCTTGGACTGCAAATGGAGCACAGGGAATATCTGGGGTAATGGAAATGTTTCATACCTTAATTGTGGTAGAGGTTTTACAGGCATATACTTCTGTTAAAACTAATGGATTGCACATTTTAAACGGGTGCAGTTTATTATATATATATATCACATTTCGTGAAGTTGATTTAAAAAACTAAGAGAGATTTCCGGACAAAAATGGTGGATGGAACTTATCTACTTTCATTCCTTCCACCATAATACTAAAACCATCTTTTAAAGGCACATATCTACAAGGACAGTAAATAGAAAAAGAGTCATTAGCAACCAAGTTAATAGAAGCTGGAAACAATGAAGAAACCTGAGATGACTGGATCCTTAGGGGCTGATGGGAAAAGCCAAGACCCACTCACTGCACAAAGGGTAAGAAATTCTAACGGCTCCAGTTACCTCTAGACGTGGGGGTGAAGGGAGGTTGGAAAAGTAAGGAGGATTGATTGAAAATCTGTTTATAAGCATTTGGCTTTTTTTGAGGTACACGGGCCTCTCACTGTTGTGGCCTCTCCTGTTGCGGAGCACAGGCTCCGGACGCGCAGGCTCAGTGGCCATGGCTCACAGGCCCAGCCGCTCCGCGGCATGTGGGATCTTCCCAGACCGAGGCATGAACCCGTGTCCCCTGCATCGGCAGGTGGACTGTCAACCACTGTGCCACCAGGGAAGCCCAAGCATTTGGCTTTTAAGCTGATATCCTTCCCCACCCTCTCCCTGGAGAAGACGAACAGGATGTCTTTGGACTGAGAGATATTAGACATGGTAGAGGGAGGGAAAACATACCAGGCCAGGGTGATAAGGGAAGGTACACATGCTGGAAGTTGAATGCCCACCCATTTACTCATTTAGGTCCCAGAAAGCTGGTAGCCAAGACTTCAACCTTTAAGGAGAAAGTGGTGGCATCTATGGAGAATTTGACTGGTCTGAAAGACCTAAAACACTGTCATTGAAATCACAGCCCAGTTAGGTCATCCTACCATAGATAAGGCTGTGGTGTTTGAGCTCCCCTCATGCTCTCAGAGCTTTAAATCAGCATGTCATCTCTCCACTCTTAAATATAACCAGACAACCAAGGATTATAATGAAAAAGAAGAAAACCAAACAAATGAACATAAATAAGCAATTTGGTGGAAACAGATAATTTGCAATTAGAAGTAAACCTCTGAGACCTAAGATACTGCAACCATAAAACAAAAACAGATTACTATAAAAAGGGAAATTCTGAGAATTGTAAAAAGAGCTCCAAGAATTTTAAATAGAGCAGAAATGAAACCCTCAATTGAAAACTTGGAAGATGTTAATATTATCTTAAAAACAGAATGAAAGCAACAACAAAA
Source organism: Mesoplodon mirus (assembly GCF_964341445.2). Taxonomy (NCBI): domain Eukaryota; kingdom Metazoa; phylum Chordata; class Mammalia; order Artiodactyla; family Ziphiidae; genus Mesoplodon; species Mesoplodon mirus. The sequence continues at coordinate 218,111,875 of NC_138977.1, forward strand.
CAAGAGATTCTAGAAAGAGAGGTGGATTTTTTCTGTAAGAAAGGGAAAAATATCAATAAAATATTTTAAGAAAGTTTCCCATAATTGACAAACATTAGTTGGTAAAATTGAAAGGGCCCAGGACAATGAATAATAAAGACCTTGCAAAGACATATCAACATGAGCTTCCAGAACACAGGAGAAAGAGAGAAGAGATTACAAGCTTCCAGAGAGAATGAAAAAAGAAGAAAAATAAAAGCAGTTCACCCACAAGGAATCAAGAATCATGATGCCTTCAGATTTCTCAACAGCAATACCAGAAGATAGAAAGTAATGGAATAAGGCCTTCAAAATTCAGAAGGAAAATTAATACCAACTTATAATTTCAAATTCAGTCTATTATTCAATTACAGGGTAGAATAAAGCAATTTCATTCAGGCAAGTTCTCAGAAAAATTTTTCTTCCCTGCACCCTTCCTTAGAAATGTCTCGAAGATGAGTGCCACCAAAACAAGAGATTAAGAAAGAGGAAGATGTGGAGTGCAGGTAATAAGAGCTCAACATGGGAGGGAGATAAGGGAAATTCCTAGGATGACGATGTGGGGAGATTTCAGAATGATATCTCTGGTCTGCAATTCATAGTTGTTTTTCCTATTAGGAGCTTACAGCCCAAATGGTATCTCTTGTTTATTAAAAGATTTTTTAAAAGCCCAAAACCAAAATCCTAACCTCTGAGGCATTTTTTGTGCAAAAAAAATTACCCAAGAGCTTATTAGAAATGCAGATTCTGTTGCTTCCATTCCGCTGGGGCACCAGGAAAATGCAGTTTGACCAGTTAACTTCAGTAAAGTACAGATGGTTCATGACCACATCTGCAGAACATTTGTCTAAACAATAACACTAACAGCTGAGTAAATGTAAACATGGTTATGGCCTGCCAGTATATCTACTCTTTTCTAAATTGAGATATAATTCACATAAATGAATTTCACTATTTTAAAGTTTAGATAGAGTTCTGTGGTTTTTAGTGCATCCACAGAGTTGTACAACCATCACCACTGTCTAAATCCAGAACATTGTCATCACCCCCAAAAGAAACCCTGTGTCCCTTAGCAATTACTCCCCATACCCCCTTCCCTCCTTGGCAATTACTAATCTACTCTCTGTCTCCATGGATTTTCCTCTTGTGGATATTTCATATGAATGGAATCATATGTGGCCTTTTGTATCTTGCTCCTTTGACTTAGCATAATGCTTTCAAGGTTCTTCTACATTGTGGCATGTATAAGTACTTAGTTGCTTTTTATGGCTGAATAATATTCCATTGTGTGGATCTATGGCTTTTTGCTTATCCATTCATCAGTTGAGGGACATTTGGGTTGTTTCCATCTTTTGGCTATTGTGAATAATGCTGCAATGAACATTAAATATTGATCTTTAGTGCCAAATTCTCAGGCTGCAAGATGTATTTATTGCCATTCTATTGTTTGGGTTATTATCCCCCTAAAATTACCCTGGTCAAAAATGCTTTATCCTTTCCTAACAAAATATTATTTAATGAGATTATTATGACAATGTATCAAAGTTCTAAAAAACAAAAAAATGACAGGGATTCGTGTTTAAATGTTTTTCATAGCAATGACTTTTTGATTAGAAGTTGAAACCAGAGGAAAATCTCAGCTCTAATGAAATGGCTTGATAGATACCCATGATCTGGGTGGTTTACTGTAGTGACCAAATTAATAATTTTTATATTTGCTGACAAGTGTAATATTATTCTAAAATAATTTTGCTAATGGATCATCAACTGAACCATGCTTATAAAATACTGGGTTGGTCATAAAGTGCCTTCAGTTTTTTATTTTTTTTTAATTTACTTATTTATTTATTTATTTATTTTGGCTGCGTTGGGTCTTCGTTGATGCGTGGAGTCTTCGTTGCTTCTTTGCTTCTCTAGTTGTTGCGAGCAGGGGCTACTCTTCGTTGTGATGCGCAGGCTTCTCATTGCGGTGGCTTCGCTTGTTGAAGAGCATGGGCTCTAGGCACGCAGGCTTCAGTAATTGTGGCTCACAGGCTCTAGAGCACAGGCTCAGTAGTTGTGGCACACGGGCTTAGTTGCTCTGCGGCATGTGGGATCTTCCCGGACCAGGGATTGAACCCACGTCCCCTGCACTGGCAGGCGGATTCTGAACCACTGTGCCACCAGGGAAGTCCCAATGCCTTTGGTTTTTTAAATAAAAATAAAAGACACATTTTTCATTTTCATCAAGAACTTTATTGAATAACGTATTCACCATTTTGTTCCACTATCTTCTGCCATTTTTCAGGCAACTTCTTAATTCCATCTTCCTGAAACTTTTTTATCTTTTTGAGCAAAGAACTGTTCCAGGTGCCTTTTACAGTCTTTCAGGGAATTGAAATTTTTTCAATTAAGAGAATTTTGTAAAGACCGAAATAAATGGAAATCTGAAGGTGCAATGTCTGGTGAATATGGCAGATGAATCAGAACTTCCCAGGCAAGCTGTAACAGTTTTTGCCTGGTCATCAAAGAAACATGCGATCTTGTGTTATCCTGATGGAAGATTATGCGTTTTCTGTTGACTAATTCTGGATGCTTTTTGTAGAGTGCTGCCTCCAGTTGGTCTAATTGGGAGCAGTACCTTTTGGAATTAATTGTTTGGTTTAACGGAAGGAGCTCATAATAGAGGACTCCCTTCCAATCCCACCATATACACAACATCACCTCCTTTCACTGAAGACCGGCCTTTGGTGTGGTTAGTGATGGTTCATTTCGCTTGTCCCACGATCTCTTCTGTTCCACATTATTGTACAGTGTCCACTTTTCATTGCTTGTCACCATTTGTTTTAAAAACAGAAAGTTTTCATTATGTTTCAGTAGAGAATCGCATGTAGAAATACGGTCAAGAAGGTTTTTTTCACTTAACTATGTGGAACCCAAACATCAAAGTGATTCACATAACCAAGGTGGTGCAAATGATTTTCAACGCTTGATTTGGATATTTTGAGTATGTCGGCTATCTCCCGCATGGTATAACATTGATTGTTCTCAATTATTGTTTTGATTTGATCGCTATCAACTTCAACTGGTCTACCCGACCGTGGAGCATCCATCACCCAGCAAGCAATCTCCAGCGCAAAACTTCACAAACCACTTTTGACACGTTCGATCAGTCACAGCACCTTCTCCATACACTGCACAAATCTCTTTTTGCATTTCGGTTGTGTTTTTACCTTTCTGGAAATAATAAAGTATAATACGCTGAAAATGTTGCTTTTTTTCTTCCATCTTCAATATTAAAATGGCTACACAAAAATTCACCAATTTTGATTAAGTCTTTTTTTAAACGCACGCTGATATGACAGCTGTCACATACAATCTAACAAAACTGTCTTGAATGAAGTTAGAGACAACTAAGTGCTACTGGAGCCATCTTACAGAAGAAACCGAACGAACCTTTTGGCCCAGCCAGTAATCACTCAGGAGGTACCTAGAGTACATCCTTTTAAATAACTGATGATCATAAAAACATGTACGTGATGACAGTGCGGGTTATTTTGTAGCATGGTGTTTCCCGGTGCTCTGTTGATGTTCTCCTAAAGTGTGTGTCTGCATGGCACCAAAGGACAAAGAACAATCATCCTCCCAAAGAGCCCAGGAGGAGGGTGGCAAGGCTGTGAGGAGTCCAGTCGTCCTGAGATGGGAAGGGCCAGCTCCTCAGGACGGCCGGGGGTCCAGCTGCTGCATTCCTAAGCATGGTTTTCCCACACACTATAGCTTCTTCCAGAACCATTATCCCCTTTGGGACAATGGGGGATCACAGCAGGTGTAAAAGCACCAAGTAAAACTTCTTCAACCATAGAGGGAAAGGCTATGACTAAGTGAAGCTCCTAAGAGTGGATGATGGATGTGCAGAAAGGCAGAGGGCCACCAGCAATGGTCCCAGAGGCTGAGACCATGGTGGAGGGGGCTGCCGCGGGGAGCAGGGGCAGGCTGGGTCCAGGGGTGGCCCCTGCAGCTGGCAGCCCCTGAGATCCCTGGGCCTCCACAGCAAGTGGGCTCGACCAATGTTAGTGATCGCAGGAGTGCTTGGGTCTTCAACACGCTGTGTGGTTGGCCTGGGCTTATTCTACTCCTGACCTGAAGCTTCGCCCCTGACCTCCCCACTCCTGGATTTCTCTTAAGCCTCTTAAGCCTCTTAAGCCAATCCTCTTAAGCCCTAAGAGTGTCACCTCCCCCTCACCAGAGGACCTTGGGCTGTTTCCCGGTGTGGAGCATGCTTCCACGCTCTCACCTCTTCAGAGCTGAGCTCCACTCTCCTGTCCTCAGGGAAGTCTCCCTGGTCCTCCTGCATCTTGACCCAGTCATGTCCACTTATCGTGGCCTCTCCTGGAATTGAGAACTCCTTTACACCGTTTACCCCAGTTACTTTTATCTATTTGGGTGACTCCAATGACATCTTTCTCCTACATTGGACTTTAAGAGGAAAGTGACTGCAAGAGGGAAACCTACATTCTTTTCTTTTTTTAACGTAAAGACAAATTTTTTAGAGCAGTTTTAGGTTTACAACAAAATTGAGAGGTACAGAGCTACCTCATATACCCTGTTCCCACACAGGCATAGTCTCCTCCCTTATCAATATCACTCACAGAGTGGTACGTTTGTTACCAAGGATGAACTCATATTGTCACATCATAATCACACAAAGTCCACTGTTTACCTTAGGGTTCACTCTCCGTGTTGTACATTCAAATGTATAATGGCATATATCTGTCACTGTAACATCATACAGAGTATGTTCACTGCCCCCCAAATCCTCTGTGCTCCACCTTTTTGTCTCTCCTCTTCCCCCCAGCCCCAGCCCTGGTAACCCTTGATCTTTTTTACTGTCTCCAAAGTTTGGCCTTTTCCAGAAGGTCATATAGTTGGAATTATATGGTGTATATACTCTTTTAGTCCAGTTGGAGTTGCATTTAGAACACTAAATGCAGCCTGGAGGAGTAACAGACATCTGAAAGGGGCAGCGTGAAGCCATGTTTCTCTACTGTAGAGGAACAGTGTTGGTAGTGAGGTGGTGTTAGTAGCAACAAAAAGTAATAATGATAATAATGGTGGCTGCCATTTACCATCCATTATATTGTTTAATTCTCATAACAGCCCTGATGAAGTAGATATTATTGCCCTCACTTACAAACAAAGAACACAGGAAAGTTGCCCAAGGTCACACAACTTGTGAGCAAGAGAACCAGGCTTGGAACCTAGTTATTTGCATATTTGACTCTCCCAGGCCCTACACCCGTTCTCATCTCCTTATCTTGGGGTGTGTATGGAAGTGAGAGAACTAACTTTATATGTGCGGCTTTAAGTGTTTGAGCCCCAGTCCATGGAACCAGCCCATCTTCTTTCCCTGAATCCCTTCCCAGGCAGGTCCCCTGAGCCAGACAGTGAACCCACTGGAATTTAAAAAAAAGACCCTATGTGCGTAGTGCATGGCAGGCTACCAGTAACTCCCCTAATCCTGACTTTATACCCTTTTGCTGGGTACCGCCTCATCCTCTTGTAAAAGTCACAAATGTATCTCTAAAACTTGAAGGCACATGGGTTTCTGAACAAAGACTCATACTGTCTCCTTTCAGGTACTTTTCATTTTTATGTTCCAGAAATTGTTCCTTACATAAACAGGAGGTATTTCCCTGTCCCTGCTCAGATACTGTGAATAATATGCTTTCAGCTGTCTGCAAAGCTGATGAGAGCCAGAACTCCATTTCACCACCTCTAACAACCATTCTTTTCTGGTAGAGAAACTTGCCATAGGACAAGCTCTAGCTTGGGGTAGGTCATAGCAGAGCACCGAGAGGGTTATTCAAACTGGATCAATGTAAAAATGTCTGACCTTAAGTTTTACAACGTTCAGAGATTATTGTTATGTCTCCAGTGTTATTTTTGGCATCGGGAAACATGAGGTCAAGTGACGAAATATTTGGGGGAAGAGGTTTCAGTCAACGGTCACTATTTTTAACATCCCACCCAAGAGTGATCTAACCTTTGCAAAAACCTTTACCTCAAATGCATTTTTATTGTTAGGTCACACTGATAATTCTCTGTTGCATTACCTTTCCTGTTTAAAAAAATAAATTAAAACAATCTAAGAAGGGAGATCATGTTTAATGGAAAAGGGCAGCGATGAGCTAATGGTTGCCTAGCAACTACTAGACATTGTTTTGCTGCTTCACTCTAGAGAAGCCAAAATAGCGGCTATAATCCTTCTCTAGCCCCCTGGACAGTGTAGGTATGAGTGACAGTTCCCTCTGGGCCCAAATCATTTTCTTCTTTGTCTTGGGCAGCAGATCATTCTTTTTTTTAGCTTCCAAAAGGAGAAAACTCGCTGCCTAATTCTTGAGTACGCTAAAGCCTATACTTTCATCTTTGCAGAAAATCTATGCCTGAACTTTTCAGGTTCTTCCTCTGGGCAGTTTTACTTAAGTATTTTCATCCATTCCCCATTTCTCCCTTTGAGTTTCCCTGTCAATCAATTACCAACCCTGGTGAAGTATTTTTTGAGGTCAAACAAGGCACTTGACATGATTTAGTTTTAGAAAGTCTTCTCCTGTCCAGTCCTCCTTTCTGCTGCCAGGAGGGTGTTGACTGCCCAGTTTTCTAGGGCCCAGAGAAGGTTGGTAAATCTTTGACCACTGGGTATTCTCACAACTAGAGAATGGAGGGAGAGCAGAAACATAGTTATAGAAAGTATGTTAAGACTTTTCAGGATGATAAGCATGATCAGTAAGACTGAATGAAACTATTTTTACAATAACATTTCCCTGAGCTTATTCAGAACCCACAGATCTATTTTAAGGAACCCAAAATATCTGAAGTGCTTTAAGGTTTGCTCTTCTAAAACACAAGTAATTGGAAGTAGGTCTTATGTGGCCTTGACTAAAGGGATGAAATAGCCACTGTGTTATAGGTTGTCCATACTAGCTTGCTGATTTGGGACAGACAGAGGGGATGGGATTTCTTGGCCTTCTTATCTTAGTGGGCTGGGTACTCTAGAACAGGAGTTTTAAGTATGGTCCTCTATATAGGAAGTGTTTAGGAGATCCAAGAACCACTGGAATCATATCAGAATACAGTGTATATGTTCACATGTGTGCCTTTTCAGAGAGAGGGTCTGTCTGTGGCCTCCAGAAGTTTAAAAGCCAGTGGCAGAGAGGAAGCTGAGGATCTTTGTCAAAAATCTTTTGGTTTCAGAAAAATATACCGAGGACATTTTAAAGCAAAAATGTCTCCAAGGAAGGGAAAATAAGAATTTATTAATTAGCAGGTACTTCGGTTCATTCAGTCAGTCAAAATTTTTTATTGAACACCTACTATGTGCTAGTCATTGTGAAAAGTCCTAGGGATGCAGTCATGAAAAAGGAATGGTCCATTAAACCATGCTGTTGCAGCCAAGGGGGCTGAATAACATTGGTTGAATATATATTATGTGCTAGGGTTTTATGTACAGTAATAAAATTTTTGCAAACAACCATATAAACTTCAAATTATTATCATATTATATATGAACTCAAATTATATATGAACTGAGAGCTTTCTGACTAAAGTCAGTCCTTTATCCACCCCACCTATAGGAGCTTAATTTGGAGAATTTTGGGGGCAGAATCCAGGAATACACTGAGTTGGGGTTTGGGTAGTTGAAAAGCAGCTTCTGCCTGGAGTACAGTATGGTATTGGGTCTGACTTCCCGAAAGATCAAGGGAGAGGATAGAAAATGCTCTGACCATATTTTACACACAAAATTAATACAGTAATATGAGCCAATGGTAATTGAGTGCTCACTGAATGCCAGGTCTCGGGTTAAACTTTCTACGTGCATTATCTTAATGTCCACAGCAAGTTCACAAGGTAAGCGTTATTACTAATGCCACTTGACAAATAAGATATTGAGGCTTAGAGAGTTCCCATAGAGAGTGAGAGTCCAGAGCCTAGATTCAAACCCATTTTACTGTCTTTCTTGTCATCTTTATACGGATATTTAACCTCTTTGGGTCATTAGGAAGCTCTCTGAAGGCTGGAGTCACCAGTTGTATTTTTGCTTCTTCCAGAAATTTGGCACATGTGGGGAGTAATATCAGTAATACTAACGCACACCCAAACATTCATACAAGTATCATCAAGAACTATGAAGGGGCTGAGATCTCGCCCTACTTAAAGTCAGCAAGTCAGCCTGCCACTGTTTCATGAATGCTGGTAGGGGATACTAGACTCCTGGATCAGAGACAAAGGACAATTTATTACTCACAAGCAGGAGCCATTGTCTCAGCACATTTTGCACTGATTCCAATAGTGTGATACTAAGAGGGCCAGATGACACCTGCTCCAGATCTTTATAATGGGAACAGGCATGGCTGCCTTAGCTCCAAAGGAAGACGTTCTTTATCATACTGGACAGTAAGCATGGCCTTCGATCCAGAGGGAGACACTATCTCAATCTTCCAAGGCTGTTTATACACAAACATCCTCGCAAAGATAGTTTGCAACAAAAGGGTAGTTCTGCCTTGCTTGCAAGATGTGAGTAATGCAAGAAACCCCAGAGAGGGCTTCCCTGGTGGTGCAGTGGTTGAGAGTCCACCTGCCAATGCAGGGGACACGGGTTCGTGCCCCGGTCCGGGAAGATCCCACATGCCGCGGAGCAGCTGGGTCCATGAGCCATGGCCGCTGAGCCTGTGCGTCCGGAACCTGTGCTCCGCAGCAGGAGAGGCCACGACAGTGAGGCTCTGCGTACAGCAAAAAAAAAAAAAAAAAAAAGAAAGAAACCCCAGAGAACTGTCTCCCCATGAGGATATTATTTGCTATGTATCAGGATCTGAGCACTTTCATATTCATCAATTCCTTTCATCCTCACAGCCCTGTTGCATAGGTACTATTAGTAGCTCCATTGTTCAGTAGGAGAACCAAGGTACAGAGAGGTTAAGTGACCTGCTTGAGGTGACACAGTTCATAGTGGTAGTGCTGGCATTTGAATCTGGGCTGCTCCAGAGTCCAGGGTGTCACTGCTTCACTATTTTAACATCTGCTGGTATCAGCAACACCTGCTCTGGACACTGTCTTTTTCTCCATGGCTTCTCCCCACACGAGAGCACAGTGGTTCTCAAACTGTGTGTACGTGAGAGTCACTCACCTGCAGGGTTTGTTATACCAATTTCTGATTCGGGTCTGGCCTAGAACTTGAAAACATGCATTTCTCCATCTCCCAGGTGCTGCTGGTCCAGGATCTCACCTTGGGAACCACGGTGATGTTGTCTAGTTTGTTTATGATCTGTCTTTCCCACTAAAATATGGGCTCCATGAAGCTCAGGATTTTTCTGTTTTGCTCACTGCCATATATCCTCAGTGCTTACAACTGTACCTGGAGTATAACAAGCCCTCAACACATATTTACTGAAAAGACTCAGGAAAGAAAATGCAGGGAAGTCCATTTCTTCCAGATTCTGTCATTTGACCGTAACTGTGGAAAACACTCTAGTGCCATCCTGGAGCAGTCAGTGCTTCCCACCACGAGACTCGAGGCAAAGGAGCCAGGACAGGAATCCTGAAGAGGGCGGCGTGCTCCTGATGCAGCGAGGCCATTTACAAAGCTTTTGACCTCGAGGATTGTTGGAGCCACTTCTAGTAATATGTGAATTTCATAAAAATGTCTTCCAAGCTGCAGAGAAACATCTGAGAACTTTAATTAAGCCTTCCGCCATGGGGAATGGAACTTTTATGCACACAGACTTTGGATTTTCTCCTTTTCTTTTCTTTTTGAGCACTGTTGGTAAGGAAGCGAGTCCCAAGTGAGGATTCCAATCGAGTTCTTTGACACGGAACTTTTCTTTTTCTTTTCCTTTTTTTTTGTTAATGAATATGGTTTATGAGTAGAGCCAGGCTTTTTGGGAATATGAGCATTTATATTAATGGAATTAGACTCAGTATGTATACTGAGGTATCCCTCCCTCCCTATGGTTTGTGATAAGACATGCAAGTTTCACTGGCTTGTTTTTGTCTTTCCCATCCCAGCTTACCTGTGTAGGAAGGAGGTGCTACTCCAAGACAACAATCCTTCAGAATTAATGTGCATTAATCACAGAGGAGCTTATTAAAATGCAGAATCCCAGGCCCCACCCCCAGAGAGGGACCCTGGAGTTCACATTTTTAACAAGTGATTCTTCTGCTTGCTGGTAGTGCATGGATCACACTTTAAGAATCACTGGAAGAGGGGTAAAGAGCAAAGGCCTGGCCTGGGCCCTAACCCCAGCTCTTGTAGGCTAGAGAGAGGGACAGGCTTGGAGTTCTCTCTTAACCTCCGACATCTCAGTTTCCTCATCTATAAAAAAGTATAATATGTGTTGGCTTCCTTAGAGGGATGCTTCCAAGAGTATGGAACGTGTAATGAAAACATTTTAGCTTCTCAACCGGCAAGACTTTTATATGATGTATGTAGAATTAAGGTGTTTCTTTGAGGCAGGAGCATATACAATACTGATTCTCAGCATGTTTAAAAGTTTTTTTTCAGTAGAACAATACCATAGTTCCAACGCTTATATTCTCAATGAGTCATGAATATTTAATACGGACATCAAGATAAGACTTCAAATGGTTCAACTGGAAGGACCAGGTATGTATATATTCACCCATCCACCCATCCATCCATCCACCATCCTTCCATTCACATAAAATGTTGGCCTGTAATCCTGTGCCAGTCTAGCTGCATTAGAATCACTGGAGACCTTGAAAATCAAACAAAACAGTTCCAAACCACATGCTCAGAGATCCAGTAGGTCTGGGTTGAACTCAGAAATCTACATAATATAAGCGTTCAGAGGATGTGATTTCCACACCCTGGGGGGAGATACCAAGGAAAACTTGAGAGAATGAGGATATAAGATGAGCCTCAAATAAAGGATGGATTTGGCTAGACAGGGGGAGGGGAGGGGCTCAGCACAAACACAGAGGGGGAAAGCACAGAGGCCCTTCCCAGACAGGGTTCCCGGAAGCAAAAGCAGTGTTAGATAGTCTAAAATGTTACCATTCTAGATGTTGTACAGTTCGGTTTGTGTTTCCCAGAGCGTTTAAATACGTGGATTCACTCACGTGGATTGTTAATAAGTGGTAGGTGAAAAAGAAAAAAGATCACATTGTTAAACAAACTTGAGAAGCATTGTGATCAACAACAGCAGGAGGTTACTGACTTCTCAGAGGCCTTAATGTGCTGATGATATGCACTGTCAAGGTCACAGTGGTGTTAACATGCAGTGTTTCCCAAATGTATTTAACCACAGAAACCTGTTTTTCTTAATGGGCCAAGATGCCACGGAACTTACTATGGGAGCTCCTCCTCTCTATATGTATCAATATATGTACATACATTTATCTATATACTGATATTTAAGCACATATCTTATAGTAGTAGATGGTTTCAATTTCTACCGTGTACTCACGGTTGCAGGCGCTCACGAGTTTTTTCAATCTTTAAGCAGCTCAGTTTTCATACTATTTCAGGGAGCGTTATTAAGGGGTTTCAGTTATTACTGGAATCAATAATCACAACACCTATGATTTCAAATCCAGCAGGCTTCTTTCTACCCAGCACTATCAGGCATCTCTATTTCTCATGTAATCAAGACATCAGGCAAGGTGGGGATTACTTAAACCCTTCTGACCTCAAGTTTACCACCACCACCACCCCCCGTTTTTCCAAATAATCTCCCCCGATAGAGCTGGGCCCATGCCACGATGAGGACTGTGTGTCCTGTCCCGCACACACATCCACACTCCCCGCATCTCCCTTTACTGGGTGGGCCTATCCATCCCCCAGCTGCTGCTTCAGCTGCTAACCGTGGCCGGCTGTCCCTCTTTGAGAGAACTGCCCTCCACTGAGGGAGGCCACTTTGCCCAGGGAAGTGATGCCCCAGGGAAGGCCCACAGCCACTGGCCGACTGGGATAAGGGCAGGAGAGGCTGTCTCCTTTGCCATAAGGGGCCAAGGCTTAACCAGCTCTTTCCCTTCCTCATCGGCTTCACTCTCTCCCTTACAGGTTTTTCCAGACATGCACACCTTTATACGTCACTTTCAGAAGACATCTGAGACACTGCTTCTCAGAAACCTGATCTGAGGTGCCACTTATTGTGATCCAGATTTAAATCTCTGATTTGGCCAAGACGACCAGGGCCTTCTGAAGCCGCTGTCATCTTACTCGACGGCTCAGCAGTGTTTGCTGCTGTTGACACTCCACCTTTTAAATAAGCCTCCTTCCTTTTAAATAAGTCTCTTTCCTGACTTCTGCAACAACCTTCTCTTCTGACCTTCCAGAAGGAAATTCCACATGAACCTTGCCACAGTGGGTCTAAGTATCACCAGCATTGCTAAATGTCTGATTTCACACGACGAAATATGACTAAATTACTAAATACGACCTACATTTCCTGCTCTCTGCTACCTGCCTCCCTCATCCCACATCACCGTCCATAGGCACCCAACCCTCCCGCACCCCTGTGCAAGTAGTCAGCAAGTCTCATCAAGGCTCCCCCCGAACACCCCCGACATTCATGCTCTCCCCTCCATTCCCACAGCCTTGGTTTAGGTTCCCATCAGTTCTTCCCTGGGCTATTGAAATACCCTAACTGACCTACGTTCAGGTTTGCCTCCCAACCCATTTCTCATTATGCGAACATGCATTTCTTGCTTGCTTAATATGAGTTGATGTGTCCTCGCTCCCTAGAGACACAAGTCCAAACTCCCCCACGCGTCTCACTGTCTGTGCGCAAGGGGGCTCCGGCCACCCTCTCCAGCACCATCGTTCTCCGGCTGGGCCTCCAAACTCCCACACGACCCCACTGCTAAACTCCTGGCTGTGCCTCCAACGTGTCAGGCTGCTCCTCCTGCCTGGGATGATCTTGCTTCAACTGGTCTCCTGTATGAAGTCCCAGTTCTACCCTTTTCGACTTAAACTAAGCATCGCCTCTGCCGTGACCTTGACTGACTTTCCACGGGTGGCAACTACATTCTCATTTGAGTCTTGTTGAAATGTGATTCTACTTCAGCACTTACCATACGTTGTGGGAGATGCTCGGGACCTCTACCATGCACATTACCTGGCAATCTGAGCGGCTATTTTGATCAGCTCTGCCAACACATCCAAGTAAAATGCTTACATCAAACCACAAATAGCAGTTTGTGGTATTCAACATCGTGCCTCAGTAACACCTGGCTACTACAAGTCAAGGGCACATGCGATGGTCACACGTGGCAGACACTGCTAGCTCTTTACTAAATGTATTTCCTCCCCTTCCTGGGAAACAGTCTACATTTCCCAGCCTCCCTTGCAGTTAGGTGAAGTAATGAGGTTCTAGCTGGTACAAAGTGAGCAGAAGTAAAGTATTCCCCTTCCAGGCCAGGCCCATCACCTCCCCTGAGTGCTATTCCATGGTTACTTCCCTACCAGTTGACTGGGATGCTGACCCCCAGGGTTGCTAGGAAGAGAAAGTCAGAGAGCTGCTGTCAGCCTGGATCTCTGAATGAGTGCACGGAGCAGAGCCCTCCGGTGACAGGAACATCCTCCTTCGTCCCATGAGCAGGAAATAAAGTTCTATAGTGTTTGAGTCATTGTAGTTTGGGGACATATTTCTTATAGTAGTTAACAGTTCCCTAACATGGGCAGGCACTGTGGCACAGCCATTGTAGTATAAAGGACGTGTTGGTACAGCCTAAGAAAAACTTTAAGCTTAAAATTAGGGAGTATTGTGCAAAACAGCTGCATTCACCCCCTAGTCTCACCCCATCGGTGACCCTCACCTCTGCATGAGTCTAAGAAATAAGGTGAAAGTCAGGGTGTCAATCCCACTCACTGTGAGGTGAGTGCTAAGCTAGTGAGTGACCGTAAGCAGCTGCCCAGCGAGACTTCACACCCTGGAGAGAACGTATACCCACAAAACTAAAAAGTTTACGTCTAAGTTATTTAAGTTATTACATGTAGATTATTCCTTTGTGTTAATAGCCTACCTAAAAATCAAGTTGTCCAAAACATGCTTTATATATGTTTCCCATATGCTTCCCAATCACACTGTGCTTATTCATTTTTGCATCAGCACGAGTTAGTGTCTAACACTGAGTAGGTGTTCGGTGAATGTCTCTCAGATATCAAGTAGGGAGGAATTCAAAGAAACGCAAGGCTTCATTGTTTCACTACTCCTTGTGACATTCATAATTACTTCTAGTATCACTCACATTACAAATGCAAACACTTTTTATTCTGGGCAGTCATAACTGGATACTATCCATCAAAAAATAAAACGTTTATAGCTGAGGCATATGCAGCCTGAAGATGAAGTGATATATTAACTTCTTGATCAAATGTCAGAACTTACAGATGAATATGAAACAGGTATCAATAATTACAGCTTGTACCACAGGTGTTGGTTTCTAAACGTTTCAGTTCAAAGAACAAGTAATAACTGGACAGACACAGCTTTCAGAAATTAGAAGTGGGAAAAGATTACCTCATTCCATACCCGTCACATAGCTGGCCCCCTGCAGCAATTCAGCAAGAGGCAGCCCATGGGCCCTGGAGGAGATGTGGGCTGGGCCTTCTAGAATGACACCAGTAAGGACACAGGAGGAGCCCCAGGCAGGAGCACCCAGGAGCCGAGGCTTCTCTTGGACACTACCTTCCGTTCCCATCTCAGTCCCTTTTATTCTGTGTTTCCTTAAGAAACCTGGTCTGGATATAAAAGGCATGTACCGAAATTCAATTTTTTTTCTAAATTTCCTCCTACTTGGAAAATTCTTATGTTTTACTTGAATCTAAAAAGGGAGTTACTAATATTAATAAAAAGATAATTATCCCTCAGCTAATTCTTGATTTTACAAGCATATCTAAAAACTCAGCGTATTACACGGCATTTAATAGATAGTCCTACCAAAGGCCTGTAGTCGTGTTCCAGGGATCATGGTCACAAGAGCTAGCGGGGCACCACTGCTGTATCTGAAGAAATTCTAGCAAAATGAACACATATCTCCAGAATACTCACAGGAGAGTAGGAGGAGATGCTGTTGAAGAAACTGCACACTTCATTTTAACACGAGAGCGCAACAGTTTGACTCCTTTCTAAGTTTCTTCATGACATCTAGATCTTTTACAGGCTGCCATGTTCTCGACTGGAGTTGAGAATCCCTTTCCCAGTATGTCTTTGTGCTGATTACAGCTACAACGCTGAATGTGTGTGCACGTGCACGTGTGTGTCTTTTAAGGTGAGTAGAGTGGGGGGAGGATAAAATAATAAAAACTAAAGAATGGGGCTTCCCTGGTGGCACAGTGGTTGAGAGTCCGCCTGCCGATGCAGGGGACGTGGGTTCGTGCCCCGGTCCGGGAAGATCCCACATGACGTGGAGCGGCTGGGCCCGTGAGCCATGGCTGCTGAGCCTGTGCATCCGGAGCCTGTGCTCTGCAACAGGAGAGGCCACAACAGTGAGAGGCTCGCGTACCGCAAAAAAAAAAAAAAAAAAAAAATGCAGCTCTACTCATTTTAACAAAATCTACAGAGCATCCCAACCTCAAAAATGGAAAAATGGATCTCATTGTCTCAGTATGCTACTAAGGTCAAGAATAAACAAATTGATAAAAGAATCTTTTGATAGTTCATTGAAATTTACTCCATATAGATTCTACTTTCTAGCAGAAAGTCTCTCACTAATTTAAATCTGAAAACCTAGAAAGATGTTCTGATTATTTCATAATAAAAATCAATTCCTTGAAATACATGCCCTGGGTTTATAACGACTTAGACTTTTCAAAGCATTTTCAGATCCATTACCATGTCAGAAAGCACTGATGCCACGAACACCAATCTACATTTGGTCTTGGAAAAAGATTTTCGTGCACATATTTTGTCCAAATATTACTATTTGTTTCATGAAAGTCAAGGCTAAGACTTTACTAGAGTGTAAATTTTAAGCCAATGAATAAACAGTTGGCTTCAAAAAACATTAAACTGACATGCAAAGCATTTGTTGCTCTGCCAGATACTAAAAATAAAAGCGACTTCTGCCAACATGGAAAAACTTGAATTATTTTGGTTGGTTCTGAATTTGACTACCAGGTTTCACTAAGTTAATTTTCCAAAATGGGGCCTGATGTTAATATTATACTCGTTTCCTCAAACATTACCTCTTAAAACAAACTACTCACAATTGGCATCTTATTTAAATATTAACCTCATATATTTTTTATAGTTTAGCAGGACATACCTTTCTAAAAATGTGATATCTTTACCTGACAAATGAAAATTTGAACATCTGAAAATCAACCTTCACATTTTAAAAATTAAGTTCAAACCTGTCTTACCAAAGAATAAGCTAAGTTATTAAAATATTTAGATAACATTTTAGACAATAGGTATCAGGGAAATCAGATTTTAAAGGTGAGGTTTTAAGCTGTTAGTCAAGTTCAGGTAACATTTTATTCCTGTCCTTGGTCTGCTCCTCCCTTAGCTGTCTCTCTAAAAAACAATAAGCACGTTTAAAATATGGAGTTTTGAGATTTATGATCAGTTGCAAAAACCTGCTTAACTACTGATTTACAGTTTTGGCCAAGGTATTTAAGTCTGTCATCAGAACTAATTACAGCAAACCTGAGATTATATATTCAAACTCTTCCTTTGGTGAAAGAATAGAATGTTCTGCTGAAAATCAGAAACATCCTGAGGGCTCCCAAAGAAGAATGCACTATCAACTTTACTTCTCAGAACCAGTGCTGCAAAGCTCAAAATTACTGTTCTTTAGTAAAGTGTTTTAGCCTGAAGTACTCAAACAGTAAACTGTAGTTACATTAATGCCATACCCATGGCCTGAAACACATTAATCTCAGTTAACAATACCTGACGTTTACATTACTAATCTAATTCAGTCATTCTGGTGGTAGTAAATGCACATGTTAAAGCTTCAGGAACTGAAGTTATTACTGATCCAAAAAGAATCTTTATTTCACTGTGACCAGACGGAGAGGACAAATGACTACACTTTGGGGGCAACCTGGGTTTTCTAAGAATAATGTCCCCATTTTAATGCTTTCATGAGTAAAATGTCTAATTCAAATTAAAACAGATTAAAAGTAAAGTGTTCCCAAATGACATGCCAGCAGGGTTAACCCAAGAAAACCAGTCCCTTCCTCTCCCTCAAATCCTCTTCCTCTCCCACCCCCTCCTTGGCTGCACTGTTTTAGAGCCTTTCAAAACCCAGGCCCCGAAGAGTGGGGCCTTAGGCGTCATGGCTCCTCTTATCAAATGAATCCCCTGCTACCTGATTCCACCATAATGCCATCTCCTCGGGGAAAACCTTCCATCCACGTGGGACCTCTGAGTGGGGGAAGTGGGCAACCGCTGGCCCCAGAGCAGGCAGAAGAGTCAGGGGAACTCTGGGTTCAGGGGCTCCCAAATCAGACCCTAAGGGAGGCCACTCTGGCAAGGCCTCAGCACGAGCAGAGTGGGGATGTGCCTGCAGGGGTCACTCACTGCTCTAAGGAAGTGGATCCGGGGGAAAGAGGGGCAGAGACTGCAGGGAGATGCCTGTGTTGGGGCCCTAGGCATGAGAATACTCATACTACCTGCCTGCTCAAAGTGAACATTTTTCATGTTTCAGACAAAACCACTGGATTGTGTAGTGGATACTTCCCCCATGAAGGATTTTTTTAGAGGAAAATTTCCTATACTCTAAGTCTGTATTCACCTATAAGGAGTTTGAAATAAGATGCTGTAGCTAAGCAGGGTGTGATTATATCCACAGAACCCAACAGGGAATATTAAATCATAAAATGTTAGATTTTCCAATATTTAGTCTGACTATCTCTCCATTATGAATTCTATAAGAAGGTACACAATCTCCTAAAATCTTGCTTTCTCTATTATACTGGCTTTTGTCACCTAAGTGGAAGCAAGATATTATTTTTGTTCTCGTAAATAGCAATTAGTTGCTCACTTATTCCAGAACACAGAAAAAAAAATGCCACCATAAATAAGTAAAATTTGATTACTGTTTGTAAGTCTAAAAATAACAAAATAGGGCTTCCCTGGCGGCGCAGCGGTTGAGAGTCCGCCTGCCGATGCAGGGGACGCGGGTTTGTGCCCTGGTCCGATCCCACATGCCGCGGAGTGGCTAGGCCCGTGAGCCATGGCCGCTGAGCCTGTGTGTCTGGAGCCTGTGCTCCGCAACAGGACAGGCCACAACAGTGAGAGGCCCGCGTACCGCAAAATAAATAAATAAAATTAAAAAAAATAATAATAATACTAATAATAATATCATCATGACTCATTTTCTATGTTCCTGAATTTATGTTATCAGCCTAGAGAAAGTCTGTATCGGACAGCTAGAAACCTCTGATGAAGGCTGAAGAAGGGAAGAGACCTGATGAAAAGCACAATTAGCAGTTCTTTACCTCCACTGAGCACCAGGAGGAGGTGCCAAAATACCTAGGCCTACCCAGAAAATCACAACATCCAGCTGTGGTCTTGTCCACCAGCTTGTGACAATTTCTCAAAGCCCCTTCTAGTTAGGACTACGAAACACACTTTCAGTGAAAACCACTTCCCAGGGCACCAATCCCCTTTATCCTCATTCATTCACTCAGTCTCTCCAGGAGTAACGGGGAAGAGGAATAAAAATAATCAAACCATGTTTGTTCTTAGAAGGTTCAGAGTTACACTGTCTTGAGTTATAACTGTCTAATACTATTATACCAATTTCTCTCCTAAGAACTATCTCATAATTTAAGGAATGACATGGCTGAGAGAAAGATTTAGGAAGACACTTCCAGGCAGAACACTTGAATTTAAATCATCCTCTAAATACTACATTCTGTCCTTTTTAAAAACTGTGATATTTAATCTGAAGGTACACAAAAATTAATCAATTCCTTTTATTATGTGACTGTGAAATATCAACTCTACTGTCTCCAATAAAGAACCAATAATTACTTTTATAACATTAAGATAAAGTCATTTATAAAGACAGTATCTTTCTTGCACTTATGACTAATCCATTATAAACAAATGCCAATCTTAAAAACACAGCTCCAGAGTAAGTGCAGTTACACTGAGTACAGATAAGAAAGTACAAGGAGCTCATTGGCTATGCTACACCAAGTGGATGAAAAGTAAAATTGATTTTATACTGGAGGTCTATATAAATAAATAAATAAAATCCTATCTTTTTTTTTCCTGTATGTATGCTTAGATTTCTTGTACAAATAACAGAATGCTCCATTTCATTCACTTCAGCAGGATGAGCTCTTTAGAAAAAGACTGAAAAAAAGATTTGATAATCAACTTCCAAATTTTATGCTTATTTTTTTCTATTTCCATCAATTCCCCGACATAGTTAACATGAACAGGAAAATCTTTTCAGTAAATTAAGCAACTGAAGACTCAAGTGAAGTCTCAAAGGTCTTGAAGAACTCTGGCAAGTCACATATATCCCATGTTGCTTTTGGTTTCCCACCTCTTCTTTGCTTCAAACCTAAAATGAAGAATATGAAAATCCCAATTTATTTCTAAATACTTTCCTGAAGTAACATGTTTACTAAGCGCCAAAGTAAAATAAATTTTAAAAAGTTTTCACATACTCCATCAATTACAAAATAAACATCAAACAGGAGGAAGAAATGCCTCCGTATTTATAATCTGATAAACATTCAGCAAAGATACAAAGAATAAAATGAATAACAATTACACACAAACTGGATTCAACAAATATATCACAGGATTTCTGTAATTCCTATGAATTTAGTAGAATTACTAATTTAAAAAATATTGAACTCACCCCCAGGCAAGTTTCTTCTTTTTTCGAGCAACCTGTGAATTTTCAGCATCCTTTTTGGCTTTTACAAAGTTGTGGCAGGCAATCGCTTTGGCAATTTTTACACCAAGCTAAGGGTTACACAGGAGGAAAAGTGAAAATAAATATTCTAGCTGATACAAGAATTACAGTGATACAAATACTCGAGAATTTGTGGGTATGAAACCCATGTCAGCGTTGCTTTAGACATGCTAAGAATAGAAATTCTTATGCTCGGCCCCCAAAACCACCGAATTACAACAAATGCAAAGATGTAGCTAGCCCCTATTCTCCTAACCTCCCACAGACCTTTATCCCAGCTGTACCAGCCTCCCAGTCTCCCAGATGGAACTCCTTCCCACACTAAGGCCCGTCGAGGGTCCACGAGGGCTGTGGATGAAGATCTTGAAGCGCTTTCAGCATTTCAGTAGGCCAGACAGGAATTTACCCCGATAAGGCTGCACAGGCTGACAGAGACATCCAGTTTCTTTGCTCTGGGCTAGAATTACAGAAACTCAGTATGGGTGTACCCATTATCTCACGCTGATCAGAAGCTCAGATTGGCAGTCATAGATGTGATTAATAAAACACAGGAAAGCTAATTACTACTTCATAAACACAGTTTGTGTGATGGGCAATTGCTTGTCACTCACTGATAGAAAAAGGAATACAAGAGGTGCCAAGAGGCAAAAAGGCGGGGCACCAGGACCACAGTACCGAAGTGTTCCCTCTGCCAGTCGCCCGTGCGTGCATGCTCCCCCCTTACACCCATCTGCCCCAGTGCTAGAGGTTGAAGCAGAACAAAGCCTCCTCTCAGCCCCACCCCCGGAAGACTTCTCTAACTCAACCCAACAAAGTCTTTATTTCTGTATTTCTCTAGCCCTTCAGCTTCTGTGCCATAACCTATGGTACAGCTCTCTGGCCACAGAGCTGTTCCTCAGCGAGCGTCTCCAGGACAGGCATGGTAGTCCCCTAGTTTTGGTGGGCTCTGATTTTAAAAACACCCACCTATACAGATGGCTCAAAAGTATCTGTTAAGAACCCAGGTTAAACAACAAAGGCTAAAAATCTCTTCCTGGTATTTCCTTCCTTTTCTCTCTCTGTACACAGCCTACTGCATTTCAGTAGCCAGCAGACTTGTGGACGAGAGGCAAGGTCCCAGAAGCTACTCTCAAGTCAAAGTATTACAGCCCAAGGTTTAGGGACCTGCTGGCCAACAGTGAGGCACGGCAGGCGGTCAGGGGCTTGTGTGTAAGGAGAGAAGCCGACTTAGGAAAGTGAGGTTTGACATGCCCGACACTCCTTTCAGCTCATCTCGCAGAACAGTTTCCTTTAGAATGAAACAAACAAGCAGTCATCAAGCACTGACTGGGGTTTATAAATGAGAACAAAAAGAGATCTGATTTTTCAGTCTAGGAAAGAATACACATAAAGAAGGTAAGTAAATGGAAGCAATATGACAAAATGGAAGCAATATGACCATCAAGCCAGCGTGCTGAGGTAGTCGACACCAAAAGGAAAGCCACTGAAGGAAGGAGGGTCGATTGTGACTGTGAGCCCACCTGGGAAAGCAGACCAACTCGGAGCCTTCCTGACACTCAAGCCAACACTAGCAGCAGAATCTTCTTTCACAAGGACGACATTCATTCAACCAATATCACGCGGGCACAGATGCATTATTTTGCCAGGCACTGTTGCAGGCGCTGCAGATACAGCTGTTAAAAAGAGGGCTTCGGGGGCAGGCGGGGGGGTGGGGGGGTGGGCAGCTGGGGAGAGGGGGTTGCCAGTTACATCTGACCGCTTCAATCCCGGACCTGTTCTTTTGGCTCTCTTTTCATTTCTAGTTCTTTATTACAGAAAAGTTCATATAAGTCAACTAAAAAAAAAGGTTAAGAATCAAAAGGGCTGTAGCATCATCATCTAAGGAGAAAACGAAGCTCTGGAAGAATGCTCTGGAATCATGTATCACGAAGATGGATTTCCTATAGACTGAAACACCATTCATTTGTCATAAACGTAAAAACATCAAGTTATGCCTGTCTGGTTAGGCCAGTCAAAACTGCAGTAACAAACAAACCCCCACATCTCAGTGGCTGAACTTTTATTTCGTGTTTCACTTAATGTCAGCTGTGGACTGGCAGGTCTCTCCATCTTGTGGTGCCAACATCTCAACACGTGGCGTTCAAGGCGCTGTGGCAGAGGAAGAGACGGCCAGAGGGTCTCACGCTGGCTTTTTTTTTTTTTTTTTTTTTTTTTTTTGTGGTTCGCGGGCCTCTCATTGTTGTGGCCTCTCCCGTGGCGGAGCACAGGCTCCGGACGCGCAGGCTCAGCGGCCATGGCTCACGGGCCCAGCCGCTCCGCGGCATGTGGGATCTTCCCGGACTGGGGCACGAACCCGTGTTCCCTGCATCGGCAGGCGGACTCTCAACCATTGCGCCACCAGGGAAGCCCCCTTACACTGGCTCTTTAATGCTTTAGTCCAGAAGCGACAAGACAGCGTTTCTGCTCAAAGCCGTCTGGTCAGAACTACTCACAATTCCACCTGGCTGCGAGGCGGCTGGCCACAGGGGTGCTGGGGGACATCAGGGGAGCACTAAATGCACCTAATGAACTGTCTACTGTCATAACATGCAGCTTGCCGCCTGGGTTTAAGATGTATGCTGGGTCTCTCCACATTCGTGTAGGATATTTAGTCTCTTCTCTGTCCCCCGCCTCCAAAAGATAAAACACAGAACTCAGTATTTGCCTGTCTAATTATATTCCTATGTTTTGGATAGCATACGCAAACTTGAAATATGATATAGTTTTGCCAGGACCACCCCCTAACAAAAGTTCCGCTCAGCTAGTTTATCTTATATTTAAATTGAGCCTATGCTTTTGAGCATGAAACAAAAATGACCTGAACTATATCTGCCATGTACCATTAACCCCATGACAAAATTATTTCCTAAAACTGTTGTAAATTAAGATGCAGCTTACATTTTTAGCTTATTGAAATTTCCCAGTATGGATTTTCTGGTTTGGGGACAGACAAACCAAACAGCGTCTCAGTGTGTCTGGACACTGACCGTGGTCATGTGCTTTAAATGGGGACTCTTCAACATGGTCATATGCCCTTACAATGTAAAAGATTTTAGTTTTCTAGCAACACGAAGGACAGACCCGGCACAGACAGCAACACAGTGAAGAATGAGAGCACATATGCCACGTAAGACATAATATAAACTTGTTAAAAAGAATTCATTACAATGTAAGAAACATGTATTTACATGAGACGGCTCCATCGCTTTGTAGACTAATTCAATATGGTAAACGAGTAGGTACGTAGGCAATACCTGCAAGCAGACCTGTTTGTAGGAAAGGTATATTTGCTAACTGTATTTTGCCTGGGGTTAGGTTCAATGAAATGTTCTTTAACTGATAGACATTAAACAAGCCTGGTCTATGCATTTTACAGAAAGAATCTTTTAGCTTGTAATGATGATGAAAAGTCTTATCAACGTTGTGTCCTTCCCATGCTTAAAATGAATGTTTCACTTATTCCTGTGGAGAAAGTAAAAAGAATGGACATATTTGGAAATATGAAAGGATCATGAGATCTTCTATAGAAGAGACAGTTGAGAAGAAACATGTTTTCTCAGGCAAGATGACCAGCCCAAGTTCCAGAAGATAAAAGAATACCGTGCTACGTTTCCGTATTACAAACAAACAATATAGGCCCACAAGAATCCCCCTTTTGCTTCTCTAAAAAGAAAAATGCATCTTCGTGCCCAATGTAAACATCACAAAAGCTTGGTCAATGGTTTTTATATTAAAGAACGGTTTCAGGTCATCAGATAACTATAGCAACACAATGTGGGAAGAAATTTTTTTAACCGAACAAAAATATATACAGAATTTCTTGTATGTGTAGCCAAAGTATCAGCATTTTCCATATAGAACATCCAATATTTTGCTGCATTTTAATTAAGGTGTCTAAACATTATCACAAAGAACTGAAAATTGGTCAGAGCAAACGGTAAGGAAAATTAAGCTCTAAAGGCTTTTTATCACCATATTTCAGGAACCAAGGGTGTAAAATGTTCTAATTTGGGATATATTAAAAGCCATAAAAGGTCTTTCAAAAAGATTAATGGTACTTTGCTTGGATTTAAGATAAGGGCTTTAGCTGGTTGGAAAAGCAGGGCCCTGGCTGGACCCTTGAGGCATTCATCTTTACAGCCACTTGGAAGATTTGTAAAAGCGTCTGCATAACCTCAAGCAAATGCACCCAGCGACATTTTTTTAATTCCTTTCAATTTTACAGGTTTAGCATGCGTAAATCATATTGGGTTGTAAAATAGATATAATGGCACATCTTGTAACACAGTAGAGATTTTTAAAAGACAAACTTGCAAAATAAAGTTCATTTTTCTCACTAAACCTTGCCCTACTAAAGTATGCCGATAATCACTTGAAGCATCTGATTCAAACAGCTTAATCTAGCATCACTGTAAACTTCTTATCCATTTCATAAAATACTTTACTCATCTTTGAATTACTAGCTTGTAACAGATTTATGAAGTTTTCCTCCCTTCTGAACACTTTCAAGGCACTTATTTAAAAATACCAATTATCATACTTTAACTTTTGATGGAATAATAGGTCTCTATGAAAAAAATATTTACGCCATTCTCTTTTGTTCTTTAATTAAATGAAAACAGATGTTTTCTGAAGTAAAGCAGAACCATTACTGGAGCACTTAAAGTGTTAAGGTCTTTAATTTCTATATCAGTTTGGTCGACAATTCATGATTGTCTTTACTCGAGCTCAACATTAATGTCAAGCAAGTTACCTAGGAGACGAAAGAGATCAAAGAGACAAAAACCCCTCCAATGTCTGATTAATCAAGCCTGCAAACAGCTTATTTCTTTTCGCCTGCATGCAAGTATGAAAATGAGATTCTGGGAGCCGAACACTGTGCAGATTTGTTCATTCTTATCAGAACAAAGCCAGCGGCAGCTTATTTCATGGATCATTGGCACTGTCGTCAGTGCTACACAGAACGGGTGACAGCTCCTCGTTTTGAGGCTTGAACAAAATTAGCAAAAAGTCGGCACAAATTAGCCTCTCATCTTTTTGGTAATATGACATTATTCATTTACTTTTTATCCAATTTTTAATTTTTTCCTTGTCAGCTATCCCTTTCTAGTGTCTCCTGCATGGCATCACAAAATGCCTTCTTAAAAACAAGCAGAGAAATAGCCAAAGTTGAAATAACATGCAAAGTCCAAAAAGCAAAGAAGAAAAAGCACTTCCAAGGACTGATGATGCTTTATTTTTTTTTTAGTAACTTTCAAAACTTTGCAAAAATATTAACAGCTCAGAACACCATGCAGTTAAGGAGTTTTATGAAATCGCTAGTATATTTCAATAAAGAAGATGATGTGGCTAATGTATTTCACTCAAATCACAATTTAACATGGC
This sequence comes from Mesoplodon mirus, assembly GCF_964341445.2. Taxonomy (NCBI): domain Eukaryota; kingdom Metazoa; phylum Chordata; class Mammalia; order Artiodactyla; family Ziphiidae; genus Mesoplodon; species Mesoplodon mirus. The sequence goes on from NC_138977.1 coordinate 218,137,201, forward strand.
AGGTGCTATAGTAAATTCAGGATGTCTCCACTCGGAGTGGTACCTTTCTCTCCACAGTCATACCTGAGATGCCAAAGCTCTGAGGACAGCAAATAAGCTCTGCCATATCCAGTCATTTAAACACTGACTGTAAATCAAGTCTTTTTCTCTCTGTTAGAGGAAACAGCCCAATTTCACTGTCATCTTAAAATGTGCACACACAGGTTTGCATGTTTGTGTACTACTTACATCTATGTTGTGTGCACAACTGTACAAACACCTATTATTTATTTTTATACCTACAACTTCATTATCAGTTAAATCCAAATGGTTTTTATTTCAAAGCATAACCCAACAAACCCTGTTTTTAAAATACATTATAAGATATATTTGTATAGACATATTACATGTGTGTGTGTGTGTGTGTGTGTGTGTGTGTGTGTATGATTCACCTTGCAACTTATAAAAAAATTTTGTATTTGGTCCATGAGGTTGAGAAGATAGACTTTGATTCATATCCTCAACTCTGATTTCATAGTGGAATAGTTTATATAACACCTGGTTTAATGATGACTGTTAAGGCTTCAAATTATACGTAGATTACAGTATTCCAAAGGGGGGAGAAAAGATGTTATACTGTTGAAATCACTCCTGGATAGAGACATTTATATTCAAGCAACTTATTCCATTCATAAGGGAAAAAAGCATTAAAAAATTAACCATAAGCTGTTAGATGCTTTACACAGTCCCCATCAGAAAGACAGTTTTTTTAAAGAACTGTAGTACTGTTTTCAGCAATTTCTTTATCTCTGTTCTTCTAAGTAAGAAAGCTTATTAACAAGCTTTGAACTTAAAATCACATTTACAATAATGTGCCATCAACAGTTTTATAAGCTAATTAGAAAAAGATTAATTAATGACTGGCTGCTAATAAAATGGCAATCATGAAGAAAGAAACCATGGGTGCTAAGCTTCAACTACCACCAATTAAGAGCTAATTACAAACAAATTATATATGTGTTTTGCTGTGGGCTTTAATTTACTAAAATGGTTTTAATTAAAAGAGAAAACATGCTGATTAATTGAACTGCAGAAAAAATCTACAGTATAAACTGTGCTTTGTCTGTCTCTTTAATTAGACTTGTAACATCTGAATTTTTTTTAAGGTTTGTTAAAAGCACAGATAAACATAATTAAAAGAGAGCATAAGGAACACCATTCTAGGTGATCACCCAATCATACCCCAGAGGTTAAAAGAAAGTGTCCTCAGTGCAATGAGATCTAAAAAGCACACCTAGAAGCCTGAGAGGAAAACCCATCCCTCAGTACCATTTTTATTTTTCTCTTGAAGTTGGAGCATTTCTAAAATGCTCCAACTTCAAGGCTGTACACCATTTTTTATAGGAAAGAACATATCTTTAGGTTCCACGTAAAGGAATTCAACTAAGCCTTCCCTCACCTGGATAGGCATAGCTTATTTTCCATACGATGTGCTAATTGTTCATCTATATGAAATAACTGAATTACTTTTAAGAACTAAGGAGAACAAGGCTTCAAAGAATTAAAATCTCCATTTAAAGGTCCCGCATACTATGCACAGACTACAAAATGACACACAGAGGAACATCTAAATTAAAAAACCACTGAGAAATAACCAAAGTTAATGAAAGTGAGTCAGTTCTAGATGACCCTAAATGGAAGCACACACCCCTCCCTCCGCGGCAGGCAGAGCGCAGCCGGCTTCCCCAGGTGGCTGGTCACTGCCAACTAGCAAGAGCCTGTTCAGTGAGGGCTTTCTCTCCCTAGTGTCCTAGATTCTCTCCCAGTGCTAATCAGTGAAATATACCACAAAGAAACTGGTCCTACACTCTGCTAACTGGAAAGAGAAAAAGAAAGAAAGAAAGAAAAAGTAAGGGATGGAAGTCAGCGTAGGAAAATTTCAAATAGGGGCATAAAACAAATTTTGCCAGAGTTTGCAGGCATTAGATGACTTTGTATGAAATAAGATATTCTTCATATACACCCCTGGTACTAGCAAAAAAGGAAATCTCCTTTCTGTAAAAATAAAATGTTGAAATGGAGATATTTAATTTTAAATTCTTAATATGTACAAATGAGTACTATTTAATTTATTTTTACTTTGTTCACCTTACCTTCAGTGGCTAGAAAACACAATAATTAAGAAAATAGAAAGTACCTGCCAGCCTTCTTAGAGTCATGGGTTCTAATGATAAATTCTTACCATAGCTAATTGGAATATATGTTCAGCTTCATACCTGAACAAATCGTTTTACCTTTGCAATCATGGCTGTTAAGATAGTTCTAAAAGTAGTCACAAAACCAGGAAGAAAATAATTTTGCTCTCCGGAATACAGAATAAAGAGTTTAGAACCACAAGACTTGCTTCACTATAATATCTTTCAATTTAGCCTTTCTTTTTGTATGTGATGCAAACACCTTTCCTAAAATATCGAAGCTCTGAAAACAGCACTGATGAGAAGTAACTTCAAACTGATCAAGTTTGGCAGCATCTCTATCTCAAAAATGTAAACAAATGTTTCAATTCTGAACTCTAGATATGAGAATGCTCCAGGTACTTTGATGGATAAATCTGTCAAAATTGTACTATTTGGGGCAGGGTTTTTTTGTAGCGGGGGGGCAGTGAATTCAAGCTCTTATTCCATCAGACAACACAGCATGTACATCGACATAAAATAAATAACCAAAATGAAAAGGGTGAATTGTAGCCAGAATCCTCCCAGGGAAGCTAAAGCCTAACAACGAACGGTACTGGGAAAGTTCTGAATGCTAGGGCCAGGTGCTGTAGTATCTGAAATATTTCTGAGAAAGGACCACTTCTCACATGTTAACATAAAATACAGACGCTATTTCCGTGTGTGTGTGTGTGTGTGTGTGTGTGTGTGTGTGTGTGTGTGTGTGTGTGTGTGTGTGTGTGTGTGTGTGTGTGTGTGTGTGTGTGTGTGTGTGTGTGTGTGTGTGTGTGTGTGTGTGTGTGTGTGTGTGTGTGTGTCCCTCTCCAATCAGAATGCCTTCAGATTTTCTAGGAAATGGCTCTAAAAATAGAACTTAGGCAACAAATTAATAATCTGCCCAAATTTAGAGAGTATTTAATGTATTGAGCTAGGAAAGAATACAACTCAATAAATTGAAACATTAGTTTCTAAAAAGGCCATTCCTACCTTTGTTATTTAAATATTAACAAACTATTACTATTTCAACATTATTAAGTTTACCTATGTTTGGAATCCAAAAATCTAGGTACTATATTTAATAAATTTAATAAAGTTAAAATTAAATGCTCAGTTTAATTCATACTGCCAACGTAATATTTATCTATATCTATAAAAAGAATACTATCAAAGTGAGATCCTTTTTTTAAATCATTTTATACTTGTGATACCTTGGTTAGGTTCTAAATAAATACTATACTTAACAGCACTAAAGGCTGAAGTCATTGCCTTGGGTCTCCATTCAGAAGTTGGAGCAAAAGAGCTTTAAAATGTATCATTTTGTATCATTACTCCAAACTGAAAGGTTCTGGCCTTAGCAAAGATGGTAGCAGGTTATAACCAAAATATCTCAGATGTGAATATTAAAACCTTGCAAATTATTTTTTTAAATGACTATTCTAAGTTATACGAAATGGTTATAACATTACAACATGAAGTATGTACCGATGTTTTCAAGGAATTAAGTTTAGCTGGTGCTGCCGAAGTCTGTCCTATTTGAGTCACTTACAGAAAAGGCAACCTTTAAGGGCATGAGGTATACAAAGCGCAAACCAAATTCACAGGCCACCTCCCTTCCCCGCTCATTTCTGCCCTGACATTGTACAGCTATAATTGAAAGCAATATATCTAGCTCACGTAGGTGTGACTCATTCGATGGGAGAAACTCACTGTCTGCTGCCAAACCAAGCTGGTTTTTATCTACAGCAGGCTAACACGAAGACGCCTAGAGAAAAATTCTCTTTCCAAAATGTGAGATTCAGCTGAAGTGCAGCTTACTTTATTAAATCTAGGCTTTAGCACTTAATTTTGAAATACTTGTTTCTCCTGGTTTCTACAAGTTGGTATGATCTGAATTGTAGCAAAGATGGTGTGCCAGAAAAGGCAAGTACCAAAGGATGGCATTTTCGGGGATCACTATCAATGAACGGAATGTCCTTCCAATTCAGGCCTGAGGTTAACAAGCTACAAATGTGCTCAAACACCTGTGTGCATGTACGTGTGTGAATGTACTCGTATGATACACATACACATAAATAGTATTGTTTAAAAAAAGAACTTTGGTTTTCAAATTAGAACAGTTTCATCAGTAGGACACAAACCCAAGTGTACTTTTCCACGTTAGCTCTCCTCCAAGACTGTTAACAACAAAGAAGGATTTCATCAGCAGGAGGGACAGTCCCAGAGCAACCACATTACTACACGGCAAAACCGAACTTGACAGCACAATCTAGGTTCCACCATGTGAACTTGAGCCATCCCCCAAACCAGATGAAGTACGTCTTTAATGTCATCATTAATTTAAGGGAAGATGATCCTGGAAAAACATGTGCTTGCTGTGTCATAATGCTAGTGCACTGACAGCTTTGTTCTGGCATGCCAGTTTGTTCTGTTTTGTTTTGCCCTGTTCTGAGGAACTGTTTTCAAGGCCCATTCTCAGACATGGCTCTTCTTTTGGCTTCATTTTTCTCAATACTGATGCTGCCCTATTGGTTTCACAGGCTTATAAACGTTAAATATCAAAAATTAGTTTCACTTATTATGGTTGGAGAAGGCTTTAAGAACTCTGGGGTCTGTGCCTCTGAGCAACGGCTTTATCAGCAAGTCCCAGTCACTGCTTCTTAAAAAAAACAAAACGGTACTGATTAAAAACCCATATACCTGATTTCCAAAAGGACACCTACCATGCACATATACATTTAATTCATAAAGGGTTTCTGCCCCAAACTCACAATTACTTACTTCGCAAAATCCCATCTTTCATATCCACAGTGATTCGCACCAAGGAGATAAACATGAGAATTTAAACCTCAAACTAAACTATTTATTCAAGAATTCCATCTTGATTACTTTAGTTATTCTTCGCGGGTGTTTAATTAACACGGCATCCGTATCTCTCCAATGTCTGTGTCTGACCAGCAAAAACTTTCCAGATGTTTTTCCACTTATACAAGTAAAATAGGGCCCAAATTATTGTTTTTCCTCTTAATCAGAATTCTTTAACCCCACACTACATAAATTTCTTTTACTAGGACAAAGCATTATACTTGTATGGAAGTAAAAAGAACACTTGGGAAAAATGTTTACTATCCTTACAAGTGCTAAAAATAGTATAAATTTCTAAAGCAATCTCATTCATATGTCATGAAGTGTGACAGGAAATAACTCTTAAAATGGAAAATACCTAGCCAGTATTATGCAATTCCCATTTCTAAAATAGCAGTCTGACAAAACAAAACACAGAAACTTAATATTCTCAAAGGAAACACAGGGCTTCCCTGGTGGTGCAGTGGTTGAGAGTCCGCCTGCCGATGCAGGGGACGCGGGTTCGTGCCCCGGTCCGGGAGGATCCTGCATGCCGCGGAGCGGCTGGGCCTGTGAGCCATGGCCGCTGAGCCTGCGCGTCCGGAGCCTGTGCTCCACAGCAGGAGAGGCCACAACAGTGAGAGGCCCACATACAGCAAAATAAATAAAAATAAAAAATAATTAAAAAAAAAAAAAGGAAACAGATTTCTGAGGCCTCGGAGGCACTACTTCTGTTTCCTCTGACAAGCAGCTTCCTGCAGCAGGGAAAGGAGAGCTCACGCGTGGCCAACTGATGAGGCAGACAAGGAGGGAGTGAACACGCAACCCTGGTGGACACAAGGCCACTGCAACCCCAGCCCTCCCAGCGCATCACTTAGGGAAACTATATCCAATTCCCAATTGACCAGGTTACTGAGAGATTTAATATAGATACATAAAAGATTCTAGAATCTGGTATCTCACTGAAGGCACATTTTAGATCTGATTTGCCAGGTAAAGGTGAAAAGTACAATCAAATAATGTTTTCAAGATCTTACTGCAATAATAATTGTCTTGAGCAGGAAAACAATCAGCAGTGAATACTAAAACTAGCAAGAAAAGAACAGTGAGGAAAAGCATATTAACAGAGTCTCAAATCATCTCCCACCTCTCCATGCGATACTCATTAATTATATAGGGAAGAAGAGTAACGTTATAGAGGGGAAACCTGGAGACACCACCTTACCCAAATAATCAAAGGAACATAAGCAATAAATTGGACAAATAGATATCACATGCCTCCTGATATCTTGCACTGAGAAGGACACGGTATCATTTCTGTGATCTTCCTGCCAAAAAATGCATAACCTGAATCTAATCATGAGGAAGCATCAGACAAACAAAAACTGAGGGGCATCCTACAACATAAGTGGCCTCTACTCTCCAAAAATACTAAGGTCCTGAGAAACAAAGACAGACTGAGGAAACATTCCAGATTAAAGACGACTAAAAAGACATGACCAGAAAAGAGAAAATTTTCTTTTGCTATAAAGGAAATCAGTGACATATTTGGTAAATCTAAATAAGGTACATAAATTAGAAAGAATGGTAAAGCAAATGTTAACTGTTAACGTTTTGCAAATTTTGCAACTTTCTGAAAGTTTGAAATTATTTCAAGATAAAAGATTTTTTTAAAAAAAATCAAAGTGTTCAACTCTTAAAACTTTAGCATTACTAACTTTACCTAAAAGGAACACAGTGCCTGCAGTAAAGTAAATGCTTCTCTCTAAATTCCCCTGGCCTCTGGTATGGGTGCTAAAAAACAGAAAAAAGACAAAAAGAAAAATAGCCAGCCATGGATGGATCACGGGGAGCCCACATTCTAACGTTATAGACCAGGGCTTGCATTACTCTTTCTTCCTTTAGCAAGGCAAAGATCTGAGGAAACTTGGTGACTGAAGAAGCCACTACAATAACCAACAGCTAACACTGAAATCCTACTGAGTTTGTGGTACTATTCAACACACCATCAAATTCACTGCATTCAAATGTAATACCTGAATCTTTCTACTTGGAAAGAGAATAATAAAATGCTATTATACTCAATGAATGCTATAATCAATGAAATCAAAATATGGTTACTTTAAAGATGAAAAGAGCAATTTTCAAACTGAAAGCACAAGAATATCATAGGCTAGGAGGGATGAATGAATCTTACTAAAAAAAAAAAAACCCTTTTTTAAAATCTCACATTTTTGAAAGGCCACATAACTGCCATTTATTCTGCTTCTTACCTAGGTCCCAAACTCAAGCTCACAGCTTCCTAATTTTCTTTAGATTAGCCATTAATAAATGCATATACATATACATAAACATTATAAATGGAAGTATCAATATCTAATGTGACAACTGATTTTAAGGCTTAGGGGGGGAAAAAAGACAACCTGTGAATCCCTAAGCCTTGCTTCTGAACTGGTTTTCTCCCCTACATGAAAGTATAAATCCCATAAGATACTTGTGGCCAGCAACCAAAAAGAGAAAACAAACAAGCCAACAAACAGCCACCAATGGTAAATGGTTTTTTTTTTTTTACGGGCTCATGGTAAATGTTTTGACATCAGAGGATGTAAGAGTGGAATGGTGTTTCCATAGAAGAATTTACTGAAATAGTAATTTCACCACTAGTCTCAGTTTAGAAAAAATGTTCACCAGCAGGTGAATAAGAAAGATCAGTGCACGTGCCAAGAGTTTACACAGGTGACCGATGATGTTCTCTATGTAATTAAACACCATGGAGTAGTTATAGTTTAAGAATGAGGCGAAGAAGGTAGGGATATATTAAAAAAGAAAGCTTTGATAGAGCTTTCTTCCTAGAAACTAGGACAAAAAAGACTTACAAAACAACGACAAAAAAACATATGCCAATTATGAGCTCTTTATGTGTGACTTTACCTAGCGATACCTGGCAGTCATTCCCAGTTGGAGGAATATTCCTCCCAGAGGGTGCAAGTGAGAACCTTCTGATGCTTTGGTACTTGGAAAAAGAATATTCAATATACCTATTAGTTTTATACTATAGACTATAGGTTTAAAAAAAAAAGGCTGAAAATTCTTTAGGGTTGAGGCAACTACTTAGAATATGCAGTAAGAAAGCATTCTGGGGAGCAAGGGTTAGGAACATGTTGAGAGATGTGACATTAGAACACACGGCTGCCCTCAGGGAGAGTTAAACTGAGTTAAAGATGCAAATGGAAAAATAAAGCTAGCCTTTTAATCATAACTGGCAAAAAGCTCTCTGAACTAGATGAAATCTAGGGGTTGAATATTAATCATGGATTATTTCCAGCATAAGATTTAGATCAGAATAATTTAATAACTTTAAAGACAAAAATAAAACCCAGCATTTCGAAATAAAAGGTGGATTTAAGAGAGAAGAAAACGGACAGAAAGGAAAATCTTAGGTCAAATATTTGAATACTGAACTTACTCATGATCACAGAAAGAACATACGCTCATTTTAGAAGATCTGGAAGCACAAAAGAGTGCCACCAGTTGGGCTGACTCACCTCTCGAGTAGCTAGGTGATTGCTGAGTTCCTCAGCCTTCTCAATGTTCCACTCTTCCACAGCCTGGTCTATGCTCTTTTCAAGGCCCGACTAGAAAGAAAAGAAACCTAAAAGTTAGAGGCAAGAAAGAAAGGCAAACATTTGCTAGTAAAGCCTATGTCACAGGACCACACCAAACACATTACATACTTAGACTATTTAATTTTCACGATGATCGTATATGGTAGTTGGTACCACTCCCATTTACTGATGAGAAGGTGGTTCAGAGGTATTAAACGACTTAGCCAAGGTCAGATCACTTCTCGAACTAAGAAAAAGGAGATGCAAATCCAAACTTCTGTGACCCTAAGGACTACGCTTTCCCTTAATAACAATATAATGCTAATGATAATAAGTTAGAAGTTATGGCATGCTTATTATGTGGTACACCCTGTGCTCAGTACTATAAGAAAGCTCATTTAATCCACATAACAACTCAATGAAATTACGCCGTTACCCTGTTTTGAACATGAGGAAACAGAAGCTTAGACTCACTAATTTGGCCAAGGTCACGGCGTCTGTAAATGTTAAAGCCACCATCACATGAATCTAGGTTTGCCCAGAGCCTGTATTCTAAACCACCATTTTCCTCTGCCTCTTTTCACTATGGCCTATTCCTGTAACTTGAGACTTTCATTCAACAGGCCCTCCTAGTCTCTGACGACGGGATGGGTATTCAGTTGGATATTAAACATGGGAAGAAAGTTATATATAAGAATGACTGTACTTTCCTATGGAAATGTTATTTACTAGTTGAAGATACTTCAGGAAATCACAATTAAAATTTTCATGGGATCACCAAACAGACTGTGTAGGATACATCATACTTTATGGAAAGATGCTTCTTAGAGTTAAATAACTGAGTTTTAGCTTATGGAAATAGTTACTAAAGAAAATATAACTTTCTTAAAATAGTCTAATATATGTTTCTTAGAAGAAAATTTTATCCCAACAATGGCTTATCTAGTGTATCTTCCACATTTTCAGTTAATGGACTTCTCCCTCCTTAGCCTAATAAAGGAGTCCAGGGAATGTCTCTTCCATCAGTGTACTGCTTGATTAGACCAGTCAACTGAGAGAAACTTTGCTCCCATGTAGCCTTTATTGAAACAAGATTTTAAAAATGCCCACACAGGGCTTCCCTGGTGGCGCAGTGGTTGAGAGTCCGCCTGCCAATGCAGGGGACACGGGTTCGTGCCCCGGTCTGGGAGGATCCCACATGCCGCGGAGCAGCTGGGCCCGTGAGCCATGGCCGCTGAGCCTGCGCATCCGGAGCCTGTGCTCCGCTATGGGAGAGGCCACGGCAGTGAGAGGCCCGCGTACCGCAAAAAAAAAAAAAAAAAAAAGAAAAGCCCACACAAAATCTGCCTAAAATGATTACGAAACAAAGACCAGCAAGGCTGTCACTGATGTCTGTGTTAAAGTGAAGACTGTTCTTCTCACGAACCCTTATTCGACAACCCAAGGGGCTGGAGGATGATTAGGCTTCTTTTACTTGCTCCCGACTGGAGCCTGAGACTGGCATTCAATAGCCTCTCAGAGCCTCAGAGCCTAGGCCATGCTGCTCTACTGTCCTTTTCCCATTCTGGTCCTGTGATCACCCACCAGTCTTCAGAAATTTCTCTTTTTTGTATTTCTGCAAAATTCTTCTCCTGATAGTCCAAACAACATCCTGGACTCACTCTTCCAACATCCTTCATTTTCAGGGCCTGCTAAATAACACCCCACCCCAGATTCTATACTCAAGGCCAGGGATTCTCCAAGTGTGGTCTGTGTACCAGGTCAGGTCTGCGAGTGATGCCAGTCTAGGAACTGAGCTTGTGCCAGTATGCAAATCAATTACATGACTACGCATAGGTCTGTCTAGCTGACTTTTCTTAGAGGAGGAAGGGTATGGGATGGGGACAACAAGACTTTCTCAAAGAAGGAAGCAGTACACTGAGTTACACTCAGGCACAAGTTCTTTATTTCCTGGAAGCCCAATACTCTGAATACGCTTGCTCTAGGCCATGTAAGAGCTTTACGATCTAGGATTCTCTCTAAACACAAGATTCTGTCCTTCCACTGACCCCAAGTCCCCGAAGCCGGTGAACCGGCCTTGTCTTCGTTTGGAACCCCATGCTCTGTCGCCATCGTATTTGTTCTCACAGTCCTTCAGCCCCTCCTGGAGTCTCCTATCCTGCCTCTCTGGCCTGCAACCCATGAGTGACCTTTCCAAACTAGACTCTAGGCCAAAAGTTCTCAAAGTCTGAGTCTGGACCAGCAGCATCAGCACTACTTGAGAACTTGTTAAAAATGCAAATTTGAATCAGAAACGCTGGGGTTGGGGCCCAGAAATTCATTGATTCTAACCAGGCTCAAGTTTGAGAGCCACCGACCTAAGCAATACCTTAGGCAACTAAGCAACTTTCTCCAACATCACATCTTGTTTTGGTTGCTCCCAACCACTTGTTTCCACTACTTTAACATCTAGGTGTCCCAGCAATGTCAGAGAAACTCAAAGGACTCAATTCACTGGCTTTACTAAATGCTCTTTTTCCAAACTCAGCTGGGTGGGCTCTCAGCTCTGCCCTTGAAAGTTCCCACACTCCTTCAAGAAGTTGTTGCATGTCTTTTCCATTTTTTCAAATACCCTCAACCCTACCTCCTTCCTTTTCAGCAGATTATAACCCTACCCCTACTTCATGAGAGGCTGAGGCGGTGGGAGAGAGGGGAGACGATAACCAAGGGCACGTATGCACTTTCTATAACTTCCTCTCACCCGCTTCTCACTTACTCTGTTCTTCCATCCTTACTGCCTCCAAGAAAGAATCGTCTCTCTTCCCAAGACTTATCCCACCTCCTGTGCTCAGCATAATTCCACCTGCTTACATGTTATCCAGAACCCTTCTCTTTCAATGTTCTCCTCTCTCTCTCTTTTCTCCATCTTTCTCGCATCCTATAAATAAGCCTGTCCTCCCCAATCTGGACCAGGGGCTGGAGGAGACGACACAGCTCACCTCCCTCCAACTGATTTCTTCTCATGTCGGTACTCCATCTCTCTCGAAAGCAGTGTATCAGTCGTCCCGTGTCATCTCCCATCTCCTCCATTCCTCCTGTCCTCATCATTCCTCTGAAACTGCTCCCTCCACAGTCATAAATGATACCATTTGTCCTCCCATCACCTCTTATGTCAACTACATCCTCATTCTCAAAACTCTCTCCCCAAATGTCTAACTTAATTCTCCTTTGATGCCCCTTATCTCCTCCTGTTGTCCCCCAATTATAGCCGTCCTCAAGGTTCTGTGATTGGCCCCCTTTTCTTCTTACTCTTCCCTCTCCTCAGTATTATACTCGATCCTAGGGCTTCAATTATTTCTTATAAGCTGCTTTGTATCTCTAAATAATTCAAAACATCTGACCTCTCCCCTGTACGAAGACCTGTGTCTCCAGCTACTTGCTAGTTACCTTCATGTGGAAGGCCTTGCAGAGGCAGGGTCTTCAATGTTTATCATGTGGAAAAGCAAGCTCATCAGTTCCTGCCCTGACTCTCCTTCAGAGGTGACCACCCCTAGTCACCCCGGAGAGAATCCTCCGTTATATTCAATGCCTCCGATCCTTGGCTCTTATTTTCGCTCTGTTTTTGTAGTGTTTCTCATGTCTCCCTTCTGTGCTTCCTCAGGGCCTCATCATCTCTTGTTTGTAAGATTTAAACCCTCATCAAACTAGTCTTCTGTTTTCCTAAAGCAGATCCCGTGTCATTACCCAGCTCCAAACACAATCACTTCTTTCCTCGTTTTGAATAGCACCCAAATCCCTTCACAACAGGGTCCCCAAATGCTTTCTCAGCCCCATCTTGGGCAAGGCTGTACTTCCTATTCTCTGGCCACATTTACCAGTCTCTTCATACTCCCTGTGCCTCTGGATGAGTTTCTCTTTGAAAAATCTTAACCACCCTTGTAAGTCTCATGTCGAATGTTACCTTCTCTATTTCTGCAGGTTCCCTCATGCCTATACACCCGCTGACCCCACTGCACCCTCCCCGATGCCCAGTACCTAACCGCGCCCTGAGTGCTGCCAGGCCTGCAAGCCACGTCTCTCTCCGGCACTTTCAGCTCAGCAACCTAACAGCATCCATTCTCAAGCCTGTCCTGCTTATTCCACATAATAGCTCTGTTTGTTTCCCTCTAATTATTTAGGCTTCCTGAGATTATTTAGGACCTGGGTGCTGTATGCCTTTACTCCAGGCCCTAGAATAATGCAGATCTCTTTTTATCACCAATGCCCAGGAACTAAACCAGCGGTCTGCTTATTTAGCGAGGCATTTCGCTGCAGCAACTGGCTAACTTAACTCCCTGTGGTTGCCACACAGCCACAGCTTACAGTTAATGTCACAAAGTGGAAAACAAGAACATTCCCCTTTTCTGGAAACTTATATGAACTGCTGGGCTGATAGGTATAATTTTCACTTAAAAATAAATTAACTAAAATTACAAATCTCTCTCTCCACCATCAACTAACTCCCATTCCCCCAGCCATTCCAAGCGGCATCTAATATAGCGGAAAGAGTGCTGGACCAGGAGTCAGAGGACACGGTCACAGCGCCTGGTAAACTCATAAGCCTCAGTTTCTTTAAAGAAAATGAGAGAATCAGCTTGGATGACCAAAATTCTCTCCTAGAAATAAAATCCGAGAATTCCACTTACATGGTCAACTTTGTTTTTAGCTCTTTTAAAAGTTTTTTTTTTATTTCAACAAAGTTTCGCTACGCATGACTGTTTCTTTTTTTTCCTCCTTTTTCTTTCTTTCTTTCTTTTTTCTTTTTTTTAAAGCAATTTATTTAAGTAAAATATAATAGTTCTTTTTGGCTCTGAAAAGTTTCTGGTTCCATAGGCACACCCAAACTCTCTGCTTCTATAAGAAGATACTAACATTCCAAATATTTTCAAAATGCTCACGTTAAAAAAAAAAAAAAAAAAAAAAAAAACCCGAGGTATAACATTTCCATCACCTTAAGACCAAAAGTTAATAATAGTTTAAAAGAACATGGTTGTTGAGGTCAGACCTGGGTTCAAATTATAGCTCCTCTACTTACTGGCCAAGAAACCCTGGGTTTTGTCCCTAAACCTCTATAAGGCTGCAGTTATCTCACCTGTAAAATGAGAATAATGCCACATTCTTTGCAAAGTTATGGTAAAGGTAAAAAAAAAAAAAAAGTAAAATACCTAGCAAAGTTTTTAGATCATAGAAGTCATTCAATAAATAAGCTATTTACATTATGTCTATCAGGATACCATTAAAACAAAAAGAAGGTTCAGCTCTATATTACTACAGACCTCATTATAGTTTGTCAAGGGCTCAGACCCAAGTATAAGACCCAAGATTTCAACTTTGAGTCAGTAAGTAGTCTCATGAAATAAGATTTGAGTATCAAAGCTTTCTAAAAGTCTTAAGTTGGACCCCAGAGTAACCTTTATTGGAATTATCTAGGGCATCTTTCATACCACAGGAGTGGCAGGGGGCACAGAAGCACCGCTGATACTCTGCAGGTCCTCAGCATGCTCCTAAGATGCCTTCTGGCAGGAATCGAAATTTAGCTTAAGATATACCTCAATACAGACAAACTTAGGGATGGCAATTTGGTCCCAGGTGGAAAATCATCTAAGGCCAGTATCTGACAGGTTCCCATGAGGCAATAAGTAAGCCCTAATTAACAGTTTTGTTGCAGATGTCAAGGCAGTACTATAAATATCTAAGAAATTTACGGGTATTAGGTTTAACCTTAAGGACTAACCACCCATATGTGTGTAGTAAAATCTCTTTGAACATACCGATTAAAGCTCTTAACGTCAAACTGGAACAATATATTTCTAGAGAAATTTTGCTACTAAATATTTATTCAGATAATATATTCAATTTTCAAACCTTAATACAAATGAAGTGTCCACTCGTTTGTTGTTCTATGATTAGACCTAAATACCTAGGGGAAACAATCAGGTAATCTCTCCATAAAGGAGGAAGAAAAAAAAGAACTAAGAATTAAGTGCTACTACTTTTACATAAAAATCACGCCTACCTAAATTATTTGAATCAGGTAAGTAAAAAACTAAGTTGGACTGTTACTTCAGAAAAATCTAGATTTGGGACTATTTTACTTTCCAACCTGCTCTGTTTTCTTAGACAAGTCATGCTAGGCTTCAGTTTCTTCATCTGTATTGTGAGAATAATACTGGCCATACTACCCACCCGACGGGGATCACATAAGGATGACAAGAAAATGGTTTCTACCTGATCCCAGGGGAACAACATGGTACCTCTACACCCCACCATCCACCCTACCCATCCGACACCCGCCCACTCAAGGCAACCAGCCTGTGATCTTTGTATTGGCACTCCATGTAAGATTCTAGTAAGAAAGAGTATTCTGCTAAAAAAATAAGTTTGAAAAAAGCTGTACTATACAATAGCAGCTTCCTCTCATAAACAACTAAAAATTATGAAAGACATTGTGCAGTTACTCTCAAAATTATTAAAAGTACCTCTGGTTTTTCTTGCCAAAAAGAATCCATTAAGTATACATAAAACTACTTTCAAAAATGACTGCTGACTAATCAAATTGATTCAACTAAAGAATACTTGAGACATTTATAATGAAATGAATGAGTAAAATTTATTCTAAAGAAATTCCCACATAAACACAAAATAATTGTTGTGATTACAGAATTATTGATAAGTGCCAGGACTGCTGCCAGAAACACAATTATAGCTGTATTTAATACAAAGAACACTTTAAAACAGCTTTGGATGTTAGGAAGATTACATTTTAAAAATATAAGTCTCTCTGCACTGTCAGGGAAGCAAGTGACAGCAGGGCTGTAAATACACATCCTTGGTTGAGCAACGGCTTTGGCTTGGCAGTGAAGAAAGAAAGAGAGAGAGAGACGGTGGGGGGAGAGAGAGAGAGAAGGAAGAAGGAAGGAAGGAAGGAAGGAAGAGAGAGAGAGAAAGAAAGTAAGAGAAAAAGAAAAGAAGGAAAAGAATAAAAAAGAAAAAGGACTACACGACAGACGTAAGAAGTTTGTTTTGTTGTACCATTCTTGAGAGTTGAGTGATTGAGTGAAAAGAGACTAAAAAGGGTCTCTGAGATATAGTAACAGATCAGCCTCTGCTCCAGAGAAGTAAAATAATGCACTAGAAATCCATGCTAGTTTTGTCCATACTGCATCATGGATTTTCATGATCCTCTCTAGATTTCTTGGGCAGTGCTATTATCTGCTGAACTTACATTTATTCTTAGCATTTATCTTGGTGCCCCCAGTGTGGACATTCTTTAATGTCTATTTACTCTGTTGGATTCACAGTAGAGACTTTAGCATGACAGCAAAAGGGGTGCATGTGAAACAGTGATCCCAAACCAAAGAATGAGTGTGAACCTGCTGGCATGCAATTAAGCTGAACTACCAAGAGAATATGAGATAATCTGGCTTCACCAAATCCTTCCTTTCCTCTTATGCTTGCACTTATTTATAGAATATTAAGTGCTGGCAACATCCTGGGCAGATACAAGCCTGGCCAGCAACAGTTTCCTTGTTGAGGTGATGCCATGACTTTCTTGGGCAGATGTCATTCATACAGAGGAATGCCTACCATTTGGAAAAGCCAAACTTATAAAACAGATCAACAGGTGATTATAAAAGGATTTAGAGCGGTCTTCCCTTAAACAGAAATTCCTTTTTAAAATGGTGTTTGACTTATAATTCTTTCTAGAATTCGTCTAATGTACAATGCGAAACAGAACACTAGTTCCTAAAACTGAGTTGTTTAAAAGATTTTGCACATGGAATCCTAGTATCCTTGATTAAAGTTACTCTTCACAAATTCCAAATTTTAGACAAAGAATATAAGTTGCCCTTATCTTGCCAGTATCAAGAAGGTACAATTTCATATATGTAGGGAAATAAAAATATTCTAATACAGATAGATTGTAAAAAAATGCCTTCAAACTTTCTACTTTTTAGAAAGGCTAAAATCTGAATTTCATAGCTTTAACTTCACTAAGAAACAATTCAGACATTCTAAAGTCAATACAGTTATGAGAAAACACAACAAATATTGTAAACAGTTGAAGATCAAAGACCACCTAATTCACAAATAAAATTTTTAAAAATATTTCCTATGAGAACCAACATTTAACCATTTCTTCCCTCAAAAGAACAATCCAGTCAGAGGTTGGGACTCTAAAGCAGGTGGGCCAGAGATGGCCCGTGGACCACTGCCATCAGCATAAGCCTCCTCCGTCATGCTTTGGAACAGGTCTGGTACAGTCAAGATCATCCTCCTCACAAGATCCCTCCTCCCAGCCCACCAGAATCACAGGAGTCAAGAGCACAGCAATCACACTTTAAAATGCTTACCAGCCCCTTGGGCAGTGAAGCTGGAGAACTGAGAATGGTGCAATAAAGCCTGGGTTTTAGTTTCACCTCTACCAGTGCTCTTTCTTTGTAAGAAATTTAGCATTTCTGCACCTGCTTGAACATTTGGAAAAAGGAGATTGCTCAACAGCTCTAATTATTTGCAGCAGCAGGTGATCCTGGTTCCAATTCCGCAGTGTTCTAGGGATTAGGTGACATGAATTCTTGGCAAACTTGGAATCAAAAGGTTTGCATGTAACACTCTGTTGTGTCAGTTTCTTACTGCATGTGCCCTCAATGAGGCAATTCCACCCAATGACGGGTTTAAAAATCAGAGGTTTTTCATAAGAAATATTGATTAACCAGAAAATGGTGATCATCTCTATACACAGTAGTATACAGCAATGATCCTGTCTATACATGCAGGATACAATATCCTTGGGCTTCAACCAGCAGGCCTCTGTGCCTCTATCCCTATGGCCCAGAGCTCAATTCTCATGCTCCTGGAGTCTGTCAACATTCCCCTAAGTGAACGTATAAGTTATTCATTCATTCAAGCCTCTACTAAATATTAACGCCATCTATAGACTGACAACTCCCAAGCATGCATCTCAAGCTCAGACTCTCCTCGAAGCTCCTGCCTCATTTTACCAACAGTCTACTCTATTCCTGTTTGCTGGTATTACCCATGCCCCAAAATTAGCTTTGGATAGGCCCCACTCTAAATCTTCTCCCCTCCAAAGCTTTCCCGTCTTTGTAATTCACATGACTATTCACACCATTGCTTAAGTAAAACCCTGAATGGTTCTCTCCCGTCCTCATAGTCCTAAATCTCCCCACCACCTCATAAGCAATCAGGAGGCAAATACTGTTGACCCTACTTCTACAGTGTACCTCATCTCTATCCACTTTTCTATCTTCAGCAGCGCCATTCTTGTTCAAGCCGCCATCATCTCATGCCTAGAAGAGTCTCTTAACTGTCCTCTTCTCATCTGCTTTTGTTGCCCCAAGGTCCATCTTCCACATAAGATGCAATCTTTTCAAACATAACTTAGATCACATCACTCCCTTAACTTAAAACCCTTGAATGGCTCTCAACTGCACTGTGACTAAAACCCAATTCCTTACCTTGTCCTCTAAGGTCCTACAGAGTTTGGTCCCTGCCTGCCTGCTTGCCTGCTTGCCTGCCTGCCTGCCTGCCTCTCCAATCTTACCTTGGACCACCCACCCTCCTCCTCACTGACACCATCCAGCCAGGCTGACCTTCTTACGGCTGCTCAAATGTTCTATGATGACTCTTCCACCCCTAGGATCTTTACCCAGGTTATCACCTCTACACTAGCATTCCTTATACAGATGGTTCCTTCCCATCCTACGGTCTTAGTGAGATGGCACCCTCTAAGAAAGGCCTTCCCTGACCACTCAGCTAAAGTGGGGCTTCCATTTTAATTTCTTCACTATACCCTGTTCGTTTCTTTCTTAACAGCTTTTTTAACGATTTGTAACTATATATTTACTTGTTTATCTAGCATCTTGCACACATTAACTTCTTCACTGAACGAATTAATGAGGAGAAACACCTTAGGCAAGGTTAATTACAAACATTTCCCACTGGCTAATATAAGATGCAATAAAAAGATCTTACCTTTTCAATTTTTTTCCTTTTAACAGGGGGGTCAAATCTATCGCTGACTCCAAAATACTGAGTAAGCTCCTTCCACTGGGTTTCTCTTGAGGACTGTTCACTGTAAGAAGAGAGACAATAACTTATGTTTTACACAAAATGTACTCATTTGTACATTTACTGTCTTTAACTGGTTACTACAATTATACTACATTTACTAGTCCTTACGTTTCAGAGGTAAGTAGTTCAACTATTTGTACAAGTTCTACAATACTATCTAGGACAGACAGGTATTTTAAATTCCACCTACCTTTGAGATTCTTCTTCATTCTTCAATTTACCTGAAAAAGAATTCACAGTGTCAATACCTAAGTATTCTGTTATTTCAAAATTATGGTTATTAAAAATTGTTGAGCTCAATTGGTCACAATTTAATATTAGCACTATTGACAATTAACCTAAATTAAAACACCTTTTCTGGAGCGTTTTCTTTTTTTCTTTCTGGATCTTGAAGTTGAGGTTTTCTGTTCAGAATGTTTTGTATGCAGTTCTTGAAATTTCTACATAAAAGTAAAAAGAAAGAAAGAGAAGCAAATATGCTTTGAAGCAAAGCATACATCTGAAAAATAACATTTTAAGTAATAAAAAACTATAACATTTATAAAAATATACAAATTTTATGAAACTAGTTCAGTTCTTCTTGAGATACTCTATTGTCTGAGACTTTCACAACCTGAGTTTTTATCTTCATTTATTTCCAAATAAGTCAATCTGATAATCTGAGGGTAAAAGTCAATGGCTCATAGACAGCAAAGAGATTAAGACTGAAACTCCTCATGTATTTTGTTAGACCAAGTAGCTAATCCTACTGTTTTTTTTCCTTCCTCTTTTTATGAAAAACAAAACGAAAATGAACATAAGTATCTGAGTGGCCGGTGAATTGGCCACAGACCCACAGAGTAATAAAAGTATTCTGAGTCAATCTTCCCTACCTATTTACCTCCCAAGAACATATACATTCTGACCACAGCAGAGACACACACAGGACCATGCACAAACACACAGGTATAGGCTTTAATAAGAACACATCAGAGAAAACCTACATTCCACATATTTAAGGGAATTCCAGAGGGACACTCTTCATATGCATTTACATTTGCCTCTGCTTCAGTTTTTGGTCCATCTGTAGGGATATCTGAGACCTCTGTGTTTGTAATGGTCCCATCTTCTTTACCTTCTTGTAAGTTAAGTTCAGAGCTCCCTACTGTGGCTTCATCATCAGAATTCAACTCAACATCACTTTCATTTAGGCCAGGAGGTAGTAGCCCACTCCACATCTTTTCTGCTAAAGGGAAAAAAATGAATTAAGACACAAAGTAGACATGGAAAGAATTTTAAAACCATTAAAAGATACCCCAGGAACCTAATAATTATACCAATGGTTTGGGAACAGTCTATCTAGACTTTTTTTTAAATTGGTATAAAGTGGGATGTACCCTCCATATTAAGATAATTTAAATATTTTGCTTGTATAAATTTTTTAAAAGTGTATTTTCAGCAAGTTTGTTACAAGACACACCTACAGATGAATGACTTAATGACAGCAGAACCTCGATTCTCTAATATATGGATAATCTTGTCCAAAGAAAAGAGGAAATTCAGTAGAAGCATTCACTGCTCAAGAATGTTAAGAGTCTAACAATATACACTGCAGGCAACTTAAGAATTATAATACTATATTTCAAGCTGTAACAGTTAGAGAAGAAAATAAAATTGGATGTTTCGCCTGTATTTGAATGTACGAAACTTCAGGGGACTTATTACCTACAGAGTAGGAAACGTATTACTCAAAGGAAAATTTTTAAGCTATGCAGGTAGTTTGAGAAAAGTATGGTGGTAAAAAGGATGTCCTAGCTTTACATTTTATACTGCTTGCTAAAGTAATACGAAATGGAGTATAAGCCTAACAATTTAACAAAAACATACAGCTTTTAAAAATAATACTGTATTTGGGAAAAAGTTAAAGTTCAGGGTAATTCTTATCATTAGTTATACAGCCCATTGGTAGAGAGAACCATTAACTATTGTTAAGTCTAATAAAAATGATTTTTAAAAATTGAGGTTGTAATCATTTGCTAAAATTATAATTGAGTACATTTTCACTATTAATCTCCATGACACAGTCTATTTTAGCATACGTAATGAACCAAAACCAGTTCATTCAAAAGAGGCATAGAATACAGAAGGTGGCTGTACTGCTCAAGATTTACTACCAACTTAAAGGAATAAAATAGAAAGATGGAAATCTTTTTTGCTAACCTTTCTGCCCCCTATTGCGTTAACCTAGTAAGAAAACCACCAGCATTGTCTCTGAGACAAAGTATCGCGGGATTTTGCATTACTCTGAATAATGGATGCCTGATAACTTTTAAGGACCTCCTCCCAAGTCCAAAGAATCAGCTCTCACTTTTCACAGTTTGCGTCCAGCCTCATAGCGGCTGGCTCTCTGAAACATCCTCACCAAAACATTCTCTTGGCTTTTTAAGAGGAAGGGTTCTAACATCTAATTACTCCAACTGTAATCCTGACTCAACCATATATGAGTGGTATGAGGAAATCATTTTTAACACCTCTGACCCTCAGTTTTTTCATCTGTTTTACAGGAATAACTATATTGCACACAGGGTAATTCTGAGGATGAAACGAGGTACGCTATTGAAACGCTCAACACAGTGTTTAGGAGGTTCTGGGGACTTGGTCAATGCTAAGTCCTTTTCGCCATCATTATTATTACTTCTGTGGCCATGTACGGCATTTTTATCATGTCAGTCATGGGTGGCAGCGTCCATAAGGTAGCTTTGAAGCTTCTAATGTTTAAGGTGCATTCACTTAGCAACTGATGCAAGTCATTTACTTCCTTGATTCCCACAGTCTGACTGAAGTTTCCATTAAAAATGTTGATGGGGGGGGGGCTTCCCTGGTGGCGCAGTGGTTGGGAGTCCGCCTGCCGATGTGGGGGACGCGAGTTCGTGCCCCGGTCCGGGAGGATCCCACATGCCACGGAGCGGCTGGACCCGTGAGCCGTGGCCGCTGAGCCTGCGCGTCCGGAGCCTGTGCTCCGTGGCGGGAGAGGCCGCAGCGGTGAGAGGCCCGCGTACCGCAAAAAAAAAAAAAAAAAAAAAAAGTTGATGTCTTTTTCTGAATGGAGCAATAAAACCAGAAACAAATTACCAGGGAGATAGTGGAACCTAAGCTTCAAGGCTCTTATTTTTCACAGTTCCTCCCAAAGCACTATACCTGATTTTCTATATTTTTAATCTGTATGCCTTTTTTTTAAAGAGGAGACCTCAAATGACATAAGCTCCAAGTCCTATAAACCCTGGATCCATCCCTAAGTCTGGCCTGAGGATTTTAAAAGTTGGAATGGAGGTTGTGTTGAGATATTCTGTTAGCACAAAGGACATAGTATAAAACATGCCAATATTAAAAAACAGGTGTTGTGCTATTAATAAAAATATTTCTACTGTTCTGAGAAGCAGGGGGAGGGGAGTGATAATAAGCTCCATCATGACTTTGCCACTGGCATATAATATACCTTCAGTCTCACTATCCCATTTCAGGACTTAAGGACAGTAACAAGTTTCAGAGCTAGCTTTCTTAGCACCAATTGGGGTTCTACGTTTGAAGCCACTGTTTCTCTTCCTTGTCCATAGCATCTTTCGCATGCCCACTGTGTGCCAGGCACACTTCAAGACATAGGAACAGCAGTATACAAAACAGGCAAAAATACCTAACCTCATGGAACCAACATTCTATACAAATGGCAAGCTTCTGTCCATCAGCAGCCAAGTACCACTCAGCCCAGACTTCAGTTGTGACGCTCAGATGGGCACAGTTCCTCCACTGGGCCACTGCTTCAGTATCTCCACAGGGTGAGTCTGTGCTCTGGGCACCCAAATGGGTTTCTCCTTGGGAAGCAGTGCCAGTTGCCGTGGACAGGGCATGCCTTTCCTCATCAGCCCTTAATCATTTTTTATCACTTTTGGACTTTCTCAAAATCATCTATTTTTAATAAGTTCTTGCTGATGTGGCATTAAGAACCGTCCTCAGGATGCCACTGACGGGTATGATAGTTTCTTGTGTGTGCCCACAGGGGGAAAAAAATTAAAATAACTTTAAAAAGTGGACTCTATGTCCAAATCCATAAAACAAGGCAAAGTTCAAATAAGGTATGTTTCTGAACTTAATTCCTAAGTATCTGTAAAGTGATGTGCCATTCTCCTCTGACCATAAAACACATACACACACACAAATACCAGGGCAACTTGGTGGCCACAGACAAATGCAGATTATTCACTGAGGAGCCTGCAAAGTGAAACTGCCCACCTGAACAGCAGCTTGGCTGCAAATCAGCCAATATGGAGTGGCTGCTTCGTGACTTGTTTTAGGCTTACGTTCCAAAACAGTCTTTCTACTCAAAGCACACACATGTTATTTATACATTTGTAATTGTACTATGGTACCAACTGGTCCTATTAGGCCCCCTGTTACTTCTGTTGGGTTCCTCTGGATTGCGATGCTCTAGTTCTTTGAAGTGTTGCTCACCTCATACCTTTCAGAGTGCATTCCTTCATTTTAAAGCAGATCACGCCAAATTACCCTTCACATGTGGAAATTACTCAGCCATTCTCAAGAGACGTGGCATACCAGAGAACAAGAAACAAGTTTTTAAGTGTAGATTATAGCCAGATCTATATAACAGTCCGTGTATCAATACATAAATTTTCACGTTTTTAGCCTGCACGTCAAATATTTTAGTTTTATCATTTAGCCCCAAAGAAGATGTAAATCATTCAGAATCCCTTTTTTCTCTACGGTTTTGAGTATCAGCCTCTCCGTTTCATACTGGAGAGATTTTTCCAATTCCACAATTATTCTACAAAAAAAATTCTGTGTATGCTATGCAGAACACATCTTTAGTCCAGGGCTGACATGATTTATGATGAACAAAAAATATTTACGTATCATCCTCGTCTCAATGGCTTGGGCTTTCTTTTGCCCGTGGAAACCGAACACAGTCACTACACTTAGCACACCTGGGCAGATGGCAATGCACCTAGAAGAACACGACACAGCTCAGCAGCTCCTCAGCTTAGGTTTTCCCAAAGTTTTATGAAGACCGTAATGGAGGTCTCTAAGCTAATTTCAGTATTCAAAAAGCCCAATATATTTTATTATCCCTCAAACAATATCATCCACCTTTAGGTCAGGAGACTTAAATTCAATGAAACATTATTCTTCACCACACATTCATTCATCAGAGACTCTGATTGGTAGCTACAGACCTGATTTTTATTAAAAAAAAAAAAAACAAGAACAAAAATTAATGAATATAGTTTAGTGGACACAATCTTTCAAAATATAGCATCCATGGAGGTATCAAATTATAATAAAAGGGGTTCTAGGTTGTGAAAGGATTGGGAACCAGTGGTAGAGCAGAGGAAAAAACACTGTTTTGAAAGTCAGAAGATGGGTTCCTGGTCCTGAACAACAAAATTGTGGGGAAGCCACTGCATCTGTCTGGATCTTCATTCTTAAGCTATAACATGAAGGGTGTGATCAGATCTCTGGGATGTCCTGCTGCTCTAAAATGTTTCTTTATGGATCTCAGATGCCCAGAATCACCTCATTCTTTGCTGTAACATTCCATCCTCTCACAGTCAGAACAATACTAATTAAACCTCAGCACCCCAGAAGATAAGGGTTCTCTCCTAACCCAGCCACCACAGGCAAGCCTGCTAGTTTTCAGTAAGACTCTGCACTTCAGAGAGAACACCTAAAAGATGCTCTGCAGAAAGGGAAAGAAACACCAATTGTGACAGAAGAAACAGAAACAAAACGAAAAACAAAGCAGGTCACCGCTATACAGGGCATACAAACAATGTGACAGGCACTGTTTTACCCTTAATCCTCACCAATGACCCTTCCACTAGGAATTATTATCTAAACCTCTTTTACAGATGAGGTAACAGACTCACCTAATGCACTGTAATCCACTTACCTTAGGAAAACAGAACTCTATAGCTTGAAAACTCTATAGAGAACAACAGACTTAAGTAGTAATATATTCTTGGTGACACAGATTAGAAAATGGGTCTGAAGAATGTCTCCAGCCTGTAATTCTGTTAACATTTGATTAAGAAGAATTTTCGTCTCACTTTCTAAGGGCAGAAAGCTATGTAAAATGCTAGGCTAAATCGCATACATCGAAGTCACATTCAGAGGTCTGGGTAATAATGTCACATTTTCTGGAAGTCCAGGCAACTGTGTATAACCAAAACTCAATCTGAGCAGTTTACTGGGTAAATGTCTCCTGCCTGTAATATTCCAGAATTTCAATTCCATTTTTACCAAATGAAGCTGTCTTATTTCCCAGATTTTATATTCAATTAGAAATAAAGAAATCTGAATCTTGTCTGATCTGAATTTAATCTTACTTGTATGACAGTCACAAGCCACCACCCACCAATCTGAAGACTGTGTTAAATAATTTACACAATAATCAGTTTCTGTGACTGGGAATTAGTTACTTGCCTGAAATACTTTTAAGCATGCTGTCATCAACATTAATGTAAATGTCCTATTCATGTTTATGAAATAAATACGCTCCCTTTTCTCAAAAAGGTAGAGAAAGTACAACTGAATCACAGGCCTGACTTCGGATTTAAGTTACCAATCTGATTACCCAGATAAACTATTTAGCAGGATTTTGCATGTATGCATATGTTTTCATCAAAGTGAGTGTTTTGTTTAGCCAACACTTCCCCAGGCTCAAAACGCTACACGGAAGGATTTACAAGTAACCAATAACACTTCGAGGCTCATTTCAAATTGGATGCAGCTGTTAGAATACTTACAAGGTGCAAGACAGCAATAGGGTGGCTCTAGAAAGGTACATCTTTTCCTGTTTGGCTGCACAACCCGTAACTCTGCAGGCTCTCCGGCAGCAGGGTCACACTCCGATCCCCGAGCGGGAAGAATCCCCTCCCAGCACAGAACTAAGCGCTGCAGATTCTGGTGTAGGACGTCTAGCTTGCTGACACTCCCATTGGCTGCAGCTCTCTTCCGGGTACAGCAATTGTAAACCAGAGACTGTTTCCCGGGTCGAAAGTCTGTCTCCTCATCCCCTCTCACTCTGGCTGGGGTGGGACGAAGAAGCCCTCTCCCACCAACAGGACGGGGAAGGCGCTGCGACGCCGGGTCCAAGCAAAGCGGAGGCCTGCTCCGCCGACTCTCCCGTGGGCCCGGCCAAAGGGTTTGAAGGCTCCGCGGAGAGGCTGTGAGGCCACCCACGCTGGCTCCCTCGCTCCCCGCACCCGGCCTTCCCAGGTCCGTCACACCGGAGCCCGGGCCGCCTGGAAGTTAGCCCAGCCACCAGCTCTACTCACCGGTCCGTAGCCTGCCGTCCAGCAGCCATCTTAAGACCCGTCAACATCGCGCCTTCTCATTGGCGCCGGCATCTCAGCCAATAGGCTAAGGCCGTTCTGGCCTGGGGTCGCCATGGAAACCGGCCGCGCTCAGCTGTGCTTTTAAATAGGCAGGAAGGGGTTGA
The DNA here is from genome assembly GCF_964341445.2 of Mesoplodon mirus. Taxonomy (NCBI): domain Eukaryota; kingdom Metazoa; phylum Chordata; class Mammalia; order Artiodactyla; family Ziphiidae; genus Mesoplodon; species Mesoplodon mirus. The sequence continues at coordinate 218,163,444 of NC_138977.1, forward strand.
TTCCTTTCTTTCTACTTCTTTTCTCCCAACTTTTCTCTCGCCGTTTTCTTCTTTTTTTCTGGACGTTTTTAAAGACTGTTCTTTCTCCATTCCTTCCCGTACTCCGTGGTGAGGAAAGTGCTGGCTTAGACTTTGAACTGAGTTCATTCCCCAATGACGGAAAGTCACTGCAGAAGCTCTCTAGACCCTTCTGTGAACGTTTCCATTCATACACCCTTTTCCCCTCGCTCCCTTCCTTACTTTTTTTTCTTTCTGTACATATTTATTGAGCAGGCACCCTGCCAGCCTATGTTTAGGGCAAAATGATCTCTACTTCTGCTCTAGTGGCGCTTACCGTTTGGTGATCGTGGCAGCTGCTTCACTGACCAGCTGTGTGGCCTTGGCCAAAAGCTCATTGAGCTCCTTTTCCGTGGCAGCCACTGTCTTAAGCTCTGAGAAGGGGCTTAGGGAAGCGTAGAAAATAAGCAAGGGGGGAAAAAAACAGGGGAAAAAAAAAGCTCTATGAGGAAAATTAAACAGCATAATATGACCGTGATGGGAGTGGGGCTATTTTAGAAATGCTTCCATTTTCTGAAATAACGTTCTGTAATAATAAGAAGAATAATACATTCCTATTTTCTAGTGTTGTAACGATTATGTAACAAAATACACATAAACCCCTTAAGGCATTACCTTGCCCACAGTAATTTTCAGTTGGTATTGGCTTAGCCTTATCAATAATGCCTTTCTTTGAAGCATTCTAAAAATGTGAAAGAATTTTGTATTGCACTCAATAACATATCACAATTTAGTATAAACCGATGTTTAAGTGTAATACTTAACTATCAACTACCTCACCCCCATTGTTTTCCAGAACATGTGCCAGGTGTATGGAGTAGTTTTCTATGACCCCAGAATCATAGCAAAACCTGAAATGACAAGTTTGGGTTACTAAAGTCCTTTCTCACATTCACATTCTCTGATGCTCGATTAGAAGCAGGGCTGAGTGGTGTGAGGATCTGTATGAAACTCTCCTGGCCAAATGTGTCCAGCCCCTCAATAGTGTTTTTCCCTGAATCCAATCCATAAAAAGTGGTTAAAGAGAGGATGTGTAGGAAAATGCTGTTGTGACTGTTACCTTGTGCCTCTCAATTGCTATCTTACTCTGCTGGGGCTGCCATAACAAAATGCCACAGACTAAGTAGCTTACGCAACAAAAATTTATTTCTCACAGTTCTGGAGGTTGGGATGCCTAAGATCAAGGTGTCAGCAAAGCAGGTTTCATTCTGAGGCTTCTTCTCTTGGTTTGTAGGCAGCATCCATCTTGCTGTGTGCTCATAAAATCTTTTTTGTGCAGTTGTGTAAGGAGAGAGAGAAGGAGAGAGAGAGAATGGGGTGGGTGGGGGCAGGAAGGGCTCTCTGGTGTTTGTTTCTTCTTCAGAGGACACTAATCCTATTGGATCAGGGCCCTACCCTTATGGCCTCTTTTAACCTTAATTCCTTAAAGGCCCCATTTCCAAATACAGCCACCCGGGGGTTAGGATTTCAACGTATGAATTTTAAGGGTACACGAACATTCAGTCCATAACAAATGCTGATGGTGGAGGTGTAACCAAAATGGGGAAAGAGAGCACAGAGGGGAAGAACTGAGACATGGGGTAGGAAGGAAATATTGTTGGCCTGTTTCAGAACTATCTGGACTGTTTCTACATATGTTCCATCAAAGAATACTCATTGTTTAGTGCATATAAATGTGCAAGGGATAGAGGGGGAATATAATTATAAGTACTCCAAAGACTTACAGCCACCAGATTTCACATCAAAGGTTTCTGGAAAGTCCTACTCCAAAAATACGTAGTTTAAAATGTTCTCAATGTTAACTTGAGAATTCTCAAATATCTGATTGTTTACTCTTATGACATTATTGGATTCCTATAATAAACGTAAATAGCTCAGACCTTTCTTCCAGTTTTGCTTGTAAGACTTTCAGTCTCTGAATATTATTATTTTGCCAGTTTTCTGGAGGAAATGTCAGTCATTTGATTTATTTTAATCAATAAATTTACCTTCCCTCCAGCAAATTCCTGTCCTGGAACTCTGCCAAACCATGCATTTTGTGAATGAAATACTTGTATTTGTGAGATTTCTAGAAACATAGAATTATTGAATATCTTTTACTAAGTCATAGTGAATGTGATGCAGCTAGTGAATTGTGCTTGAATTGTGTTGCATCTGGCACTAATTTCAAACATGTAAGTTTCACTTAAATTTTCAAACATCTTAAAAAGCATAAAGCAGTTTTTCTTTGCCAAGAAATATTATAGTTTATGAATCATTTTTCCTTATATTTAGTAATTTTTATCCTTAGTGTAGAGATTACAAGTCACACTCATATTATAAAAGATTAATTGTGGAGGTCTTTTTGACAGCTGCTAAATCTCTGATTGTTGAAAATTTCCCCAAATATAATGAAATCCCTTAAATATTTCTCAGTTGTAAAAAGTGAATATGACTTTGTTGAACAAACGATAAATGTGCTTCTTGCTGAAACTGAGATAGAGAATAGTTATTTCCATCTGTACAAAATGCCTCATTGAAGAAAAAGTAGTCTAGTGACTTATGCGAAAGAATAGAAACAAGAGAGTTCTGAACTTTAGGAATTGTGTGACAATTTCTCTATCTGAATTCTTTTCTAATTTGAAAATTGAAGCATCGATAACAATGTTAATCTTCCAAGAATATGTTGAATAACTAACACTATGACATCAGCAACTGTTGATATTGGAGGAAACAAAATTTCTGTAATATAGGATGTTGCCAAAGAAAAGTACTTTTTCTTTATTCATCATGTCTGGTACTTTCAAATTCTTCAGGTCCAATAGGTTGTACATAGGAAGATAGGAGAGGAAGCATTTCTGGGTGCTAGGTATTTTGCAACGAATGTCATATAAACCTATGGTGTACTTATTATTGTATCCATTTGACAGACAAGGAAATTAGGGCTTCAAGAGTTTTAAGAAACTTGCCTAATGTCACACAGCTAGTAACATGCAAAACTAAGGTGGGGAATTTCACTGCACTCTGAAGCTCCTGCTCTTTCTGCTGTCACACACTACCCCTTTTACAGTGAAGTTCCTGATAAATCCCAGCATAGTGCAGTTAATAAAGTGTAGACATCATTAATACCCAGTGAGATGTGTACCGGGTGGGAGCTCGTGAAAAGAGAGGCTTCAGGAGCAAAATGTGTCTTCTCTCTCTATCTCTCTTAGTACCTAGTGAGTGATCAAATCCCATCAGAGGCATCCTCTTCAATCATTGCTGGATTGCTGCATTGAAATCTATCTTACTTCTCCCTTTTCCTAACACCTTCATCCTCTGAAACAGCCCATTGCCTGATTAATCTCTCTAAATGAAGGAATACGTGTAAAGCTTTTGACACTCATCCTAGCATGTAGTCAATAGTCAATAAACATTAGTTCCCTTCCCTTACACATAAAAACTGTGTGTGTGTGTGTGTGTGTGTGTGTGTGTGTGTGTGTGTGTTGGGCCAAGGGGAATTGAACAGGCAGAACACAGAGGATTTTTAGGGCAGTGAAAATACTCTGTCTGATACCATGATGATAGATACATTTGTCCAAACTCATAGAGTGTACAACACCAAGAGCAAACAGTAATGCAGACTGTGGACTTTGGGTGATTACGATGTGTCAGTATAGGTTCAGCAGTTGTAAAAAATGTACCATTCTGGTGGGGGATATCAGTCGCGGGGGAGGGGCAATTCATATAGGAAAGAATCGCTATACCTTGCCTTCAGTTTTGCTGTGAACTTTAAACTGCTCTAAAGATAATGTTTTAAAAAATCATAAGATGAGGGCTTCCCTGGTGGCGCAGTGGTTGACAGTCTGCCTGCCGATGCAGGGGACATGGGTTCGTGCCCCGGTCCAGGAAGATCCCACATGCCACGGAGCGGCTAGGCCCGTGAGCCATGGCCGCTGAGCCTGCGCGTCCGGAGCCTCTGCTCCACAACGGGAGAGGCCACAACAGTGAGAGGCCCACGTACCACACACACAAAAAAAAATCATAAGATGAATAATACTTTATTACTTGTGAAAATTAAATGAAATCCAAATTTTATTGTCCAAAAAGTTCTATGGGAACACATACACACAAAAAAACCTGAGTAAATAAATGTTGACAGATTATCAGATTACTCTGTCAACATCTTCGTGGTCTTTACTATGTGCCCAATGCTTAGCACTTTGCTAAGGTTTGAGGAGAATACAAATGAAGTATATGAACTGACATGTCAATAAGTTTGTAGTCCAAGACATATAATGAGGTTATAAATGATATATTTTACACTATAAGTACCAAAATTATGACGTCCATGATGTAAGTAGAAACTACAGAAGTCTCAGAATGGAATTCAGAATGTACTATTTCCTTTGCCTGGAATACCTTTCTCTTTCCTAGCTGTTGAACTTCTTTTCATTCTTTAAAACCTAGATCAAATATTACCTTCTAAGTTAAACCTTTCCTGACTCATACTGTTCATGCCTTTCTTCTCTGTGTGTTCATAACAGTTGATACACAGCAGAACTAGGGCTTCATCACACTGAAATACAATTATTTGTCATAGGTGAGTCTTCCCTGATGGATTGTGAACTCCTTTGAAGGCACAGTACTTGTCCTGCAGTACATGCTCAGTAAATGTTTGTGGAGAGGATGGATGGATGATGGAAGTGGAGATGTCAAGGCATGAGATGAAGAGAAATGGGGACAGAAGAAGAACTAAAATCCTGCAGCCTGTGGAACAAAAACCACATTCACAGAAAGACAGACAAGATGAAAAGGCAAAGGGCTATGTACCAGATGAAGGAACAAGATAAAACCCCAGAAAAACAACTAAATGAAGTGGAGATAGGCAACCTTCCAGAAAAAGAATTCAGAATAATGATAGTGAAGATGATCCAGGACCTCAGAAAAAGAATGGAGGCAAAGATCGAGAAGATGCAAGAAATGTTTAACAAAGACCTAGAAGAATTAAAAAACAAACAAACAGAGATGAACAATACAAAAACTGAAATGAAAAATACACTAGAAGGAATCAATAGCAGAATAACTGAGGCAGAAGAAGGGATAGTGACCTGGAAGACAGAATGGTGGAATTCACTGCTGTGGAACAGAATAAACAAAAAAGAATGAAAAGAAATGAAGACAGCCTAAGAGACCTCTGGGACAACATTAAATCCACCAACATTCGCATTATAGGGGTCCCAGAAGGAGAAGAGAGAGAGAAAGGACCCGAGAAAATATTTGAAGAGATTATAGTCGAAAACTTCCTTAACATGGGAGAGGAAATAGCCACCCGAGTCCAGGAAGCACAGAGAGTCCAATACAGGATAAACCCAAGGAGAAACACACCAAGACACAGAGTAATCAAATTGGCAAAAATTAAAGACAAAGAAACACTGTTGAAAGCAGCAAGGGAAAAATGACAAATAACATACAAGGGAACTCCCATAAGGTTAACACCTGATTTCTCAGCAGAAACTCTACAAACCAGAAAGGAGTGGCATGATATACTTAAAGTGATGAAAGGGAAGAACCTACAACCAAGATTATTCTACCCAGCAGGGATCTCATTCAGATTCGATGGAGAAATCAAAAGCTTTACAGGCAAGCAAAAGCTAACAGAATTCAGCACCACCAAATCAGCTCTACAACAAATGCTAAAGGAATTTCTCTAAGTGGGAAACACAAGAAAAGAAGAGAACCTACAAAAACAAACCCAAAACAATTAAGAAAATGGTCATAGGAGCATACATATCGATAATTACCTTAAACGTGAATGGATTAAATGCTCCAACCAAAAGACACAGGCTTGCTGAATGGATACAAAAACAAGACCCATATATATGCTGTCTACAAGAGATGCACATCAGACCTAGGGACACATACAGACTGAAAGTGAGGGGATGGAAAAAGATATTCCATGCAAATGGAAATCAAAAGAAAGCTGGAATAGCAATACTCATATCAGATAAAATAGACTTTAAAATAAAGAATGTTACAAGAGACAAGGAAGGACACTACATAATGATCAAGGGATCAATCCAAGAAGAAGATATAACAATTATAAATATATATACATCCAACATAGGAGCACCTCAATACATAAGGCAACTGCTAGCAGCTATAAAAGAGGAAATTGACAGTAACACAATAATAGTAGGGGACTTTAACACCTCACTGACACCAATGGACAGATCATCCAAAATGAAAATAAATAAGGGAACAGAAGCTTTAAATGACACAATAGACCAGATAGATTTAATTGATATTTATAGGACATTCCATCCAAAAATAGCAGATTACACTTTCTTCTCAAGTGAGCATGGAACATTCTCCAGGACAGATCACATCTTGGGTCACAAATCAAGCCTCAGTAAATTTAAGAAACTTGAAATCATATCAAGCATCTTTTCTGACCACAACGCTATGAGATTAGAAATGAATTACAGGGAAAAAAATGTAAAAAACACAAACACATGGAGGTTAAACAATATGTTACTAAATAACCAATAGATCACTGAAGAAATCAAAAAGGAAATAAAAAAATACCTAGAGACAAATGACAATGAAAACACGATGATCCAAAACCTATGGGATGCAGCAAAAGCTGTTCTAAGAGGGAATTCTATAGCTATACAAGCCTACTGCAAGAAACAAGAAAAATCTCAAATAAACAATCTAACCTTACACTTAAAGGAACTAGAGAAAGAAGAACAAACAAAACCCAAAGTTAGCAGAAGGAAAGAAATCATAAAGATGAGAGCAGAAATAAATGAAATAGAAACAAAGAAAACAATAGCAAAGATCAATAAAACTAAAAGCTGGTTCTTTGAGAAGATAAACAAAATTGGTAAACCATTAGCCAGACTCATCAAGAAAAAGAGGGAGGGCTTCCCTGGTGGCGCATTTGTTGAGAGTCCACCTGCCGATGCAGGGGACATGGGTTAATGCACTGGTCTGGGAGAATCCCACATGCCGCGGAGCGGCTGGGCCCGTGAGCCATGGCCACTGAGCCTGTGCGTCCAGAGCCTGTGCTCCACAACGGGAGAGGCCACAAGAGTGAGAGGCCCACGTACGGCAAAAAAAAAAGAAGAAAAAGAAAAAGAGGGAGAGGACTCAAATCAATAAAATTAGAAATGAAAAAGGAGAAGTTACAACAGACACCACAGAGATACAAAGCATCCTAAGAGACTACTACAAGCAACTCTATGCCAATAAAATGGACAACCTGGAAGAAATGGACAAATTCTTAGAAAAGTGTAACCTTCCAAGACTGAACCAGGAAGAAATAGAAAATATGAACAGACAAATCACAAGTAATGATATTGAAACTGTGATTAAAAATCTTCCAACAAACAAAAGTCCAGGACCAGATGGCTTCACAGGTGATTTCTATTAAACATTTAGAGAAGAGCTAACACCCATCCTTCTCAAACTCTTCCAAAAACTTGCAGAGGAAGGAACACTCCCAAACTCATCCTATGAGGCCACCATCACCCTGATACCAAAACCAGACAAAGAGACTACAAAAAAAGAAAATTACAGACCAATATCACTGATGAATATAGATGCAAAAATCCTCAACAAAATACTAGCAAACAGAATCCAACAACACATTAAAAGGATCATACACCATGATCAAGTGGGATTTATCCCAGGGATGCAAGGATTCTTCAATATATCAATCAGTGTGATACACCATATTAAAAAATTGAAGAATAAAAACCATATGATCATCTCAATCGAGGCAGAAAAACCTTTTGACAAAATTCAACACCCATTTATGATAAAAACTCTCCAGAAAGTAGGTATAGAGGGAACTTACCTCAACATAATAAAGGCCATATATGACAAAACAACAGCAAACATCATTCTCAATGGTGAAAAACTGAAAGCATTTCCTCTAAGGTCAGGAACAAGACAAGGATGTTCACTCTCACCACTATTATTCAACATAGTTTTGGAAGTCCTAGCCACAGCAATCAGAGAAGAAAAAGAAATAAAAGGAATACAAATTGGAAAAGAAGAAGTAAAACTGTCACTCTCTGCAGATGACATGATACTATACATAGAGAATCCTAAAGATGCCACCAGAAAACTCCTAGAGCTAATCAATGAATTTGGTAAAGTTGCAGGATATGAAATTAATGCACAGAAATCTCTTGCATTCCTATATACTAATGATGAAAAATCTGAAAGAGAAATTAAGGAAACACTCCCATTTACCACTGCAACCAAAAGAATAAAATACCTAGGAATAAACCTACCTAGGGAGACAAAAGACCTGTATGCAGAAAACTATAAGACACTGATGAAAGAAATTAAAGATGATACCAACAGATGGAGAGATATATCTTGTTCTTGGATTGGAAGAATCAATATTGTGAAAATGACTATACTACCCAAAGCAATCTACAGATTCAGTGCAATCCCCATCAAATTACCAATGGCATTTTTTACGGAACTAGAACAAAAAATCTTAAAATTTGTATGGAGACACAAAAGACCCCGAATAGCCAAAGCAGTCTTGAGGGAAAAAAATGGTGCTGGAGGAATCAGACTCCCTGACTTCAGACTATACTACAAAGCTACAGTAATCAAGACAATATGGTACTGGCACAAAAACAGAAACATAGATCAATGGAACAAGATAGAAAGCCCAGAGATAAACCCACACACCTATGGTCAACTAATCTATGACAAAGGAGGCAAGGATATACAATGGAGAAAAGGCAGCCTCTTAAGTAAGTGGTGCTCAGAAAACTGGACAGCTACATGTAAAAGAATGAAATTAGAACACTCCCTAACACTATACACAAAAATAAACTCAAAATGGATTAGAGACCTAAATATAAGACCGGACACTATAAAACTCTTAGAGGAAAACATAGGAAGAACACTCTGACATAAATCACAGCAAGATCTTTTTAGATCCACCTCCTAGAATAATGGAGATAAAAACAAAAATAAACAAATGGGACCTAATGAAACTCAAAGCTTTTGCACAGCAAAGGAAACCATAAACAAGACAAAAAGACAACCCTCAGAATTGGTGAAAATACTTGCAAACGAATCAACGGACAAAGGATTAATCTCCAAAATATATAAACAGCTCATGCAAGAGGGAGGAGATATGGGAATATATGTATATGTATAACTGATTCATTTTGTCACAAAGCAGAAACTAACACATCATTTGTAAGGCAATTATACTCCAATAAATATGTTAAAAATATATATATATATAAACAGCTCATGCAGCTCAATATTAAAAAAATAAACAACCCAATCCAAAAATGGGCAGAAGACCTACATAGACATTTCTCCAAAGAAGACATACAGATGGCCAAGAGGCACATGAAAAGCTGCTCAACATCACTAATCATTAGAGAAATGCAAATCAAAACTACCATGAGGGATCACCTCACACCAGTTAGAATGGGCATCATCAGAAAATCTACAAACAACAAATTCTGGAGAGGGTGTGGAGAAAAGGGAACCCTCTTGCACTGTTGGTGGGAATGTAAATTGATACAGCCACTATGGAGAACAGTATGGAGGTTCCTTAAAAAACTAAAAATAAAATTACCATATGATCCAGCAATCTCACTACTGGGCATATACCCAGAGAACACCATAATTCAAAAAGACACATTTACCCCAATGTTCATTGCAGCGCTATTTACAATAGCCAGGTCATGGAAGCAGTCTAAATGCCCATCAACAGACAAATGGATGAAGAAGATGTGGTACATATATACAATGGAATATTACTCAGCCATAAAAAGGAACGAAACTTGGGTCATTTGTTGAGATGTAGATGGATCTAGAGACTGTCATACAGAGTGAAGTAAGTCAGAAAAAGAAAAACAAATATCGTATATTAACGCATATATGTGGAACCTAGAAAAATGGTACAGGAACCAGTTTGCAGGGCAGAAATTGAGACATAGATGGAGAGAACAAACGTATGGACACCAGGGGGGAAAGCCGTGGGGGGGTGGGGCTGGTGGTGTGATGAATTGGGCGATTGGGATTGACATGTATACACTGATGTGTATAAAATTGATGACTAATAAAAACCTGCTATATAAAAAAATAAATGAAATAAAATTTTAAAAAAATTTTTAAAAAGAAAGTATTTACAAAATGCCAAGATTGTCTTGGTACTATAAGTAAATTCAGTATATAACACTATTGTTATATATGAGAAAGTAGATATAAAACATTGTATAATGTGGCAATCATAATGAATATCAACTTTATTAAGAACATAGAAAATACTAAAAACATGCCCATAATTGTCTATTATCTATATAAAGAAGTCCAAGCTGGACAAATTCTGTTTGCTTGGAATTGATGTTTTGTAATGATTTTATGGCCCTGGCAACAGTGGTTATTCATCCATTCAATAAAAAGTTGTTGAAAACCTACTGCCAAATGCAGATCTGAATGCCACCCTCACGGTATGAGAAAACACATAGTTGGGCAACTTCAGTCCAGTGTGATGAGGACTGTATCAGAGGTAAGCAGGAGTGCTGTGTGAGTATGAGGAAGGAGGACCTCATGTGTGGAGAAGACAAGGCTTTGCTGAAGAGAGAGTGCCATCTCCCGTCCTGACATTTGTGTTTATGTGCTTTTGTGAATTCAGGTGGTCATTATGACTGGATTCCTTCTCTGTAATGACAGGCATAATTTCTTTATGTGGTAGATTTGTGGAACTACAAGTTATTTTCAATGATGTTTTATGAGGAGATAATTATCTGTTGAAAACATTTATAATATAAGATTAAAACAGATTTTTTTAAAAAAAGAGAGAAATGGGGATGGTGGTTTAGGAGTATCACGTCAACAAACGCAGAATGGCAGGAATGCTGTGCTTTAGGTAAGACATAAGAAACCAGCTTGGGTCAGACTCTGGGGGACTTCCCTAAGCCAAACACACAATTTCTACCTTGATACAGTGGAAGGAATGAAAGGCTTCTAATCAGGGAGTAGTTTGAAAAAGCAGGTGCTTCAGGGAGAGTAATGTTATAGCCTTGTGAATATGAACGATGTATTTGGAAGTAGTTGAGCCAACATGAAAGACACCTAGTTAGAAGACCATTATGGAATAAATGATTAGCATCTGGATAAAAGCAGTGGTAATGGAGGATAAGAGATAAATCTGATCGTCAAGTCTAATATTTTCTCCATTCATTCATTCATTCATTTATTCCCTTTCATTCTTGCTTTCATGCCTTTGCTCTTTTATTGCTCCCTGCTTTCTACCCATTCATATTCTGCATTCAGTTTTATGAATTCAACCCAGCCTTTGAGGATGCCCTTCACTAGGAACTCCCTTAATCAAATCTGACTTTCAAATAACCCCCTCAAACAACCTGTTGTATGCCACCTCTCACCTCCCTTCTACCTTCAGCACAACATCCTCAATTTATTCTAAAAAATAGCAAAGTTGTTCCAGATGAGCAGTGGTCATGTAGGTGGCCTCCTGGTGGTCTGCTTGGAGGCTGACTTGACACATTTTCCTCTGGTGCAGAGAACAGAAAAAGTGTCCTCTGCCTCCCCTTTGATTCTTCCAGTTCACAGGATGGAAATTCCATGTCAGCTAATCTCTTCCTCATAGATACAGGTACCCCATCTGGAAACCTCTTTTCCAGTTTTAGCCCAATAACTTTGATGTCTTATTCTTCATCATCTTTTTTGTGTGTGTGTGACACATAAAACACCACTACCCACCACGCTCATCCTGATTGCCAAGCACAAGGTGATGATGTGCTGGCGAAGAAAAAGGAAGCTGGAAGTTTAAAGTGATGTAACTAATTAAAGAACTAGCATCTCACCTTGAATGTGTCCAAAAGAACCCTTCAGAACGTTTTCCAAAGTTTCCACTATTCAAAGTAAGGGAGAATCTTTTGTTATTCAGTATTATTTTTTATTTTGTTTGATTTTTTTATTACCATGTGAAATTATCTTCTATGACCTGGGAATCTAATTGGCATTTAGGATATTGTCTGTCTCTAATGAAACGACTATTCTGAATTTCCTGTAACTATTTGGAAATAAACACTTGAAACCATGTACTTGCTAAATTGAGGTTATCCTGAATGATCTGCCATACCATCTTACCCTTGCTAGGTTGTGTCTTAGGATATTTTTCGAATTGCTTTCTATATAAACTTTGGGTAAATTTACTTATTTAATTCGTTACGAAAAGCACATTTTCAACCTACTATATAGCACAGGGAACTTACTCAATATTTTGCAATAACCTATAAGGGAAAATAATCTGAGAAAGAATATACATATATATGTGTGTGTGTGTATATATATAAATGTACAACTGAATCACTGTGCTGTACACCTGAAGCTAACACGACATTGTAAATCAACTATACTTCAATAAAAAAAAAAAGAAAGAAAAGTACATTTTACTCTGTGGCTATGTTCTCAGTCCAGCCAACCAAATCAGAAACTCAGCCACACAGACCCTGCCATCTTGCCCTCCCAGCTCTGAGCCTTGCCCATTCCTAGAGCAATGTCTTCCCTCTTCCCAAGCACACTTCCTAGGTCCTTTCTGGAATTTCATTTTAATTTATATACTGGCTTTTTCTTTTTACCTCTTTATCTTATATTTTAGTGGTCGCTCTAGGGATTACAATGTTCATCTTTAATTTTTCACAGACGACTTAAAGTTAGTATTTTAACAGTTCATGAAAAATGTAGAAACCTTGCAACTATACAGGTCCATTTACTGTTCTGGACACAACCTTGATATCGTCACATACACTACAGCCACATACATTGTGAATCCCACAATCCGGTATTTGTTTGCTTTGAACCATATATGTATATTAAAGGAATAAAGAGGTGGAATTAGTTTTTGACATCTACTTACATATTTAGTATTTCTGATGCTCTTCATTCCATCCTGTGTATCTGAGTTTATATCTGCTTTCATTGACCTGTGTTCTAAAGAATTTCCTTTAGCATGTCTTGTTAGAGAAGTTTTGCTGGCAATGGATTTTCTTAGTTTTCTTTTATCTGAAAACATCTTTATTTCACCTTCATTCTTTTTTTTCAGTCAAGTTTATTGACGTAGAATTTAAGTACAATAAAATTTACCACTTATAATGTAAGTTCTACGAGACTTGACAAATGAATATAGTCATGTAACCACTATCACAATCAGTACACTGAATTTTGCCATCAGCTCAAGTTCCCTCATGCCTCTTTAAAGTAAACTATTTCTCACCCTCAGCTCCTGGGAACTACTGAGGTTTTTTCTGTCCTCATGGTTTTGCCTTGTCCAGAATGAAGTCATATAAGTGAAACCCAGTTGTGTGTAGTCTTTTGAGTCTGGCCTATTTCACGTAGCCTAGTGCATTTGAGGATCATTCATGTTGAATGTATCAGCAGTTTGTTCCTTTTTATTGTTGGGTAGTGTTTAACTGTGTAGCTATAACAGTTTGTTTATCCATTCACCAGTTGAAGGATATTTGAAATGTTTTTATCTTTACCAATTATGAATTATGAACAAAGAATGCTAAAAACACTCTCATGTAGGTTTTTGTGTGAATGAAGTTTTCACTTCTCTTGAGTCAATACCTAGGAGTAGGATTGCTGGGTTGTATGGTAAGTTTGTGTTTAACTATATAAGTAACTGCCAGTTGTTTTCCAAAGTGGCTGTACCACTTTCCTATCAGCCATGTGCGAAAGTTCCAGTTGCTCCAAACTCTTGGCAAAGACGTTAAAAAGAAATTTACCCACTCAAATAAGTGCTTAGTGGTTTGTGCATTGTGGTATTAATTTTAATTTCCCTAATGACTAATGAGGTCTGTGACATGTCTTTTGATTTGCTTAAGTGTCTTTCAAAGCACAGAAATTTTCAGTTTTAATAAAGTTCAATTTAGTGACATTTTCTTTTATGGTTTGTGCTTTTTGTGTTATGTCTCAGAAATCTTTGTCTTGCCCAAGGTCGCAAAGATAGTTTTCCTCTGATTTATTGTAGACATTTTCACAGTTTTAGATTTTAGAGCTATGATCCACTTTGAGTTAATTTTGTATATGGTACAAAGTATAAGTCAAGGTTTATTTTTTGGCAATTTATTGAAATGCCATCATCCATTGAATTGCCTGAGGCTCTGACCATTTATTACAAATGTTTTTTTTCTGTTCTTTAGATTATATGATTTATAATGATGTATCTTCAAGTTCTCTGAATCTCTTTTTTTGTCACATCCATGCTGCTGTTAAGCCATGAGGTAAATTTTTCACTTTATGTATTTTATTTTTCAGTTCTATAATTTCTATTTAGTCCTTTTTTATAGTTTATATCTCTTGACTGAGATTTCCTATGTTCTCATTCATTAGAGTATAGTATTCTCCTTTCAGTCCTTAACATAACTATTTTTTAACTTCTTATTTTTTGATTCCAACATTGGGGTCATCTCAGAGTTAGTCTCCACTGACTTTCTTTTCTCTTGAACATGTTTCCTATTTTCCTGTCTCTTTATATAATGAAACATTTGGATTTCATCTTTGAAATTGTGAATGCCATGTTGTAGAAACTCTAGATTCTGTTATGTTCCTCCGAAGAACATTTTTCTGTTTGTTTGTTTGTTTTTTAAAGCAGGCAGTTAATTGGCTAAGCCCAAGGTACAAGACCTGTCTCCCAGTTCAAATCTAAGTTCGGTTTGAACTGCTGGGAGTCTGTCTTTCACTCGCATAGTTCAAGGCTCATCCAAAGATTAGGGCATAGTTCATAAGTAGAATTTAGGCTAACCCTCTCTACCTCTCTTCTTTTCAAGACGCCTCTTCACTTTTTAGCAGTTGTGATTGACCCAAACTCTTTCCCCAGTTAGACTGTATTTCCATGCAATTTCTACCCTTCCTACATAATGCTAGTTGTGAACTTCCCTGAGGCTAAGAGCTGGAAAGCAATGATAAAGTCATCCCTTGCAGTCTGCTTCTTCGAAGTATCTGAACTCTCCGGTATCTGACTGCTTTTGTTCACTCTCCAGTGCCTTCAAGAAGCTATTTTGCTTCTTCCAGAGTCTAGAGTTGTCATCAGTAGAAACGTTGGTCAGACAGGAGCTTACTTGGCCATGACTGGAAATGAAAGCATTTCTAATTCAGATAGGTGCGATCTTCTTAAACATCCTTGTGTTTTTCATGGAATCTTATTGTTGTTTGTTGTTGCTGAGTTTATTCATATTTAGGTTATAGTTTTTAAGATCAAGGTTGATCATTTTTATATTCGGCACCACCCAATATCTGCATACTCTATTGTCCTATATGTTAGGCACTCAGTCAATAATTACATGATGAGTAATGAGTTAATGTAGCATAAACTTTTCCTTACCTATACAGAATACATTCTTGTTGAAAATAATTATTCTATACAAGAACACTTAGTTAATAACAGCTATTTTTCATAAAAATTGCTATTAGAACAAAAAAACCCTTAAATTTATTTCAGAAACACAGGAACCTACTTTCTTACACTTTAAGATGAAGCTTTTATGCAATTTATTCAATATTGATTTGATACCTACTAGATACAAGTCACCGTGGGAAACACTGACTATTTTAGGATGAAAGGGAAGGATGATTAAATGAGACAGATAAGACATGGTCCCTGCCACCCAAGAATCCAAAATCTTGTTGGGGAGACAGACAGATATAAATAATCCTGATATAAAGCAGACAATGCTAAATGCTATTTCAAGAAGAGAACAAAGTGTTATGATTGCAGTAAGTAGGAAGCAATGAAATCAGGTTGGAATTCCAGGACAGTTTCTTGGTAAAGGTAGCCTATATATATACTGGCATTAGGAGATGCGAAGAACTTAATAGGTGTATCTGATAGAGAAATTCATTTTAGGAAAATTTGAGACATTATAGGTCATGTTTAGGGAAGAGTAGCATGGCTTAGTGATAAGACCTTGGACTTTGAAGTCACAAGGATACGTATGACTCTGTTCAACTCCTTAAACTTCCCTGAACCTGTTTCATCATCAGAAAAAAAAAAAGGGAAAATAAAGTGGAAATCAAATTGTGGAGAGGCTAAAGGACAGGTTGATAGAGGCGTGTAGATCGTAGTTGGGGAAGCCCGTTAGGAAGCTATAGCAATAATGTAGGTGAAAAGTACTTGCAAGTAGACTGTACCTGAAAAAAAAAGACTGTGTTTTCTGTTTCAACCATAGACTTTGGAAAAAGGCTATGGTTGAAACAGAAAATGAAAATGAGGGTACAAGTATAAACAATCTGGCAACAGATTCTATGGAGGAAAAAAAGAAGTGAAAACTCAGGGAAACTAATGGAAACTGGTAGAACCAGATTGTAGATTACCGTTAGTATGGTATATACCTAGGGTTCCTTTTTGCTGATATAAAGGCAATTATCTGGTGTATATATTAATATAATCATAAACTACCTTTAAATGGTAATGGAACTTTAATGATATTGAGAGAAAGAATAATTTTCAAAGTTTTCTTTCTAATTTTTTAATTAAAAAGAAACTCAAGGAACTTTCTCCACAGTTTTGCTTAATAATAGAATTTCTATATTTTCTCTTCCCTACTTTTTTGTTCATTGAAGTCTTATTAACATAATTACTTAACATAATTAACATTCATACTTTCACAGATGCAAATTTTTTCTTTTTAGTAACAACCCGCTTGCTAGCACCTCCTTAGCACTTCATTAGAATGTTCTCCAAACAATATTATTGTGGTTTTTTTGTTATTGTTTATTTGTTTTGAATCGTGGAAAAATATTTACATAAAGAAATCATATTTATGATTCATAAACCTGGAAACTCCCACTATTTAAATGAAAACAAGCTGACATTCATATTTAGCTAAGTGACTATGAGGCAATTTAATATTTAGAAAACTGTGCTGTTGACCTCAAATACATGTATGTCTTTTGCCTTTATTAGCATCAAAAATAATTCATTAATGTGCACCTGCCAGGTGCAAAACACCTTGCTAAGCATAGCATATGCATTATCTCACTTAATTTTCATGACAACAAGATAAAGTACTTTTATTATCCTTATTTTATAGCAAAGGAAATTACAGCTTAGAAAGGCTATGTACCCACAGTCACATAGCTAGCAAGTGGCAGAATCTAGATCTGAGCCCAGGATCACCTGATTCCCAGTCCCATGAGCTTTCTTGCCTACCCCAGGAAGAAGAGAGGAGGAAGAGGAAGAGGAAGAATATCTACAAAATGCACTGAGTACTTTCTAAATGCCAGCACAATTCCAATTGCTTTTACACATATTAACTAATTAAATCATTACAGCAATCATATGAGAGAGACTTCTTTTTTATCCTCATTTTGTATGTGAGTAAACCATTCCATAAAAGAGAGAATAAGTTGTCACAGACCAGGAAAGGAACCCGGATCTTCCACATGGCATTCAACAATCCTACACCTAAAATATCCCTAATCCCCAAGAACCTGGTTCGAAGTCACATCATTTGATGGTCACTGGGAACATTTACCTGGTGCCTAAATATTTTTTCTCCAGGGTTCGTCCCAATCAAAATGAAGATGATCCTTGGGAGTGAAAACATAGCCAACTGCACAGCATTGTGACTAAATGACCAGCTGATTTCAGGACAGGAGGATTTAACAAAGAGGAAAGAGGACTGGGGACCACAGGGTGCACAGGGAGAAGGGCACGGCCAGGAGAGACGGAGGAAGGGAGGAGACACTTCTGGGGATGGCTGAGGCATAGAATCCCATCCTTGCACACTTCACACTTTTCTGGGCTTGGTCACCATAGAATCAAACCTGCATTTGAGGTTCATAAATGGAGACGAGACAATGAGGTGAATGTACTGTGTTCCAGAGAAGATGCTGAACTAAAGTACATTTGGTTTTTATTAACTAAAGAACACTTTCTGTGAGATTAGATGTTAAGAGCTGTACATCTGGCTCTGCCAAATATTAACTCAGGTTAATTGCAGGCTGCCCAATCTATCATCCACATGACAGTTTCAAACTTTCAAATGATTAAATTGTTCCTCTAGGTTGATGTTCCTCCCATCGTGTATATCATGTGTGACATGACATCCTAACTACTCAGGTAGTTAGGCCAAA
The DNA here is from genome assembly GCF_964341445.2 of Mesoplodon mirus. Lineage (NCBI taxonomy): Eukaryota > Metazoa > Chordata > Mammalia > Artiodactyla > Ziphiidae > Mesoplodon > Mesoplodon mirus. The sequence goes on from NC_138977.1 coordinate 218,181,615, forward strand.
AGAAAAGCACAAACAGTGGGGAAGGGCTCAGCTGAGTCTCAATCATACTACTTCCAGGCGTGATATTGAATTAAGTTAATCTGTGAGTATTTTCTTAACTGTGGACTGAAAAATCTCATTCCCAAGAAGTTGTTTTGACTTTCAAGCAGAGGATACTGTAAAAGATAGACTATTATAAACTTTCCTGAAGCAAAATATTTGCTTTACATAAATAGCCTTCTTAAGGTACTAAATAATTAAGGAAATTCAAAATAAAATAATGTGTGAAGATCTGAATTTCTAACCAAAAAGGTTTCCAAAGATTTACCTTTGGAAATGATCTGTCCTTAAGGAGAAATACTGAAAACACACCGAATGCCCTGAATTCCAAAGTCATACGAGACAATCAGGGACAAGAATTAAAATGGAGAGCACTTTGTTCTAGAAGTCACAAAGACCTGGGGACTAACTCTTTTCTCCCAGACAGGCGGCTTAAACTCCGGGACCTTAGATGTTTTCATCTGTGAAACAGGAACAATAACACCTGCTTTGCATGTTTTCACGGTGGGTGTGAGGATCAAGGGCAGAGGCAACAATGAATATGAAGCAGCACCTAAACAAATAGGATACCACGTGTATAAGGTCCGGTGAAGTCTAGTACAGGGACCCAGCCTTCAGACCGTGCCTGACACTCTTGTGCCTTGCTGTGCTGTTTGTGAAAGTTTATTTGGGAAGGTGGTAATTACTGATAGTATGTTAGAGCTGAAGCAGGATGAGAACTTGCTTGAATGTTCTGTTGAGGAAAGAGGGATGGAAGGAGTGAAGGGCTCATCCCTTGAAACTCTGGGACTCACTCTACTTTAGAGGAAGACAGCAAATATCTTAAAATGGGTTAAGTTGGAGACTTAGGGGCAAATGGGACAGGCGCTGCTCTGTCCTAGAACATCTGGTCAGAATGGGTTGAAGAGGGACATGATAAGACTAGTGATTTTGCTGCCATCTTAAAAGTGTATGTAAGTAGAAAACTAGCCTGTAAAAAAAAGATATCAGACACTAGAAGTGGCTATCACTGGATGATGGAACTCTTTGTGAGAACATGTGTGATTTTTATTCTTTTTGTTTATCTATATTTTCTAGTTCTTCCGTAATGACAATGTATTCTTTCTACAATAAAAAAAATGTTGTTTATATAAAAAGCACATATATATTTGAATTTCATATTACACACAAAAACTCTAATTTTTTTTTTTTAGTAATTAGGCATATTACCTTCTATATAACTTCTTTTAAAATGGAAAATGTGCTTCCTGATCATCAGCAATTGTTTATGGTAACCAGTCCTACACTCCTCATCTGGGAGTTACACTGCCCTCCTACTGCACCTGGGACCCGTTTTCTGCCGAGAAGAGATTGGTGGTATGAAGGGGTGTGGCACAAATAACCCTTAGGAATACAGGCCACAGAGCTAATGAAGTGCTCCAAGGAAAGAAAGTCTTACCTATCAGCTATGAATTCTCTCCCCACCCACAACAGAGACCTGAGGGCACGTGACCTAGGAATGTGCATCCCAAGATAATACTACCTTCAGAGAACTCTACTTATAGGTAAGTAACTCTCCTTTATAGGAGGTATCTTTGTGTGGCAGACTGTTTATGGGAGCAATTTGACTTGAACTTTAAATGAAAAAGGCATATCTCTGTAAGTGGTAATAATTTTAGTCATCTGGCTGTGGCTAGGGGTTGTGGAATTCATTAGCACAGATTAACATATAAAGTGGGTTAGATATCTAATAGCAAACGGAGAGGTTTAGGGGCCTTAATTCATCACTGAATGAACAGCGTGTACAGTATTAGGGACTATGAAATTTTTAATTTACACAAAGTGTCCAAGAATATAGGGAATAAATTTAAACCCAAAACAGATAATGGAGCTATGCCCTGCCTGGCTGGCAAGTTGAATTGTTTTTACACTGAGTGAAGAAAGCTAATTATCCCAAGCACAAGGAGACTGCTAAAAATAATAAGATTATAAGGAATAATTTGCTGACATAATTACAACAAAATTGGGTACACACAATCGTCAGATACATGTATTGCTTGACCTGGGTGAGAAAGTGAAATAAATCCTTCCTCTATAGCCTTCGTAAATCTGTTTTTATCTTCTCCAAGTGGTGTTTGCACACGCAGCACAATCTGCATGTGTAATGTGGCTGTACAAATTGACAACAAGTAAATTATTCAAGGAAATAGGCTGGTCGCGGGTCTGAACTATCTCTCAAAGCCTATTCATTTTGAAGAATCACTGAGACGTGAAGCTCATACATCAACCGTTTTCTGACAATCCTCAGACTTATTGTCTCCTAAAATGTCATTATGGCTATTATTTATGAAGCTAATTCGTTTATTAATATATATTTAACTCTGACTTGTCATGCACCTTAGCAGACATTCTGTGCACTGCATATTTTTGAATAGATGAAAGACTTTTGCATGCTTTAATGATTACTGTAAGCTGCTATAGATTTATAGAATGCAGCTTTATTATCTACTTGCATTAATACCTCTTATAACTCTTTTTTTTGCTTAAGGCCATCAAATATAAATGGCAAATGACATATTCAAAAGATTGTATGGAATAAGATTTTCCAAGAGTTTGTTGAATTTTAGAACAAAATGGGCTAGCTGTCAGTTAAGACCTAATTCACCTAAAAAGATGGGTATATACCAATTATGTTGAATTTTCCTGCAAAATATAGGCTGCAGTTTTTCAAGAAAAAGGAATACGTGCATGATTCATTGAGCTCTTTCCTTCTGAGAAGACAGCCCATCCTTCTATGTGCAGAGGTTGGGTAACAGTTCCCAAGGGAGCTGGCTTTTAGGTGTTCATTACTACCTGGGGCCTCGCACTGTGCCCTTCACATTGTCTTTAGCCAAAAAATACATGTTGCATGAGTGAGGGAAGAAATGAACCACCACCAGCTTTCCTGATAATGCCACGAGCAAAATCAGTACAATTACACATCGACCTAGAATACTATTTTATACATTTCTGCTTTAGCATTTCTGACCCCTAGAGAATGTTCCATGACTCCCACTATGATTTAGAAATAAATCATATGTATATGCAATCACAATACACAACACATGTTATTTTTATGGGGTGCATAAGAATGTATCAATACTGAACATGTATTGCTACTTCTGGTTGTCACTGCATAAAGTCTGCTCTCTGGCATCTTCCACAGTATGTGACCATGGCTATTCTGGGCACGTGTGTGTGTGTGTGAGTGTGTGTGTGTAGGTGCACATATGTGTATGTATGTGTTGGTAAGACAGAAGGAACTGGAGAATGAGATGGAGGAACAATGGAGTTGCTTGAAATGTTCTGCTCTGAGTATGCTTCATGCTAAGCATTAACGTATTCACCATTTTTCTAACATAACATTTCTGCATTGACTTAGGTATAGATATAGAACTTTCTAGTACCAACCAAATAGAAGGGCAGTGCAGGAAAATATAATACTACTGTAATTTACCAGTGGATTTGAAATTATTGCAAACCGGATGCTTCATTTTGAAGATAAAAATGGTGAGAAGATAAAGAAAAATGCCCTTACTGGAGTATTGTATTGACTGTATTGGCTTTAATAATATTATAAAATCACCAAACTTTTTGGATAATTAAAATTTGGTTTTTTAAAAAACGCTACTTAATCTATGGAGACAAATCAGATTAGTGGCTGCCTAGGGCTGGTGAGGTGCAGAGGATGGTAAGTGACTGCTAATGGGCAGGGTTTCTTTTGGGGGTGACAAAAATGTTTTAAAATTAGATTGTGGTGATGGGTGCACAATTCTGTGAATAAACTGAAAACCATTGAATTGTGCACTTTAAATGGGTAAATTGTGTGGTATGTGAATTATATCTCAATAAAGTTGTAAACGTACTGCTTGATATATGCCAAAATTACATATTTGACATATGTAACCAACATCATGTACTATAAATAGTAGCATAAGGAAATAACTACTTAGGAAACTAGCTCATAAATGAAACTCAATTGAAATATAAAGGAGGTAAGTAATCTATCCATAAAAGTATGGGAAGTAGGCCTACCGTTCAGAAATCCAGCCTTCTGCAAGAACGATATTCATGTTAGGTGATCTGATAAGAGAAAAAAAAAATTCCCTGCATCTCAAACACTGCTATGAGCCATCAAGTGTAGTGAAGAAAAATCTTTAGTAAATGCATAGGAGGGTACTATTTTTCATTTAGAATTATTGTATTTGATCAACAAAGCATCAAGAATCTATTTTTAAAAGTAATTTTCTTATATAAGGCAGTCTCTTGAAATGTCTTATTAGATATGGAAAGCAAACCATACACATACATGCAAAATATCTTTCTCACTGCATAACCCTGGTGGGGAAGACTGATGACATTTTTATTAGTAGTATTCATCACTTGCTTAAAGGGAAAAATGTCTCACTTTTCCAGGAACCATAATATTTACCTATTTACACCTTTTAAAATTTCAATAACTCCAACTCAGAACCCTTAACCCCCATAACCTTCAAAAAAACAAGTAAAATGAAAATTAATAAATGTTCCCTAGTGTGCTATGAACCATTAATTGTACAGGCTGAAAAGCTTTAGTCTAATAAGAAACATGCCTTCAGCAGAAACAAGAAAGTCATCTGTGATGCTCATGATTTAATGATAAAAAGGTGCAGTCAATTTCCAATGAAGTGAAGACCTACAACCCAGGAATATTTTAACTCTCAAATTCTTGCAGATACCTGAGGAACTTTGAAAGGTGAACAACCTCAAGTACTGAAATGTTCTCAGCATGAATTAAATAATTCATCTCCAAAGTGGTCTGAAGATAGAGGCAATAAGATTTCTAGCAATAACAGATGATTGGGGATGGATTTGGCCTGCACTCCAAGAAAACACAGATATTTCCTTAATATAGCAACAAAATGATTTTATTAGTAATTTTTTAGAGCAGTATTATAATACTAGGAATAAAGACATGTTAATAACATCACTGACCAAAAATCTCACATAAAAGTTAAAAAATAAGCTCTAAACAGTATGGAGGTTCCTTAAAAACTAAAAATAGAGCCACCATATGATCTAGCAATCCCACTCCTGGGCATATATCTGGAGAAAACCATAATTCAAAAAGATACACGCACCCCAATGTTCATTGCAGCACTATTTATAATAGCCAGGACATGGAAGCAACCTAAATGTCCATCAACAGAGGAATGGATAAAGATGTGGTACATATATGCAGTGGAATATTACTCAGCCATAAAAAAGAATGAAATAATGCTATTTGCAGCAACATGGATGGACCTAGAGATTGTCATACTGAGTGAAGTAAGTCAGACAGAGAATGACAAATATGATATCACTTATATGTGGAATCTTAAAAAATGGTACAAATGAACTTATTTACAAAACAGAAATAGATTCACAGATGTAGAAAACAAACTTATGGTTACCAAGGGGGAAAGGGCAGAGAGATAAATTGGGAGATTGGGATTGACATATACACACTACTATATATAAAATAGATAACTAATAAGAACCCACTGCATAGCACAGGGAACTCTACTCAGTACTCTGTAATGATCTACAATATATGGGAAAATAATCTAAAAAAGAGTGGATATATGTATATGTATAACTGATTCACTTTGCTGTATACCTGAAACTAGCACAACACTATAAACCAACTATACTCCAATAAAATTAATTTGAAAAATAAAAAAAAATTTAAATCAGCTCTAGGTTTAGCTACAAAAGTTCTAAGCATAATTCCTTCATTCAAATAAAGACCCACTTAGTTCTCACTGTGAACGAAGCCTGGGGTAGACGTACTGGAACTAAAATGGACAGATTCTGGTGGGATATAAAGATGAATGCAATATAGTCCTTGTCCCTAAGGAACTTAAGGTCATGAGAGAAGTGTGACATTTGCCAAAATGTTGCCATTATTGTTTGACTTATTTACAATGATCAATGTTTTATTTATTTTTGTAATGCGAACCAAGAATATTAAGACGGATTTTTTTAAGGCACTTACATGTTAAGGAATGAGGTGTGAAGTTTTCTAATGTTCACAAGAGAGATCCCTGCCAAGGAAAATTTTCAAGGAAGGGTTAGCATGTGAGCTGGGCCTAGAAGGAGAGTCAGCATTATGATGGAGTGGTTTGGAGAAGGCAACCCGGGGGAAGAGGTCGTGTCAGCTAACGCTGGAAGTAAAATTAATGGAAAGTAATGTCATGTGGCTGCCGATTAGGGTGCATGTAGAGGAGGAAAGACTAGAACGTTATGCTGGGGCTGAATCACAGGAGACCTACACTGTCGCCCTCGGGAATTCAGATTCAGTTTGTGAAGTCATGCAGGTAAGGCACTTCGCACACAGAGCCGGCTGCGCTGTAAGTGTTCAGTGTGTATGAGGCGTTAGTATTGGTGTCCAGGGTCTCAGAAAGAGATGAAGCAGAGCAAGGGCGACCTGTCTCCTGGGGAGCCAGGTTGGTGTCCTTCTTCCTATCCCATATGTGGGCGCTAGAGGAGTGCTCCCCAAAAGGTAGGTCCGTATTGGGGTGCAGCCCACTGTCAGATGGTCCCTGGTCCATCTCCACCCAGCACTCCTCACACCCCTCACAGACCCACAGTGACCAGTCTGAAAGTTCCTTCCTGCAAACTCCATGTACTCCTCCCTCTCTTCGTTCCCAAGTCTTTAGTACATGTTGGGTTTTCCAGAAATGCTTATTGAGCCAACCCCTGTGCTCCAGAAGTGTGACTACTCCTGGATAAATGAATACACTGATACTCTGGCCTATGCATCAGAGCATATGGCCTGTTCATTTAGTAGTTGAGTTTGTCATCAGTGGACATACGAATGATATTTTGTTTCTGGACCTGCCAGGTTCCCAAATGAGGTATTGTCCTGAGAGGCTTTTTCCTGACATGCTCTGAATATTGATATTTTATCACTTCTCCTCCTCCACTCCCAAAATGTCACACCTACCCACATAGGGATATTGTAATGAAACAAGTCTTGTCGAGAGCCTGGCACTGTGTCTGATGTATACTAATATTCACTGAACATGCTCTTTCCCCTAAACATCGGAGTTTCTGACTTATCCTCCCATTGGCTCTGATGTGGTACACCATTACCTGTATTGTTTTGGAGGTAAAAGAAAAGTTTCTTCCACAACTTTCACCTGAATGTCTCCTTTAGACAGCTTCAGCCACTCATATGAACATCAACACTCTCTTTCCTTTTCTATGAGTGTCGGCACTCACTCCTTGTGGCTAAGCTCAGTTCTTGAAAATCCAAAATTCTAGATTTCAGAACTGCAACGTAAGCCAAGATATTCTGTTTCCACTAGAAACTAAGCAATTGAAGCCCAGAGTAGTCAAGGGACGTGTCTTTGATGAGCACTGTTGTGGTGTGGGAGAGAGGAGGAGTTTTCAGCTTTAGTCTGAATCTTTGGCGTCAGGAAGGCAGTGAAGCCTAGTGGTTACAAGCAGGGGTTAGTAAACTCTGGCTCAGGGGCCCAATCCTGCCAACCACATTTTTTTTTTCTTTTTTGCGGTACGCGGGCCTCTCACTGTTGTGGCCTCTCCCATTGCAGAGCACAGGCTCTGGATGCGCAGGCTCAGCGGCCATGGCTCACGGGCCCAGCTGCTCCGCGGCATGTGGGATCTTCCCGGACCGGGGCACAAACCCATATCCCCTGCATCGGCAGGCGGACTCAATCACTGCGCCACCAGGGAAGCCCAATCACCTATTTTTATAAACTTTTGTTGGAAGAGAGCCATACCTGTTCATTTATATATTGTCTCCGGCTGCTTTCATACCCAGCAGAGGTGAGTAGTTGCAACATCACCATCCGGCCCTCAAAGCCTAAAATATTTAATATCTGGCCCCTTACAGAAAAAGTGTGCTGACCCTAGTTAAAAATAATGGCTTCGTCAGTCAAAACTGAGTTTAAATTCGAATTCCAACTTGGGCAGTGTAACCTCTTTACTCCTGAGTTTCCTCATCTATAAAATGGGAGTAATGATAGTATCTACTTCGTGGGGTTACTGTGAGCATTAAAAACTTCCAAGTACTTAGCACAGTACCCGTACCGTGATAAACTTGTTAAATGAGAGCAATGATGATGACGACGATGATGATGAGCATATATGTAAAATTACCATATAGCGAGCAAGAACACCATACCTCAGTGAGAAAGGTTTTAAAGTGGCCTGTTGGGCTTCCCTGGTGGCGCAGTGGTTGCGAGTCCGCCTGCCGATGCAGGGGACGCGTGTTCGTGCCCCGGTCCGGGAAGATCCCACATGCTGCGGAGCGGCTGGGCCTGTGAGCCATGGCCGCTGAGCCTGCGCGTCCAGAGCCTGTGCTCCGCAACGGGAGAGGCCACGACAGTGAGAGGCCCGCGTACCACAAAATAAATAAATAAATAAATAAATAAAGGGGCCTGTTGAAGGTCTACAATATAATGTAATATATACCTATATATAAAATGTACACATACTTATATATACATGTAATAAATATGAAAAGGATATATATATAGGTATAGAATACACACATACATACATACACACATACATGCACACACGCCCATAATGTATATAATATATCTTGAAAAGTGAAAAATAAGTATTAATGAAAATAGAATACACATACATAAACAGACACACGCACACACAAAATCCTGTACTGGAAAAAAATACTTTCTCAGTTTCAGGCACAAAACAACTACTCTGTGATGAAATTACTCTACCTGATTGTGTGGTCTTTGCACTAAAGGTAGAAGAGAGGTCACATGGAGAGTTGAGATTAGGTGGAATTTAGCAATAATTGAATAATGGCTTTTCCTTTGCCGTCTATCCCTTTGCAATTACTCTTCAGCTCCTTCCGTTTTTTTCCCACCCAGTGGCGAAATTGAGTCACTGCAACAGCTGAATCCAAGTGCTTTTCCTTCAAGGCTCACTGCCTGTTTCTTAGTTCTGGGAAAACAACTCAAGAGTTGGTAGGGCCTCCCTGGTGGCGCAGTGGTTGAGAGTCCGCCTGCCGATGCGGGGGATGCGGGTTCGTGCCCCGGTCTGGGAGGATCCTATATGCCGCGGAGCGGCTGGGCCCGTGGGCCATGGCCGCTGGGCCTGCGCGTCCGGAGCCTGCGCGTCCGGAGCCTGTGCTCCGCAGCGGGGGAGGCCGCAGCAGTGAGAGGCCCGCATACCGCAAAAAAAAAAAAAAAGAGTTGGTAAAGTTGAGGGAAACGAAGATGTTGGAATGATTGTGATTCCAAAGAACCAAGACTGCTTTGGGAATGAGGATGAAGGTGGCCAAATACCATCTTCTAACAAACTATCATGCTTGTTTACTATGTCTATTGTTTATTGTCTGAGTCGCTCTTCATAATGTTACTTCCCCAAGGGCAGGGCATATTTGACTGTTTTGTTTATCAATGCATCCAAAAGGCCTTTAACAGAGCCGCATACCCTGTAGACACTCGGTAAACATTTGCTGAGTTGAATAAATGACTGCAGGTCTAGAGACCATGCCACTTCGAAGAAAATGCTCAAGTGTGGTTATAAGACAAGGTCGTTGATAGCTTATTCTCATCCCTGTCTGTCCCCTTGGACTTGATTTGAGCATCTGTGATTAGAAAGATGAGGCTTGTTGGAACTGCTGTCAGAAGAGGCTGAGAGTCTCTGGGCACCAGAAGAACTGCCTGGGGGCCCAGGGAGGAAAAAAGTGATAAATAATAAAGAAGAAAAGAAAAAACCATGAGATACAAACAAACTCAAAAAAGAAATGGAATGGGCTTCTGACTGCTGGTAATCCCTGTGCATATAACAGCTATGAATTCTGGACAAAATATAAAAAGCAGCTGTCCAAAGGCAGCAGAGAGTAACCAAGCAGGCAAATGCTGGAGGGGAGTCTGCATTTGGAAGAAGAGAATGACAACGGGCAAGTTTCCCATGATTACTGTATTTTTGCCAGAAAGCAGGACCCAATCCTTGCCAAATAGGAGTGACTAAAAACTTAGAAAACCTAAAGTCTTACTGGCATGAAGAGCGAGAAGTCAGAGTTCAAGGTGATTGAACTGGAAAGTGAGGGGGGAATCTTAGAAAGAAGACAGCCAAAGCCGGGGGTGGGGGGCAAAATGTTCTGTGTACAAACTCTGCACAAATCATTGCTGATGCCCGACCTTCTGTGCAAGCAGCCCAGCTAAGGCTAAAGGAACTGGACAGAGATTTCTGTGGCCTCTCACTGCAAGGGAGATAGTTTGGAGTTTGAGGTTAGTTAACTTCAAACTTTTTAAAAAATCAGGATTCTTCAGAGGAACACAAACAAATCCAGGGGCTCTACAATATATATCATTCATAACTTCTTGGATGCCATCCAAAGTACTAAGCACATGAAGAAAAAAAATATGTGAGCCAAAAGGCAGTCAATGGAGACTGACCCTGAGAGAACTCAGTGGCTGGAATTAGCAGACAGTAATTTTTTTTTTAACTTTTATTGGAGTATAGTTGCTTTACAATGTTGTGTTCGTTTCTACTGTACAGCAAAGTGAATCAGCTATGTGTATACATATATCTCCTCTTTTTTGGATTTCCTTCCCATTTAGGTCACCACAGGGCACTGAGTAGAGTTCCCTGTGCTATACAGTAGGTTCTCATTAGTTATCTATTTTATACATAGTATCAATAGTGTATATATGTCAATCCCAATCTCTCAATTCATCCTACCCCCGCCTTGGTATCCATACGTTTGCTCTCTACATCTGTGTCTCTGTTTCTGCTTTGTAAATAAGATCATCTATACCAATTTCTTCAGATTCCACATATATGCATTAATATACGATATTTGTTTTTCTGTTTCTGACTTACTTCACTCTGTACGACAGTCTCTAGGTCCATCCATGTCTCTACAAATGAATCAATTTCATTCCTTTTTATGCCTGAGTAATATTCCATTGTGTATATGTACCACATCTTCTTTATCCATTCCTCTATTGATGGACATTTAGGTTGCTTCCATCTCCTGGTTATTATAAATAGTGCTGCAATGAACATTGGGGTGCCTGTGTCTTTTTGAATTATGGTTTTCTCAGGGTATATGGCCAGTAGTGGGATTGCTAGGTCATATGGTAGTTCTATTTTTAGTTTTTTAAGGAACCTCCAAACTGTTCTCCACAGTGTCTGTATCAATTTACATTCCCATCAATAGTGCAAGAGGGTTCCCTTTTCTCCACACCCTCTCCAGCATTTACTAGTTGTAGATTTTGTGATGGTGGCCATTCTGACTGGTGTGAGGTGATATCTCATTGTAATTTTGATTTGCATTTCTCTAATGATTAGTGATGTTGAGCATCTTTTCATGTGTTTGTTGGCCATCTATATGTCTCCATTTGAGAAATTTAGGTCTTCTGCCCATTTTTTGATTGGGTTGTTTGTTTTTTTGATATTGAGCTGCATGAGCTGTTTGTATATTTCAGAGAGTAATCCTTTGTCAGTTGCTTTGTTTGCAAATATTTTCTCCCATTCTGTGGGTTGTCTTTTTGTCTTGTTTATGGTTTCCTTTGTTGTGCAATAGCTTTTAAGTTTAATTAGGTCCCATTTGTTTATTTTTGTCTTTATTTTCATTACTCTAGGAGGTGGGTCAAAAAGGATCTTGCTGCAATTTATGTCAGAGTGTTCCACCTATGTTTTCTTCTAAGAGTTTGATAGTGTCTGGCCTTACATTTAGGTCTTTAATCCATTTTGAGTTTATTTTTGTGTATAGTGTTAGGAAGTGTTCTAATTTCATTTTTTTTTACATGTAGCTGTCCAGTTTTCCCAGCACCACTTATTGAAGAGGCTGTCTTTGCTCCATTGTATATTCTGGCCTCCTTTGTCATAGATTAGGTGACCATAGGTGTGTGGGTTTATCTCTGGTCTTTCTATCCTGTTCCATTGATCTATATTTCTGTTTTTGTGCCAGTACCATACTGCCTTGATTACTGTATCTTTGTAGTATATATAGTCTGAAGTCAGGGAGACTGATTCCTCCAGCTCCATTTTTTCTTCTCAAGATTGCTTTTGCTATTCAAGGTCTTTTGTGTTTCCATGTAAATTAGCAGACAAGAATTTTAAATCAGCCATTATAACCATGTTCGTGAATGTAAAGGAAAATATGTTTGTAAAGAATTAACAAATCTGAGATCTCAATGGAGAGCTAGAAACTATAAAAAAAAAAAGAACCAAATGGACATGATAAAACCAAAAAATACAATATTAGAAATAAATTTCATTGTATGGGCCCGACAGAAATGGAGATGACTGAATAGACAGATCAATAGAAATAATTCTATGTGAAGAACATACAAGGAAAAAATGGGGGGAAAATGAATGGAGCCTCGAGAACCTGTGGAACCTGTGGATATCAAAATATCTAATGTACATATAATTGGAGTCTTAGAAAGAGAGGGGAGAGATAATGGGATAGAAAAACTTTGAGGAAACTTAGTATATGTAGATGTAATGTATATAACAAATGTCATGGGGTGACAGCTATGTTTTAAAATGTGATTTTATATATATTACATATGAATATATATTGAAATATAGATTACATATATATTACATGAGGAAGATTAGTATTATAAATACATGTGTCTGACAAGAGAGTTTCAGAATACATTTTTTAAAATTGACAATTAAAAGGGGTAAGTAGACAAATCCACATAGTTGGAGATTTAAACCCTCTTTTCTCAACAATTGATTTTAAAAAACTAGACTTAAAAAATCAATAAAGGTATAGATGATTTAAATAACACTATCAACCACCTTGACATAGTGGATGGTTAAAGAATGCTATACCCAATATCAGGAGAGTGCACACTTAAAAAACTAGACTTAAAAAATCAATAAAGGGCTTCCCTGGTGGCGCAGTGGTTGAGAGTCTGCCTGCCGATGCAGGGGACACGGGTTCGTGCCCCGGTCTGGCAAGATCCCACATGCCGCGGAGCGGCTAGGCCCGTGAGCCATGGCCACTGAGCTTGAGCGTCTGGAGCCTGTGCTCCGCAATGGGAGAGGCCACAACAGTGAGAGGCCCGCGTACCGCAAAAACAAAAAAAACAAAACAAAACAAAAAAAATCAATAAAGATATAGATGATTTAAATAACACTATCAACCACCTTGACATAGTGGATGGCTATAGAATGCTATACCCAATATCAGGAGAGTGCGCACTTTTTCTAATGCACATAGAGCATTCAGCAAGGCAGCTCATATTTAGGTCATTCAACAAGCCTAAATAAATATAAAATGATTGTATGTGCTCTCCACAGCGGAACTAAATTAGAAAGTAATAGCAAAAATACATCTAGATCCTCTTCATCTGATATTTTTAAATTAAATGATACACTCTATGTAACTCATAAATTTTGAACTGAAAATATTCTAAACAGAATGATAGTGAAATCATAACTATAAAAATTTGTGAGATGCAGCTAAAGCAGTGCTTAGAAGAAGATTTATAGCTCAAAATACTTTTATTAGAAACAAAGAATGAAATAAAATTAATGACCTATGGTTTGGACTATAAAAATAAGAGAAAGTAAACCCAAATGAATTAGAAGAAAGGAAAAACTAAAAAGCAGAAAATAGTGAAGTAAAAAGCACACCAAAAATATAGAAAGTTAGCAAAGCCAAAAGTTGGTTCCTTGAAAGGATCAGTACTCTTGCACACTTTCCCAATACCTTGCCTTTGCTATGCTGCCTGTTTCATTGTTGTTGTTGTTTTTAACCCTACAGCATGTTTTCCTCCTATCCCCACCCATCCAAAGTTTCAGGGCAAAAGTCAATTTCTCCAACAGTTTTTCCAAAATTCTGCCAACTGAAAATAACCTCTTCCTTCCAAACACATATTTCAGTATTCACTTTCATGTCTTTTTTGTATGATAAGAATGGAAAACATTTGGTATCTTATCATGAACCTGAAACCCCAGGCTGATAGAATGAGCAGTACTATGGTCAGAAATTTTAAAATTTAACCTTTAATTTTTTTGCTCAGCTGAACAAAAATATCTGGATATTAATCAAAATCTAAACTAAGAAACTGATCTGTGATACCTCATTAGGATAACTCTAAAACAAGGTTCTTATCAGTAAGGAAAATTTAAGGGAGTATAAATTAACAGAAACATGATGTTGAGCAAATTTTTCCCCAACATAAAAAGAATAGTAGTTCTTAGAAGTAAACATTCTCCAGGAATAGACCACCTTATGAAATCGGATAAAACTATGAATTTCGTCCCCAGATAAAAAAATCACAAACATAAATTTTGCATATGGTTTCAGATATTAACATAGTGTTTTTCATAGATTTTCTTCATGGAAAAACTAAATTTAAATGGCTGGAATCTAGTTGTCAATGAGTTGAAAATTCTTATGAGATGGATGATGCCAGAAAGTACAAGAAAATTGAAGATAAACTTAAGAAATATATCTGGAATGTGATAGAAATGAAAAATTCAAGAAAAGATGACTGATACAGAGAGGTCAAATTGTGTGAAAAAATAGACATTCTGGAGATCAAACAACAGTAAAAGTACAAAAGATAAAGCCACACATGAGTAAAATTATTCAGAACAGAAAAACAATTAATTTCATAAAGGAAGAAATATCTTTTTACCCACCTAAAATTAGGACATGAGAGTTTTCAACTTTCAAAGAGAAAGTTAAAGTTTAGATTCCTTTTAAAACATAATTGTTATTTTTAATTTATTTTGAAATATTGCACATACCAAGAAAAATTTAAATCTAATAAGACAAATATTTGTGTACTCTCCATCTAGCTTAAGAAATAAGCCTCACCAAGTACTGTTAAAGTCCACCATTCGCCCTTCTTTGAATGTATTTCTCTAAACACACTCCCCACAGTAACCACTATATTGAGTTTTATCATTGCCTTGGCTTTTTAATATAAGTGCACTTATTGTTAAGAAATTATATTTTAATTTTACATGCTTTTGAACTCTAAATAAATTGTATTATCCTATATGCTTCTTCTACAACTTACATTTTCTACTCAACGTTGTGTTTTCTGATATTCATTCAGGTTGATGCACATGGCTGCTGTTCATTCACTTTCACTACTCCACAATATTTTATGAACATATCACAGTTTACTTTTTCATTCTCTCTTCCATGAATATTTGGATTGTTACAGGTTTATTTTAATTACCAAAAAATACTTCTATGGACACTCTTGTATATAATCCATATTTACATATTTAAGAGTTTCTCCAGAGCAATGGTTCTCAAAATGTGGTCCTGT
This sequence comes from Mesoplodon mirus, assembly GCF_964341445.2. Lineage (NCBI taxonomy): Eukaryota > Metazoa > Chordata > Mammalia > Artiodactyla > Ziphiidae > Mesoplodon > Mesoplodon mirus. The sequence goes on from NC_138977.1 coordinate 218,196,956, forward strand.
ACCAGCAGCCTCAGTATCACCTGGGATCTTGTTAGCAAGACAGTTATTTGGACCTCATTCCAGAGTTACAGGGTCAGAAACTCTGGGGATGGGGACAGCACTCTGTGTTTTAATGAGTTCTCCAGGAGATTCTGATACACAATTTTGAGAACCACTGCCCGAGAACTGGATCATAGGAGAGTATATACACCTTTATTGGATAACATCAAATGTGTCTAAAGTGATTGTATCCTTATACTCTCACCCATCAAATAAATAAGTTTCTGCTGTTTAACATCATTATCAACACTTTATAGTCTCAGAACTTTTAACTTTTTGGCCAATCCAGCTGGTACAAAATGGTATCCCCTGTGATCTTATTTTAGTCTTCCTTGAATCTAATAAGGTTGATGCTTTTTATTCATTTATTAGACATTCATATTTCCTTTTCTATAAAATATCTGTGCCTGTCTTTTGCCCATTTTTCTATTGGATTGTCTTTTTTTCTCATTGAGTTGTTTATTTATCCTTGTCAGTAAAATGTCTTGCAAATGTCTCTCCCAGTCTGTGGCTTTTCTTTTCACTTTTAAATGGTATCTTTTGATAAGCAGAAGTTTTTCATTTCAATGTAGTCAGATTGAGTATGTGGTTTGTGGGTTTTGTATCTTATTTAAGAGATGCTTCCCTACCATGAGATAATAAAGACTTTCTCTTTTTTTTCTTCTAAAAATCTTAATATTTTGCTTTCACATTTAAGTCTTGAATCCACACTGACTTTATTTTGTATGGTGTGAGAGACCAGATAAATCCATTTTTTCCTGTATGAATAACCAGTTGTCCCAGTTGCACTGAATGTATAGATTTTAAGGAGGGGAATTGACATCTTAATAATACTGAGTCTTTCTATTCATGAGTATAGTATACCTGTCCATTTATTTGGGTCTTCTTTAATGTATGTCCATGAAGTTTCATAATTTTGGGTAAATTTATTCCTAGATATTTTATATGTTTAGTTGTTTTGTGAATGGTGTCTTTTTTAAATAAAATTATATTTTTCTAAATGCTGGCTGCTGAAGTAGAAAAACACAATTGATTCTTGTATGATCATCTTCTAGCCAGCAACTTCGCTTAATTTCAAAGTAGTAAAAAAAAAAAAAAAAAAAAAAAAAACAGACTATCTCCATATATCTCTACTGTAGCAATTATTGCAAGATGCTGGAGTAACATCTATAGACCACTTAGAAAAATACTTTGAGAGCTTAGAATACTTGGCTTAGTCAAATTGTCACTCATTTAGAAGAGGAAAAGAAAAAAAGGATACTCTCAGATCTATAAAGTTTCAGACTTTCTTTTTTGGTAGCTTGCTCAAGGCCAATTAAGAAATGAATTAGAACCAAAAAAAAAAATACTGAATGGAGATGCTGTGCTAAGATGAACCACCAGTCATCACAGAAAGAAGTAAATAAGAGCTCAAACTAGAAGGCTGCTGCCACTGTCTGGTTTAAGTGATTAAAAAAAAAAAAAAGTAGCACACAAAGTAGGTAAACTTTCTGGAATAAAATAGGGAAGAACAGGGGTCTTAGAACCTTAGATTTAAGAATGAAGGATGGGAAAGATGGAATCCAATATGCAAAATCTCTTGTCTTTCATACAAAGAAGTAACAAGCCTATTGTTTTCATCAGATATATTTATAATTTTAGAAACTGTAAAATACTGTTATATTTGATCAATTGAGTAAAAATATATGTTTATATTCCAAATTGTTTTAAAGCATCAAAAAAGATAATATTGTATATGTGATAAAAGGTATATTGAAAAGAAACAATAAAGTATTAAAAAGGAGGAAATAATTATATGTAATGATTACATTGAATATAGTTACATAAATTCCCTTGGGCTCCTATTGAATTAAAAACAACTTTAGGGGCTTCCCTAGTGGCACAGTGGTTGAGAGTCCGCCTGCCAATGCAGGGGACACGGGTTCGTGCCCCGGTCCGGGAAGATCCCACATGCCGAGGAGCAGCTGGGCCCGTGAGCCATGGCCGCTGAGCCTGCGCGTCCAGAGCTTGTGCTCTGCAGCGGGTGAGGCCGCAACAGTGAGAGGCCCGCATACCAAAAAAAAAAAAAAAAAAAAACTTTAATAATATTTTACTTAGAATTTTTTTTAACCAAAGAACTAAAAGCATGATTAGAAGTAGAATGATGGTTGTTTCATATAAAGTCGGCTGAAGAAAACACTCTTATTTGGCAAAATGTTTCTGAAGATTTTGCTTTGTATGACAGGATACAGAAAGAGATGTTTAAATCCACTACAAAAACGTTTCTAAATCTCATTTATTTTATTTTTCTATCGAATACTTATATATACTTATCATGGGCCAGCTACTATTCTAAGTGCTTTACAAAGTGGAACTCATTCTGTTAGTCAGGATGCTGGCAGGAAACAGATGACACACTCAAATTGGATAAATTGAAGTGAAGTAAACAAAAGGAATATTTACATCGAAGTGAAGTAAACAAAAGGAATATTTACAAAGGTGTGAGTGGGATTTAAAAAATGCAATAAGAGATTGCACAACCCAGTGGCTGACAGCAGCAGGGAGCCTTTACCACCCTAGGCCTGCCTGAAGGGGCGAGGAGAGAGAATGGTTAAATGTACCCAGAGAGAGGGTAGGTTGCAGACAACCAAGGCAACGTGGCAGGAACAAGGAGAATAAACACCCTGATCTCACTCTTCCTCCGGCCTCTGGCTCTCTTGACTGTGCCTCCCATCAGCCAAACAGGACAGAAAGCCAGAGGGTGAAGAGCTCATTGTTGCCACTTTTATGGGCCAGCCTCTAGGGTACAGAAGCAGGATGGAGAAAGACTGGAGGAGAATCTGGAGAGGCAAACATACTCAGAACATTTATAATAACCCTATTTCATCGATGATATTGGTGCATGCATTTTAATAGCAACTGATACACAGAGAGATTAAATAACTTGCCTAAGATTGCAAGTAAGTGATGGATCCAGGATTTTAACCCAGGCAGTCTGGCTCCACTGTACTAGACCTATCTCTCATATCATATTATTATCCTATAAGCTTATATATCTTATTATGCCCATGCTCTAGTTTTTTTTTTTCCCCCCCTTCTAATGTTGTCTGATATGCTGGGATTTAAACGGAGTAAAAAAGACCATTGTTAAGAGTCATTTCTGACTTCTTTCTACCACCTGTTAAAGGGCTGGGAGGCATTTTTATGTTATTGTAGACACTTAACTACCAAGAGTCCCATTACGATTCATAGATCATTTTGAAAATTGAGCAATTTTCATGATAGGCATACTTCCCAGCAGCTTCTTAGTATAGTTGGGAAGATTATAGCCAGAGGAAACACAGGAGGTGAAAATTTGGTCTCATTTCTAAGTGTTCAGTTGTAAATGTGGATTGTGGTCTCATTAAATTCATATACTTGATGTCTTTTAATTTTCCAATAGAATTGTAGTAATCTGGCAATTCTTAATATTCAAGGCGTAGATCCTTTCTAATTTTTTTGGTGAATGTCTTAAAATATTAAAATAACAACCGTGAGTTCAACATAAAATAAGTGTGTTTTATTAAGTAAATTTAAGCATATTGTTAGAAAAAAAGTCTTTTCTTGTTGATTTCTGTCATTAGCTTGGTCCTCTCTTGAATAAACTACCTACTAGATGATTCAGAATTGGGAATAAGTTGGAGATTGCCAAATCCAATACTGTTTTCCTGGAGGTTTTTGCATCGTGAGGGCTTTTTAATTTTTTCCTTGGAAAGCTCCCCAGAACTTTCAACATCTCCCCTCTTGCCATCTTGTACAGCTGCCCTTTCCATATTATTCTCTGCATCTCCACCACATACTCCATGCCTCAGGCACACTGCCCCTCTCCCTCTTCCCTGGAGCACGCTTTTTCGTATCTTCATGACTTTTCATTTGTTCTTCTCTCTGCCTTGAATGCCCTCCTTTTATACTTGGTAACTCCTGCTTTTCATTTGAGAGCCCAGATGCCACTTCCTGTGAGACAGCTTTCCCACCTCCCCTAGAAAGAGATTTTCACTCCCTTCTATGAACTCCTAGGATTTTCTGAATGTACCTCTTCTGCAGCCCTTACTATAATGTGTTAACATAGTTTGTTTGTATATCTCTTTATCCCACTGAACTGAGACTTCTTGAAGGCCAGGACCTTAGACTGCCAAGAAGAACTAGTTCTATGATTCTTGGCCTTCATACAAGGACCAGAAACCCCTTCAAAGTCTGTTTATACCTTTCTGTGTCTGCCATTTGCAGGAAGAGATTCAAAGGATAACTTAGTAGCATGAGAACTCATATCCGTCCTGCTTTGCATTTTAATATTAGGGTCAATGAGTTAAATGTAGTCTGATATAGTTCTTTAGTAGGCAGATTTAACATTTCTTATGTGAACCAGAATTTTCAAATTATTAATAATTTCCTTAGTGTTTTGCTTCTTATAATGACGCCTTCAGAAAATTCATTCAAGTTTAGGTATACTAAAAATTATATTCATGCTCAAAACACTAAAACTGTCCAGGTATTACTTCCAATTACCTTTCTCTGAATGAGCATTAAAATCAGAATATGAGATAGGTCCACATTATCACAAATGGGGGTGAATTTTGGTTTAAAAAATGCTCTTCAGTACCCTGAGTGTTATAACAAGCATAACCTTTTTGTTTTTGCATGTGAGAGCTGGTCTTTTTTAAGGAGTGAGTGAACTCCTACCTGAATCTCCTTCTGAGTCTCAGATGCCTTCATCAGTAAGTGTTATTTCAAAGTGCCGGGATCTGAGCTTTTCACCTTCTACCGACGTGGTCTAGCTGCCTGCTCACCCAGTTTCCCCAAGAGATTACTACCCACACCGCTTACTTTAAATTCAATTTGTGTTGAACCAATCACTTCTTTTATCCCCTCTACCACTGACTCCTGACTGTCCCTCCCTCCACTTTATTAGAGACTGGGAGAGAGTGAGGCCAAGTTCATGCAGCATTTAGCTTCTACATGTGACACTGGAGCTGGAAAAGTTAAAAGCAAAATAGCAGCCCTCAATATTCCCGTCTCTCCCCAAGTGCATCATGGAGAACAGTAAACTTTCAGTGATGAAGTACAACCTTATTCCACTTGAGATTTAGTTGGTGAAGATCTTTCACTGAAATAGCCTTTTCATGTTCTCTTTCTCCATGGCCATACGGGTCATCAGCATTTCTTACCAACTGAGATACGACATACGGAAGTGTATTATAAACCATGAAACAGTAAACAGGACTAAAACATTATCCTTACCTAAATTGTGAGAGAGCAGGGATGTCTGTAAACGTTTTTGAAACTAGAGTTAGTTCGTGGTAAAGAAAAGTTTTTCATCAAGAGCCCTCAAATATGCAATTTGAGGACTTAGAACTCAGTGATGTTTTTCTTGGTTTCCAGAACTACACTCCTACTTGCTGAGAATTTGTGGCTTCAAAAGTGTTATCTAAATCCTCACTTAAGTTGGCTAATGAGTTGGAATCTTTTTCTAAGTTATTAGCTTGACTTTCTAGTATTTTCTTTCCCCTGGTCTGCCATATGGTATACATTTATTTTTAATGCTAATGTGAATTAAAATTAATTTTGTTTAGGCAATTTGGAAGAATTTCATAACATCCCTTGAGGTAGTTGGAAATGCCCAGAGTGAAACAAACTAGGGTTGGGATGCACTAATCTAGATTAATGTCAGTAGATAGCAAGTCAGGATTAATCATGTGATTTTGTGTTTTCTGTCATATAATAGACTGCTGCCACTGGTTGGGTTGCAAATAATAGTTAATCCCAAAGTACTGAAAATAATATTTAGTTTTTAAGATTTCTCTGAAGTTAATTCTTATGATGCAACCATGACTCATTTTCTTCTTATGGTTTATAGCTCTTATTTGGATGTTAACAGTAAATGAATTATAGCTCGTTTGGGAGCTTTTTAAATTACAGCAGAAATCTACCTCATGGTTTACTCAAATGAACAGTGGTGAGATTTTAAACAAGTAATTTACAACTAATAATTTATGACAAGATAGGTTTTAAAGAAAAGCACAATGGATTCAAAAGCATAAGATGAATGATAAGTGCTTGGAGCGTCCCTTTGTTCTTAGCATGTTGGCAATTCCTGTCATTAATAATAATACTTGGCTTTCATGTGGCAAATTTCATTTCAGACGTTTAAAGTACTTTAGAAGTATTTGTTTGTTATTCTTCACCGCCTTCCAGGGCCAGGGATGCTCTACCTCAGAAGAAGAAAATTTGTTTCATTAGGAGTTAAGAGAGATTTAGGACCTAACATAAGTCAGCGAGCCTTTTGGAGGGGAAATGAGGATTAGATCAAATTCCAATGGATTCTTCTCCACCAGCTCTCAGAGAAATACCTCTCCTTGAGCCTAGAGGTGGAAGAAGCAAAGATGACCCTTTCCTTACTGCTTAGGAATGAGGTGAATTATTCCACAATATGCAAACTCAAAATCCTTCTGTCCACGAGTCTAGGCTAGGTCAGCATGTGAACTGTGAGCTGGAAATTGTTGCTCAATGAGTCATATTCTCAGAGTGGACTTTTTCCCCGCCCTACTGTATAAATTGTGTTATTTAAGCTGTAATTTTCTGCTGAGAAAACTGTGGGACGTTATCTCTGCTTTGGTAAGTGCTTCTTGAAGGCTGAGGTTTTACTTTTTCGTCTTTGTCTTTGAATAAAAATATTCAAGATTAGAACCGGGCACAGAAGAACAGAAGCTGGCATGCACACACACACACACACACACACACACCAGTGACCAACGGATTGACCAACTGAATGAATGTCAATAAATCATGGAGAAATATAACCCCTTAAGCCCTATAAATAACAATATGCAAAGTACAGCAATACATAAAATCAGGGGTAATGGTTAAAAAATGGTATTGCTTATCATCTCAAATAGCCTAGCTCTTACTATTTGGAACCCACCCCGATTTTCTCCTACATCGGTTTGAACCTAAGCAAGAAAGTGGTCCCTGTAATTCAAGCCACAGTCCCAATGAGCATGTCCTGTAGAGTCTTTATGTTGAGTTCAGCAAACAAAGGTTACTGATACTTTCTTAGTCCTATTAAGTATGCAATAGGTCTAGAAATTCTGTGGCTTTCCAACAGCCTTGGCAGACA